>NC_052340.1:24360508-25560508 GCF_016432855.1 Salvelinus namaycush | reverse complement strand
GCAAGGCTGTCAGCAAGGTGGCTACTTTGAAGAATATAAAATATTGTCACGTCCACTCCCGCTCCTCCTCTCTGTCGCTCGTTGTCGCCAGTTTACTCATTATTACGCACACCTGTCACCATAGTTATGCACACCTGCGCCTCATGAAACTCACCTGGACTCAATGACCTTCCTGATTACCTCCCCTATATCTGTCACTCCATTTGGTTCTTTCCTCAGGCGTTATTGTCTCTGTTTATATGTTTCATGTCTGTACAATACTCATGTTTCTTGTTTTGTTGCATGTTCATTCATTTATTAAATTCACTCCCTGTACTTGCTTCCCGATTATTAGCGTACACATTACAAATATGAAATATATTTTGATTTGTTTAACACTGTTTTGGTTACTACATGATTCCATATGTGTTATTTCATAGTTTTGATGTCTTCACTATTAGTCTACATTTTAGAAAATATTCAAAATAAAGAAAAACCATTGAATGAGTAGGTGTGTCCAAACTTTTGACTGGTATTATATATAAAATGTACATGTCCAAAAATGGATGTAGCAACTACAGATTGCGTGCGAGTTTGAGCATGTGTTTATTAGGCCCATGGTTTAATTTTTTTATCAGCATGAATTAGATTGAGCAATAAAAGCCTCACTTTTATTCCATAGGCTGGGATCTGCACTATGTAGCTGTTGCAAGAGCACATTTTTCACTGGCTATCCACTGGTTTCAGAAACAATGATTGATCAGCAGCTTAAACTTCTTGAATTCAACCATTATTGGGTTCAAATACACATTTAGATTTGTGAACAGCCATTCACAACAACCACAATCCGTAATGCGCAAATATCTAAATGAGAGAGCAGTAGTGTGATTCACATCAATGTGCTATGTAGATATCAATAATAAGTGATAGCTGTATCACCGTAGACTACACCACTGCTGTCAAGCTTACCTCCAAGCGTTTATTCAAGTTGGATAATCTTTTGATGCCGACAGAAGTCGCACCATTAGAAGACTTAGCTTGGACTGTAGCCTACAAAAGCCTATTCCTGCTCTTTTCCCACAATCCATCAAAACCACAAACACATTTGGTGTGTCATCATAGTGGTCTCTGATTTAGGGTCAGACTCGCTCACATTGAAAAAATTTAAACTTGAGCCTTTTTTCAATGCTGATTTGAATGTCATTGAGAAAACAGAGAAGTTTCAAAGATTTTTTTTACGCAAACATCCTTTCTGAATTTAGAAGTAATCTAGTTTTTCAAAAGTATCTGTAATCTGATTACAATATTTTAGCTGGTAACGGATTACAGTTAGTTTTTTTGTAATCCCTTACATGTAACGGATTACATGTAATTCGTTACTCCCCAACCCTGGTGAGTGCTTGTCTACATAGCTGTATGATTATAACAACACAGAGAAAAAAATGCTATTCTTAGTCTTAAAAGCTATAATCAGCTCACCATCTGACCAGATGTAGAATTCCCATTGAGGATCACATATGTGGGAAGGGAAAGAAAGAGGCGACTGAGACAGAACACTTGTCTACCAAATAATGCTCCTTCTCACAGTGTTGGCCGCAGTCTTGAAATCCTGTCTCAGACAGCATTATTTCTCTTTGTGAGCCCTGAAAGGATATGAAAAAGAATAAGGGTTTTTCTCTACATCAAACAGGTAACCAGACAGACTCTGCACGTGATTGTTCCAAGATGTACAGAACGTTGCCATGACAATGCCATGACAAGTTCTCAAGTTCTCTTGTGGTATTAAAATTGAACACCTACCTGTCATTGAAAATGTGTCTTAAATATATTTGACGATAAACACAGCATCTGCATAGTAGGGAAAATACAATATGAATTGCACAGTAAAATCATCAATAAACTAATTTAATACAACCCAGACGGTACATACTTGCTCATATTAACGTTACAGTAAAGTTGTACACATGCACCTCACCAATGCATTTTAAACACATATTCCTGACTGACCTCTAATTATTCAATTGTCTGTCAAAGTAGGGGGCTTCCTCCACCTCCCCAAACCCTCCCCGGGCATCATCCCCTATTCCCAATTTCCCACAGATGCAGGATTGTTCCCGAAATGACTCCCAAATGACTCTGCATCCGTCCAAATGAGTGATTACAGCAGGTTATGCTGTTGTGGATTACCTTGCCTGATAATTGGATTTGAAATCCAATTTGACAAAAGGCCCAAAATTGGTGCGGATGGCAGAATCAGCATTTGATGCGCTGAAGCACTCCATTACAGAATTATCTACAGACAGATATTACATGGCATGTAATAGGTAGCAGAGAGATGGAAAGATGGAAAGAGGGAGGGAACTGTACAATGAAGGCCTGCGCAGTGAAGCCCGATATGCAAATGATGTCTGCTAGCATTTGTTTATCGGAAATACACACACTAACAAAGGTGCTCCCTCTCTTTAGTCCATACCAGCAACCGTAATGGATGTACCCAGTAATATTAACTGAACTCTCAAATCTGCCTCGTACCTTGGTTCTCTAGAAATAATGTTATACATCTATTCTATTCTTTAGGCATATGCCAGACTAGTATTCATCTAAACGTTTCCTCCTTGTGTCCTTATGGGATATTGAATAGAGTTCAGTGACACGTCAATACAATAAAAGTCCTACACTGCTGTAGCCTCAATGCAATTGCCTGGAAAATCCCTCCCTTACTGTCATTTGTTTAAGGACAGCTGTTGCAGTGGAAAGCTCATTATACCAACATCTGTTTTTTAGTAAATTATGGATCCTCTAACTAAAGCCCCCAACTAAAGCTGGCATAAAATGACTCATTTATAGGCGTCCTGTGTCTTTTCTCTCTTTGAACCAAAAAGTTCTCAACATGTTCAAAGTTCAAACCAACCGAAAGATGTTGACAATGGTAATTACTTTTTAGATTTACCACATACCGGTAAAAGGAGTACAAACCGGCATTCTTCCGGACTCACTTTGGCTGATGATTTTAATGCAGGGAAACTGAAATCAGTTTAACCTCATTTATCAGCATGTCACCTCTGCGACTAGAAGCAACAAAACACTACACACCTTTACTCCACACAAGAACGCATACATGGTGCTCCCTTACCCTAATTTTGGCAAATCAGACCATAACTCTATCCTCCTGCTTCCTGCTTACATGCAAAAACTCAAACAGGAAGTACCAGTGATGCTCTCAATACGGAAGTGGTCGGATGAAGTGGATGCTAAGCTACAGCACTCTTTCGCTAGCACAGACTGGAATATGTTCCAGGATTCATCCGATAACGTTGAGGAGTTTACCACATCTGTCACTGGCTTATTAATAAGTGCATCGATGACGTCGTCCCCACAGTGTCCGTACGTACATATCCCAACCAGAAGCCATCCACAGGCAACATCCACAATGAGTTAAATGCTAGAGCTGCCATCAAACAGGCAAAGCGTCAATACAGGAATAAGATTGAATCCTACTACTCTGGCTCTGACGCTCGACGGATGTGGCAGGGCTTGTAAACAAAGGGAAACTCAGCCGCGAGCTGCTCAGCAATGTGAGCCTACCAGACAAGCTAAATTCCTTCTACACTGAACCATGCATGAGAGAACCAGCTGTTCTCATAGATTATGTGAGTAAGACCTTTAAAACCTCTTAAGGATTGGCCCCTTTTTTCAATTTTCTAAGAAAGGAGGACGCGGGCAGTTCTAGTTCTACTTCATCTCATAAGCTCAGTCCGCGCAAAATTATTACCTCAGAATTGAGGACTGAAAAGACTGGAAAGAGAACACTCTTTCTTTACCATATGTGACCCGTTTCAGGAAACTAGGCGTACAGTATGTCGCGGGTCACTACTTCACAGGAGAGACGTTTTTGTCAAAATGTGTTTTTAGGCAGAAATGCCTTCTCCAACATGTGAACTTTCCTGTTCTTTAATAACATACTTGAATGCCATCTGTAAATACAAATAAAATTGTTAAATTAAGAGCCCAGTTGGTTTAGCCCCAGAAAAAGGGGGGACCCTTCCCGTTAGCCATGATTGGCTGAGATAATGAGTGGGTTGTCTGGCTCGCTAGCTAATGTTACGTGTATGCTCTCCACTTTCTGCAGGACAGAGTTTTGAAATCAGTGCATTTCGAGTTTGACAGCTAAGGAGCTGGAGAAAACACCTTTCTCCGGATTACATCTTCAAACTAAGGGTAACCATGGCATCCAACAGGAGACGCGTCGATCCATGATATATACGGGTAAGATAGTCTAGCTAGCTACATTTTCAGATATTACACTCTTGACAGAAAGTCAAAAAAGAAAGTCAAATTTTGACAGAAAGTGGTTTCATTTCAAGTTAAAGTGTACTGTTAGCTAGCTAACATTAGCTCTCTGGCTCGCTAGCTAACATTACGTGTATGATCTTATTCTTCCTATTTCTATTTCAAAGACATTTGCTTGACTACTTATAGCCTAATGTTAGCTAGCTAACATCGAACCTGGTTGGTTAGCTACCTGCAGATTCATGCACGGGAGTAACATCATGAGTTGGGATTAGGGTTCATTGTTTACCTAGCTAGCTAGCTACATGTCTTAACAAAAGACTCTCGTCTGAATGTTCCAAAGCGCAGAATAACTGATGAATTTACGAATGCTCAACACCCATTGAATATGGCCGGTGTCAGTAAACAAAGGTGAAAAAGCATAATTCAATTGTTGCCACCAGCACAGTTAGTCACCAACGAACTGGATAACATGAAAACAGCCTAACCAGCTCTGCTAGGGCGAGTAAAATGATCTGAGTGGAGTGTTCTCTCATTATGTGTCTGGAAGTAGCTAGCAAGCTAGAACATGTTAGCTTGGGTGCTTGACTGCCGTTGTGAGGTCAAAATGTTCGGATCAACCCTACTCATTGGCCAGAGCGTCCAGTGTGCTTTCTGAACCCTCCGAGAATTTCGCTCCGAGAATTTACAAACGGACAATCTGACAGCACAGTTGCAGTCACCAATGCTCTGGATAGCATAACAGCCTAACCCGCTCTGCTAGGGTGAGTAATGTTCAGTGAGCTGTTCTCTCATTTGTGTCTGAAAGTAATTAGCAAGTTAGCTTGGGCGCTTGACTGCTGTTGTTAGTACAGAACGCTCGGATCAACCCTTAAGGAGATGGGTGAGGCTAAAGCTTAAGAAGGGCTCTCCAGTAGTAGTACCAAAATATTCAAAGGCCATTTTCTCAAAAGTGAGTTTACAAGTTTATCAACTCTCAAAACAAAATGTATTTCCCATTGTTCCTCAACTGTAGTGTATGATTTACCATTTTGTAGCTCTGAGTCTCTAGATTTATCCAATGTAAAAAAAAAAATAAGGTTGATTTGAGCCAGTCGGTCACATATATTTGTCTTTATTTAATAATAAAAATAAATAAATAGGAAGGAATCATTTAAGCTGTTTTTAGATTGCCATTGCTAGCTAAAAACAGAGAAATGCACAATTCAGGGTAACATTAAGCAGTTAACATCTATTAGATAACTGGATGGATTTAGCTATGTACAACCATTATTCAACAACCATTTTAAATCTAGCTATTTGGTCATCTACATGTTGCTAGCTATACATATAGTTCAGTGGAGGCTGCTGAGGGGAGGATGGCTCATAATAATGTCTGGAATGGAGTAAGGGGGAGAGAGGAAGAAAGTGAGAAAGAAAGGATGAAAGTGAGAGAGGAAAAGAGAGGTGGGAAGAGAGTGGAAGGCAGACAGAGAGAGAGATGGAGAGAGAAACAGAGAGAGAAAGACAGCAGTGCAAACGTACTTAGACTAGAGTATTTCAACAACTCTTCTCTTCCAACTTGTTAGGCAATCATTTGTATCTACCAGTGGAGGCTCCTCAGAGGAGAAAGGGGAGGGCCATCCTCCTCAGTGAAAATTAATAAAAATATAAATAGCGAAACATTTAAAAAGTTATCCTTTTTAGATAAAACTATACTAAATATATTCATGTGACAAAAATAATACACTGTTTTGCAATGAAGGTCTACAGTAAATGCAACAGCACTGTCTGGGCTAGAACCATGGTGTAGCCGGAGGAAAGCTAGCTTCCATCCTCCTCTAGCTACATTGACTTCAATTCAAAACCTAGGAGGCTGGTAGACCTCACCCCCTTCCATAGATATACATGGTAATTATGACCATTTCCGGAGGACGTCCTCCAACCAATCAAAGCTTTTGCAGTATGAACTGACATATTGTCCATCCAATCATAGATATAGGATCAGAGAACGAACCTAGTGTGTTGTATTGGGTTTGTGCCACAGAGCATTATGGGGGTTTTATGTGTTGAGGAGCTTGGTGACATTGCTGGATAGAGATTAAGAGTGAAGAGTGATAGTTGAGCATTTTTGGGACATTATTCAATTCAAATTCGTTTTTTCAAATTACAGGAGATGGAGGTATATTACACATTGTTTTCTTGGGTTTAGAACTATATTTTTGTGTCCAGTTAGTGCAATTTATTTAACTTTTCCTTGCTAACTCCAGTACCTAGCGCCAGTGTGCATTGTTCTCCACCAGAATGGTAGAATGGCCAATGCTGCCGAAGATGTTGTGGACTTTTTGTTGAAGAACCCCTTTCATTCTCTGGGGTACACGGAAAAGGTGCGACTTAAAAGTGAGGGTCGACCTCTGCCTGAGATCAGTTTCATGAAGAAGGATGAAAAGGTGAGAGCGTTCAATACCGGGTATCAGATGTATAGCTGTTTAACAGGGAGACTATCATCAATACCAACTGGTATCAGATGTATAGCTGATTAACAGGGAGGCTATCATCAAGCCGCCTGTAATTGCACGTTACGATGCTTTACATGCTGAACATCTCTTCTGGGATGTCGAAAACAATTCCAAATGATTTGATAGCTTCCATCGCATCATCCATTAAACGTTGGGATTAAAGAGAGCGGTTGACGCAGCACATTTTTTCACGTGCGCTCAAGTAGGCTTTGCACTTTCCTCCGGTATTTATTTAGCAAAGATGATAACACCTAATCACTCCGGACAGACACAAGCAAAAACTCATGATATAAATGTTGCAGCAGCCTAGGCGACACCTAAACATTAGAAATCTGACATGCTGTATGGGATGAAAACAAGACTATTTTTCAGTCTGATCAACTGTAGGCTACTAATAAGAGCAGCTGCATACAGCCTATGCACCCTGTCCATCTGGTTGGGGTAAACGAATTGATAACATTATGTATTTATAGTCCATTTGTGTGTCAGGAGAAAATGTGAATGTGATCAAATTTAAATTTTATTACAAATTGGGCTGGCTAGGCTGCCTATACGTTTTAAATCCAAAATTATCACCTGGAATTAATCAATCAACATAATAGTGATGGCAGATGTGAATATTTATTTTATAAGGCCTACAGTTACATAGGCCTGCATGATGCAAACATGCATAAAGCAAGCTCAGCCCTGTGAGTTCTATTGTCTATCAGTTGTTGTCTATGTGTCTGGGTAGAGGAAATCACGCTCCTAATCTAGTCTAAATATAATTTATATGAACAAATATAAGGTAGCTGATTTATATGAACAAATACAACTGATTAAGTTTAACAAGAAACTTGTTGTCCAATCCTACAATGGCTCAGCTGTAATGGAATGTATCTATTATTTGTATTTACAGCTAAGTCCTCTCATGTTCCCTGATTAAGAGGAACTATCTTCAGAGTTTGTACTCTTAGGTGACCTAAAGTGGAATATGCTTAACACCCCCGTCATCCTACAATCTAAGCTAGATGCCCTCAATGTCACACAAATGATCAAGGAACCTACTAGGTACAACCCTAAATCCGTAACGATGGGCATACTCGTCGATATCATCCTGACCAACTTGCCCTCTAAATACACCTCTGTTGTCTTCAAACAGGATCTCAGCGATCACTGCCTCACTGCCTCATTGCCTGCATCCGACCAACCCTCAACACTGTCAAACGCTCCCTTAAACACTTCAGCAAGCAGGCCTTTCTAATCAACCTGGCCCGGGTATCCTGGAAGGATATTGACCTCATCCCGTCAGTAGAGGATGCCTGGTTGCTCTTTAAAAGTGCTTTCCTCACCATCATAAATAAGCATGCCCCATTCAAAAAATGTAGAACTAAGAACAGATATAGCCCTTGGTTCACCCCAGACTTGACTGCCATTGACCAGCACAAAAACATCCTGTGGCATGCTGCATCAGCATCAAATTTCCCCCGCGATATGCAACTTTTCAGGGAAGTCAGGAACCAATATACACAGTCAGTTAGGAAAGCTAAGGCTAGCTTTTTCAAACAGAAATTTGCATCATGTAGCACTAATTCCAAAAAGTTTTGGGACACTGAAGTCCATGGAGAATAATAGCACCTCCTCCCAGCTGCCCACTGCACTGAGGCTAGGAAACACTGTCACCACCGATAAATCTACGATAATCGATAAAGTAATTTTCTACAGCTGGCCATGCTTTCCACCTGGCTACTCTTACCCCAGCCAACAACTCTGGACCCCCCCAGCAACTTACCCAAGCCCCCCCACTTCTCCTTGACCCAAATCCAGACAGCTGATTTTCTGAAAAAGCTGCAAAATCTGGATCCCTACAAATCAGCTGGGCTAGACAATCTGGACCCTTTCTTTCTAAAATGATCCACCAAAATTGTTGCAACCCCTATTACTAGCCTGTTCAACCTCTTTCATATCGTCTGAGATCCCCAAAGATTGGAAAGCTGCCGCGGTCACCCTCTTCGTAGGGGGAGACACTCTAGACCCAAACTGTTATAGCCCTATATCCATCCTGCCCTGCCTTTCTAAAATCTTCAAAAGCCAAGTTAACAAACAGATCACCGACCATTTCGAATCCCACCTTACCTTCTCCACCATGCAATCTGGTTCCAAGCTAGTCATGGGTGCACCTCAGCCAAGGTCAAGGTCCTAAACGATAACATAACCTCCATCAATAAAAGACAGTACTGTGCAGCCATCTTCATCGACCTGGCCAAGGCTTTCGACTCTGTCAATCACTGCATTCTTATCGGCAGACTCAATAGCCTTGGTTTCTCAAATAACTGCCTCGCCCGGTTCACCAACTACTTCTCAGACAGAGTTCAGTGTGTCAAATCGGATGGCCTGTGGTCCCGACCTCTGGCAGTCTCTATGGGGGAATCTAGAAGAAAAAAGAAACGCACACCTATGTAGGCGAGGTGCTGGCTAGCGGAGTAGAAAACTAGAAAATAAAGGAGAGCCGCACACTCTAGGAGCTCAGATGCAAAAATATTTAATTACCAACGTTTCGACAGGCAAGCTGTACCCTGATGAAGACAGCTTGCCTGTCGAAACGTTGGTAATTAAATATTTTTGCATCTGAGCTCCTAGAGTGTGCGGCTCTCCTTTATTTTCTAGTCTCTATGGGGGAGCCACAGGGTTTAATTCTCATGCCGACTCTTTTCTCTGTGTATATCAATGATGTCGCTCTTGCTGCTGGTGATTCTCTGATCCACCTCTACGCAGACGACACCATTCTGTATACATTTGGCCCTTCTTTGGACAATGTGTTAACAAACCTCCAAACGAGCTTCAATGCCATACAACACTCCTTACGTGGCCTCCAACTGCTTTTAAATGCTAGTGAAACTAAATGCATGCTTTTCAATCGATTGCTGCCAGCACCCACCCTCCCAACCAGCATCACTACTCTGGATGGTTCTGACTCAGAATATGTGGACAACTACAAATACCTAGGTGTCTGGTTAGACTATAAATTATCCTTCCAGGCTCACATTAAGCGTCTCCAATCCAAAATTAAATCTAGAATCGGCTTCCTATTTCGCAACAAAGCCTCCTTCACTCATGCTGCCAAACATACCCTTGTAAAACTGACTATCCAACCGATCCTTGACTTCGGCAATGTCATTTGCAAAATAACCTCCTCAGCAAATAGGATGTAGTCTATCACACCATCCGTTTTGTCACCAAAGCCCCATATACTACCCACCACTGCGACCTGTATGCTCTCATTGGCTGGCCCTCGCTACATATTAGTCGCCAAACCCACTGGCTCCAGGTCATCTATAAGTCTTTGCTCAGTAAAGCACCACCTTATCTCAGCTCACTGGTCACCATAGCAACACCCACCCATAGCACGCGCTCCAGCAGGTAAATTTCACTGGTCATTCCCAAAGCCAACACCTCGTTTGGCCGCCTTTCCTTCCAGTTCTCTGCTGCCAATGACTGGAACGATTTGCAAAAATCACTGAAGCTGGAGACTTATATCTCCCTCTTCAACTTTAAGCATCGGCTGTCAGAGCAGCTTACCGGCAGTACCTGTACACTGCCCATCTGTAAATAGCACACCCAACTACCTCATCCCCATATTGTTATTTTTTTGTTGCTCTTAAGCACCACAGTATCTCTACTTGCAAATCATCATCTGCACATCTCACTCCAGTGTTAATGCTAAATTGTAATTGTTTTGCCTCTATGGCCTATTTATTGACTTACCTACCTAATCTTACTACATTTGCACACAATGTGCAGAGATTTTTCTATTGTGTTATTCACGGTATGTTTGTTTATGTGTAACTCTGTGTTGCTGTTTTTGTCGCACTGCTTTGCTTTATCTTGGCCAGGACGCAGTTGTAAATGAGAACTTGTTCTCAACTGGCCTACCTGGTTAAATAAAGGTGAAATAAAAATACATTTAAAAAAAGGAGGTGATGACTACTCAACTCCACTACCTTTGTCAACTTTCTCCTAACATGAACTGAAGCCACAACGTCTCATGTGCCCGCTCATCCACTGGCACATTGAATGTTTCCCTTCCAAGCACTGTGAGTACCCCTATACATTTTCTCTCATTACTGTATGTAGAGTCAATCACATACACAATCACATTATTACACATCAAATATTTTACTCCTTGCTTAGACTTACTCATTCTTAGCTCTTTTTTCTAACTGTGTTGTGTCTTGTGTTTTTGTTTTTTATTTTCCCAGTAAAATCCTGTCTCGCACTGGTCAAGCCTCTGAACACCTCAACTCATGCCACATACCTTCATTCAATCACTGCTGTGATCCCTTTCCAACACCGTGTAAGTAGCCCTCTCATTCCCCTTCCCCATAATATTGTACTATAAATGTCTTTATCAAATGCTTTAGGTTAAAATAATTAGTCTTTGATGATTTTTGAAACACACTGTGGTCTCCGCGCGTTCCGCGCCTATACCGTGGGTCTCCCATCCTCCTCAATTTTTCAAGTCACCAGCCTCCACTTTTACCTACAGGGGAAGGATGGCCAGCCACACAGGAGGGTGATTTTTACTAAGGAGGAGCATTTCTGAGTGAAGAGTATGATTGCCAAAATCAACCTACACTTCTGACGGGGAATTGTCAAGGAGGTGGACAGCTGGGCAGGTGAAATAACCTTTTGTTTATCAATCACTTTCTATTATATCTGATATTATTATGAATTCAAGTAATGTTTCAATTTGTCACTTTTTGCTTAAAGGTCAGTACCCTGTGTATCCTGCCAGAAGTTTGGAGAGGGCGAAAACTGTGGCGCCTGGAGTTGAAGCCCATCAAAGTTGTTTCACCATGGCACATGATCGGTACCTGATAAGTAGTTTTGTAATGGTTGCTTTATTTGACCACAGCAGAGTTCAATATTATAGAATGTGTGTCAGTATCCTTATAAATATGTAAATCTGCATACTGTATGACACAGATATGGGTAAGAATAAAGTAATCTCTCTAACATTTTAAATGTTAGGGGTGGACCTCATCGGACCCTTCACAAAGTCCAGGAATGGCAATGGCGACCGATCACTTTACCATGTGGGTGGAGGCAATACCCATTAAGGTCAGTAAAGAAAGAGTACCTGCTCAACTATAAATTCCCTTTTGTAACCCATTAAAAAGGGTGCTTGAAACCAAAAATAGATTTTTGTTTTGTATGATACCCATCAAGGGATAGACTGGCGAGGCCACATCCAAGGCGATGATGGACATCTTCAACACCCACGGTTATCTTGAGTGACTGAGATCATGAACGCTGGAAAAATGTACGGATGTTATACAATTGGAGTCGGAAGTTTACATACACCTAAGCCAAACACATTTAAACTCAGTTTTTCACAACTCCTGACATTTAATCCTAGTAAAAATTCCCAGTCTTAGGTCAGTTAGGATCACCACTTTATTTTAAGAATGTGAAATGTCAGAATAATAGTAGAGAGAATTATTTATTTCAGCTTTCATTTCTTTCATCACATTCCCAGTGGGTCAGAAGTTTAAATACACTCAATTAGTATTTGGTAGCATTGCATTTAAATTGTTTAACTTGGGTCAAACGTTTCGGGTAGCCTTCCACAAGCTTCCCACAATAAGTTGGGTGAATTTTGGCCCATTTTTCTTGACAGAGCTGGTGTAACTGAGTCAGGTTTTTATGCCTCCTTGCTTGCACATGCTTTGTCAGTTCTGCCCACACATTTTCTATAGGACTGAAGTCATGGTTTGTGATGGCCACTCCAATACCTTGACTTTGTTGTCTTTAAGCCATTTTGCCACAACTTTGGAAGTATGCTTGGGGTCATTGTCCATTTGGAAGAGCCATTTGCGACCAAGCTTTAACTTCCTGACTGATGTCTTGTTGACTAAGGTAAACAGTGCAATTGTATATACAATTATTGCATTTACTGTAGGATTTCAAATGTTTTGTTGACTTAGTTTTGTTGTTTGTCTATTGCTATTTTTGTATAACACACTTTCAGATCCCTGAAACCGCACCTTATATGGTGGAAGTTGTCGAACCAGATCAGAACGCCTTCAGGCAAGGACTGAGGAGAATGTGAAGGTTTTTGACCAGGTAAAAATTATTGTCCACTGTTAATTTATTTTCTGTCCCTCCAAGAGATATGTAAGAAATGTATTTCTAATATGAAATATAAATTGCATTTATTCCTGTTATCAATCAAGGTGAGACTGAACATTGACAAGGCAGGAGAAAACAGTAAGAGAGTTACCGGAGCAGAATCAAGAAGGGGACCAAGTGCTACAACATCCAGGTGAATTACTTGGTTTGGAAAAAGGCCGAAAGGAAGGAGAGACTGCCGTTTCGCTACTAGCTGGGGTCACCATCTGTTAAGGTGAAAATAAAAAATCTCAGATAATAACTATTTTCATTTGCACACAAAGTAACCTGAAGCTAGTTTTAGTTTCCCTAACACTGATATTTTTCTCTTTGTCTTCCTGGGGTTACCTCGGTGGAAGCTAACAATCTTCTCCAGTTGGAGCAGTTGGACAGTCGCACTGACGCACTAACGCCCTACACTTTAGTGAAGCCCAATAGACAAAGAATGTTAAACTTTGATTGACATTTATTAAGAAAGCAAGTAATGGTAGTTCTCCTCAATTTACCTCTCCAAATGACTTTAGGATCATTGACTGTCCAAGCCCCCCAGAAGGTATCCAGAACCAGTGAGTTCGGATTAGTCTGATTCTCTGTGCTCTGAGTCGGAGGGTGACCAGCTTGAGGTAGGCTATGCCTTCCAAAAGTGTTGAAAAGTACATATCTACCTGTCACGCCCTGACCATAGAGAGCCTTTTATTCTCTATGTTGGTTAGGTCAGGGTGTGACTAGGGTGGGTTATCTAGGTTGTTTTATGTCTGTTGGCCTGGTATGGTATGGTTCCCAATCAGGGGCAGCTGTTTATCGTTGTCTCTGATTGGGGATCATATTTAGGCAGCCATTTCCCCACTGGTTTTTTGTGGGATCTTGTTTTTGAGTTAGTGCATGTAGCACCTCTTATGTTATGGTTCGTGTTTGTTTCCTTTTGTTCTTGTAAGTTTCACAAAAATAAAGATGTGGAACTCAGAGCACTTGGTCCGTCTCTACACACAACCGTGACAGAAGATCCCACCACAACAGGACCAAGCAGCGTGCCCGGGAGGAGATGGCATCCTGGTCTTTGGAGGAGATCGAGGAGAGAATATCCTGGACTTGGGAGGAGATCCTGGCAGGACAGGATCGCCTTCCCTGGCGGGAGACGCAAGGAGAGAAGGGAGGACAGCGACGGCGCAGGGGTTCGCGGCCACAGAGTAAGCCCAAAAGACAGCCCAAAATGTTTTTTTTGGGGGGGGGCACACAGGGTGGTCGGCGGAGCCGGGGAATGAGCCAGAGACAGTCAGGGAGTCTAAGGAGGAACTCGACAAAAGATTCCGGAGAGAGGTGATGGCGATGAGAGTGCTGCAGAGCGGGCATGCTGAGGAGCGTGACACCAGTCCGGTGTCATCTGCAGCAGTTTCACGCATCTGGCCTCCAGTGCGCCTCCCCAGTCCGGTACGTCCTGTGTCTCCTCCTCGCACTCGCCCTGAAGTACGTGTCCCCAGTCCGGTACGTCCTGTGCCTGCTCCCCGTACTCGCCCTGAAGTACATGTCCCCAGTCCGGTAGTCCTGTGACTGCTCCCCGTACTCGCCCTGATGTACGCCTCCACAGCCCAGTATGTCCTGTACTAGCTCCCCGTGCTAGCTCCCCGCACTCACTGTGCGAAGTGTGTCATTGTTCCGGTACAAGTTATGCCGGTTCTATGCACCAGGTCTCCAGTGCGCCTCCACAGCCCAGTATGTCCTGTGCTAGCTCCCCGCACTCGCTGTGCGAAGTGTGTCATTGTTCCGGTACAAGTTGTGCCGGTTCTACGCACCAGGTCTTCAGTGCGCCTCCACAGTCTGGTACATCCTGTGCCTGCTCCTCGCACTTGCCCTGAAGAGCGTGTCACGAGTCCGGTGCAACCTGTACCGGCCCCACGCATCAGGCCTCCAGTGCGCCTCCCCAGTCCGGTACGTCCTGTGCCTGCTCCCCGCACTCGCCCTGACCCTTTTTTATAATAACTCTCTTGCACTGACTCTATGCATAAACACTGGACTCTACCCACACACTCACTACATACGCCCACATACACATAACATGTGCACACATGCACACTGACGCCACACAAACATACCCTGCTGCTATTAAATCAAATCAAATGTTATTTGTCAAGTGCACTGAATACAACAGGTGTAGACCCAACCATGACATGCTTACTTATAAGCCCTGAACCAACAATGCAGTTCAAGAAATAGAGCACAGAAAATATCTACTAATAAACTAAAGTAAAAAAATACAATCAAAAAGTAACACAAGAAAATGACATAACAATAACAAGGCTATATAAAGAGGGTAGATAATAAACAGTGAGTAGCAGCAGTGTGAAAACAAAGGGGGAGGGGGGCGTCAATGTAAATAGTCCACTGGCCATTTGATTAATTGTTCAGCAATTAATTGTTTGGGATAGGGGGCAGCATTTTCACTTTTGGATGAATAGCATGCCCAGAGTGAACTGCCTCCTACTCAGTCCCAGATGCTAATATGTGCATATTCTCATTAGTATTGGATATAAAACACTCTGAAGTTTCTAAAACTGTTTGAATGATGTCTGTGAGTATAACAGAACTCATATGGCAGGCAAAAACCTGAGAAAATATCCAAACAGGAAGTGGGAAATCTGAGGTTTGTAGTTTTTGAACTCACCCCTATCGAATACACAGTGGGATATGGGTTATTTTTCACTTTCTAAGGCTTCCACTAGATGTCAACCGTCTTTAGAGCGTGGTTTCAGGCTTCTCATGTGAAGGGGGGCCAGATGGGAGCTGTTTTACTAAGGGGTCTGCCTATAGCCTCGTTCTCAGTCACGCGCTTTCACTTGAGAGGTTGCTCTCGTTCCAGTGCATTTCTACAGACAATGGAATTCTCCAGTTGGAACATTATTGAACTTTTATGATAAAAACATCCTAAAGATTGATTCTATACTTAGTTTGACAAGTTTCTTCGACCTGTAATATAACTTTTTGAACGTTTCGTCCGAATGGACCAGATCGCGCTTTTGGATTGTTTACCGAACGCCCTAATAAAAGAAGCTATTGGACATAAATGTACATAAATTATGGACATTATCGAACAAAACAAGCATTTATTGTGGAACTGCGATTCCTGGGAGTGCATTTTGATGAAGATCATCAAAGTGAATATTTCTAATGCTATTTATGAATAAGGTTGACTACCCAACATGGCGGAATTTCTCTGGCTGGTTTGGGATCTGAGCGCCGTTATCAGATTATGCTTTTTCCGTAAAGTTTTTTTGAAATCTGACACAGCGGTTGCATTAAGGAGAAGTGTATCTAAAGTTTCATGTATAATAGCTGTATTTTCATCAACATTTATTATGAGTATCACTGCATGCAATATCACTGCATGTTTTGGAAATACTGAATCTAACACGCCAATGTAAAATAAGATTTTTGGATATAAATATGAACTTTACCGAACAAAACATACATGTATTGTGTAACATGAAGTCTTATGAGTGTCATCTGATGAAGATCATCAAAGGTTAGTGATTCATTTTATCTCTATTTGTGCTTTTTTGACTCCTCTCTTTGGCGGGAAAAATGGCTGGGTTTTTCTGTGAGTTGGTGGTGACCTAACATAATCGTTTGTGGAGCTTTCACTGTAAAGCATTTTTGAAATCAGACACTGTGGCTGGATTAACGAGAATTGTATCTTTAAAATGGTGCCTAATACTTGTATGTTTGAGAAATTTGATTTATGAGATTTCTGTTGATTTGTATTTGGCGACCTGCAATTTTATTGGCTGTTGGTGAGGGGTTCCGCTAGCGGAACGGGGGTAGAAACTGTTAAGGAGCCTTTTGGTCCTAGACGTGGCGCTCCGGTATCGCTTGCCGTGCAGTAGCAGAGAGAACAGTCTATGACTGGAGTCTTTGACTTGGGTGACTGGAGTCGTTGACAATATCAAATCAAATTTCATTTGTCACATGCGCCGAATACAACAGGTGTAGTAGACCTTAGGGTGAAATGCTTACTTACGAGCCCCTAACCAACAGTGCAGTTTTAAAAAATATGGATAAGAATAAGAGATAAAAGTAACAAGTAATTAAAGAGCAGCAGTAAATAACAATAGCGGGGCTATTTTCAGGGGTTTTTGGTACAAAGTCAGTGTGTCAATGTGCGCGGGCACCGGTGTCAAGGTAATTGAGATAATTATGTACATGCAGGTAGGGTTTTTAAAGTGGCTATGCATAGATATTAACAGAGAGTAGTAGCAGTGTGTGTGGGGGGGTGGAGTGCAAATAGTCTGGGTAGACATTTGATTAGCTGTTCAGGACTTATGGCTTGACTGCTGTTTAGAAGCCTCTTGGACTTAGACGTGGCGCTCTGGTCCCGCTTGCCATGCAGTAGCAAAGAGAAAGTCTATGAGTAGGATGGCTGGAGTCTTTGACAATTTTTAGGGCCTTCCTCTGACACCACCTGGTATAGAGGTCCTGGATGGCAGGAAGCTTGGCCCGGTGATGTACTGGGCCGTACGCACTACCCTCTGTAGTGCCTTGCGGTCGGAGGCCGAGAAGTTGCCATACCAGGCAGTGATGCAACCCGTCAGGATGCTCTCGATGGTGAAACTGTAAAATATTTTGAAGATCTGAGGACCCATGCCAAAATGTTTCTGTCTCCTGAGGGGGAATAGGTTTTGTCATGCCCTCTTCACGACTGCCTTGGTGTGTTTGGACCATGTTAGTTTGTTGTTAATGTGGACGCCAAGGAACTTGAAGCTCTCAACCTGCGAATAGACAGTAGCAGCAGCGTGTGTGTGTGTGTGTGTGTGTGTGTGTGTGTGTGTGTGTGTGTGTGTGTGTGTGTGTGTGTGTGTGTGTGTGTGTGTGTGTGTGTGTGTTTGACGTCAGTGTGCATGTGTGTGCGTGTTATGTGTGTGTGTGTGGCATCAATGTGTGTGCATAGAGTCAGGCAGGATAGTTAGTGCAATAAAGTGTGTGTGTGTGTAAAGATGTTTTATACAGTATGTAGGCCTACATTGCTACATAATTTATCTCGCACCACTGCACATTGACTAGGTACTGCTCCTCCCTGTATATATATATATGTTATTTTAACTCATTATTGTTATTTGTTATTCACAGTGGTGGAAAAGTACCCAATTGTCATACTTTAGTGAAAGTAAAGATACCTTAATAGAAAAATACTCAAGTAAAAGTAAAAGTCACCCAGTAAAATACTACTTGAATAAAAGTATAAAAGTATTTGGTTTTAAATATACTTACTGAAAGTATCAAGAGTAAATGTAATTGCTAAAATATACTTTAGTATCAAAAGTCAAAGTAATGGTATACATCACTTCACATTCCTTATATTAACCAAACCAGACGGCACGATCTTCTTGATTTTAAAATGTACGGATAGCCAGGGGCACACTCCAACACTCAGACATTATTTACAAACAAAGCATTTGTGTTTAGTGAGTCTGCCAGATCAGAGGCTGTAGGGATGACCAGGGATGTTCTCTTGATAAGTGCGTGAATTGGACCATTTTCCTGTCCTGCTAAGCATTCGAAATGTAACGAGTTCTTTTGGGTGTCAGAGAAAATGTATGGAGTAAAAAGTACATTATTTTCTTCAGGAATGTGGTAAAGTAAAAGTTGTCAAAAATATAAATAGTAAAGTAAAGTATAGATACCCATAAAAACATTTTTATTTGATTTCAGACTATCCCTTGGCCTTGCCAGGGCACTGAAAATCAACTGCCGTAGAACTTTGGGCTTTTCTTTACCAGGGAATCTGGATTAAATGTAAGGAATAGATAAATACATCTCCCCTCTTGATTACAAGCAGAGTTGAGAGCAGAATCCATGCAAGCATCTTAAATGGATTATTGATCCTCTGACCTTTCTCTGGTTTAAGGTTCTCTTGTTTGTTCCAGCGGTGTTGACTTAACTCACACTATAGACAATGTTGATTAATCAAACATTAGCTGTACATATTAGACTGTTAATTACCCACGCCAATGTTTGCACATAATTTAAACAGGTGACACGTAAGAATGAGGAATCTCTTTCCAGTACCTCTATCCCCTGCTTCTCGGCATGTTTGGACATGGTTGCACTCTAGTATTGAATTAAATTACTTAATTTTTCCAGAAGGACCTTCAGTTGTTCGACAAGATAAAGATACAGATATAAACAGCAACATTCACATATGACAGATACAAATGCTTACATGGTACATTACATGACCAAAAGTATGTGGACACCTGGTCGTCGAACATCTCACTCCAAAATAATGGGCATTATTATAGAGTCGGTCCCCCCTTTGCTGCTATAACATCCTCCTTCTCCTTCTGGGAAGGCTTTCCACTAGATCTTGGAACATTGCCGCGGGGACTTGCTGCCATTCAGCCACAAGAGCATTAGTGAGGTCGGGCACTGATGTTGGGCGATTAGGCCTGGCTCGCAGTCGGCGTTCCAATTCATTTTAAAGGTTTTTGATGGAGTAGAGGTCAAATCAAATCAAAGTTTATTTGTCACGTGCGCTGAGTACAACAGGTGTAGACCTTACAGTGAAATGCTTACTTGCAGGCTCTAGCAAATAGTGAAAAAAAGGTATTAGGTGGAAAATGGGTACGTAAAGAAATTAAACAACAGTAAAAAACTGGCTATATACAGTAGCGAGGCTATAAAAGTAGTGAGGCTACATACAGACACCGGTTAGTAAGGCTGATTGAGGTAGTATGTACATGTAGATATGGTTCAAGTGACTATGCATATATGATGAACAGAGAGTAGCAGTAGCGTAAAAAAGGGGTTGGCGGGTGGTGGGTGGGACACAATGCAGATAGCCCGGTTAGCCAATGTGTGGGAGCACTGGTTGGTCGGCCCAATTGAGGAAATATGTACATGAATGCATAGTTAAAGTGACTATGCATATATGATTAGCAGATAGTAGCAACAGCGTAAAAAGAGTGGTTGGGGGGGCACACAATGCAAATAGTCTGGGTAGCCATTTGATTACCTGTTCAGGAGTATTATGGCTTGGGGGTAAAAACTGTTGAGAAGCCATTTTGTCCTAGACGTGGCACTCCGGTACCGCTTGCCATGTGGTAGTAGAGAGGACAGTCTATGACTGGGGTGGCTGGGGTCTTTGACAAGTTTTAGGGCCTTCCTATGACACTGCCTGGTGTAGAGGTCCTGGATGGCAGGCAGCTTAGCCCAAGTGATGTACTGGGCCGTACGCACTACCCTCTGTAGTGCCTTGCGTTCCGAGGCCGAGCAATTGCCATAACAGGCAGTGATGCAACCAGTCAGGATGCTCTCGATGTTGCAGCTGTAGAACCTTTTGAGGATCTCAGGACCCATGCCAAATCTTTTTAGTTTCCTGAGGGGAAATATGCTTTGTCGTGCCCTCTTCACGACTGTCTTGGTGTGTTTGGACCATTCTAGTTTGTTGTTGATGTGGACACCAAGGAACTTGAAGCTCTCAACCTGCTCCACTACAGCCCAATCGATGAGAATGGGGGCGTGCTCGGTCCTCCTTTTCCTGTAGTCCACAATCATCTCCTTAGTCTTGGTTACGTTGAGGGATAGGTTTTTATATTCTGGCACCACCCGGCCAGGTCTCTGACTTCCTCCCTACAGGCTGTCTCGTCGTTGTCGGTGATGAGGCCTACCACTGTTGTGGCGTCTGCAAACTTAATGATGGTGTTGGAGTCATGCCTGGCCATGCAGTCGTGGGTTAACAGGGATTACAGGAGTGGACTGAGCACGCACCCCTGGGGAGCTCCAGTGTTGAGGATCAGCGTGGCAGATGTGTTGCTACCTACCCTCACCACCTGGGGGCGACCCGTCAGGAAGTCCAGGATCCAGTTGCAGAGGGAGGTGTTGAGTCCCAGGATCCTTAGCTTAGTGATGAGCTTTGAGGGTACTATGGTGTTGAACGCTGAGCTGTAGTCAATGAATAGCATTCTCACATAAGTGTTCCTTTTGTCCAGGTGGGAAAGGGCAGTGTGGATGCAATAGAAATTGCATCATCTGTGGATCTGTTTGGGTGGTATGCAAATTGGACTGGGTCTAGGGTTTCTGGGATAATGGTGTTGATGTGAGCCATTACCAACCTTTCAAAGCACTTCATGGCTACGGATGTGAGTGCTACGGGTCTATAGTCATTTAGGCAGGTTGCCTTTGTGTTCTTGGGCACAGGGACTATGGTGGTCTGCTTGAAACATGTTGGTATTACAGACTCAATCAGGGACATGTTGAAAATGTCAGTGAAGACACCTGCCAGTTGGTCAGCACATGCCCGGAGCACAAGTCCTGGTAATCCGTCTGGCCCCGCAGCCTTGTGTATGTTGACCTGTTTAAAGGTCTTACTCACGTCGGCTACGGAGAGCGTGATCACACAGTCATCCGGAACAGCTGATGCTCTCATGCATGTCTCAGTGTTGCTTGCCTCGAAGCGAGCATAGAAGTTATTTAGCTCATCTGGTAGGCTCGTGTCACTGGGCAGCTCGCAGCTGTGCTTCACTTTGTCGTCTGTAAGAGTTTGCAAGCCCTGCCACATAAGACGCGTGTCGGAGCCGGTGTAGTATGATTCAATCTTAGCCCTGTATCGACGCTTTGCCTGTTTGATGGTTCATTGCAGGGCATAGCAGGATTTCTTGTAAGCTTCCTGCACCATGAAGCGGCAGCTCTACCCTTTAGCTCAGTGCAAATGTTGCCTGTAATCCATGGCTTCTGGTTGGGGTATGTACGTACAGTCACTGTGGGGACGACGTCCTCGATGCACTTATAGATAAAGCCGGTGACTGATGTGGTGGGGTTTAGGGCTCTGTGCCAGCCAGTCAAGTTCTTCCACACCAATCTCAACAAACCATTTCTGTGTAGACCTCGCTTTGTGCACGGGGGCATTGTCATGCTGAAACAGGAAAGGGACATCACCAAACTGTTGCCACATCACTGCACTCTATACTCCTCTGTAAACTGGTCATCTCTGTATACCCGTCGCAAGACCTACTGGTTGATGCTTATTTATAAAAATCTCTTTGGCCTCACTCCCCCCTATCTGAGATACCTACTGCAGCCCTCATCCTCCACATACAACACCCATTCTGCCAGTCACATTCTGTTAAAGGTCCCCAAAGCACACACAACCCTGGGTCACTCCTCTTTGCAGTTCGATGCAGCTAGCGACTGGAACGAGCTGCAAAAAACACTCAAAGACTCAATCATGGACACTCTTACTGACAGTTGTGGCTGCTTCGAGTGATGTATTGTTGTCTCTACCTTCTTGCCCTTTGTGCTGTTGTCTGTGCCCAATAATGTTTGTACCATGTTTTGTGATGCTACCATGTTGTGCTGCTGCCATGTTGTGTTGCTACCATGTTTTTGTCATGTGTTTCTACCATGCTGTGTTGTTGTCTTAGGTCTCTCTTTATGTAGTGGTGTGGTATCTCACTTGTCATGATGTGTGTTTAATCCCAGCCCCGGTCGCCGCAGGAGGCCTTTTGCCTTTTGGCAGGTTGTCATTGAAAATAAGAATTTGTTTTTAACTGACTTGCCTAGTTTAAAAAAGGTTAAATAAAGAAATAAAGTTGGAAGCACAGAATCATCTAGAATGCCATTATATGCTGTAGCTTTAAGATTTCCCTTCACTGAAACTAAGGGGCCTAGCCCGAACCATTAATAAATAAATAAAGTTTGAAGCACAGAATCATTTAGAAGGCCATTTTATGCTGTAGCGTTAAGCTTTCCCTTCACTGAAACTAAGGGGCCTAGCCCGAACCATGAAAACAGCCCCAGACCATTATTCCTCATCCACCAAACTTTACAGTTGGCACTACACATTGGGGCAGGTAGAGTTCTCCTGGCATCCACCAAACCCAGATTTGTCCTTCGGACTGCCAGATGGTGAAGTGTGATTCATCACTCCAGAGAACCAGTTTCCACTGCTCCAGAGTCCAGTAGCGATGAGCTTTATCCCACTCCAGTTGGTGCTTGGCATTGCGCATGGTAATCTTAGGCTTGTGTGCGGCTGCTCCGCCATTGTAACCCATTTCATGAAGCTCCCGGTGAACAGTTCTTGTGCTGACATTGCTTCCAGAGGCAGTTTGGAACTCGAAAGTGAGTGTTGCAACCGAGGACAAACAATTTTTTTGCGCTACATGCTTCAGCACTCGCGGTCCCGTTCTGTGAGCTTGTGTGGCCTACCATTTCATTGTTGCTCCTAGATGTTTCCACTTCGCAATAACATCACTTACAGTTGACCGAGTCAGCTCTAGTAGGTCAGAAATTTGACGAACTGACTTGTTGGAAATCTGGCATCCTATGACGGTGCCACGTTGAAAGTCACTGAGCTCTTCATTAAGGCCATTCTAGTTCCAATGTTTGTCTATGGAGATTGCATGGCTGTTTGCTCAATTGTATACACCTGTCAGCAACGTGTGTGGCTGAATAGCCAAATCCACTAATTTGAAGGGGTGTCCACATACTTTCGTATAGACAGTGTATATACAAAATAAATGTAAGCCACAAAAATCTATTTCATGAAAGAGATGAAGTTTAACATTACCCTGAATTATGGCACAACATCCTCATTATAATGGTTTCTCCAATGTTCGAGAAAGCTATATTCCACTGATCTCATTCTGATGCGTGATTTCTTGCTACACCTTTCAAAAAAAGGGTTCCAAAAAGTGTCTTCAGCTGTCCCTATATTAGAAACATTTTTGGTTACATGTAGAACTCTTTTAGGTTCCATGTAGAACCCTCTGGGTTAAGGGTTCTACATGGAACCAAATAGGCTTTTACCTGGAACCAAAAAGGGTTCTTCAAAGGGTTTTCCTGTGAGGACTGCAGGAGAACCCTTTTAGGTTCTAGATAACACTTTTCTTTTCTAAGGGTGTATATTGATTTGGGGGACATTTTGAACAAAGTTGTCTAATAACACATTTTCGTCGACATGTGGAATTAGAAAACAAAATTAAATCAATACACTTTTTGGGGGAAAAAGCAATAGCAATTACAGAAGCGTGTCAGATTTTCAACTTAATTACATTTCCCATCATGCGTTGTACATTCGACAGGGCTCGCGGACGGGAGCAGGGTAGTTCAGGTCTTGTTGTTCCCGTTGGACATAAATGACAGTCTACACACTGCCAGCAAGAGAAGAGAAGTGTCACCCAGTTAATCAACTGCTGGTATTGATGTGACAGATGCAGCTTCTTGACAGAGTATTGCTTATAATTTACTGTCTACTGATGTATTGACATTTTGTAAATGTCGACGTGCGGTGTAACTTAATTTGCGTGAGGAAGTGCTGACAAAGTGGCTGGGCCAAATGTAAAGGAAACTGCGCAGTGCACAATTATAATTTTCCTAATTAAGTTTGCCTTTGCTCTTCAACAGCTCGGGCTCTTTCTAAAGGTTGGCGTTCTCAAATTGCTTTTCAGTTGGAGTGCATTCAAAACAAATGGAGCAGCAAGCAGACGTGGCATTTGGAGTGTCCCCTCTCCTTTCACCAATCCATTTGTCGGACTTGCATACTCCTCAATTTGGAAGGAAGTCATTATATTATCAGAGAGTTGCTCAGGACACACCAAAATAGATCAACTTTCGAGATCGAGTTGAGGACATTACAAAATATCGAGTTGAGGACATTACATCACATCTCGGTGGCATAAACAGTCTTAAAAAAATCTTAGTTTAACATTCGTTGGAGCTGAATTCAAAGCTCTCAATAGGAGATGTAATGCCAGACGTTGTACACCCTTGAAACAGTCTTGAATATAATTGAAGTCTTCAAAATCCATCGTTTCCTATTGAAGGTTCTGAAGACATTGCAAACAGATCTTTGAGAGCAGAGTCTGACAGCAGAGGCATCAAAGCCTTCGGGTAACCTAAGAACGGCAAACACTTCACTGAAACATCAATCCATGGTCGAGTCAGTACCACATTTTAATTTGTGCCGTCTTTATTTTAGAAGTGCTGTCTTTATACGTATCGTTCATTTGGTTTTAGACGTGCCTATCAATGCATGCACAAGCACCTTTTTCAAATCAAATCAATGTTTATTTGTCACGTGCGCCGAATACAACAGGTGTAGATCTTACAGTGAAATGCTTACTTACAGGCTCTAACCAATAGTGCAACAAAGGTATTAGGTGAACAATAGGTAAGTAAAGAAATAAAACAACAGTTAAAAGACAGGCTATAAACAGTAGCGAGGCTATAAAAGTAGCAAGGCTACATACAGGCACCGTACAGGCTGATTGACATCAGGCTACATCAGCTACATACAGGCTGATTGAGGTAATATGTACATGTAGATATGGTTCAAGTGACTATGCATATATGATGAACAGAGAGTAGCAGTAGTGTAAAAGAGGGGTTGGCGGGTGGTGGATGGCGGGAGACAATGCAGATAGCCCGGTTAGCCAATGTGCGGGAGCACAGGTTGGTCGGCCCAATTGAAGTAGTATGTACATGAATGTATAGTTAAAGTGACTATGCATATATGATAAACAGAGAGTAGCAGCAGCGTAAAAAGAGGGGTTGGGGAGGGGCACACAATGCAAATAGTCTGGGTAGCCATTTGATTACCTGTTCAGGAGTATTATGGCTTGGGGGTAAAAACTGTTGACAAGCCTTTTTGTCCTAGACTTGGCACTCTGGTACTGCTTGCCATGTGGTAGTAGAGAGGACAGTCTATGACTGGGGTGGCTGGGGTCTTTGACTAGTTTTAGGGTTTTCCTCTGACACCGCCTGGTGTAGAGGTCCTGGATGGCAGGCTGCTTAGCCCCAGTGATGTATTGGGCCGTACGCACTACCCTCTGTAGTGCCTTGCGGTCAGAGGCCAAGCAATTGCCGTACCAGGCAGTGATGCAACCAGTCAGGATGCTCTCGATGTTGCAGCTGTAGAACCTATTGAGGATCTCAGGACCCATGCCAAATCTTTTTAGTTTCCTGAGGGGAAATAGGCTTTGTCGTGCCTTCTTCACAACTGTCTTGGTGTGTTTGACCATTCTAGTTTGTTGTTGATGTGGACACCAAGGAACTTGAAGCTCTCAACCTGCTCCACTACAGCCCCGTCGATGAGAATGGAGGCGTGCTCGGTCCTCCTTTTCCTGTAGTCGACAATCATCTCCTTAGCCTTGGTTACGTTGAGGGATAGGTTTTTATTCTGGCACCACCCGGCCAGGTCTCTGACCTCCTCCCTATAGGCTGTCTCGTCGTTGTCGGTGATGAGGCCTACCACTGTTGTGTCGTCTGCAAACTTAATGATGGTGTTGGAGTCATGCCTGGCCATGCAGTACAGGAGAGGAGTACAGGAGTGGACTGAGCACGCACCCCTGGGGAGCTCCAGTGTTGAGGATCAGCGTGGCAGATGTGTTGCTACCTACCCTCACCACCTGGGGGGCGACCCGTCAGGAAGTCCAGGATCCAGTTGCAGAGGGAGGTGTTGAGTCCCAGGATCCTTAGCTTAGTGATGAGCTTTGAGGGTACTATGGTGTTGAACGCTGAGCTGTAGTCAATGAATAGCATTCTCACATAAGTGTTCCTTTTGTCCAGGTGGGAAAGGGCAGTGTGGATGCAATAGAGATTGCATCATCTGTGGATCTGTTTGGGTGGTATGCAAATTGGACTGGGTCTAGGGTTTCTGGGATAATGGTGTTGATGTGAGCCATTACCAACCTTTCAAAGTTCTTCATGGCTACGGATGTGAGTGCTACGGGTCTATAGTCATTTAGGCAGGTTGCCTTTGTGTTCTTGGGCACAGGGACTATGGTGGTCTGCTTGAAACATGTTGGTATTACAGACTCAATCAGGGACATGTTGAAAATGTCAGTGAAGACACCTGCCAGTTGGTCAGCACATGCCCGGAGCACACATCCTGGTAATCCGTCTGGCCCCGCAGCCTTGTGTATGTTGACCTGTTTAAAGGTCTTACTCACGTCAGCTATGGAGAGCGTGATCACACAGTCGTCCGGAACAGCTGATGCTCTCATGCATGCCTCAGTGTTGCTTGCCTCGAAGCGAGTATAGAAGTTATTTAGCTCATCTAGTAGGCTTGTGTCACTAGGCAGCTCACGGTTGTGCTTCCCTTTCTAGTCTGTAATAGTTTGCAAGCCCTGCCACATAAGACGAGCGTCGGAGCCAGTGTAGTATGATTCAATCTTAGCCCTGTATTGACACTTTGCCTGTTTGATGGTTCATCACAGGGCATAGCAGGATTTCTTGCGAATGTTGCAATCCATGGCTTCTGGTTGGGGTGTGTACGTACAGTCACTGTGGGGACGACGTCCTCGATGCACGTATTGATAAAGCCAGTGACTGATGTTGTGTACTCCTCAATGCCATCAGAAGAATCCCGGAACATGTTCCAGTCTGTGATAGCAAAACAGTCCTGTAGTTTAGCGTCTGCTTCCTCTGACCACTTTTTTATAGACCGAGTCACTGGTGCTTCCATCTTTTTCTTCTATCTGTGGAACAACTTGTAGCATTGTGGCCATAGCCATATAATCCATGGAAGGGTTTTGGAACCTCTAACCCTGGCAATTTGACTGTTAAATTTATGGGCACATTAGCAATGGCTGCAAATCTTGATTTGAATGGGAACTGCCATCTATGGATTACATGTCTATGGTTGTTTGCGGCTGTCAGTTTGCCTTTGCAAATTTCGAAATACAATTCCACGTAAAATGTACAGTTTGGAAAGTAAATGCTGTCTTTACTAAACGTGTCAGGTGATAGGTGTGGTCTTTCACAAAAAAAACATGTTATTATTAAAATCTCCCTCAAATGAAGGGGATGATGACACAATCTTCGCGAGAGGGAGGTTATCTGATGTCATTGGTCCTCAACTCGTGGCTCAGACACTTCATTCAGGATAAATGGAGTTAGCCTTCCCCGGACAGGTTAGTTCTGAAAGAGTTGTTTTGCCTTAAAAATGCTTACCTAGCTAAAAGGTGAGCCACTTTCGTATGACCGGTTATCCCATGTTGAACTCAGAATTGACCAAAGTTACCTCGCTAGCTCCTCAAACCCAGTATGTAGTATAGCCTTCAGAACTGATCAAGCAATAACAAAGAACAACATTCCAAGGAGCATCTAACAAACATCATGACAAAACCAAATATCAAATACAGTATGTTGGCTCATACGTATGTTGAGGTAAGAAGAATAACATATGTTTAGTACTCTGAAAATGGTCTCTTATGGGACTGAGAGTGAGTGGGTGAACCGCCGTAGTAGTCACAAATAGATAATTAAAGCAGATGGACAGAGGTGATTGCTGTTGACAGAGGGGTTGAGGTGCAGAGTGCATCCTATTACACCACAGATCTAGAGAGTTGAAGTCTGTCTACTATTGAGGCAGTGTGCTGAGCTAAAACCAGTAGCATGTATTCATGGATGCCAAGGGAAGCTTGGCTTCCCCAAAAATGTACAAATATTTTTTGGGTTTGTTTGTTTCTCGTTTGTCTCTCTGTTTCATAATTTTCCTTCAATTTGCAAGAGGCTGAATGTATCTTGTCGGAGAAAGAATCCGAGGGAGAGAAACAGCGCCCCTCTGTCTCAGTATGCGTATGCCATCTATCTGATGCTGTCTGGTCAAAAAGAGTATGATATTGTTGCCACCCATAGCATTGAATGCAAGGGCAGCCAGAGAGCATTGGGCTTCCCTTGTATAATAATAAAAAATATAGCCAATCAGCCTTGAGCTAAACAGAGTGAGCTCAACTGTGAAAGGTCCAGGCGCACCAAAAAGAAGTGTCAAGGGAAACCAGTTTGGATTTGGCTTCACCCCAATAACATCACATCAAAAGCACACGTAATTTACAGAAAACATTTGATCTGTAGCATCTTGTTGTGTTATCCTCAGGTGGCTAGCTAGCTAGCTAAAATCGGCCCTTTCCTAAATTAGCCATGGATGTGGATAGGTATTTGGGCTTGTGGTTTTACTTAATTCCCCGTACTGGTCAATGATTATAACAGCGATTATGGTCTAAACAAAATTCATACATTGTGTGCCTGGTCTAAGAGGAGGGACGTAGCTTGATGTAGTAGGCTAATGTTAACTTTCTGGCCTGGCACATCTTTGCACATGAAAGGAAGTTAGGCTAGCTAGCAAGCATTTTAGCCAGGTATTTCTCTACAAGTAGGGTAAGCCAACATTTTTCTCTACTTGCATGCAGTGGTGTAAAGTACTTAAGTAAAATACTTTAAAGTACTAAAGTATTTTTTGTGGTATCTGTACTTAATTTTACTATTTATATTCCTAAAGAAAATTGTACTTTTTACTCCATACATTTTTCCTGAAACCCAAAAGTACTCCTTACATTTTGAATGCTTAGCAGGACAGTAAATGGTCCATTTTGCACACTTATCAAGAAAACATCCCTGGTCATCCCTACTGCCTTTGATCTGGCGGACTCACTAAACACAAATGCTTTGTTTTTAAGTGATCTCTGAGTGTTGGAGTGTGACCTTGGCTATCCATAAATAAATACAAAAATGTAAATAAATTGTGCTGTCTGGTTTGCTTAATACAAGGAATTATTAATTATTCATACTTTTACTTTTGATACTTAGGTATATTTTAGCAGCTACATTTACTTTTGACACTTAAGTATATTTAAAACCAAATACTTTTAGACTTTTACTCTAATAGTATTTTACTGGGTGACTTTCACTTGAGTCATTTTCTATTAAGGTATCTTTACTTTTACTCAAGTATGACAATTGAGTACTTTTTCTATCACTGCTTGCATGCACACACACACACACACACACACACACAAATCAGTGCCATGGACAGCCACATCATATTTAGCTTACGTTGAATGGACTAAATTGTTTTTGGTATCTTAGTTGTCACTGTATTAGACTAATCATGGCTGATATGATGATGTTGAACTGTTGGAAGTTGAAATGGTGCTGGAATAGTGGAGGCAGCTCCTGTTTTCTTTGCAACTTGTGATAACTCTCCGTGGTTCTAAATCAATAGTTGTTTAGTAGCCCGAAAATGTCTGAAATATTAACTTGCTTGACTATGCTCTAGGTCATGTAACTGTTTGTTACATGCTATATGTTTTGTGGACTTCACCGGACAGATGTTGCTCTCCGGTTTTGTGATGAAACAAATGTGTGATTGAATTTATTCTGCCACTGTGACTTCTTATTGTCTCGGCCGTAGGCCTATATATCACAGTGTCAAGGTATATGAACTAACAGGTTATAGAACAAACAACGCAATTATCACAACACAGGTTGTAATATGACTTTTTCCCCCTGTCCTGGTTTCCTCTGTGATTTTACCCACGCACCGTTACTGGCTAAAACAGATGCCTTCACTCACACAGATCACTGTGACAGGGGCAAAGGGGAGGAGGGGAGGCAGATGAGAGGGGGAAGGGTTCTTTGTGACATTACACTGTGGATCATCAGACCACGCACACCCCCACCTCTCTGGCAGATGAGGAGTGCCCACATTGACTGTTCACTGCACAGCTGTTGGCACTGACATGACTCACGATGCCATGGCTTTGCCCGCTGGGGTAGGAAGGGGGAGTGGGGCGAAATGGGTCAGAGATAAGGAGGGGGTTGCCAGGGTTTCACATATGGGGATGGAGAGGAGGGGAGTGTGGAGGGGAAGGCACCTCTGGTTGAGCCTGGAGCTCAGGTTCCAACATACGGTTTAATAATGTCTTAATTGTGCCACAGATGGGAGTTATTGAGTTATTGACACAGGGGCTTGGGGTGAGGCAGCTAAGCCAGCGGTCAAGAAGCCTAGGCTCTGGGAACAATGAGTCATCCCCTAACGAGAATGAGCATGCTGTCTTTAAAACAGCTCCATGTGCAGTCAGACGTGAATCGATCATATTAGAGCACATCTGCTTTGGCGACATGATAATAACTATGACTAACCAGTTTCAGTCCTAGAAACATATGTAGTTGTAAGTTTAGCCTATTATTACAGTGGCTGCATGTGGTTGTGTAATGTGAAGTAACAGGGATAATAGAACTTGTAGTGTGAGTGCTCCAGTATTAAAGATAGAGGTAGTGGGTTGAAGGATGTAGAAGGTAACTGATTTGTTGCAGTGGTGATGACAGGCAAGAAAAAGATTGTCAAACTCAGCTTTGATCAAACACCCTTTCCCTATCCAAGACTTCTAAGAACTCTTTACTCTGTACAAATGTGTATGACTACATGCAGGTCATTAACATGTTGATGGTGTGTTTGTGTCACTTCCAACATAGTGAATCCCTACTGCCCCCGTGTGGTATAACTACATCATGACTCTTTGATTGCCATGGCTTGTGTCAAACTCATTCTGAGGGCCGAGTGTCTGCAGGTTTTCACTCCTCCCTTGTACTTGATTGATGAATTAAGGTCACTGATTAGTAAGGAAATCCCCTCACCTGGTTGTCTAGGTCTTAAATGAAAGTAAAAAACAAAAACCAGCAGACTCTAGGCCCTCCATGGAATGAGTTTGACACCACTGCCTATGGAGAGCACAATGGCTGCGTTTACACAGGGAGCCCGGTGTTGATCTTTTGGCCAATTATGTGAACATGTTATTACTCGTTCTACAAGTTATTTGTCACAAGCTATTTATTTTTCACATTGGTCCTCCAACATTCCACAGCACCTGAAATGCTAGTGATTCTGTTTGCATAACTTAGGGAAACTATGAGTCATTTACACACCTTAGGAAAATGTATTGAAATCCAGAATGAAATGTCAAGCCTAGTCAGTGTAGCTAATTAGGCAATTTAAAAAACACCTCTAATTGAGAAGTCATTACAAGACTATAGAACAGAGAAGACGCTTGAAAAGGGATCAATGGTGTTTCATTTCGTTGTGAAAAAAAATTAATAATCACCCGAGGATCCATTTCTTTGATGATATAAAATTGCATTAACCTTTTTTTCCACCAGCATGTAATTCAAATTGTGTTAACAAATTAATCAAGAGAGAAAAACTGTCTATTCTGCGCCTACTGCTTTGCTAAACAGATTTCCCTTTTGTGAAGTGAGCAATTAGACTATAGAGCACATGCACATTGTTAGTGGCTCAGTAATATTAGTAACATATGCCATTTAGCAGACACTTTTATCCGTAGCGACTTACACTCATACATTTTATGTATGGGGGGTCCCAGTAAACATAGCAAAGATGATATGAAGGAAAAAACAAGTTACATCAATATAATAAATATGAAGTTATTGTCATCGAGTCCACCTTAACATTTCAAGATGCCATTCCACCTTAAAAGCACCTCAATCTGGTCCAGATGGGGGAATTTAGCCAGGGCACAAGGGTTAACACCCCTACTCTTACAATAAGTACCATGTGATGTTTAGTGACCAGAGAGAGTCAGGACACCCGTGTAATATCCCATCTGAAAGACAGCACCCTAATCACTGCCCTAGGAAAAGAAATTGGGGACCAGAGGAAAGAGTCAACACCACTTCCTACAGCATCTGACCTCCCATCCAGGGATTGACCAGGACCAAACCTGCTTAGTTTCAGAGGCAAGCCAGCAGTAGGGATGCAGCATGGTATGCTGCTGGTTTATTTTGTTAAAACAGGGAAGTAGGCCTATAGCGTTGAGCAAAATGCTAGCTTTGAGCATTGCGATCAGCTAATAACGAATGCTTTTATTAAAGCAACACCCTTGGAAATCAGGGTTTTATTGTGCATTGGATAGGCATCCAACGCCACAAATAATTTTGTGCTACTCTACTATTCAGTCTCAGCAACAGTTCCTCAGAAAACAGACTTCTAAGGTCTTCCATTCTACACACATTTCCTAGCTTATCATCAGTACTTTGGGCAAACTCACTATAGAAAACAGCAGTCTTGAATACTCAACACACATGTGCAGTACTCAAAGAAAGGCATGACCTTGTACATGATGGACCATTAAAACAAGAATTTCTGCCATTTTACCGCATTTCTGAAAATTCCTTAGCCTGTTGACCTTTTGGAGATGAGTTTCCTGTGTACTGCAGCTGACAATCACCTCCATAGCTCAAGAACTCCAGTAGAAGAGACAAAAGATGTGTCGATAACAGCAAGGCTTAATTTCTCATTTACTGAACACGAAGGTACAATGATGAAATGTCCTGTTGACTCAAAAGATATTAGTATCCACTTCTGAGCTGTTCAGATCTGGCAAATTAGATATTGTTGGAGAATGGCATTATTGACAGTGAACTTCAGCTGCTGAAAACTAGAGTTGAGTTTATTTTATTTTTACAGGGACAGTGCACATTAGTGCACACGACTTGATGTCGACGTGGTCTGAACCAATGTAGAATACAAATTATGTGCATCAATATATGATACTGGGTATCGACATTGTGTAATGTGAACAAGCTTCCGTTTCTGGGGCTTTGATTGGACAGTCCTTCCTCCTATGCCTTTCAATAATGCCCACCTCTCCTTGGATCGAGTTAGCTGCTGGTCAGGCTTCTCATAGTGTCACTTGAATTTTTCTACTCTCAAACGTAAAAAAAAAAAAATCATATTTTTTTTTTAACGGTACACGATCGCCTGTGGTGTGTGTGGAGGCTACAAATAACTCCCTTTTGTTTGTTTCTTTATTTCTATAGATATATTCTTTAACACGTTATTGAATTGCTTGTCTTTTGCTGGGAGACTGACATCCAACGATATTGCATAAATAATTCCGTCTTGGTATTTAGGAATGTGGAAATTAAATCTGGAAAAGCCACACATCGTGCCTCTGCCTGTTGAGCAGTAATTTACTCTGACCTTCTAGCTTTGCATTAACACACAGAAAAGCTCAAAAAATTGTCTCTGCCCACTCTCACTTGCCAAATGAAGAAAAATAATACTGTCTCCTCTTTCAGACTCACCTTCACAGAGCTGGAGCTGTCTCACCAGCTAGCAGAAAACAATCAATATCCAGAGCTGTGTATACATAGCACTCTACTTAGTGCCCTGAGAGCAACCTGACCCCTAACTCACGGAATATACCGTATTTTTTATGTACATTGGTGGAGTGGAATAACAAAACACTGAGCACACAAGCTCCTGGACTGTGAAAAACAACAAAGCAGGAAGCTAGATGGGAGGGATGTAAGATGGAGTTGCATGGAGGTAAACTTTGATCCACAACATGTTCATCACCAACCTGGAAATACGTGCAAGGTGGAACGTCTGTATCTAGTACAATAATGAGCACTATAATTGGATGATAATGTCAAATCAGGAGCTATTGAAAGACTGTCACCCAGCATAATCTGAGGAGGGGGAAATTAAACATTTGCAGTCCATAATCACAAAAGAGTAGATAGAATGTGATATTGGCTCTGTTTTACTATACCATTGAAAAGTACAGTGGGTTGGTTGAATGACCCTGGCATCATTTCATGGAAGTGCGAGGGACTCACTGTTTAGAGGTAGTGGAGTAGACTGAGAAAGATGAGAAAGATGTACAACAAGTAGGAGGTCTGGGTTAGACTGGTGTGTGGAGTTAGTGGAGTGGACTGAGGGCCGTGTGTGAGAGAGATGTGAAACTGATGTGACCATAAGTAGTGATCTAGGGGGAGGAGGGAGAGGTGAGACGGGAAGACAAGCCAGCGTACTCCCCAGGCACTTGAAATTAAAAGCCGGAGAGTCGTATATACTGGCGGACATATTGTCGACCTATCTATGCCCGCCCAGTGCAGGGCTGACAATGCAATTCAATAGCAGAGCGGCGGGGTTAATTAAGGGAGCCACCGCCTCCCTCCCTGCCTGAGAGGGACCATAATTAAAGTGACACCTGTTCGATCCCATTTGTGGCCCTTTCTCCGTGAGAGGCTGCGGCTCCACCACAGAGGTTCAACAGAGGCATAGAACATTGTTACCACTGTAGGGGAAAGGGAAGTTGGCTGCAGCCTAGCTCCAACATGACTGGGATCTTTTTTAATGCAGGCTGACGTCTGCTAGCATCCCCACGAGATCAGCCCAAGTGGAGTGGAAGCTCAGAGTTTAGTACAAGTAAACAGTAGCACTGTCGATGGATACATAGCTTAATCTGCTATCCTTTCACTGTCGTTACCTGAATATCCTGCTATTTCTGCAAGGTGAAAGGTTTACCATTATACCATTATACAAATGCATCTCATCAGCTAATAGGAGAGGTGTTTATGTCTGGTTAATGAAATCAATAACAATGACAGTAAATGGGAAAGGCAAGTACAATCAATTCTACCATGTCACTGTGTCACCTCGAGTGTGACAGATACAAGTTATGACATACCCAGGGCAGCCATGGACGTAAAGGACAAATCCCAATGGGGGTCCCCACTGGATATTAGGGCTGGGACGATACCAGTATTGCAAATACTCGTTACTATCGTGACAAAGAAACAAAACACGTAGAGAATTTAACTTCTTTAGGAAAGTAAACATCCTTATGTTGTCATCCTGAGTCACATGTATGTATATTCAAAGCTATAACACACAATATTTTACACACAGCAGGTTTTTAAAGGACCAAAGAGTTTGGTCTGCTTCATGTTTTCATTTTTGACATGGAAAAAATATAGCAATAATGGTATTGTCACAGCCCTATGATATAGTTCAGTGTTATATAAATATATTACTCCTACAGTATGACACTTTTTAGGATTTGTTGGGTTTTTGGGGGATGTGCCCTTGGTATTTTAGACAGATAATTTTGACCCTGGTCATCCATCATAAAATGACAGCAAACAGCAACAGTCAGTTCCATGTATAATGTCATATAACCATCTTCCATGTGTCATTTTTTGACCGGTGGCTCAGTGAGACACCTTCCTGACCTTTGTCCCATTGGATGAACCCCTCTAAGGACACAAGCATGTCCTTATAGTATAGCAAAGCTTCCCACTAAGAGCAGGACTTTACAGGACATCAACGATATTATGGTTCGCTACCTCAAAACATACCATGACAACACAATTCACACATACACTAGATTGTCAAAAGTATGTGGTCAACCCCTCAAATTAGTGGATTTGGCTATTTCAGCCACACCCGTTGCTGACAGGTGTATAAAATCGTGTGCACAGCCATGCAATCTCCATAGACAAACATTGACAGCAGAATGGCCCGTACTGAAGAGCTGAGTGACTTTCAACATGGCACCATCAAAGGATGCCACCTTTCCAACATGTCAGTTCGTCAAATTTCTGCCCTGCTAGAGCTGCCCCGGTCAACTGTAAGTGTTGTTATTGTGAAGTGGAAATGTCTAGGAGCAACAACGACTCAGCTGATAAGTGATAGGCCACACAAGCTCACAGAACAGGACCACTGTGTGCTGAAGCACATAGCGCGTAAAAATCGTCTGTCCTCTGTTGGAAGCAACATCAGCACAAGAACTGTTCATCGAGAGCTTCATGAAATGGGTTTCCATGGGCGAGCAGCCACACACAAGCCTATGATCACCATGCTCAATGCCAAGCGCCGGCTGGAGTGGTGTAAAGCTCGCCGTCATTGGACTCTGGAGCAGTGAAAACGTGTTCTCTGGAGTGATGAATCACGCTTCACCATCTGGCAATCCGACGGATGAATCTGGGTGTGGTGGATGACAGGTAGAACGCTACCTACCTCAATGCACAGTGCCAACTGTAAAATTTGGTGGAGGATGAATAATGGTCTGGGGCTGTTTTTCATGATTCGGGCTAGGCCCCTTAGCTCCAGTGAAGGGATATTCTTAATACTACAGCATACAATAGCATTCTAGACGATTCTGTGCTTCCAACTTTGTGGCAGCAGTTTGGGGAAGGCACTTTCCTGTTTCAGCATGACAATGCCCCCGCACACAACAATGTTTTGTCGAAATCTGTGTGGAAGAAATTCACTGGCCTGCACAGAGCCCTGACCTCAACCCCATCAAACACCTTTGGGATAAATTGGAACGCCTACTGCGAGTCAGGCCTAATCGCCAAAATCAGTGCCCGACCTCACTAATGCTCGTTGCTGAATGGAAGCAAGTCCCTGCAGCAATGTTCCAACATCTAGTGGAAAGCCTTGCCAGAAGGAGGAGGAGGATGTTATAGCATCAACGGGGGGGGATCAACTCCATATTAAAGCCCATGATTTTGGAATGAGACGTTAGACGAGAAGCTGTCCACTTACTTTTGGCCATGTAGTGTACCATGTCCCACATACAGAAACTGCTATTTTGTGCCATAATCACTACTCTCAGCAGAGGTGGGTCATGGGTCACATGATGGTGGGCTGCTGTGGTGTCGTCCTATCGGTGTCTAGCACCACTGACACAGAGTAACAGAGTGGAAGAACACAGTGGGAGCCTGTCCTCTCCTCTCTTCACTGGAGAACAGATCATTATCATCACTGAAATGAGGGCTGTATTCAAATTAGGGAAAATTATATTTACTGTAGATTAGACACTGTGCCTGTCACCACCCTCTGCATGCACAGATTTAATACACACACTCGAAAGAATCTCACGCACACACCAAAAACTCACACGAATGCACACATTCACACAAACAAACAGGTGTACAGGTACACCTCTTCAACTTTAAAGAGGCTGCTCATCGAGCCTGACACAGGCATATTAGGATGCTTAGGGTGTCTCGTGGTGCATTTTATTAGCCCATGCCGTCACACTAAGGGTCAGCGTTGCTTAGCAGAGCCAGAGTTGTCTGGGAACCGTAAAAATGATTTATCAAATCAACACTTCCTCCTTCAGCTCCCATTACTCCTCACTCTGCCATTCCCCTCTCGATGTGAGCGCACACAACAGGGACTCTCGCTAGACCAGGAAGAAATGTTTCACTTAAAGGTACAGCAACGCCTACCTACTCAATCTGAAGAGGGTTGATAAAAATCTTCAACATCCATGCCCAAAGATGTAACTGTGTCCATGCTGCAGTATATTCGGTTACACAGTGTTTTGGTCTGACAGTGAAATGTAGGCCAAAGAATCCTCCACCCGCCAAACATGCTGCTGTCCGCTGCTGCAGTTTGTTTCCACGCCTGTTAACTTGCTTTCCCCATTTCTACAGAGCTTCGATCCCCTTGGTTTGTCAACATCGCTTTGAATGGTTGTCACGGAGACGTCAGCTTGGGCTGACCAGAAACACCACAATGGCGAATGACCCAGAACACATTCATGAACCAGTGTAGAAAATCTGTCTGAAGACTGCATCCTCTGCATTGCCTCCATCTCTCCTCTGTGCTTTCATTAGGGAGCTTCTCTTCAAACAGCTTGTCATCCCACCAGATCAGGGAGGATGCCACAGCAGAGCAGGCTACACAGCCAATTTGAAAATGTTAGTTTTAACACTCATCCAGCGTTTATATAGGTCTACTCTGTGTTAATGGTACACTTTTTGTAGTGTTAATATTGAAACACTGAGTGTTAAAATATAACACTTTAGATATTGTTCAAATGGCCAATGGGAGAGTTTTTTTCAACACTCAGTATTAAGCATCAACACCTTTCAGTGTTGAGGATCAACTCTAGAGAATGCATCCTGTAGCTGAATTGACACCAGGAAGTGCTAAATATTCACACTAGGAAATAACAATAAATCCTGCAAGTTGTAGGTGAGTTAAACAGAAGAAATAAAGAATTCGTTACAAGAATAGGGACTGTTGTTGTTTCATTTATTTAGGCCACAAAGAGAGTGTGCATCAGAATGAAATCAGTGCATCACAGGCGCATGAAATCAGTGCATCACAGGCGCATGAAATCAGTGCATCACAGGCGCATGAAAATTAAATCAGTGCATCACAGTTGCCTCAGTACATGTGCTATATGAGAACAAGAGTATTTGCAGAGTTGCTATTTAACACAAGTGGAAGTCCTAAGACTAGGTATTCCATTTTCTTGACAAAGTTGTCAATACTCTGACTAATACTCAATCATTTCAAATAAAGGAGCAAAGGCTCTCATCAGCACCATAAGCACTTTGAAGGACAAAAGGCGTATAACATTTCAGATCATCAACTTGGACACCACCATGAAACACAGTGAATTCATGGTAATGTCCACTGAAATTATCAGTATGCAACTTGTCCAGCAATAGGTATACAATATTGTCAACCACAATGATCTTAGTTATTTTACAAAAAAACAGGCATTTCATGCTCCATCTTACTGCAAACTAACAGTCTCTCTCTGTACTCGGGGCCATCCATCTTAACGCAGCTGGTAGATTAAATGGCTTTCTGCATAGTGACCTGAAGTGACGCTGCCAACTCCTCACCACCAGTAAAACCACTCTGGGAAAATGGTTTCATTGGTTCATACTCAATATGTCGCAGTGGTGATGTCTCCCAGTGATGGCCTATAGCAAATTGGTGTTTTTTGGCAAGGGACTTACTAATGCTTTTGAAGTTTTTGAGTATGCTCTTAAAGAGTTTGTGCTTTGCCTCAAACCTCATGCTCCACATATGTAATAAAGGACCGATTTGTCATATGTATGCTGGGTAATGTATCATAAAGTGATGTCCAGGAATAAGTTATGTGGGTACAGCTGTTTGTTAAATTATTAAATGCTTCAGATACATGGGGGGGGGGTGATTATTGCAGTAAGATGAGCAGAAAATTCCAATTCTCATTTCCTGGTGGAACAACACCCAAAATCAAGGGAACGTTTCTCACAAGACAGAGTTTGAATATAATTAAGTGCTAGGCCATGTCTACTTTTCTCTAGGTTGACTTTAGTTGGACGGTTTTGCACTCCAAGTACCCATGGTCAAACAAGTAGATTCTGAGACATATTCAAACAACAATTTTAACTCAAACTGAGCCACCCCTTCAAGAATGTCATGCATTATATCCACAGAAAAATTACTACCAACATGGAAGTGCTGCAAACCGTTTAGTTCAGAATTTTTCTTTACACCATACACCGATAAGAGCTGTGGGTCTGATTGCAACCGATTCAAATGCATTTCAAATGTATCTTTACCACGCAAGACAATCTTAGGATCATCCTCACTGTAAACCATCTGAGCATTAGACTTTTCTATCAAACAGAACCGGCAAAAGCAATGACCACTGAAGGACTCTGAAACCAAGGACTGCATGCATCCCCAAATTGTGTCCAGTTATTTGGCAGATAGTTGAAAAAGGCAAATTTACACCATCACTCTCCAGTTTTTTAACATCATTAACCAAGGGCTCTAGAATGGCATCAACACAAAATTTCATTAGATCTTGATAATGAAATAATGACACTAAATTAATATTCATCACAACTTGGGTGGCAGATTCCTGAGGACATAATAAATGGCACCTATCTTGTGAACACCACGCTTGGAACCAAGTGGGTTGGCAGTTTCAAAGTCATTATGGTACATTTGGATCTGTAAAGCATTTGTATAGGTTTTGAGAAAAAGGGATGAGCCTTAAAGTAACTTCCATCACTAAAGTCTTCATAAGTGTCTTCCACAGATATATCCCTAGGTGCATTTTCCAATAACTTACAGATTTCAGAATTGTGACACATGAATGTCAATGTTTCCAGTATAGGAATGTTGTCACGCCCTGGCAATAGAGAGGCTTATATTCTCTATTTTGGTTAGGCCAGGGTGTGACTAGGGTGGGCATTCTAGTTTCTTTATTTGTATGTCTGTGTTTGGGCGGGTGTGGTTCTCAATCAGAGGTAGCTGTCTATCGTTGTCTCTGATTGGGAATCATACTTAGGCAGCCTTTTCCCACCTGTGTTTTGTGGGTAGTTGTTTTCTGTATAGTTAAGTTACCTTACAGAACTGTTTATTTTTCTATTTGTTATTTTTGTTCAAGTGTTCTGATTAAATAAAATATCATGAACACGTACCACGCTGCGCTTTGGTCCAGTCATTTCCAGGAAGAGGAGCGTGACAAATATATACAAAAATGTATTTCACTTGAACTTGGTCATACATGCCAGTTTATTTATTTCGCCTGCTATCATATCTAACTCCCAACACTACTTCTACTGGTTCCACAATACCCCATTTTTGGTTGAAGTACTTAGTTCTCTTGGTTTCTGAGTTAAAACTGGCAAATTGGTTTTCAAATTTCTCAAAACTATCCTTTACAGCAGATGTAGAGGGGTTATCCATAGGCATAACTGACAGAACTTGTTTAATTTGGGAGTGCAGCCCAGTAGTGAGCTCTTCTAATTCACACACTACTGTTGACAACACTATTTGCAACACCACTAGCTTGCAACTTGGCTATGATGGATGCACACATATCTTTAGCGTAAAGACTCAAGACTTCTCAAAACAATCACTTTGAGCGTTATCATGTGGGACACCAATGACAACACCCATTTGTGGAGCTTTCTGACTGGACTGGAGAATCAGCAACATGAGAGGGCCCTTCTAAGCTTAATGCATGAACTCCAGGGCGTCAGGTAGCCTAGTGGTTAGAGCATTGGGCCAGTAACCGAAAGGTTGCTAGATCAAATCTCTGAACTGACAAGGTAAAAATCTGTCGTTCTGCCTCTGAACAAGGCAGTTAACCCACTGTTCCTAGGCTGTCACTGTAAATAAGAATTTGTTCTTAACGCACTTGCCTAGTTAAATAAAAAAAATAAACCTCTACTTTAGCAAAGAAAACAATTGACAGGTGTGTTGTAATAAAAATGAGTCGTGTCCACTGATTGAATGCAGTCTTTCTGCATTGTGAAGAGGGAAAACCCAGATATTCACAAAGTTTGTGATGAATGACAGGTTGTTTCTTCATGCAAAAAAGATTTGGGGTTTAAAATTCAATTAAGCTGCTTAAGTCATGGCAGGTCATGTTTTACCCTTAGAACAAGGGTAAAATATATTTTAAAAATCACACAAACTGCCCCCTTATACCTTCTCCCCTTTGTCTTCCCTGCTAGCTAGCTAACCATTTTTGGCCAGACAAACATTCTTAGTTATATGCATTATGAAGAACAAATTAGTAGACATTAGCCATGTTGTTACCTTCACTTCCTGGCTAGCTACATGCTGCACAAAATGATGCTCGAATTGAACACGCTAGGTCACACCCCAATTAACTTGGCTGTCGAAACGTTGGTAATTACATTTTTGCATCTGAGCTCCTAGAGTGTGCGGCTCGCCTTTATTTTTAAACACCCCAATTAACACCATGCACGTGCTGCATGGATAATATTAGTTGGCCTCGTGAACTCAACAAGCACATGGTTGAAATCATCTAACGGTACGGCCTAACTCTGATCCTTTTGGATTTCGATTCATTTACAGAAATCGAATAGTTTGCTAATTTTAGCGAACTAATGAAGTTGAGACAAAGTTCCCGCTGACATTTAGCTAGATAGCTAATTAATGGCGCAATTCCAGCTGCCCTTGCGCCATCAGCAATTAGATGAAAAGGAAGTTAAAACTGGAAGCCTAATCAACACTGCTCAGTGCCACCGCCCAACCTCTGTACAGTAACTCTCACCTGGGAGTTATATTAGCATAAATGGTGTAAAAACAACTCTTAAATCAACAACTCTTTACACTAAAAATGTAACACCAAGAAAATGAACACTTGTCACACTGGCCAATTTGCTATGTAGGGTGCATTGGCAACAACAGACCTAATCAGTGCTACTGAGACTCGTTAGCCAGGTAGAGGGGCCTTGGGGATCTTCATGGCTCCTCACAGCTTTGTCTTGTGGCCTACAGCCAAGCCTCCCTCCCAGATGACTCGTGCTAGACTTCCTATCTCCTGCCTGGATGTCAGTGGTGTGTTACAGGATTCGTTTTTTTCTCTCATTTTCGAGGTTGGTTCTGTTTGGGCATGGCGCTCACTCAACTGAATCATCCTCGTTGGGCAGGATGTGTTGCACCTGTCGTCCTCGTTAGCCAGAAGGTGTTTCACTTGTGCTGGCCCAGCTGATATTAAGAGCTGCTGGCTGCAGAAGCTGCGGTGCTTCTGTTGGCAAAATATATGATAGGAGAGCAACAACTTTGGTTAGCTCTTCCACTTTAAGTTGTCAGACAAAGCCTGAAACATTTGTTCTCCCCTGTTTGGTTTGCTCCACTTTCTGTTTTCTCCCTATCCTAAGTTGGTGTCGCGTTTTCTTTTAGTTTGCCTTTTTTTAGGCAAATGTTGTGGACATCCATGGTGAGTGTCTTTTAGGATTCATTTTCTAGTTGCTTGTCAACTTTCTGTGGACACCCCCACTGGTGTCTTTCAGAAACCTTTCAAAACAAAACCTGTTACTTTGTTACTTCTGACATTTTGAGTTTTTCTTAGTGGCAACGTAACAGGTGATATTAGAAATCAAGTATCAAATACTAGGTTCAGTGTCTTTCGTTTGGGATCCTACTTCATGTGTCAATCCTCCTTTCCCTTTTCCAGTGGAAATCGGCCATATTTATCACCATTGATATGATACAATAAAGGAAAAGTGCTGCTAAGGAAATTATGTTGATCAAAAAACATCCTGCTTCTTGTTGAATTGTGGTAAGAGGTGACTTAGAGATGTAGACGTACAGTAGTTGGAGTTGACTGTGCTCTTTCCTCTCTAATCCCTCCCAGACAAGAAGGTGTGTGTTATAAATAGCTTCACAGTGGGATTTGTTTGTGAAGGCCGAGTCGTAGAGACATAAAGATCACTGGATGACAGAGAATGCCCCCCTGCCAGCGTTCTTCATAAACAAACTTGCACACGCAAACACAAGATTGAAGAGTGAAGTCACAAACAAGCCTCATTAGCAGAGAACCAGACCAACCAGTGGCTGGATGTTACAGTGAGATGGTTGAACGGTGCAGTTTGTTGCTTCCCTGGCTCTTCACTGAGACACATCACCAGGAAGAAAGCAAAACATCTGTGTCTGCACAGTCCAACTCTCCAATTACTCAGATCCCGCTCCCTAGAGAAATAAGTGGTTAAACTGTCAAACAAGTGTAAACTGTGTTGCACTCGCCTGACCAATTCTTCAAAGTTTCACCTTTCCCAACAGAAACAACTTGTCAACTTCTGAGAATAAGTAGTGTTGTTATAGTAAAGTAATGCCTCAACCATTAGTTGCCAACATACATGAACAGGAGTAATTAAAATAGCACGGTGTAAAAAACTATCCAAGGTCTACAGGGTGGAAGGGTAGTAGTTGTACAGAAAAACCTGACCATGCAGAGAAGTCTGTGATACTTCTGAAAAAGAGAGAGAGAAGAAAAAGATAGAGGAAGTGAAAGGGAAAAATTAAAGGAAAGGAGAGTCTAGCCCAACCAGAGCAGGAAAGAACACATAACCTTAATCGTGTTCATGTCATGAGTGGATCCGTGGCAGCTAGATGCAGCTAGGTGCATCCATACAGACCTGAGAGCGCCCCAGGGCAGAGGACGCAGTGACACAAAGAGAGGATTGACTGCTCTGCTCGGAGCTGCCAAAACACCAGGTAGGCCACCATGTCAGGGACAGATGGGGCGTCCCCACGCTCCAGCCCCCCCACCTCTCACCACAGCCTTGACAGTGCCCACGGACCCCTGCCTTCCCTCCACGGTTCAGCACACAGGGCTTGTACACAGCCGCGTGGTGTCCCATGCCATGATGACACATATCAGGCGCAGAGAATGCTGTGTTCAAGGCCAGCCAGGCACCAGGGAGCCAGACAGACCGGCGTGCCTCTCCTTTCCTGCTGCTGCAGTGGTCTCATAGCATGATACAGAGGGATATAACAGGGGACGAAAGGAGCAATGTCAGTAGGAAGATCAGAAATCCTCCCTGTGGGACGATGGAGGGGATTTGCTCTGATCCTATCTAACTGGAACGTCCGAAAACTGGGCCTTGACCTCTGTCTCCCATGGCAACGGCCCAGCCGTGGGAGGGGGGGAGAGAGGGAGCAGGTAATCTGAGTTTGAGGGTCACCAGGGACACACAGACAGACATGCAGACAGAAAAACAGGCAAATGGCATCAAACACAACTAGTCACAGACAGATGTGTGTGCTGCAGAATTAATCTATGATATTCCCACTTGAGAATAATGCTGTTTACCCGAGACCAGATTTTTTCCATGACCTTATCTTTTCCCATTGTGGAATTATATGTCATCAAGGGAAGTTAGAGGGGTGACCTAAGGACGCTTTTATTTTATTATGAACACAAACAAAACAGGAAATTGGCAAGGGCTTCATAGTGTGGAATAAAAACAGCCAGGGGGATTAAAACCTCTTAGCGCACAGATACCGCCAAAGGGATCAAAATCGACAACATCTGGTGAAGCTGGAGCGCGCCAAATTCGAATTACAAAAATGTTATATTAAACATTCATGATCATACAAGTGTCCTACATCATTTAAAAGCTTAACTTCTTGTTAATCCAACCGCATTGTCAGATTTCAAAAAGGCTTTATGGCGAAAGCATACCATGTGATTATCTGAGGACAGTGCCCCACACCAAAATACTTTTCCAAACCAGCACAGGCGTCACAAAAGTAACAAATTGCGATAAAATAAATAACTTACCTTTGAAGATCTTCCTCTGTTTGCAATCCCACGGGTCCCAGTTACACAACAAACAGTCGTTTTGTTCGATAAAAGTTATTCTTTATATCCCAAAAATGTCAGTTTAGTTGGCGCGCTTGATTCAGTAATCCACTCTTTCAACATGCATGCAAACAAATCCAAAAAGTTCCCAGTAAAGTTCGTCCAAACAAGTCAAACGATATTTCTAATTAATCCTCAGGTACTCTAATATCTAAATAAACGATAAAATTTAAGACGGAGAAAAGTATATTCAATAGGGAAGATAAATCACGAAGAGCGCGCATCTCATTCACACGCGCAACAAGGCTACATTTCTAATGAGAGACACCTTGGAAAAACTACAACTACTCTGTCATTTTTCAAAAAACAAGCATGAAACCCTTTCTAAAGACTGTTGACATCTAGTGGAAGCCATATGAACTGCAATCTGGGAGCTATTTATTTGTATATCCCATAGACAAGCGTTGAAATGGACTGACCTCAAAAAAACATTTTCCCGGATGGATTTTCCTCGGGTTTTCGCCTGCCATATCAGTTCTGTTATACTCACAGACATTATTTTAACAGTTTTAGAAACTTCAGAGTGTTTTCTATCCAATGATACCATGCTATTATATGCATATCCTAGCTTCTGGGCCTGAGTAACAGGAAGTTTACTTTGGGCACGTCATTCATCTGAACTTCCGAACACTGCCCCCTAGCCCTAAGTTAAATAAAAACCTTTGGATACATTCAACAGTGTACTTAACATGTGCTCACTTTGTGTTTTGATGACTAGGTATTTGGATGTCCATTGCATTGTACTGTACATGACTTGGATGATATTGCCTATTGAATGTCATGCCTCAAAAAGGAAATCCTTGATGTGTTGCATTCCAGAAAACTTAACAACTTGTACCCTGTAGCTCAGGGATGGGCAACTCCTTCACCCTCTCATGGTGGAGTTATCTGGCCTGAGATTTATAACATTACAGCTACACCCTTGGTGCCAAAAAGTGGTGCCAAAACATCCCATCCATAAATCATGAATCCTAAGACAAAGTGTACTGACACGTCTAGATATGATTAACATTAGCACATCTCAGTAGAATGCCTCCTTAGCCTCTGGTCAGAGTGACATATTCTTCCTTCCTCTGCCTCATCTCGTAAAACCCCACCAACATCCCTGTGCTGTGATACGGTCCTGCAACATACCTAGGACCCTCACATACCTAGGACCCTCACATACATAGGACCCTCACATTGCACAAGATTAAATTACGTTGGTGTCTTAAATATATGACACCGCCAAAAGCTTATTTGCAGTGTTTGGCCTTAGAGCAGGTTTCAGCAATGATTCATGGGAATGCTTTGCAGAGTAATGCCAGCGGCACAATGATAGATCTTGAGCTCCATACACTAAGGGCAGATTAAAAGAGACCTGCAGTCAAACATATGTTAATATATGTTAGGGACTGTGTGATGTCAACCCTGTAGAGTAGGAGGATTTAGATAAGTACCCCAGATCTCATACTAAGCACCTGCAGTGCATCCATCTAACTGCAGGGGATGATTCTAATAAATCCAAAGTTAGAAATCTATATTGATTTAGGCATAAGGCTGAGGTAAACATGTTATGAAACCAACAAGACTTAGAAATGGAAATACAAGAAGGGACGTGTGAGGATTAATGCTTATTTTATCAAACTGTGATAAGTGACCTTGTCCATGGAGGGGAGAGGGGTGGCCAAACACTAATAAACAAAAACAACAACAACCCCTAGTCTCATCAAGAAAAGACAAACAGAGGACAACGAGTGGAAGGCAGCCAGAGGGGAATCCCACACGGCCCTGAACAACTCATTACAATCCATGGAATAAATAGCTGGAATGTAAACTGGAGTGGGAACAGTGGACGGGGCCAGCTCACCAGTTTATTTCGGATCAGTCCTGTAAGCCAGTTTGACTTCCAACACTCTCCACCAGCACCACCCCCACCAGCACCACCCTTCTCCCATCCTGAACCCCTGTCCATCCATCCGCATGGCTGGTTAGGCTAGTAGACCAGGCCTCTTGTTATCTGGAGGATACACTGGAGGAGAGAAGCACCCATGCACCCATTAATATCACCATTCCCCCTGCCAATCACTTTATGGTCCTCCTATGGAGGGCATCTTTCATGTAAACCTAATGCACCTTCAAAGTTAGAAAATACATGGTTGAATAGATCGCAATGGTTTGAATCATCTGTGTTGCCAGTTTTAATACAGTTCTTCAATCTACTGGTATGAACAACCCATTTTCTCTCCACAAAGGACATTCACCAATGCCCCTCAGGTGAAGACCCCATATCCATAGGCTGGGGGTCAGATTACACATAGTTGAATCATTTTCCTACCATTCACTTTTAGTGGAAAGTCCCTCGGGAAAGAGGGATCCCTATTGCAGTTAATCAACTGTAAAAATGTCTTTCTATCATCTCATGTGTCTGTCTTTCTATCCATCTGCCTGGCTGGCTGGTAGTATTGTTTAGATGCTGTCCATATGCCTGTTTGCTGAGAATGGCCCTACTGCCCTCTCCCGTCACTAGCAGATAAGACCTCCATGGCAGGGAGGTTAGGAAAGGAGAGAAGAGGGAAGAGGGGGCGAGGAGAGGAGAGAAGAGAGGGAGGGGGCAGGGAATGTTTGTGGAGGCTGCTGTTGCTGCTAATTACCTTGCATGGCTCATTAGGCTGCACTATTCAAACAACAGAGAGAGAGAAAGAGAGAGCGAGAGATAAAGGAAGAGAGAGGGTGAAGAAAACAGCCCTCCATTCCTCCTCCTGCTCTCAATTGAGCTGTGAGCCAGCAGCAGCTACTGACTCCTCTGCTGTCCTCAGCTAGTGTGTTCTGCCTCAGGTCATGGCCAGGTCACACCCCCCATTCTCAAGGCTTTGCTTAAGAAATCACTCAAGTTTGTTAAACTCATGCTGCCTGGCAGTCCACTGATAGAAGTCTTACCTTGGTGACCTGCTCTGCCCATTACTCTGTAGACTTTACAATCCACGTCACAGTATTAAACTCAGAGAACACATCTCGGCTGAAGCACTTAAACGGGGCTGTACACAAATGCCGTGTCATCACCTTGTGCTTTGCTGGCGCCCATAAAAAGAGCCATCTTGCCAAGGGACTCACTGAATAAGTCTAGAGCATCATACTTCATGACAATAATGTCCCTGCGAGCTACATGATGTACTTACTGTACTTTGGCAGTGGACGCTTCTCAAAAAGAGGCTGGGTCTATTGCTTTCCCATTCTCTGCCATGTTCTATAGCTGTCACCCTGTGAATGGGAGATTTGTGAAAGCACCGTACTCCACTATGGTAGGAAATTGTAGTGATGAAAGCATTAAGAATAAATATGCATTACCAATTATTTAACAGATACTAAAGATGAGAGTGTTGGGGATGTTCCTGGCACCTAGAAAGCCATGTACTCTTATCACTTTACTAGGAAATCCTGAATTATTGACCGTCTGGGTGAGAGAGAGCTATTAACAGAGGAGTAGCAGAGGAGGAATAAAGAAAAAAGCTAAGCCGTAAAAGGCATCTCTAAGCCTTGGCAAGGGTTGCTCTGAATTAAGTGAAAAAAAGCCTCTAAAAGAAATTAGGGCGTGTCGAGGGCGAAGCCTTCTTGGCAGCGTTCACGGTCAGGAGAGTTTATTAGTTGTATGATCCTCGTTCCCCTACAGGGCCTTATCTTTTAATTTTCCTCACTCCGGGTCACTTTGGATTGCCAAATAAAGAGAAAAGCTGGAGTACAGAGGAGAGAGAGGGGGCTCTTCATCGGGTTATTAAGAGGAGGAACATTTTTTGAGTTGACAGAGGACAGCAGGCTGAGGTACCCAAAAAGGAACATAGCCTGTGAAGCACCTCAAAGCACGATTGGTAACCGATTCCCCTTCTCTTCCCTGCAAATAAAGAACAAATGTAGCAATTTCTCCAAGCCTGTCAGGGAGAGGCTCTGTGTTGCATACTGTATGAATACATAATCAGGATGAATGGGGTGAGATGGCACTTTTCCAGCTTTGAACACAAATGAAACGGTTCATACTCTATGTTTCTCACTAGGAAATTTAGAAAACACTGAATAGCTCCCGCACTTTAGATTGGTGGGTTTAACCCCTGAAGACCTAATGAAATCTTAGTGGTCAGCTTTTCACACCCTATACATAAATCTGCAGGGTAGTGCAGTCCAATGGTTTACAGTAATGATTTTGCTTCACTCGGAGCCTTCTGAACTAATAGCCTCTGTGTCTGTTGTTGAAGAGGGGAAGGATAAGTGTGTGTAAGTGTTGCATTGGGTCAGTCCAATGCAACTGTAGACCATGAACACATTGATTGAGGTGGGCGGTTCGTTTAAAAGCAGCAGACTAGGTCTCTGGTGTAGGCCGGCCCAAGCTAGCCCAAATATCAGTCATGAATACCAATGGAGAATCAAAGTCAGTGTTTCCCCTAGGATGTTTTTCAGCAGCAGTGGCAGAGTTAGCGGGGGGGGGGGGGGGGGGGGGGCATATCTATACATCTTAAATGCATATAGGGGAAACACTGAAAGTAGACTTTCTAAACCACATCCTCTGAGGGAACATATACTCTATTTCTCTTATCCAGGCCATTTCTCTACATGCAAATGGGGGTTTAGCCCCACAGTGGTTTAGCCTTCCTCAATGTGCATGAATTGCACTGTAGAGTATACATGGCAGTGGTAGCACAGCAGGGATTTATTGATATTACTTTTGAACTCATTCAAGAAACTAGGTTAAACTTTTATCGTTAGCGTCTTTGCTCTCTGTACACACAGATACAGGCCTATTTACCGGCCACTTTCTTTTAGATTTTTTTAATGTTGAGACGTTCACTTCGGAGAGCCAGTCAGTCATCCTCATCGTTTTTGGATGGGGATGATGCATTGAGACTGCATTCTAATCAGATGCACTGACAACCCTACTCTCCCCGTCTCCTGGATGCCATGGAAATATTTAGCATACCATCTCTCATTTTGTCTCGACAGGACACGTCTATCTTGTCTTATTTCTACTATCTCTCTTCCTTCCATTTTTGGATTGGCAAGCGATGCGGGAGACGGGCTTCGGCGTTGAGCAAGCTGTAATTGAAAAGTGAAGAAAATAAATATTTTCAATCAGAATGTGAAGGCTAGGACTTATTGTGCTCCTGCCATGCAGGAAGATTCAACATGAAAATGTGCCCATTGGAAAACTAAGCACGTCACATTTCGCACCAGATAACTACACTAATATGCAGGGAAATCACCAAAGCCTGTCCCATTCTTTGTGGATACATCTTGAGCTTTTTCTGTGTTCTTTCTGTCTTCTACACAACTATAGCACATGAGCAAGAGCCAATACATACTGAGTGCACAAAACATTAGGAACACCTGCTATTTCCAAGACATAGACAGGTAAGAGTAAGATGGCGCCGTCAGACATAGCAGCTCTGCTTCTAGCACCTAAGCAACGTTGAATTATTTTGTTTTTTTATGTGTTATTTCTTACATTATTGGTCCAAAATGTTTTTTGTGTTATTACATACAGCCGGAAACAACTTTTGGGTATCAGAGCGATGGTAACTCACCCGCATTACGACCAGAAATAAGGCTTTCCCGAATTGGATCCTTTGTTCGTTACCCCCAGTGCAATTGAACTTATCCCAGATGCTGCTCCAAGATGCCACCGGCGGAGAAGAGGTATTTGAAGTGAACTACTAGTCTGACTCAGGAGGCGTGCGCACCAATCACTGCTTCCGTGTATTTTACTCGCTAATGTTCAGTCCTTGGACAATAAAGTAGATGAGCTCAGGGAGAGGATCTTCCAGAGACTGGGACTGTAACATACTCTGTTTCACAGAATCATGGCTCTCTCCGGATATACTGTCCCCGTCCATTCAGCCAGCTGGGTTCTCAGTACATTGGGCAGACAGGAATAAAGAACTCTCCTGGAAGAAGAAAGGCGGTGGTGTATGTTTCCTGATTAACTACTCATGGTGTGATTGTGATTCTCTTCGATTATAGTAACAGCTGTTTATATTACCCCTCAAGCGGATACCACGACGGCCCTCAAGAAACCACATATCCTGGGGCCACATTTATTGTAGCTGGGGATTTTAACAAAGCAAATTTGCAGAAAATGCTACCGAAGTTCTATCAGCACATTGCCTGTAGTACTCGTGCTACAAACTCTCAACCATTGTTACTCTCCCTTCCGGGATGGCTACAAGGCCCTCCCCCGACCCTCCCTTCCGCAAATCAGATCATGACTCCGTTCTGCCCCTCCCTTCCTATAGGCAGAAGCTCCAACAGGAAGTACCCATGCTAAGGTCTATTCAATGCAGGTCTGAGCAATCAGAATCCATGCGTCAAGATTGTTTTGATCACTCGGACTGGGATATGTTCCGGGTTGTCCCTGAGAATAACATTAATGTATACACTGAAACGGTGACTGAGTTCATCAGGAAGTGTGTAGGGAATGTTGTTCCCACTGTGAATATTAAAACCTACCCAAACCAGAAACCGTGGACAGATCAAAACTGAAAGTGCGAACCACCGCATTTAACTCCTGCAAGCTCATCATTAAGCTCGGGGCCCTAGGTCTGAACCCCGCTCTGTGCAACAGAGTCCTGAACTTCCTGACGGGCCTCCCCAGGTGGTGAAGGTAGGAAACAACACCTCCACTACGCTGATCCTTAACACAGAGGCCGCACAAGGGTGCGTGCTCAGCCTCCTCCTGTACTTCCTGTTCAACGGGACAGTTTAGCTAACATAGGCTAATGCGATTAGCATGAGGTTGTACGTAACAAGAAAGGACATAACCATATCTGATATTGGCAGAAAGCTTAAATTCTTGTTAATCTAACTGCACTGTCAAATTTACAGTAGCTATTACAGTGAAATAATACCATGCTATTGTTTGAGGAGAGTGCATAATTTTGAACATGAAAAGTTATTAATAAACATATTAGGCACATTTGGGCAGTCTTGATACAACATTTATAACAGAAGTGCAATGGTTCATTGGATCAGTCTAAAATGTTGCACATACGCTGCTGCCATTTAGTGGACAAAATCTAAATTGCACCTGGGCTGGAATAATATATTATGGCCTTTCTCTTGCATTTCAAAGATGATAGTACAAAAAAAATTGAAAAGAACGGTTGTTTTTGCTTTGTATTATCTTTTACCAGATCTATTCTGTTATATTCTCCTACATTCCTTTCACATTTCCACAAAGTCCAAAATGTTTCCTTTTAAATGGTACCAAGAATATGCATATCCTTACTTCAGGGCCTGAGCTACAGGCAGTTAGGGTTGGGTATGTCATTTTAGGTGAACATTGAAAAAAATAGGCGTATCCTTAAGAGTTTTTAAATTAAGTGCCTTTAAACGGGGTACGGTAGTAGATGCAAGCGGCACCGGTTTGTCTCAAGAACTACAATGCTGCTAGGTTTTTCACACTCAACAGTTTCCTGTGTGTATCATGAATGGTCCACCACACAAAGGACATCCAGCCAACTTTTTTATTTAACCTTTATTTAACTAGGCAAGTCAACTTGATACAACTGTGGGAATCATTGGAGTCAACATGGGCCAGCATCCCTGTGGGACGCTTTGACACCTTGTAGAGTCGCTGCCCTGACATATTTAGACTGCTCTGATGGCAAAAGGGATGCAACTCAATATTAGGTAGGTGTTCCTAATGTTTTGTACAGTCAGTGTATGTTGTGCAGACTATCCAATTAACTATAAGAAAAGGAGAACTCAATCAGTTACCTATTCACCCTCATACAAAGTGTTGTGTTCAATGGACATTTCTCAGATAAGAAAAATTACTTCTAGTCTACTCTAGCAATGTCAACTGAAAATCACAGTGGTGGAAGTAGCCAATCACTGACAGATACAGGTTCTAAATGTTTTCCTAAATAATTTGATGACCCATTGAATTTAAACATATATAAAAATTAGTTATATAGTCTTAGATACTAGCTACTAGTTAGGCATGTAGGTTTATTTTGTAATGTAGCGCATCTTCACCAAAAATATTCTGTAGTCTATTTGAAATGGAAAGAAGGATGTTCTTAGGATTAACAATTATCCATTTTAAACTTCAATGTATTCAATTCTATTGAAAATAAACATTTGTCTCCCAGGGAGAGAAAGAAAGGAAGATGAAAAAAACATCAATTTACATATTTGTGGATCTTTTCACACTAAGGAGCTTAGAGCTAGGGATATGGCAGTGTTTTGAATAGATGCACACCGTTAAGAGGATGCCAGATTAAAGGGACGTGAGGTATTACATGTAAAAATACACCCATGCCTTTGTGCAAGCAGGGCATTAAAGGGAACGCATGGTTACATAAATAACAGATCAATCTGCAGAACACAGCAGATGTTTAAATCTTGTTAGCGGTGGGGGGGGACTTTAGACCTCCTATTTTCACAACATCTCCCTTTCCACCCACTCATCCAAATCTCACCCCCTCAGTGGTGGTGAAAACCCTGTTCATCAGACCCACTTCCTCTCCATCTGTGGGGATATCTGCCTGGCAGCACACTCAGTTTATCTCAGCTCTCTGACACTGCTTTGGCACCATCTACTGGACTGTCAGGGAATAATTAAATAATTTAAAGCGTAGGCCTGGCTAAGTGTGATATGGCCAGGGTTTAGCAATGCATGATAAAGCCTTGATCAAAGTAAGGTGATGCTTACATCTGCAAGGGAAGTCAGCCATGGATGGCAGTGTGGAGACACACAGGGCCAGCATGGAGGATTTGGACACTGCTGAGGACTGTGTTTGTTTCTGGAGGCCAGTATACTGAGACCAGATTTTAATCCTCTCCAAACCTTGATTTGTCTGGCATAGCTCTCTCTCTCGTCACTCTCACTATCTCTTCTTTTGCTTTCTCTCTATTTTCCCCAGTCTATCTTAAGCCCAAAAGCCCCAGCTCCAGTGTTCATACTGTACTGTAGCTTCAAAGCCCTGGGTAAACACACAGACCCCAAACCTATTGAACCAGCCACTGCACTTCACTTGTTATCATCATCATTACATTTTCTTCAGCCATAGTCATGACTTTCATGGTTCATCAATATTGATTTGAGTATGACAATGACACTCACAATCTCCCACCTATGATGCTATTGTCTGATTGGCCAGTATGAATACAAGCCCTGTGTGGCCAGAACAACACGACTAGGCCTATGTGTATGGGAAAATGTAATGTTCAAGATTATTGTCTCCCTGCTGACCCAGTCAATCAGTTAACAGAACCAAGGCGTTCTAAAGAAAGTTCAATAAACCTCCTTATTAAATGAGAAGAGAAAGGATTGACAATAGCACGCTACGTGAAACACGTGATGTGGAAGAAGATGTTTGAAATATGATCCACGTAAAGCCTAACGAAGATAACAACAGAATGAATGTTAATCGCGCCTCTTCGGATTTACTGAGGTTCATCCAACAGATTATGATCATTGATTAGGCTACACAGAGAACTTAAAGCGTCATGCACTATATGTGTGTGGCACAAACTAGCATTTGCTGCAGGGTCAGGGGATGTTGTTTGTAAAGGTATTGGAGGATGCTCTTATATTTGTTTGCATAATAGGATTTTGTTCATATGCATTTCGCTGTTATGCCAAATACGTACATGTAGCTTATACCCTAAACACACTATAACACATTTCTCAATACTAAAATATCAAACTCTGTCATAAAACATTTTACCCAGCCTATGTATTGGTTCTGGTACCAGGCCTGGATTTATTAGACCCTCTTGGTTCTGTTTAATAATTGTTTGGGTCAGCAGAGAGAAAATTATATTGAACAATTATCTATCCCTAACACATGTTCCTGTGTCACACCTACAGGGCTGTATTGTAACGGCTTTCTTCCTGGGATGAAGGAGAGGACCAAAACGCAGCGCGGCTAGTATTCAACATGATTTAATAAAGATAATAACGTGAACACTACAAGCAACAAAACAATAAATGTGAAAACCGAAAACAGTCCTATCTGGTGCAGAACACAAAGACAGGAAACAATCACCCACAAACCAACAGTGCAAACAGGCTACCTTAATATGGTTCCCAATCAGAGACAATGCAAAACACCTGCCTCTGATTGAGAACCATATTAGGCCAAACAACAAACCCAACATAGAAACACAAAACATAGACTACACCCACCCAGCTCACATCCTGACCAACTAAACAAAGACTAAACAAAGGAAATAAGGTCAGGAACGTGACATGTATGACCAGAACACAACAACAACAAACAACCATGCTTCAGCCACATACTGTATAAACACAGCATGACCATGTTCATGTCCTGTGTCACACTAGTACATGGCAGATCTCATTAACCAGCGGTCATGCCTGATGGAGGAGCTGCTTTATTGGAGCTCGCTAAGGGTCTTAACGTTTTTACAATGTCAGAATTTAATAGCTGTCAGCTTTACTGAAGGGGAAGCAGGAATAAATCATTGCCGCTTATGTGTTATCTGGTCTTTTATCTCAGCTTAAAGCACTTGTGAAGACCTGATCAAGGTGAATAAAGGTTTTTTAGTGAGTTACAATAACAGGCAGCCATCCTCACCTCTTTGAGGAAGCAGGGTCCAGTGAATGAGGACCGGTTGAAGTGCTGAATTTGACTACGGTAACTGAAACTGAAAGCACGATTCACAACTACAGTAGGCCTACTACCCACTTGACACTTCAGAGAGTGGCATATTCATATGAGAGCTAGTATCTGTGCTTGTAAAGAAAACACCATATTTGCTGTCACTCTATTCCACTTCAGATTGTATGATTACATTATTGACGTCTAACTTTCCCCTAGTGAAACCACACATGCGAATGTTATGAATTTTCATAGTAGATATTTTCATAGCCAACAGCCTTGTGCTGACAAATTGTGAATGTGCGGAAATCAAATTTTCAAGCACAAAGGGAGAAAAGCAGGTTCCTGTTAAACTTTTTAAAGGTGTTTGCATCCCCGTTACCATAAACATTGCACGTTTTGTGTATTTAACGTTGGAAAACAACTCCTGAGCTGAATCAGAGAACTTGTGACAACTGAACTCAACTCTTAAAATGGTTGCTTCTCGCTATGTTACACAATCAATGAGTTATTCTGGAACACTGCCCTGAATTCAACAGTACCTCCGGAGAGAATAAACATACGTTTTCTGATGGTGCTATTCCTTAGTTGTATGCAAGAGGCAGTGCATTCCTTGGATCAGTCAGGTCAGACTGGCACTATTAATTCAGCACAACACATCCCTTATCACTCTCTCATCTTCATCTTATCTGGGAATGAGGGGAAGGGAGAGAGAGGGAAATTGTTGGGTGGTTTTGTCGAGACCTCTGTGTGGGAAAACAATGTAAACGTTGATTGAACTCTGTGGAGATTATCTGAGGCTTGTTGTGTATTTCTGTTAGTTCTTTAACATGTGTAGAACATTAATTTATGAAAATACTGGACATGGACCATGTGATAAAAGGGAGAGAAAGGATTGACATGGACATTTTAGAAAAACTGAAAATAGTACTGCAGCATATAAATAGTTTTATATAAATAGTTTTATCTGACTGAGAGAAAGCTGTAATGCCACTGCTCAGAACTACATGGTGTGAGTCTGGCATGATAGGATTATAAACTCACAATAGGGTAATTGCATTCTGCTGCGCAGGCAATGGTGGAAAATGAATGTTCCACTAGAAAATAAATAAATAAGCGAATTAGCTGGTTCTGGAGGTGTACGTTCCTAATTAAACTGCTGAGGTGTAAATAGGCTGCAAACAAACAACAAATGCTGTTCACTCAGCAGAGCCACGATGACATTATAGTCAGTGTTGTGTTTTACACTAATGAGCATTCTGATGAAAAAATGTAATGTTATTTACTGGCAAAACTGTGTGTCACAACCTGATCTGTTTCACCTGTCTTTGTGATTTTCTCCAGCAGGTGTCGCCCATATTCCCCATTATCCCCTGTGTATTTATACCTGTGTCCTCTGTTTGTCTGTTGCCAGTTCGTCTTGTTTGTCAAGTCAACCAGCGTTTTTGTTCTCAGCTCCTGCTTTTCCCCAGTCTCTCTTCTTCTCACCCTCCTGGTTTTGACCCTTGCCTGTCCTGACTCTGAGCCCGCCTGCCTGACTACTCTGCCTACCTTGACCCTGAGCCTGCCGTCCGGTACCATTGCCCCTCCTCTGGTTTACTGGCCCATGCCTGCCTTGACCTGTCTTTTGTATGCCCCTGTTGGATCATTAAACCATTGTTAATTTGACATGTCTGCATCTGGGTCTTACCTTCATACCTGATACCGTGTGAATTATTCACTGGGGGAATGTATATGCAAATGGAAATCAGTGAGTACATGAGAGCTTTACTACACAGTCCAAAGACTTTGCTCCCCTTAAAGACCCTGTTGTCCTATGTATGTGTCTGGTCTGAGACTTACAGCTAGCTAGCCAAGATAGGTGAAATACAGTTGAAGTCGGAAGTTTACATACACCTTAGCCAAATACATTTAACCTTTACCGAACCTCAACCCCGTATCCGGGATCACCCCCCACCCCCCCCCCACACTGATTAGCATCGCTAGCATAGCGTCACAATTAAATAGTAGCATCTAAATATCATTAAATCACAAGTCCAAGACACCAAATGAAAGATACAGATCTTGTGAATAAAGCCACCATTTCAGATTTTTAAAATGTTTTACAGGGAAGACAAAATATGTAAATCTATTAGCTAACCACGTTAGCAAAAGACACCACTTTTCTAACTCCATCAGTTTCTTACTCCATCAGGTGCTATCACCAATTCGGCCAAATAAAGATATTGATAGCCACTAACCAAGAAAAAACCTCATCAGATGACAGTCTGATAACATATTTATTGTATAGGATAGGTTTTGTTAGAAAAATGTGCATATTTCAGGTATAAATCATAGTTTACAATTGCACCCACCATCACAACTCGACTAGAATAAATACACAGAGCAACGTGTATTACCTAATTACTAATCATAAAACATTTCTTAAAAATACACAGCTCACAGCAATGGAAAGACACAGATCTTGTGAATTCAGACAATATTTCAGATGTTCTAAGTGTTTTACAGCGAAAACACAATAAATCGTTATATTAGCATACCACATGTGCAAACGTTACCAGAGCATTGATTCAAGCCAAAGAGAGCGATAACGTAATCATCGCCAAAATATATTAATTTTTTCACTAACCTTCTCAGAATTCTTCCGATGACACTCCTGTAACATCATATTACAACATACATATAGAGTTTGTTCGAAAATGTGCATATTTAGCCATAAAAAAACGTGGTTATACAATGACAATACTAGCAAAACTAGCCTGAAAATGTCGGGCGCCATATTTGACAGTGATCTTGTCTCATGAAAAACTATTCATAAACTTGACTAAAAATATATAAGTTGGACAGCTATCGAAAGACAAATTAGTTCTTAATGCAATCGCTGAATTACATTTCTAAAATTATCCTTACTGTGCAATACAGGGTTCGCCAAGCGAAGCTATACCAAACAAAATGGCGGAATATGCGTTTAACATTTTTCGACAGAACAACGATTTATCATCTTAAATATTTCTTACTATGAGGTGATCTTCCATCAGAATCTTGGGCAATGTATCCTTTCTTGGGTCTAATCTTCTTTTGGTCGAAAGATGTCCTCTTGTCCGTCGAAATGCCCACTAACGTTCGACCGGTACTGGAAACGTGCCCATCGCTTCAAAGTGCACCACAAAGAAATTCCTCAAAATCGCACTAAACGGATATAAATTGCTATAAAACGGTTCAAATTAACTACCTTATGATGTTTTTAACACCTATAACGAGTAAAAACATGACCGGAGAAATATTACTGGCTAAACAACAGCTTGGAAGGAGGCAAGTCCGATGTCCATCTTGCGTCAGGCGCAGGCAGGAAAAGAAAGCTACTTCCGGTCTTTGGTGTTTTATAGAGGCTCTGATTGCGCAATCGACTCCATTCAAAGCGTCACCACGTACTGACGTCCAGAGGAAGACGTAGGCAGTGTTTGTTTCTCCATAGCATTTACAGGGACTTTACAACCGACCTGGGAACAGGGGCCAAGATTTCTGAAATCTCACTCCCTGTCATGAAAAGTGCTGTAGAAGGAGTTCTGTTTCACTCAGAGACAAAATTCCAACGGCTATAGAAACTAGAGAGTGTTTTCTATCCAATAATAACAATAATATGCATATTGTACGAGCAAGAATTGAGTACTAGGCAGTTTAATCTGTAGAGCAAATTATGCTAATGCGAAACAGCACCCCCTATAGTGGCAAGAAGTTAAACTCAGATTTTCACAATTCCTGATATTTAATCCTTGTAAAACATTCCCTGTCTTAGGTCAGTTAGGATCACCACTTTATTTTCAGAATGTGAAATCAGAATCAGTCATAATAATAGTAGAGAGAATGATTTATTTCAGCTTTAATTTCTTTCATCACATTCCCAGTGGGTCAGAAGTTTACACAAACTCAATTAGTATTTGGTATCATTGCCTTTAAATTCTTTAACTTGGGTCAAACGTTTCAGGTAGCCTTCCACAAGCTTCCCACAATAAGCTGGGTGAATTTTGGCCCATTCCTCTTGACAGAGCTGGTGTAACTGAGTCAGGTTTGTAGGCCTCCTTGCTCGCACACGCTTTTTCAGTTCTGCCCACAAATGTTCTATAGGATTGGGGTCAGGGCTTTGTGATGGCCACTCCAATACCTTGACTTTGTTGTCCTTAAGCCATTTTGCCGCAACTTTGGAAGTACGCTTGGGGTCATTGTCCATTTGGAAGACCCATTTGCGACCAAGCTTTAACTTCCTGACTGATGTCTTGAGATGTTGCTTCAATATATCAAAATAATTGTCCACCCTCATGATGCCATCTATTTTGTAAGTGCACTAGACCCTCCTGCAGCAAAGCACCCCCACAACATGATGCTGCCACCCCTGTGCTTCACGTTTGGGATGGTGTTCTTTGGCTTGCAATCCTCCCCTTTTTCCTCCAAACATAACGATGGTCATTATGGCCAAACAGTTCTATTTTTCTTTCATCAGACCAGAGGACATTTCTCCAAAAAGTACGATATTTTTCCCCATGTGCAGCTGCAAACTGTAGTCTAGCTTTTCTATGGCGGTTTTGGAGCAGTGGCTTCTTCCTTGCTGAGCGGCCTTTCAGGTTTTGTTGATATAGGACTCGTTTTACTGTGAATATGGATACTTTTGTACCTGTTTCCTCCAGCATCTTCACAAGGTCCTTTGCTGTTGTTCTGGGATTGATTTGCACTTTTCGCACCAATGTACGTTCATCTCTAGTAGACAGAAAGCGTCTCCTTCCTGAGCGGTATGACAGCTGCGTGTTCCCATGGTGTTTATACTTGCATACTATTGTTTGTACAGATGAACGTGGTACCTTCAGGCGTTTGGAAATTGCTACCAATGATGAACCAGACCTGTGAAGGCCTAAAGAAAACAATTCTGAGGTCTTGGCTGATTTCTTTTGATTTTCCCATGATTTCAAGCAAAGAGGCACTGAGTTTGAAGGTAGGTCTTGAAATACAGATCAAAAAACATGAGCTGGCGCACACCCAGAATAAAAGTTTGTGTGGAGGTGCTAACTAACGGTGAATAAATTATAAACTATCAAAATAAAGGAAGTTGCACACTCCATGTAATAACTCCCAGCAATTTAATGTGTATTTACCAACGTTTTGGCATCACTGTGCCTTCCTCAGGGTAACGTCATGAATACTTGAACCAGGTTATGTAGACAAACATAACAACGTGCAAATAGTGTAACCAATGACAATAGTGAGGGGTGTGTCATAATGATTAAGTTAATGCTTACCCACCATGCTTCTACACCTGCATTGCTTGCTGTTTGCGGTTTTAGGCTGGGTTTCTGTACAGCACTTCGAGATATTAGCTGACGCACGAAGGGCTATATAAAATAAACTTGAATTAAAATGAATTACTGAAACTGTTAAAAAATAGTATCTGGCATATAAAATATATTACGCTATTTGTTATCATATAGAAACATAATGGAATATTGTACATCATATTAGCATCAACATGCATTATTGTATCATTCAATTACACCTAATAATTTCGTATTTCATTTCACTTTTGTTACATGAAATATTTTGGTTCAACTTAATATATAATGAGCAGGGGGAACATATTAGGTGTACGCTAATAAGCTGTAAAAATATTTTTTAATTCATAAGGCTTGTTCATAAATGAAACATTTGTTCATATGAAGGGCCTGAGATCAAAGTCAATATTCAGACCACTAGGGGTTAATGTTTTTAGATAGGATATCCAGTAAGCCTCCCTTTGTAGTAGTAGGATCTTGATGTTAACTCCTCTCCTTGGTAGAGCAACATGCTCAATGCCTGTGTATTTGAGGGAGGAGATGGGATGGTTAGCTTCAACAAAGTGAGCTGCTACTGGATAGTCAATGTTCTTACACCTGATTGAGCTGCAGTGTTCAGCTATGCGTTGTTTTAATGGTCTTTTCGTTTGTCCTACGTAGGCTTTTCCACATGAACAGGTGATGAGATATATTACTCCCTTGGTCTTGCATGAGATGATACCCCTAACAGGGATCTTTCGACCTGTATGTGGGTGTCTGAAGAAATACACTTTTATAGTGCTATTGCACTGTGCGCATGAGACACATTTGTAGTTCCCATTTGGGATAGGTGTCAAGAGTGTCTGAGTGGGCTCAAGGGGCATGTCAGATCTCACCAAACTATCTCCAATATTGCGACCACGCTTATAGACCACCAGTGGAGGTTCCTTGAAGAGGTGTGCTTTTTTTGTGTCTGATTGCAGAATATGCCAGTGCTTTTTCAGGATTGCTTTCATTTTCTCAAAACCCTTTGTGTACTTTATGCAAAAGACGTTGTTTTGAAATACATCCACAGGTACACCTCCAATTGACTCAAATGATGTCAATTAGCCTATCAGAAGCTTCTAAAGCCATGACATAATTTTCTGGAATTTTCCAAGCTGTTTAAAGGCACAGTCAACTTAGTGCATGTAAACTTCTGACCCACTGGAATTGTGATACAGTGAATTATAAGTGAAATAATCTGTCTGTAAACAATTGTTGGAAAAATTACTTGTGTCATGCACACAGTAGATGTCCTAACCGACTTGCCAAAACTATAGTTTGTTTCTTGTTAACAAGAAATTTGTGGAGTGGTTGAAAAACGAGTTTTAATGACTCCAACCTAAGTGTATGTAAACTTCCGACTTCAACTGTATAACAAATCCACTAAAGTAGGTCCACTCAGCAATCATACAGACCATTAGTCTGGCTGACACCAAACTCAAAGTCTTCCTGACTTCAGAGTCTGGCAGGGCTCCTTGATGTTGTAAGTATTGTATTGATGTATTGATTGCTTCTCCTCTGTGTCTTTCTCACTCAAACACCCACATGGACAGCTACTCACAGGCCCAGAGCGCCTCCCTCCTTCCAATACAACTGTTGGATTTCACAATCCAAAGGAGAAGTCTCAACACCCTAGAAAATAAAAAAGTTTGAGAGAACCAATCAAAGCTCACACCAATAGTTGCGCAAATATGGTACCAAGAAACACACTCCTGTCAGCTCTCCCTTGCTGTGTACCACATCAGCCAGGCTAACAGACCATGGTCTGCCAGCTAAAATATGCAGACTGATAATTCTCATTGTTGATGATGTGAGCGGACCAAGTAATTGGGCGTCACTCTAAAGCGGGAAGGTGGAACAAACGAGTCAGGAGTAGGTTTTCTTGATTGAACAAAGTTCTATATTGAGGGCATTTGGTCAACACAAACACTCCCACATAATCAATGAAAATCTCCAAAGGAAAAAAACATATATCTTCTTCTCCAGAGCAAAACAGGAACACAAAACGATTGTCTTTAAACTACAACAAAAAGTCACGGCATTGTCACCGTCTTAATGGTTCTTCCTAGATAGCTCCTCTGTCTCGGTGGCCATCTTCCAGAGATAGTTCCCCCTTCTGCTGGTTCCATACTCTCTCTTATAGGGGAAGGAGAATATCTCATTAGTAGTGTCAGCTGTGCTTAATTGCCTCTGGTTACCTTGTCTCCCATGCCTTGTTGGGCTACCATCCGTGAGCCCAGCCTGCCCTCTGGTGGTCCTTCCACATACCTTCCCCCTCAGGACCGAACCGGAGGGTCGGGCGCCAGACGCACCGTCTTGGTCGCGTAGGGACAGCGCGTCTGCATTCCCGTTCCTCGATCCGGCCCTGTGGATGACATGGAAAGAGAACGGTTGTAAAGACAAAAACCATCTGGCTATTCTGTTGTTATTGTTTCTCTTACCAGCCATCCACGTGAGGGGCGCATGGTCCGTAACTAAAGCAAACCTCCGACCCAGTAGGTAGTACCGGAGATAATCGAGGGCCCACTTAATGGCTAAGGCCTCTTTCTCTACGGTAGCATACCTCTGTTCCCGATCGCTGAGCTTCCTACTTATGAAGAGAATTGGCTTCTCTGCTTCGCCTTTACCCTGAGCTAGTACGGCTCCGAGCCCCGTATCCGAGGCGTCGACCTGCACAATGAACTCTTGTGAGAAGTCCGGAGCCTGTAGAACGGGATCAGAACACAGGCCATCTTTTAGCGATTGAAAGGCCTCTTCCGTCTCGTCTTTCCACTCTACCTGGTTTGGCAAGTTTTTCTTGATGAGGTTTGTGAGGGGATTGGCAATGGTTGCATATCCCGGGATAAAACGGCGATAATATCCCGTTATCCCTAAGAAGGCCCGAACGTCCCGCTTGGTCCGGGGTCGCGGCCAGTCCCGAATTGCCCTGGTCTTCTCTGCCTGTGGGCGTATTTTCCCATTCCCCACGGTGTACCCCAGGTATTCCGCTTCGGACAGACCCAGGCAGCATTTATTTGGATTGGCCGTCAACCCTGTGGCTTCCAAACTCACGAGCACCGCCCGTAATCGCAGGAGGTGACTATCCCAGTCCTCGCTGTGGATAACCACCTCGTCTATGTACGCCGCTGCATACTCTTGATGGGGCCGTAGAATGGCATCCATGAGGCGTTGGAAAGTTGCAGCGGCACCATGCAGTCCGAAGGGCATCCTCACATACTGGAAAAGCCCCTCTGGTGTGGCGAAGGCAGTCTTTGGGTGATCCTCCGGAGCCACCGGCACTTGCCAATATCCCTTCGTCAAATCCAGGGTGGTGATGAACTTGGCCTTTCCTAAGCGCTCCAAGAGTTCATCCACGCGGGGCATGGGATACGCATCAAATGTAGAAATGGCATTCACGGCCCTAAAATCGTTGCAGAGTCTCATACTACCATCGGATTTGGGGACCAGGACTATGGGACTGGACCACTCACTCGTCGATGGCTCGATCACACCCATCCTCAACATCTCCCTTACCTCGTTCTTAGCGATGACTCGGCGAGCCTCAGGAATCCTGTAAGGGCGGATATACACCTTCTTGCCGGGTTTAGTGTGGATATGGTGGAACAGGACATCTGTTTGTCCTGGGAATGGAGAGAATATTCGACCGAAGTTCATAATCAGCTTGTCTAGCTGTCTTGACTGCTCCGGCAGGAGAGTTTGACCACGGCGCACCGGTGGTAGAGCCTCCTCTTTTCCTTTTCCCTCCAGGGCCATCAAAGCCACCTCCTCCTGTCTTCCATGGTACGGCTTCAACAGGTTTATGTGATAGAGTTGGATCTTCTTCCTTCTATCAGGTTGCTTGATGAGGTAATTGACCGGTGAGACCCTTTTCATTACCTCGTAGGGTCCCCTTGTATGTTTTTTCAATATAGTTTAATCAGATTATTGAAATTTTTTCGGGAGTTTTGCCGTGTTCCGTTCTCTGACTTTGTTGACGTTGGAGTGATCCGTGCCACTTGGCAAGTGCCCATGCTAAATGAAGAGGGATATTTGCCGTTCCAGATCAAAACAACGACTGTTCTGGACAAAGGACACCTTGTCCAACATTCTGACGGAAGATCACCAAAAGTAAGAAACATTTTATGATGCTATTTCTAATATCTGTCGTGCATGTGAACTGGTCGTGGTGTTGGTCCAAGTGTTTCTGGCTATTGTGGCTACGCTAATATAGCGCTACATTTTGTTTTCGCTGTAAAACATTTAATAAATCGGAAATATTGTCTGGAATCACAAGATGCCTGTCTTTCAATTGCTGTACACTATGTATTTTTCAGAAATGTTTTATGATGAGTAATTAGGTATTTGACGTTGGTGTCTGTAAATATTATGGCTGCTTTCGGTGCAATTTCTGATTGTAGCTGAAATGTAAACTATGATTTATACCTGAAATATGCAAATTTTTCGAACAAAACATATGCTATACAATAAATATGTTATCAGACTGTCATCTGATGAAGTTGTTTCTTGGTTAGTGGCTATTTATATCTTTATTTGGTCGAATTTGTGATAGCTACTGATGGAGTAAAAACTGATGGAGTAAGAATAGTGGTGTCTTTTGCTAACGTGGTTAGCTAATAGATTTACATATTGTGTCTTCCCTGTAAAACATTTTAAAAATCGGACATGTTGGCTTGATTCACAAGATGTGTACCTTTCATCTGGTGTCTTGGACTTGTTAATGTGTGAAAGTTAAATATTTAAAAAAAATATCTTTTGAATTTCGCGCCCTGCACTTGAGCTGGATGTTGTCATAAGTGTACCGGTGTCGGGCTGCAGCCATAAGAAGTTAAGTGTGGGAGAAGCATGTCCCAGTTTTTCCCGTCTCGGGACACCACTCTTCTCAACATGCTTTTAATCGTTTTGTTCAAGCGTTCACACAACCCGTCTGTTTGAGGGTGGAATATGCTTGTACGTATCTGTTGAACCTGATACAACCGACACAAGTCCTTCATCAACCGCGACATGAATGGGGTTCCCTGATCAGTTAAGATCGTCTTGGGGAGGCCCACCCGAGAGAACATCATGAATAATTCCTTGGCAATTCCCTTTGACGACATGTTACGCAGGGGTATGGCCTCCGGGAACTTGGTAGCGTAATCTATGACCACTAGGATGTACTCGTGTCCTCTGGCGGATTTTGGGAGGGGTCCTACGAGGTCCATAGCTATGCGTTCAAAGGGAGTCTCTATGATGGGGAGAGGAATCAAAGGGTTACGCAGGTGTGGCCGTGGAGCTGTACGTTGACATTGATCACACGTCCTACAATACCTGGCCACATCCCGGGTGACTCGGGGCCAATAGAATCTCTGCATGATTCTGTCAATAGTCTTGTCTCGTGCCAGGTGTCCTCCTAGGACGTGGGAATGGGCTAACTGTAGAACTGTATCCCTGTATGGTCTAGGCACCATTAGTAATTCCTGGTTTTCCCCCCTTCGTCGTACGACCCAGTATAAGAGACCCCGCCTGATTGCATAGTAAGGAAGAGGGGGCTCACCTGATCCGTCGACGTTCCTCCCGTCGATCACCTTCACCTTCCTCATGGCCTCCCTTAGGTCTGGGTCTCTATGCTGCGAGGTGCCGAACTGTCCCTTTAATTCCTGGGGCAGATCAACCTCGGTAGAGGGATGTGGAGGATGTTCCCCATCCCCCTCAGGGGTGACCGATGAGAACCCCTTCCAGGTTCCCTCCTCGGATGGAGCTTCAAATATATCCCTTAGCGTCTGGTTGCTCCTTCCTTCCTGTGTAGTGTATAACCCTTCACAGGTGTCTTCATCGGTGGTTTCCTGAAATATCTGTCGTAACCGTTGGGTTGCTATTTCTTCCTCTGCTGCAGAGGACGAGGACGTAGCTACGTCTCCTTGTAGGACTACTACCTCGGGCTTGGATTTTCTCTTCTTTCCTGTCCCCCTTCTTTCCATGCATAACGTCATCTGCCGAAGCTCCTTATATAGGGGACAGTCTCTCCCGATCAATAATGGTACCTTCAGCTGGGGCACTTTCCCTGCCCTGACTGTACACCTTCCTTTTGGAGTGAGAATCGGCAGATTCACAGTGGGGTAATAGTGGGTGTCTCCATGGATACAGGATACGGCTACTTTGTCTGGTAGCAATGTTGCGGAGGTCACCAGCCGCTCCTCTACTAACGTAACCATACTTCCCGAGTCGAGAATGGCTACCACATCTTGTCCTTCGACTCGAACTGGAATCTCTGGGGCTGGAGCTATTTCTGCTAACCAACAGTGTTGATCCTGCCCCCTCAAACCGAGATGTGTGGGGGTGGGCAGTGATGACTCTGTGACCATGGGCTCGTCCTTGCTAGGACATTGTGGGGCATAATGGTTGGGAGACTGACATTTATAACACCGACCCTGCTGTGTGGGGGATGACTTCTCCCCCCTCCGGAGGGGGTTTGGACGTTTCGGTGGCGGACGCGCCGGGGTGAGTCGTGGTACGGGATTGGAAGAATCCTTCCGTTCCTCCTTGTCACTTTTTAACAACTCCCCTGTAGACCGATATGTTTCCACCGCCTGTGCTATGTCGTCGGCTGACAACGGGTTGGCTTGCCCCACAACCCTTTTTAAATCACTGGGTAATTCCCTCAATATCTTGTCCACTACAAGAGTCTCTATCACCTGTCCTACTCCCTTTTCAGGTTCTAGCCACTGTTTCGTCAGTCGTATTAATGCAAAAAATCTGGGCACGGACGGGTTTGTCAGCTGTGTAGGTCCATTGATGGAACTTTACGGCCCTATCTCTGGCAGTCAGCTGGTACCGGGATAGGATCTCGGTTTGTAGTCGCCCATATTCTGCAGCTTCGTGGGCATCCAGGTCAAAATAGGCTTCCTGAGCCACCCCGGTCAAAAGAGGGGCTAATGCGCTCGCCCATTCTGTGGGCGGCCACTCTTCCAAGGTGGCCGTCCTTTCGAAGGTCATGAGGAAGGCCTCAATATCATCCTCCTTGGAGAGACGAGGTAAGATGGCGTGAGCAGCCGCTCTTGGCTTAACTCTAGGTTCTTCTCGCCGGCTCAGCTGTTGTTGCAGGAGTTCTATGGTTGTATGCTGTGCCGTGATCAATTGTTGTAGTAGGGCGTTATCCATCGTTCTTGAATGGTTCCTCCTGGTCTACTGGAAGAATCTTGAATTACTCACTTATCCTTGTGTCACTCGTCCACCTAATGCCCGCATTCTCCACCAATGTGAGCGGACCAAGTAATTGGGCGTCACTCTAAAGCGGGAAGGTGGAACAAACGAGTCAGGAGTAGGTTTTCTTGATTGAACAAAGTTCTATATTGAGGGCATTTGGTCAACACAAACACTCCCACATAATCAATGAAAATCTCCAAAGGAAAAAAACATATATCTTCTTCTCCAGAGCAAAACAGGAACACAAAACGATTGTCTTTAAACTACAACAAAAAGTCACGGCATTGTCACCGTCTTAATGGTTCTTCCTCGATAGCTCCTCTGTCTCGGTGGCCATCTTCCAGAGATAGTTCCCCCTTCTGCTGGTTCCATACTCTCTCTTATAGGGGAAGGAGAATATCTCATTAGTAGTGTCAGCTGTGCTTAATTGCCTCTGGTTACCTTGTCTCCCATGCCTTGTTGGGCTACCATCCGTGAGCCCAGCCTGCCCTCTGGTGGTCCTTCCACAATGATGAGACATTTTTCGTATTGGGTACACTATTGGGTAAATTTGAGAGACAAAAAATACATCCCCCCTGTGTGACCTCATTTCTACATGCAGCAGTGGCTCTCAGCAGCCACCTGATAGGGCCTTTCGTACAGTAAGTGCACCTGATGTGACTTTCGACGGTCAGACAGACACGCTGCCATATTTAAAGCATGCGGTTTTGGAGGACTTTAGGAGGATTGTGTGGTGAAAATAATGAGACAGCTGGCCAGACACTGAGGGTTTTCTACAATAATGTATTTGAGCAGCTGGGAGAAGCAGGGGTCTGCCTCTTCTCTTCTCAATAGCCACTAGATGACAGAGTCAGTTGGTGGGCCGTAAGTGAGCTAATTAGTGTCCTTTTCCAAAATGGCCTACAGGCTACTAAAAAATGACGATGCGCGACTGAAAGAGGGAACCCAAATGGCCCCCATGTAACCTGAGCCCTGTAGTGTTGACAGGTGTGGTCGTGTGTGGATATCTTAATCAGAAAAATAGAACATTCAGTTTCGGTGAAGTGTTTGCTATTGTTCTTACGTCTGTGATTTTCTTCAGAAAACCTGAGGTTTGTGGCTCCTCCAGCAGAGGGCATTGGTGAAGCACCAGTGTGAGAATATCTTGGAGTGTCTCACTCTCTTGACATCTCAATATAACCTGAGTGTACAAAACATTAGGTGGACATTCTTAATACTGAGTTGTACCTCTTTTGACCTCAGAACAGCCTCAATGTGTCAGGCATGGAATCTACAAGGTGCCGAAAGCGTTCCACAGGGATGCTGGACCATGTTGACTCCAATGCTTCCCACAGTTGTGTCAAGTTGGCTGGATGTCTTTGGGTGGTGGACCATTCTTGATACATACGGGAAACTGTCGAGCGTGAAAAACCCCAGTAGCCTTGCAGTTCTTGACACACTGAAACCGGTGCGCCTGGCACCTACTACCCCATTCAAAGGCACTTAAATATTGTGTCTTGACCATTCACCCTCTGAATGGCACACATACACATTCCAGGTCTCAATTGTCTCAAGGCTTAAAAATCCATCTTTAACCTGTCTCCTCCCATAAGATGTTCCTGATATTGTAAATGACTATGTTGATGTCATTAAGATAAGCACATTACCAGCATTGCATTAGAACAGGCAAAAATCACTAATAGTTTCTTAAACTCTATAGTTATGTAGCATTATATTAATAATATGTGCATTCAATCATCATCAAATATAACACAATGATTGCCATTCTCATTGAGGCAGGCTATAAAATGGGTGGCAGGTACCCTAGCATTTAAGAGTGTTTAGCCAATAACCTAAAGTTTGCTGGTTTGAATCCCTTAGCCGACTAAGAGAGAACTCTGCTGATGTGACCTTGAACAAAGCACTTAACCCTAATTGCTCCTGTAAGTCACTCTGGATAAGAGTGTCTGCTAAATTATATGAATGCATTTTTATTCAAAAAGCAAGAGCAGACAGCTGAAGAAAACCAAAAATAAGAGCCATTACTTTTTTCTTTACCTTGAGCTGAAAATAAATACATCTTTCCTACTTGCCTCAGTCCAGACTCCATTCAGAAAGACGGCAAGCGAATGGCTTTTTCAAACTGTACAGCCTACGTTTCAAATCGAGCCAGCGCCCAAGTCCCCTGCATTTGGCGAGCCTCTCTTTGACCGACCCCTCCCGTCCTGATCAGAGGCAAACTTGCCGACACCATAGTGTCGCATTCTGTGGATAACAGCGCAGTGGGACACTTTGATGTGTCACCTGGCCTGGCCCTGCTGGCCCGGGAACTCTCCCTGACCTCCCCACAAAACTTGTTTGCCATTGGAGCCACGTAAAACTGAGTATCCGAGGGCCACTTGCAAGCAATCTCCCCCGTGATGAGGACAGACCAGAGAGAGATTGCCGACACCTATTGGAAAAGCTTATCTGACCTCCTCTTTGCTGCCCAACAGCCTGGCCCCAGAAAAACTACAGATATAGGAGTGCAGGAAATGTAAAACCTGTAGTGTATTTGAGGTTTAAAAAGGCATCTAAAGTTTGTAATTTCCACTTTGAAATTTCCGACTTGGTTGTCCCTTACGAAAAATGCATCAACCCCTACAAGAATGTCCATTAGGTATAATCAATATAATAATTCACATTTCCTGTTGATGCAGGATAATGTTTCTGCTGTGGCAAACTGGCTCAAATTAAGATCCTACATCTGTACATAGCTGCACATCAAAGATTGTACATGTGGTGCTGAGCCAACAGGTCCCTAGCTCTCAGCCCTGGCATGAGCACACACAACCGCTATAAAATACAGTGTCTGTCTGAGACATATGGGATTAATGGGAGAAGATCGGGAGAAGGAGAGGGGATTTCATGTAAAGGAAAGTTCATTCTCTGGTTCAAATAGCCATTTTAATTATCGTGAAATAATGTTGTTTGATTGAGAAATAAGTACATTTAAATCCTACATTACATGCTGAAGCTAGTGCAACATACATCAATCATACTGCTTGCTTAGTGAGTACAGCTTCCTCCTGATTTGGCTCACACCAAGGCTTGAACCCAGGACCACTGCTTTGCTAGCACATGTGACCGCCCTCCCGAAGCATCTTACCAGTCGCGCCAAAGGAAAATCTAGCTATTGGACGGTGCACGTGGGGACACTTCCAGCTGAGTGAGGTTCACACATCCCCATGTGCTACATTCACACCCCAAACTTACTCCACAGTGACCCCACAGCGACCCCATCGTTGTGCTGAGTGTATCTGCAAATCCGTCATGGAACCATTTGTAGCAGATGACATGCTGCTTGCTTAGTGAGTACCACTTTCTCCTGATTCAGCTATCACGAGGCTTAAACCCAGAACCTCTGCCTTGCTAGCACACGTGAACACCCTGCCCAAGTGTTTTACAAGTCACGCCAGGTGAAAAGCTAGCTATTCAGTGGGACAAGTGGGTACACTTCAGGTGGAAGAGTGAGTTTCACAAATCCCCATGTGCTACGCTAGTATGAAAATGAGTCAATTAAAGGCCCTGTAATATATTACTGTTCTATAACCACTCTATTACCACTCTATAACTTCTTACTGCTCTATCACAGCTTAATTGATAACTTATTATTCATTCATCATTAACCTAATGTCTTACACATGATTTTATCTCAGCATTCACAGTCCTAGCTGGCTTTATGAGTGTGCTGTGTGCAACTGAAAGTGAGACAGGTGTCTGGGTTGTTTTGCATGGTGGATCATCTCTTCCTAGACGCTCTATATGCCCAGACACAGCATTCACCCCTGGATAACACGTGTTACTGGACCTCACATGTAGTCTGCACCATCCTCATCTCAGTAGTCCTCAGCAAAATGATAATATTTGTCCGGAGTGCTGAGAGGAGATGCTAGCGGCCCCTCACACTTGGTCCAATTCGCTGAAAAGACACTCTCTCCACCTGTCGCAGGTCAGAGGCTAATGCTTTAAGGTCAGAGGTTGTTTCCACAAAACTGGGTTGGTTACAGCTTTATCTTGATGTAACGGTGTAGAATGTTTCAATCAACAGGCAAGTCCTATAAGTGAAGTGAGAATGGCGGAAACCATATTTATAGATGAGGGAGCTAACTAGTGGCAGAGCTATCACAATAGATCTACATATATAGACATTTAAAGTGTATGAGTAAAATTATTCACATTTATTGGACTACTCTTGTTGAGCTAATTATAACATAATAATAGAGTCAGCGTTACCGTAAACCTTTCCTCTAAGAATAGATTGATTATAATCCTTTGTTCTGAGGCTTGGGTTGATTGGTTTAGAAGTACGTACAGTATGAAGGAAAATGGCTGGGTAAAGTGTATAGGCAACAGTCCACACCACCCCTTCTGTTACCCAATCCCCTGCTTGGCTCAAGTGACAGTCCTGGATAGGACAATGTGAATTGGCAGCACACAAAAAAGATTAAGAGGGCCACATTAAACCTCCCTAAAAGCAAAAACAACCTCCGTGTGGTGTGGACACCCTTCTCCCTAAGTGACCTGTTGAATCCCTGACCTGCCATCGTCGGACCATATAACGCCCAGATAACTGGGCCGCCACGTTACACATCCCCAAATACCATGAACTTATAGGGCTCTTTTCTAACGGTGCCGCTTTTAGCCGTCGTTTGACTCTGGGGGTGCACCTCGGAGGATTCGTTGGCATGCCTGAGGTCTAATTAGCTTGAAAAACAATAGCAACCTGATCGCCATTCCATTGTGCTCCACGGTATTGTAGTCCAGATCCTGTTACAAACTCACGATAAACAAGGGGCTAAATTAGATGTGCAGTTGTTGCCATTGTCCCGGGTTTCTGATACCCAAGCCCCCTGCGCCGCTGCTACCCAACGCGATGGAGGGCGAGCTTGAAAGAGTCTCAAGTCCCTGATGGGGTGTAAGTGTTTGGTAACTGACAGTACGAGAGAGCTGATACAGTGAGGTCGTCTTCTCCTGGCATGGCCCAAGGTAATTAAGACATACAGTAGAGTCCAAGATAGCGGTGGGCGGATTTGGAATATTAATGTTGCTATGATGTATGGAGACAAAAGTGATTTGTTGAGGGTGAGTGTGGTGCTGTTATGAGCCAGCTGGTCCAAGGGCAGAGAGCTGGACTGAGGGTAGGAGGAAGGCCCTCTCAGCCTCTCTCTGCTGATGGAGCACAATTGGTTAATGCTCCCAAATTAGAGCAACGTTAAAAGACACATTTCAAAGCACAATTGAGGGTCACATAACACGTGTGGAGCATTTTGTGTATATTCCCTTTCCATTAGACAAAGGGGGCAGCTCATTTTCCATGGAATCCACACTTGGCAATTGTCCAACACATTAATTGGCCAGCATGTGGAGTGCGGATCTCAATGTGTCAGCTTGGGAAAGGATGATGGGCATGTATAGATATAAAGGCTTCAGAATACATAACATAACTCAGTATGCTTTGAATGAGGAGAAGAATGTAGCTCAAAGACTTTGGTTTTTACGATTTGTAATTAACATTGTTCCATGAACTCTGCCTTATCCTTACTTGAATTGCAAATATTCATAAAGTACTGTTATTCTTGTCATATGTGGCTCATTAATGTATTCCATTGTTTTCCTTCCAACACAACCAAACCTTTTATTTTCCTGAATTATGTATTGTCTCGTGGTTTGAAGTACGTACAGTACGTATGCCTTTCGGTTGGAATAATAACGCCTTGTGATATTTTTGGCAGTATCCCGCATAACCAAGGGAATAAAAACATTAGCATAGCATGGCTCTTCCTCTTTTCCTTGTGTGGAAAAATAATAAAACCATAGGCCTTCCAGGTTGTGACTTGCAACGGTCGGCCCAGCCTTTTTACTGCCACTAAAACACTTTCAAACACAAACAGTGGTATTCGTCATCCCTGCTCTACTCTACATGCCATTGGGTAGCATCAGTATTACCCAACGTGTTTCAGCACTGGCACATTCTGTCCCTGATAGTGTACAACGGAGTCTGTTTAAATACCGCTCCCATGGTCCCTGGCCAGTAGATCCATTTGGACGTGCTCCAGTTGTACATTGCACTGGTCCACAACCTTATATCACCCTTCAATACACGTTGGGACTTTTTTTTATGAATTCCCAACACCATTTTGGTTCTTACACCCCTGCAGTCTACATTATGGATTCCAGTATGTGATCCATTGCATCCCAGAGGACTGCAAGAAGCCAGAGAATGTGTCCTTGTTACTCCGAAGCACTGCCTGTTATGGTCTTGTAATGGGATGCTGTGGCTGAGACATCTCCTTGCCCTGGCCCGGCCTGCCTGTCAAACACTGGGATTTGGGCAGCTGAGGTCAGCCTGGTCAGTCTTAGAATATATTAAATGTAGCACCCATATCCCCGGACATGGGGTTAGTGAAGTCACTGTATGTCTGTCTCTCTGTCCGTCTGTCTGTCTATCCAGACAGACACATCAGAGCCCATCCTCTGAGTGATATGTCACCATTGTAGTAGAAGGCTACTACAGCTCAACTCTCTTAATGAGACTGGTCAAAATACTCAGTTCCAAACTGTCTAATTGATCTAAGAAACTTGATGCACTTTTTAGTAGATAATTGCTCAAATTAACGTTAACTTAAAGTTGCCTTAAACCACACTGCAAAAAAGTAATCTAAGATATTCTTATAGTATGACAGAGTGTAATTGATAATGCCCCAGAGATTCCCTGCTGTCTAAGCTCCATAAGGGTCTTAAGTCGAGACGGTTTCAAGGCTAGGGACAACTGGAAGGTGCTTGTTAAGTGTCAGAGGCTGGTGCCGCTGGGACCACTGAGCCATGACTGGCATCCTGCTACAGTGTGCCCCTCTCAGGCACCACTCCTGGGGGTCCCCCCTCCCACCCCCCTCTCGTCCATCACCACTACCATATTATGTCTAGTGCCCGCCCACTCAGAGCTCAGGGGGCCTGGCGTGCCCACTCAGAACTCCGGGGGCCTGATCGTATAGAAACCAAAAATCAACAAATCAACAAAGCAAAAGGGAAGGTGGACAAAGAGGCAGGGCAGAGCCTGACTGTCTCTGCATCTATCTAGATATGTCACTGTTGTCCCTGGAGTGAATCTATACTATAGACAGACAGTACCACCTACCCACCCCCAGTACCTCAGAACCCTGCTGAAGCTCTGTCAACCCTGGCCACAGTGCTGGATGATCCTCGCCACTAGTGACTGCTCTGTTTCAGGGTCAGGCTAGCCATACTGTATAAAATACATTGGCAGGTGCTTATTATTGCCAGAGTACATTATGGTGTTATATGGCATTACTATGGTGAACGTAGTACACAGAGAAGATTGGCAGAGGACGTTTATTTAGGATGATATGTTTTCAGGACGCATACCAATTAGCAATTTGGGTGTACTGTTGTTTTAGTTTTGTTTTCATTTCCAGGCTTCAACGGCTCTTTGTGAGGTATGTTTGTATAGATATGGTGCAACAAAGCAAAGATAAACAATCATGGGAATTTTCATCAGAGCTGGTACATTATACTTAATGGCTGTCTGTAGATAGCATCTAATAGCAAATATGATAATCAACACAAAGCTCTGATTCTATTGCTTTGTATAAACATAATGTGACGTTTTGCTTTGTGCTGTTAATTGATTACGTTATCCATCGTTTCATTACTGTTATCTTAGCAAAATAATTTCATCTCACAATACCAAGATTATCTAAAAAGTTTAGATTCCCTAATGAAATGCACTAATGAGATGGCTCTGTTGAGGCTTTATCCAGAGGAATTATCTATTCAAATAATAGCCATAATATTGAAGAGCTATGGTAATTGTAGAAGGCATACTTCATTGTATTAATTATTTTCATTTAGCCAAAGAATGCAATTCACCTTTGGCTGTATATTCAGTTTTGTAGAGAAATATACTACCCAGTGCATTATAAATCCTTGGATATGGAAAGTTGAGCTGGGGTCAAAGGTTGAAGCCAACATTAAGGGTTGAGGCCTACTGCATTATGGAGATGATAAAGAGGCTCCTTATCCAGTTAAGCACAAGCCTTCACAGTCTACTATAAAGATGGTCTAAGTTAAGCTCCTGATGACAGATGACTGGACATCCAATCTACATGGAAAGTTTTAAAGGTAAAGCTATTGTTTCAACAGGCAAATTATACTGTACAATTTGTTGCATGTTGTTGTTTTTTTTAAATATGGAAACAGTGTACTCTTTCCATGATTTATTTCCTTGGTATAGAACAACAAAACGTCAATAAACTTGATGTTGGTTTATAGAATGTCAGTTGCCACGAGGTGAGTCATCATCCATAGGTAGATGGGCAATAAAACCGCTGATTTATTGTTTGTAGTATGTGTACGGTGGATTGCTGTGGGGGAAATCCTGCTCCAGTTGCATGGCGTACCCAGCATGGAATCTTTAATGAATAGTTATCAAAGTCCATGTAACCTGTTACCACAACAGCGCACCTGAAAAGACAACTCCCACTCGTCTGACAAGGCTGCCATTATTTGACACCTGCTGCTGCTGTTTTTAGTGACTCAAGGATATTACATCAATATCTGACGTGTGTAATAAAAAAAGGAACGAAGAAACTGCTGCATCCTAGCTGTTAACGGCTCGCCATCTGGCCCACATGTCCTCAAGCTACCATGAGGGCAAGGAACACTTGTCCTAATGATTGTTATCAGGAAGCACGCAGTTGTGCGATAAACACAGGTAACAAAGGATGGATGAGTCACATATATAGGGAAAGTAAATATACAGTATCAGTCAAAAGTCTGGACACACCTACTCATTCAAAGGTTTTTCTTTATTTTCACTATTTTCTACATTGTATAATAATAGTAAAGACATCAAAACTGTGAAATAACACATATGGAATCACGTAGTAACCAAAAAAGTGTTAAACAAATGAAAATATATTTTAGATTTGCGATTCTTCAAAGTAGCCACCCTTTGCCTTGATGACAGCTTCACACATTCTTGGCATTCTCTCAACCAGCTTCATGAGGTAGTCACCTCAAATGCATTTCAATTAACAAGTGTGCCTTGTTAAAAGTTAATTTCTGGAATCTCTTTCCTTCTTTATGCGTTTGAGCCAGTCAGTTGTGTTGTGGTATAGGGGTGGTATACAGAAGATAGCCCTATTTATGGCAAGAACATCTCAAATAAGCAAAGAGAAACAACAGTCTATCATTACTTTAAGACATGAAGGTCAGTCAATCCAGAACATTTTAAGAACTTGGAAAGTCTCTTCAAGTACAGTCTCAAAAACCATCAAGCGCTATGATGAAACTGTCTCAAATGAGGACCACCACAGGAAAGGAAGACTCAGGGTTACACCTGCTGCAGAGGATAAGTTCATTAGAGTTACCAGCCTCAGAAATTGCAGCCCAAATAAATGCTTCACAGAGTTTAAATAACAGACACATCTCAACATCAACTCTATGTGTTCATAGTTTTGATGTCTTCACTATTATTTTCCAATGTAGAAAATAGTAAAAATAAAGAAACTCTTGAATGAGTAGGTGTGTCCAACCTTTTGACTGGTACTGTATATGGTTGCCTTGGCAGTTTTAGGCCTATTCACAATAGGCTACACAAGTAGATGATGGCCAATGGAAGGGGTCACAGGAGGTGACCAGTAGCCAGAGCATGTGAGATGTTATTCGGCCAATAGGTGGGTGGTGATTAGGGTCCACTGGTTTCCAAGCCAACCACTAATGCATGGGCTTTAACGGTGGCTAACGAGGAAAGCAGGAAAGCTCCAGCAGCAATGACTGCATATTGTACTCTTGTAATAAAGGGACGATCAGATTTCCCAAGGACTGATATAGTTTGCAAATTGTATCTATAAATTCCTTCTTCATCACACCAGGGCTAACGAGCTAATAACAGACGCCTGCCGCCCCCACGGTCACGGGCAGACAGACAGTAGGGCAAGGCCACACTGGGGCACGGGATCAGCCGTGTTTTCAGGACAAGAAATGTTCTCACTCACGTTTATTATTATGAATGACCACTATTATGCCCATCAAAGCTTTAGGGTTTTCCTCACACTGTGTCAGACCTGAGACAGAACTCCATTAGCTGGAGTATCACCTGAAAATGTGGCTCTCACTCACATTTAGCATTATGAATGACCACCATTATGCCCATCAAAGCTTTAGGGTTTTCCTTACTCGGTGTCAGACCTGAGACAGAGCTACATTAGCTGGATTATCACCTGAATATGTGGCTCTACAGGTGGAAAGTGCCTGGACAGTGAGCACTGCCCTCCCTTGCCCAAACCATGGCACTCCCATCACCACCGGGCAACTTACCACCGGGCACCCCCCCCCCCCCCCAGGCCACTGATGGGTAACTGGAGTTGCCTTTAGAGGAGCCCTCTGCAGCACTATTGGGGGTGGGTGGGGGTGCGAACAGCGGAAGAGATGCCTCTGGGGTCAAGCCTTTAATAATGATTACAAACTGGAACTGGCTGCTGGAGCGACAGGCTGCAGCTGTGGAACGGCCAGCTTTGAAGTGCCCCCCGCCTGTTGCAATGTCCCAGGCCCCCTTGCATGAGGAGACGCTGGAACTATGTGACTGCCTGTGGGAAAGAATGTCACGCGACGCCAGAGTGACGGAGGATGGCGGAGGGTGGGACGGGACGGCCTGCTGGTGCTGGCAGTGGCAGGGCCGGGGCGGCTTCTCTGAAGAGGACTGGTGGTGGTGGGGACGCCAGAGCGGGCAGCAAGAGAAAGGGAAAGTAGCTCTGAGGGCCGCTCGGCGGTTACAATTCTGTGATCCTTAGAAAGTACTGAACCTGTTTTGGTGCCCTTGCTAGAGTACATTTACCTCTAAATACATGAAACAACTAATTGACTGTAACAGATCAGAAGTACTCAAAGTAATTACACAGTTTCAGCTAAATGCTTGGGATTAAGCAAGAGTGATGGTGTGGTAGATTATCTCTCTACACAAGACCAACACTGATGAAATATCTGCCCCTTTATGCCCATAGGGGAAATAACAGATGTTTCAGCTGCTAGTGTTAAAACTTCAGCCTGTTAGGCCTGAGTCACTCCAGTAAACATCCTTTCAAATGTCGTGTGTTTACAATACCATAACGATAAATGCAATTAAAAGTCTTGATGAAAGACGATCCTGAACAAGAAGCGTAGAGTTCACATTAATGATGTGAGAGATTTAGGAGTCCTAGTTAAATATTACCTGCCCATTGATACTGTCTGGAATGAATTACTACCCATGCATACTTTATGCCCAAGATCAGGGTAACATACCAAATTATTACCTAGCTTGCAGAACGGGTAATGACAGGAAGACTTATCATGATTTGTTATGTCGATGATGCGGGTTAGAAGGTATGTAATTATGTGTTTACAAAAATCTGAGTTCAGTTCAATGTAAGACATATGGTGTTATGCATGATGAATGCATTATAAAGTGTTTGTGATTAATGTCTTGTTGACTAATGGCTGAATGACACTTTTCAGAATCAGAATCAGAATCACCTTTATTCACCAAGTACGTTTACACATACTCAGAATGTGACTTGGTGATATGGTGCTGCTAGTGATTGTCACGCCCTGACCTTAGAGAGCCTTTTTATTTCTCTATTTGGTTACGTCTGGGTGTGATTTGGGTGGGCATTCTAGTTTTTCTGTTTCTTTGTTGGCCGGGTATAGTTCCTAATCAGAGGCAGCTGTCTGTCGTTGTCTATGATTGGGGATCATACTTAGGCAGCCTTTTTTCCCACCTTAGTTGTGGGATCTTGAGTTTGTATAGTTACTGTGTAGCCTGCAGAACGTTACGTTCATTTATATTTGGGTGTTTTTTGATGTTCATCTAATAAAGTAAGATGTATGCTTACCACGCTGCACCTTGGTCTCATTCCAACAACGAACGTGACAGTGATAGATAACATTTAGAGACAGAATACCGACAGTGGAGTTTACACAAAGTTTACATGCATTACATGTTTCTGCATTAGATTCCAAAATACAAATCAAGATACAGTGCAATCAGGAAGTTTTCAGAACCCTTTACTTTTTCCAAATGTTGTTACGTTACAGCCTTATTCTAAAAATGGATTAAATAATGTTTTGCACCCATTATTCGACACACCCATAATGACAAATGAATCTTTTGTAATTTTTTTTAAATATATAAAATAATACGATTACACCCTCGAGTCTTTTGGGTATAACGCTACAAGCTTGGCACACCTGCATTTGGGGTGTTTCTCCCATTCTTCTCTCCAGATTCTCTCAAGCTCTGTCAGGTTGGATGTGGAGCATCGCTACACAGCTATTTTCAGGTCTCTCCAGAGATGTTCAATTGGGTTCAGGTCCGAGCTCTGGCTGGTTCACTCAAGGACATTCAGAGACTTGTCCCAAAGCCACTCCTATGTTGTCTTGGCTGTGTGCTTAAGGTCTTTGTCCTGTTGGATGGTGAACCTTCGCCCCAGTCTGAGGTCCTGAGCGCTCTGGAACAGGTTTTCATCAAGGAAATGTTGTACTCTGTACTTTACTGGGTTCATCTTTCTCTAGATCTTGACTAGTCACCCAGTCCCTGCCCAAGCTCCAAGCGGGCTGTCATGTGCCTTTTACTGAGGAGTGGCTTCCGTCTGGCCCCTCTATCATAAAGGCCTGATTGGTGGAGTGCTGCAGAGATGATTGTCCTTCTGGAAGGTTCTCCCATCTCCACAGAGGAACTCTGGAGCTCTGCCAGAGTGACCATCAGGTTCTTGGTCACCTCCCTGACCCAGGCCCTTCTCCCTCGATTGCTCAGTTTGGCCGGGTGGTCAGCTCTAGGAAGAGTCTTGGTGGTTCCAAATTTCCAATTAAGAATGATGGAGGCCACTGTGTTGTTGGGGACCTTCAATGCTGCAGTAATTTTTTGGTACCCTTCCCTAGATCTGTGCCTCGACACAATCCTGTCTGTCTCGGAGCTCTATGGACAATTCCTTCGACCCCATAGCTTGGTTTTTGCTCTGACATGCACTGTCAACTAAGGGACCTTATATAGACAGGTGTGTGACTTTACAAATCATGTGTAATTAATTTAATTGACCATAAAGTTGTAGAAACATATCAAGGATGATCAATGGAAACAGGATGCACCTGAGCTCAATTTCGAGTCTCATAGCAAATGGTCTGAATACTTAAGTAAATGTGTAAAAACCTGTTTTTGCTTTGTCATTAAGGGGTATTGTGTGTAGATTGATGAGAAAAAAATGTTTTAAGTCCATTTTAGATGAAGGCTGTAACTGAACAAAATGTGGAAAAAGGGAAGGGGTCTAAATACTTTACAAATGCACTGTATGTAATAAAAACGTCATAGGGATAGCCCCCTTTTTTAATTTTTCACCTAAAATGACATACCCAAATCTAACTCCCTGTAGTTCAGGATATGCATATTCCTGGTACCATTTCAAAGGAAACATGTTGAAGTTTGTGGAAATGTGAATTGAATGTAGGAGAATATAACACAATAGATCTGGTAGAAGAAAATACAAAGAAAAAAATCAACCGTTTTTTTTGTATTTTTTTCTACCCCCATCTTTGAAATGCAACAGAAAGGTCCCAAATCTAATCTAGCCATCACTCTGGTTGTAATTCCGATGGTGTCCACCAGAGCGCAGCAGTGTATGTGCAAAGTTTAAGACTGATAACTTGAAGTATGAGCAAGCTACATGACATTTAGTGGGAAGTCACCCGGGTACATTTGGGCAAATTGTGAAGGACGCAATTACATTTACATTTGCATTAGCGTAGCCTCTTCTGTAGCCTGTCAACTATGTGTCTGTCTATCCCTGTTCTCTCCTCTCTGCACAGACCATACAAACGCTTCACACCGCGTGGCCGCGGCCACCCTAACCTGGTGGTCCCAGCGCGCACGACCCACGTGGAGTTCCAGGTCTCCGGCAGCCTCTGGAACTGCCGATCTGCGGCCAACAAGGCAGAGTTCATCTCAGCCTATGCTTCCCTCCAGTCCCTCGACTTCTTGGCACTGACGGAAACATGGATTACCACAGATAACACTGCTACTCCTACTGCTCTCTCCTCGTCTGCCCACGTGTTCTCGCACACCCCGAGAGCTTCTGGTCAGCGGGGTGGTGGCACTGGGATCCTCATCTCTCCCAAGTGGTCATTCTCTCTTTCTCCCCTTACCCATCTGTCTATCGCCTCCTTTGAATTCCATGCTGTCACAGTTACCAGCCCTTTCAAGCTTAACATCCTTATCATTTATCGCCCTCCAGGTTCCCTTGGAGAGTTCATCAATGAGCTTGATGCCTTGATAAGCTCCTTTCCTGAGGACGGCTCACCTCTCACAGTTCTGGGTGACTTTAACCTCCCCACGTCTACCTTTGACTCATTCCTCTCTGCCTCCTTCTTTCCACTCCTCTCCTCTTTTGACCTCACCCTCTCACCTTCCCCCCCTACTCACAAGGCAGGCAATACGCTTGACCTCATCTTTACTAGATGCTGTTCTTCCACTAACCTCATTGCAACTCCCCTCCTAGTCTCCGACCACTACCTTGTATCCTTTTCCCTCTCGCTCTCATCCAACACTTCCCACACTGCCCCTACTCGGATGGTATCGCGCCGTCCCAACCTTCGCTCTCTCTCCCCCGCTACTCTCTCCTCTTCCATCCTATCATCTCTTCCCTCTGCTCAAACCTTCTCCAACCTATCTCCTGATTCTGCCTCCTCAACCCTCCTCTCATCCCTTTCTGCATCCTTTGACTCTCTATGTCCCCTATCCTCCAGGCCGGCTCGGTCCTCCCCTCCTGCTCCGTGGCTCGATGACTCATTGCGAGCTCACAGAACAGGGCTCCGGGCAGCCGAGCGGAAATGGAGGAAAACTCGCCTCCCTGCGGACCTGGCATCCTCACTCCCTCCTCTCTACATTTTCCTCTTCTGTCTCCGCTGCTAAAGCCACTTTCTACCACTCTAAATTCCAAGCATCTGCCTCTAACCCTAGGAAGCTCTTTGCCACCTTCTCCTCCCTCCTGAATCCTCCTCCCCCTCCCCCCCCCCCCCTCCTCCCTCTCTGCAGATGACTTCGTCAACCATTTTGAAAAGAAGGTCGACGACATCCGATCCTCGTTTGCTAAGTCAAACGACACCGCTGGTTCTGCTCACACTGCCCTACCCTGTGCTCTGACCTCTTTCTCCCTTCTCTCTCCAGATGAAATCTCGCGTCTTGTGACGGCCGGCCGCCCAACAACCTGCCCGCTTGACCCCATCCCCTCCTCTCTTCTCCAGACCATTTCCGGAGACCTTCTCCCTTACCTCACCTCGCTCATCAACTCATCCTTGACCGCTGGCTACGTCCCTTCCGTCTTCAAGAGAGCGAGAGTTGCACCCCTCCTGAAAAAACCTACACTCGATCCCTCCGATGTCAACAACTACAGACCAGTATCCCTTCTTTCTTTTCTCTCCAAAACTCTTGAACGTGCCGTCCTTGGCCAGCTCTCCTGCTATCTCTCTCAGAATGACCTTCTTGATCCAAATCAGTCAGGTTTCAAGACTAGTCATTCAACTGAGACTGCTCTTCTCTGTGTCACGGAGGCGCTCTGCACTGCTAAAGCTAACTCTCTCTCCTCTGCTCTCATCCTTCTAGACCTATCGGCTGCCTTTGATACTGTGAACCATCAGATCCTCCTCTCCACCCTCTCCGAGTTGGGCATCTCCGGCGCGGCCCACGCTTGGATTGCGTCCTACCTGACAGGTCGCTCCTACCAGGTGGCGTGGCGAGAATCTGTCTCCGCACCACGTGCTCTCACCACTGGTGTCCCCCAGGGCTCTGTTCTAGGCCCTCTCCTATTCTCGCTATACACCAAGTCACTTGGCTCTGTCATATCCTCACATGGTCTCTCCTATCATTGCTATGCAGACGACACACAATTAATCTTCTCCTTTCCCCCTTCTGATAACCAGGTGGCGAATCGCATCTCTGCATGTCTGGCAGACATATCAGTGTGGATGACGGATCACCACCTCAAGCTGAACCTCGGCAAGACGGAGCTGCTCTTCCTCCCGGGGAAGGACTGCCCGTTCCATGATCTCGCCATCACGGTTGACAACTCCATTGTGTCCTCCTCCCAGAGCGCTAAGAACCTTGGCGTGATCCTGGACAACACCCTGTCGTTCTCAACTAACATCAAGGCGGTGACCCGTTCCTGTAGGTTCATGCTCTACAACATTCGCAGAGTACGACCCTGCCTCACACAGGAAGCGGCGCAGGTCCTAATCCAGGCACTTGTCATCTCCCGTCTGGATTACTGCAACTCGCTGTTGGCTGGGCTCCCTGCCTGTGCCATTAAACCCCTACAACTCATCCAGAACGCCGCAGCCCGTCTGGTGTTCAACCTTCCCAAGTTCTCTCACGTCACCCCGCTCCTCCGCTCTCTCCACTGGCTTCCAGTTGAAGCTCGCATCCGCTACAAGACCATGGTGCTTGCCTACGGAGCTGCGAGGGGAACGGCACCTCCGTACCTTCAGGCTCTGATCAAGCCCTACACCCAAACAAGGGCACTGCGTTCATCCACCTCTGGCCTGCTCGCCTCCCTACCTCTGAGGAAGTACAGTTCCCGCTCAGCCCAGTCAAAACTGTTCGCTGCTCTGGCACCCCAATGGTGGAACAAACTCCCTCACGACGCCAGGTCAGCGGAGTCAATCACCACCTTCCGGAGACACCTGAAACCCCACCTCTTTAAGGAATACCTAGGATAGGATAAAGTAACCCTTCTAACCCCCCCCCCCCTTAAAAGAGTTAGATGCACTATTGTAAAGTGGTTGTTCCACTGGATATCATAAGGTGAATGCACCAATTTGTAAGTCGCTCTGGATAAGAGCGTCTGCTAAATGACTTAAATGTAAATGTAAATGTAAATTACATTTTTCTGCAAGAATATCGTCAAATCTGTATACTTGGACTTTGATTTAGCTTTTCCAATATTAGTAGCCATATTGTAAGTTCAACATTTGCAAAACACCCATTTTTCACAACTTCATACCTCTCCATATTCTTGCAATTTTTGTCCAAAAGGAAAAGGCTTGCTGTTGCACAAGTTTAGCAGCAAAATTGTGCGACAGATACAGGGTTTCCACATACTCCTGTAAAGTCCAGCTCATTGGCTATCTAGCTAGCTTTGTTTGACCCCAATTGGTGCTTATTTGACAAAGCTACTGTAAATTGGACAGTGCAGTTATATTAATAAGAATTTAAGCTTTCAGCCAATATAAGACACTTATATGTACCAACATATGTTGTTCTCTAAAATGTGCGATCATGACACACAGCGCTACATGACTTACAACTGTCCCGTTGACGGAACGCCAATCCCTGTATGTGTTAACCTGTTTGGGCTGCAGGGGCAGTATTGAGTAGCCGGATAAAAGGTGCCCATTTCAAACGGCCTCGTACTCAATTCTTGCTCGTACAATATGCATATTAGTATTACTATTGGATAGAAAACACTCTCTAGTTTCTAAAACCGTTTGAATTATATCTGTGAGTAAAACAGAACTCATTTTGCAGCAAACTTCCTGACAGGAAGTGGAAAATCTGAAATCGATGCTCTGTTCTAGGGCCTGCCTATAAATATCCTTGATATATATCAGTATACATGCACTTCATACGTCTTCCACTAGATGTCGACAGGCAGTGAGAGAAGAAATGGAGTGTATAACTTGATCTGGGGTCGAACAAAAGCTCTTTGTATGACGTGTCACCAGTTTCCTGTTTTCTGGAGAGCGCGTGAAGGGACCTGGTTTTGCCTTCTGTACAGCTGTCGTTATAGACGACTAATATCTCCGGCTTTGATTTTATTTGATACATGTGACAATATCATCGTAAAGTATGTTTTTTCAATATAGTTTTATTAGATTATTGAATTTTTTTCGGGACGTTAGGCGTGTTGCGTTGTGTGCCTTTGTTCAGGAAGGAGAGCTTCGAGCCACTTTGCTAGCTTTCCGTGCTAATTGACTGGAGAAGAGGACATTCTAAATCCAAACAACGATTGTTCCCGACAAAGGACCCCTTGTACAACATTCTGATGAAAGATCGTCAAAAGTAGGACCCATTTTATGATGCTATTTCATATATCTGTCGAACATGTGAAATAGTCGTTTGCGCCCAGATTTTGGGTACTCTCTCGCTATACCTAAGCTGGATGTCGTAATGAAGTTATTTTTAGAATTCTAACACGGCGATTGCATTAATAAGAACTAGTGTATCTATCATTTCCTATACAACATGTATTTTTTAGTAACGTTTATGTATAGTTATTTGGTCAGAATAGTTGAGTGCCATAAAAATATCCGCACATTCTGGGAAAAAGATGCTACGTTAGCACAATGTATAACCACTGATTTCAGCTCTAAATATGCACATTTTCAAACAAAACATAAGTGTATGTATAACCTGATGTTATAGGACTGTCATCTGATGAAGCTTATCAAGGTTAGTCAAAAATTATATATCTTTTGCACAAATAGGACCGAAGCAGCCAGAGTAATTACAGACACCAACGTCAAATACCTAAATACTCATCATAAAACATTTCTGAAAAATCGATGGTGTATAGCAAATTAAAGACAAACATCTTGTGAATCCAGCCAATATTTCCGATTTTTTAAGTGTTTTACAGCGAAAACACAATATAGCATTATATTAGCTTACTGCAATAGCCTACCACACTACCGCATTCATTCATCAAGGCACGTTAGCGATAGCAATAGGCACGTTAGCGATAGCGAATAAACCAGCAAAATATATATAATTTTTGACTAACCTTGATAAGCTTCATCAGATGACAGTCCTATAACATCAGGTTATACATACACTTATGTTTTGTTTGAAAATGTGCATATTTAGAGCTGAAATCAGTGGTTATACATTGTGCTAACGTAGCATCTTTTTCCCAGAATGTGCGGATATTTTTATGGCACTCAACTATTCTGACCAAATAACTATACATAAACGTTACTAAAAAATACATGTTGTATAGGAAATGATAGATACACTAGTTCTTAATTCCGTCGTTATAAAATGAGGGAAAAAAGTATTTGATCCCATGCTGATTTTGTACTTTTGTCCACTGACAAAGAAATGATCAGTCTATAATTTTAATGGTAGGTTTATTTGAACAGTGAGAGACAGAATAACAACAAAAAAATCCAGAAAAACGCATGTCAAAAATGTTATAAATTGATTTGCATTTTAATGAGGGAAATAAGTATTTGATCTTCTCCAAGTCATTAAGGTTTCGAGGCTGACGTTTGGCAACGCGAACCTTCAGCTCCCTCCACAGATTTCTATGGGATTAAGGTCTGGAGACTGGCTAGGCCACTCCAGGACCTTAACTTCTTGTCAATATGGGGGCGCTGTTTCACCAGTGGAAAAAATAGTGGCCAAATTAAACTGCCTCGTACTCAATTCTTGCTCGTACAATATGCATATTATTATTACTATTGGATAGAAAACACTCTCTAGTTTCTAAAACCGTTTGAATTATTTCTCTGAGTGAAACAGAACTCATTCTGTAGCACTTTTCCTGTCAGGGAGTGAGATTTCAGAAATCCAGGTCCCTGTTCTGAGATCAGTTTATAAGTCCCCATGCAAGCTATGAGGGTACATGCACTGCATACGCCTTCCTCTAGATGTCAGTAAGCGGTGAGACTTTGAATGGAGTCGATTGCGCAATCTGGGACCTTATATTAGACCGTGGAACAGGAAGTACCGTTCTTTTCAACAGTGCGCTTGGCGCATGAAGACATCAGAATGGCGTCCTGCAAACGCTTTCGTTTTAGTATTTCTATATCTCCGGTCATGTTTTTATTCGTTATAGGTGTTAAAGACATCATAAGGTAGTTAATTTAAACCGACTTATAGCAGTTTATAGCAGTTTATTGCGATTTTCTGGGATTTCTTTGTGACGCGCTTCCATTTGTTGGGCACCTCTCCAGTGGGTGGCTAACGTTTAGCGGCTAATTCGACTGGACAAGAGGACATCTTTCAGCCAAAAGACGATTGTTTTGAAGAAAGGACACCTTGCCCAAGATTCGGATTGAAGCTCAGCTAATAGTAAGCAGTCTTTATGCTGTTAATTAATTGTTCTGTTGTTAAAAGTAAAATGCATGAGACGCCATTTCTTGCAGTATAGCATTGCGTTATCGCAGCCTGTATTGCGCAGTAAGGTTAATTTTAAAAATGTAATTCAGCGATTGCATTAAGAACTAATTTGTCTTTCATATGCTGTCCACCCTGTATTTTTTAGTCAAGTTTATGATTATTTATTGATTAGACTAGGTGACTCTCCAAGATGGCGCCCGAAATTTTCTGGGGAGCTTGGCAACTTTTCTCATTGTATAAGCACTATTTGTGCCGCTAAATATGGACATTTTCGAACAAACTCTGTATGCATTGTGTAATATGATGTTACAGGACTGTCATCTGAAGAATTCTGAGAAGGTTAGTGAAAAAATTATTATTTTGGTGGTGAATACGTTATCGCTATGTTTGGCTGGAATCAATGCTGTTGTTTGGTTTGCTACTGTGCTAAGCTAATATAACGTTATATTGTGTTTTCGCTGTAAAACACTTAGAACATCTGAAATATTGTCTGGATTCACAAGATCTGTGTCTTTCAATTGCTGTACGCTGTGTATTTTTAAGAAATGTTTTATGATGAGTAATTAGGTAATACACGTTGCTCTCTGTAGTTATTCTAGTCGATTTGTGATGGTGGCTGCAATGGTAAACTATGATTTATACCTGAAATATGCAAATATTTCTAACAAAACATATGCTATACAATAAATATGTTATCAGACTGTCATCTGATGAGGTTGTTTCTTGGTTAGTGGCTATTTATATCTTTATTTGGCCGAATTTGTGATAGCTACTGATGCAGTAAGAAAATGGTGGAGTAAAAAAAAAGTTGTCTTTTGCTAACGTGGTTAGCTAATAGATTTACATATTTTGTCTTCCCTGTAAAACATTTTAAAAATCAGAAATGATGGCTTTATTCACAAGATCTGTATCTTTCATTTGGTGTCTTGGACTTGTGATTTCATGAACATTTTATTATATGATATCCCTGTGGCTTTAGGCTAGGCTATGCTAGTCAGCTTTTGTGATGGGGGGGCTCCCGGATCCGGGTTTGGTAGGCGTTAGAGGTTAATGTGCTTCTTCTTGAGCCACTCCTTTGTTGCCTTGGCCGTGTGTTTTGGGTCGTTGTCATGCTGGAATACCCATCCACGACCCAGTTTCAATGTCCTGGCTGAGGGAAGGAGGTTCTCAACCAAGATTTGACGGTACATGGCCCCGTCCATCGTCCCTTTGATGCGGTGAAGTTGTCCTGTCCCCTTAGCAGAAAAACACCCCCAAAGCATAATGTTTCCACCTCCATGTTTGACGGTGGGGATGGTGTTCTTGGGGTCATAGGCAGCATTCCTCCTCCTCCAAACACGGTGAGTTGAGTTGATGCCAAAGAGCTCCAGGTTGGTCTCATCTGACCACAACACTTTCACCCAGTTGTCCTCTGAATCATTCAGATGTTCATTGGCAAACTTCAGACGGGCATGTATATGTGCTTTCTTGAGCAGGTGGACCTTGCGGGCGCTGCAGGATTTCAGTCCTTCACGGCGTAGTGTGTTACCAATTGTTTTATTGGTGATTATGTTCCCAGCTGCCTTGAGACTGATAATTTCTTTGTCAGTAGGCCAACGTACAAAATCAGCAGGGGATCAAATACTTTTTCCCTCACTGTATATCCAAAATGTCAATTTATTTGGCACGTTTGATCCAGAAAAACACCGGTTCCAACTTGCACAACATGACTAAAAAATATCTCATAAGTTACCTGTAATCTTTGTCCAAACATTTCAAACAACTTTCCTAATACAACTTTAGGTGTTTTTTAACGTAAATAATTGATAAAATTTAAGACGGGATAAACTGTGTTCAATACCGGAGGAAAACAAAGTGGAGTGAGCTTTTCAGGTCACGCGCCTCTAACAAACAGTACACTTCACAAGACCCTCGTTCTGAACAGGGCTACTTCTTCATTACACAAAGGAAAAACATCAACCAATTTCTAAAGACTGTTGACAACCAGTGGAAGCGATAGGAACTGAAAGCAACTGCCTTAGAATTCTAAATTCCCATTGAAAACCCATTGAAAAGATAGTGACCTCAAAAAAACATTTTTCCAGGGTTTTGCCTGCCAAATAAGTCATACTCACAGACATCATTCAAACAGTTGTAGAAACTTCAGTGTTTTCTATCCAAATCTACAAATAATATGCATATCCTCGCTTCTGAGCCTGAGTAGCAGGCAGTTTACTTTGGGCACGCTTTTCATCCGGACGTGAAAATACCACCCCCTAGCCTTAAGAAGTTTTAAACTATGAATTGCAGTGCCTTGCAAAAGTATTCATCCTATTTTGTTGCATTACAACCTGTAATTGAAATGGTTATTTATTTGGATTTCATGTAATGGACATACACAAAAGAGTCCAAATTGGTGATGTGAAATGAAAAAAATAACTTGTTTCAATTTTTTTTTTTTTTTTTTAAATGGAAAAGTGGTGCGTGCATATGTATTCACCACTTTGCTATGAAGCCCCTAAGTAAGATCTGGTGCAACCAATTACCTTCAGAAGTCACATAATGAGTTAAATAAAGTCCACCTGTGTGCAATCCAAGTGTCACATGATCTCAGTATATATACAACTGTTCTGAAAGGCCCCAGAGTCTGCAACACCACTAAGCAAGGGCTACCACCAAGCAAGAAGCGCCATGAAGGAGCTCTCCAAACAGATCAGGGACAAAGTTGTGGAGAAGTACAGATCAGGGTTGGGTTATAAAAAATCTGAAACTTTGAACATCCCACGAAGCACCATTAAATCCATTATTAAAATATTTAAAAAATATGGCACCACAACAAACCTGCCAAGAGAGTGCCGCCCAACAAAACTTACGGAACAGGCAAGGAGGGCATTAATCAGAGAGGCAAGAAAGAGACCAAAGATAACCCCGAAGGATCTGCAAAGCTCCACAGTGGAAATTGGAGTATCTGTCCATAGGACCACTTTAAGCCGTACTCTCCACAGAGCTGGGCTTTACGGAAGAGTGGCCAGATAAAAAGCCATTGCTTAAAGAAAGAAATAAGCAAACATGTTTGGTGTTCGCCAAAAGGCATGTGGGAGACTCCCCAAACATATGGAAGAAGGTACTCTGGTTAGATGAGACTAAAATTGAGCCTTTTGGCCAACATGGAAAACACTATGTCTGACGCAAACCCAACACCTCTCATCACACCGAGAATATGGGGATGGGGACGTTTTTCATCGGCAGGGACTGGGAAACTGGTCAGAATTGAAGGAATGATGGATGCCGCTAAATACAGGGAAATTCTTGAGGGAAACCTGTTTCAGTCTTCCAGAGATTTGAGACTGGGACGGAGGTTCACCTTCCAGCAGGACAATGACCCTAAGCATACTACTAAAGCAACACTCGAGTGGTTTAAGGGGAATCATTTAAATGTCTTGAAATGGCCTAGTCAAAGCCCAGACCTCAATCTAATTGAGAATCTGTAGTATGACTTAAAGATTGCTGTATACCAGCGGAACCCATCCAACTTGAAGGAGCTGGAGCAGTTTTGCCTTGAAGAATGGGCAAAAATCCCAGTGGCTAGATGTGTCAAGGTTATAGAGACATACCCCAAGATACTTGCAGCTGTAATTGCTGCGAAAGGTTGCTCTACAAAGTATTGACTTTGGGGGGGTGAATAGTTATGCACGCTCAAGTTTTCTGTTTTTTTGTCTTATTTCTTGTTTAATTCACAATAAAAAATATTTTGCATCTTCAAAGTGGTAGGCATGTTGTGTAAATCAAATTATACAAACCACCTTCAAATCCATTTTAATTCCAGGTTGTAAGGCAACAAAATAGGAAAAATGCCAAAGGGGGGTGAAAAACTTTCGCAAGCCACTGTATGCCCTATTATTGACAGTATATAGACACTCATAAATCATGACCTTGAGACTGCAAGGTTCTAACTGTTCAAAGCATGGTTGTGAGAGATTGAGCTTCAAAGATTTTTTCTCTGGTCCTAGTATTGTTTTATCTGAGAACCCTTCACATCACTATTAAGCACATGTACATGTACAAAAAGAGAAATGTTTTATTTAACCTTTATTTTGACAGGTAGTCATGCTGACATCAAAGTCTCTTTTTCAGAAGAGCCCTGAAATAAAACATGACATCATAACACATAGATACCAATTAATATCTGTTGAATTAAAAAAAGAAAGTGGAGAGAAGTAGGACTGATAGAGTGAGCATACGGCATGACTTCACCCATTCCATAACAATGATCCATTATGCTACATGGCTCCGGCTCTGGCAATTGCTGTCCATTAGTTTTATTTGGCATTTTATTGCCATTAGATCACATCAGCTCAGTGCCATGCTCAAAGGTGGCCACTCGGTGACTCTCCACAGAGAGACAGAGAGGGAGGAAAGAGACCACGGCGGGTAATTCACACTCTAGCAGAAGTCCTGTGTTTTAGCTCAATTCTCTGTCCCAGAGATGGTGTCCTTTCATCTCGTCCATGAGGATTTTCTCCCTATTTCCCCCACTCGACACACATAATTACTAAATGACAGAGAATCAAAAGTCTTAATATGCTGCAAATCCTCCCTCTACTTGACAGGGAAGGGAAAAAGGGAAGCCTGAGGTGTTTCATTTGCAGAACTCTGTTGACGTAGTGGTCGCTCAGCTTGTGTATCTGCCTGGGTGCAGTCTAGTTCTACTCTCATGTGGTGAGCCAGTGAAAAATATCATATTGTTATGATATACTGCAAACACAACATAAGTTCTAATAATGTATTCAACATAGTAATTAATATGATTTGTCAAAATAATGTATTTAAAATACTTCCAAATACGCAGGGCTGTACAGTACTTTACATTAGCCTACTACCAGGGAATGATGGCTCTCACTATTCTGGTGCCATGAATATGCAAAAAGGTGAATGAAGATATTGTTCTGAACATACTAACTTACATGGTAATTACACAACATATTACCCCACTGTTGCTACTGTGCTGTAAGTCAGTTTCAGTATTTTTTTGCATATTAACTTTGGATAATATGACTGAATAGATGTAGAAATTTTAAATAAAATACTGTAAATGGCTGCACATATTATGTAATAATAATCAATTATTCTTTAAGGAATACAAACACGTCATTCAACAAATTGGACATTCACTTCAGTCATTGCAGAGGCTTTGAGTGTGAGGTGCATGTGTGAGATCGTGAATATCTTTACTTGGAAACATATTTTATGGTCTTACAAGGAACAAGAGGTAAAACGCCAAATGCAATAAGTGTGTCTGCTCTCGATGGGAGTGTAAAATGAAGTGATTTTTGACTGGCTCTGTGCTGTTGTTGGAGTAGTGATGGGTTTGTCTGAGGTCTGTGTGAATAGGTAACCTATTGTGCTGCTCTCATATTTCAAGGAAATATGGCCATGGCCATAAAAAAATTAAAAATATATATCCCCTGACTGCTCAAGCCAGATGAACATGTTAAATGACAGGTACCTTGTGATAAACATCCATTAGGACAATTTACTCTCCTTGAATGATTGCGCTGACCATTAGTTTTATTCTTTCCTTCATATCCAACTAGTTTGAAAATAATGTAATGGCTTTACCCAACGTAATCACACCCCAAATTATTTGAGCTTTTTATGTGATCTAACATGGCCATTACCTCAATGTAATTGGAAGGTTCATCTTTTTTCTTTCATGAGTCCAATGCTGCTTTCTCGGGAACGTCACCAAATCCCTGTCAATTGAGTGAAGAAAAGACAGAGAAAAAGGGGGCGGAGGTCGGGCTGCCATCTGAGAATTCGTAGGCAAGTGAGTAAACCTCCACTACCATCCGTTCTATTGGCCAACATGCAATCATTGGAAAACAAAATGGATGATATACAATCAAGACTATCCTACCAACAGGACATTAATATCTTATGTTTCACAGAGTTGTGGCTGAACGACGACACATAATATAGAGCTGGCGGGATTTTCCATGCATCGGCAGGACAAAGAAGCTACGTCTGCTAAGACGAGGGACGGGGGGGTGTGTCTATTTGTCAATAATATCTGGTGCGATATGTCTAAAATTAAAGAAGTCTCAACGTATTGCTGAAGTAGAGTACCTTGTGATAAGCTGCAGACCACACTATCTACCAAGAGAGTTCTCATCTATATTCTTTGTAGCAGTCTATTTACCACCACAAACCGATGCTGGCACTAAGACCGCACTCAACAAGCTGTATAAGGCCATAACCAAACAAGAAAATGCTCATCCAGATTCGGCACCCCCAGTGGCCAGGGACTGTAATGCAGGCAAACTTAAATCTGTTTTACCAAATTTTTCCAGCATTTCACACGTGCAACCAGAGGGAAAAAAACTCTAGACCACCTTTACTCCACACACAGAGACGCATACAAAGCTCTCCCTCGTCCTCCATTTGGCAAATCTGACAATAATTCTATCCTCCTGATTCCGGCTTACAAGCAAAAAGTAAAGCAGAAAGTACCAGTGACTCTCTCAATACAGAAGTGGTCAGATGACGCGGATGCTACGCTACAGGATTGTTTTGCTAGCACAGACTGGAAAATGTTCCGGGATTCATCCAACGGCGTTGACGAGTGTACCACCTCAGTCATCGGCTTGATCAATAAGTGCATCGACGACATCGTCCCCACAGTGACCGTACGTACATATCCCAACCAGAAGCCATCGATTACAGGCAACATCCACATCGAGCTAAAGGCTAGAGCTGCCGCTTTCAAGGAGCGGGACACTAATCCAGACGCTAATAAGAAATTACGCTACGCCCTCAGATGAACCATCAAACAGGCAAGGCGTCAATACAGGATTAAGATTGAATCTACTACACCGGCTCTGATGCTCGTCGGATGTGGCAGGGCTTGAAAAGTATTATGTACAACAAAGGGAAACCCAGCCACGAGTTGCCCAGTGAAACGAGCCTACCAAATTAGCTAAATTCCTTTTATGCTCGCTTCGAGGCAAGCAACACTGAAGTATGCATGAGAGCACCAGCTGTTCCGGACGACAGTGTGATAACGCTCTCGGTAGCCCATGTGAGCAAGAACATTAAACAGGTCAACATTCACAAGGCCGCGGGCCAGACATTTCTTACCAGGACATGTACTCAAAGCATCCACGGACCAACTGGCAAGTGTCTTCATTGACATTTTCAACCTCTCCCTGACTGAGTCTGTAATACCTACATGTTTCAAGCAGACCATCATAGTTCCTATGCCCAAGGAATTAAAGGTAACATGCCTAAATGATTACAGACCCATAGCACTCACGTCGGTAGCCATGAAGTGCTTTGAAAGGCTGGTCATGGCTAATATCACCAGCATCATCCCAGACACCCTAGACCCACTCCAATTCGCATACTGCCTCAACAGATCGCAGATGACGCAATCTCCACACTGCCCTTTCCCACCTGGACAAAAGGAACACCTATGTGAGAATACTGTTCATTGACTACAGCTCAGTGTAGTCAAAGCTCTTCACTAAGCTAAGGACCCTGGGACTAAACACCTCCCTCTGCAACTGGATCCTGGACTTCCTGACGGGCCGCCCCCCAGGTGGTAAGGGTAGGCAACAACACGTCTGCCAAGCTGATCCTCAACACTGGGGCCCCTCAGTGGTGCGTGCTTAGTCCCCTCCTGTACTCCCTGTTCACCCACGACTGGCCAAACACGACTCCAAAACCATCATTAAGTTTGCTGACGACATAACAGTGGTAGGCTTGATTACCAACAACGATGAGACAGCCTATAGGGAGGAGGTGTCAATGGGTGCGTAACTGGTGGCATGAAAGTCAAACGCAGGAGAGTAGAACTTGGTAAATAGCCGGAGCCGTTTAATGTACATAACTACCGGCATAAAAAAATAACAAAACACATGGGCACAAAACCCGTATCGCACCAGTCACATAAAGCACACATACTTACAATAAATATTTCCCGACAATATACAACATGTAATTAGGGAATTGAAACCAGGTGAGTGCAACAACCAGAGAAAACAAATGGAACATGAAAAATAGATTGATGATGGCTAGAAGACCGGTGACATCGACCACCGAACACCGCCCGAACAAGAAGAGGAACCGACTTCGGCAGAAGTCGTGACAGGAGGTCAGAGACCTGGCAATGTGGTGCCAGGACAACAACCTCTCCCTCAATGTGAGCAAGACAAAGGTGCTGGTCATGGACTACAGGAAAAGGCGGGCCGAACAGGTCTCCATTAACATTGACGGGGCTGTAGTGGAGCCGGGCCGAGAGTTTCAAGTTCCTCGGTGTCCGCATCACCAACGAACTATCATGGGCCAAACTCACCAAGACAGTCGTGAAGAGGGCACAACCGCTTTTACCCCTCAGGAGACTGAAAAAATTTGGCATCGGCCCCCAGATCCTCAAAAGGTTTGACAGCTGCACCATCGAGAGCATCCTGACCAATTGCATCACCACCTGGTATGGCAACTGCTCGGCATCTGACCGTAAAGCGCAACAGAGGGTTGTGCGTATGGCCCAACACATTACTGGGGCCAAGCTTCCTGCCATCCAGGATCTCTATACAAGGCAGTGTTAGAGAAAAGGCCAAAAAACTGTCAAACACTCCAGTCACCCAAGTCATAGACTGTTCTCTCCGCTATCACACGGCAAGCGGTACCGGAGCACCAAGTCTAGGACCAAAAGGCTCCTTAACTTCTTATGGCTGCAAGGGGCAGTATTGAGTAGCCAGTTAAATGGTGCCCATTTCAAACGGCCTCGTGCTCAATTCTTGCTCGTACAATATGCATATTATTATTACTATTGGATAGAAAACACTCTCTAGTTTCTAAAACCGTTTGAATTATTTCTCTGAGTGAAACAGAACTCATTCTGCAGCACATTTCCTGACCAGGAAGTGGAATGTCAGAAATCGATGCTCTGTTCAACTTCCTGCCTATACATGGGCATGATACGTAAGAGTCTACGTACACTTCATACACCTTCCCCTGGTTGTCAAGAGGCGGTGAGAGAAGAAATTTCGTGTTTATCTTGGTCTGAGGTGGAATTAAAGCTCTTTGTATGACGTGACCGTCCATTTCCTGTTTCTGGAGCGCGCGAAAGGGGACATGGATTTGCCTTCTGTTTAGCTGTCGTTATGGACGACTAACATCTCCGGTTTAGATTTTATTTGATACATGTGACCATATCATCGTAAAGTATGTTTTTTCAATATAGTTTAATCAGATTATTGAAATTTTTTCGGGAGTTTTGCCGTGTTCCGTTCTCTGACTTTGTTGACGTTGGAGAGATCCGTGCCACTTGGCAAGTGCCCATGCTAAATGATGAGGGAAATTTGCCGTTCCAGATCCAAACAACGACTGTTCTGGACAAAGGACACCTTGTCCAACATTCTGACGGAAGATCACCAAAAGTAAGAAACATTTTATGATGCTATTTCTAATATCTGTCGTGCATGTGAACTGGTCGTCGGCGCCCCCAAGTGTTTCTGGCTATTGTGGCTACGCTAATATAACGCTACATTTTGTTTTCGCTGTAAAACATTTAATAAATTGGAAATATTGTCTGGAATCACAAGATGCCTGTCTTTCAATTGCTGTACACTATGTATTTTTCAGAAATGTTTTATGATGAGTAATTAGGTATTTGACGTTGGTGTCTGTAAATATTATGGCTGCTTTCGGTGCAATTTCTGATTGTAGCTGAAATGTAAGCTATGATTTATACCTGAAATATGCAAATTTTTCGAACAAAACATATGCTATACAATAAATATGTTATCAGACTGTCATCTGATGAAGTTGTTTCTTGGTTAGTGGCTATTTATATCTTTATTTGGTCGAATTTGTGATAGCTACTGATGGAGTAAAAAACTGATGGAGTAAGAAAAGTGGTGTCTTTTGCTAACGTGGTTAGCTAATAGATTTACATATTGTGTCTTCCCTGTAAAACATTTTAAAAATCGGACATGTTGGCTTGATTCACAAGATGTGTACCTTTCATATGCTGTATTGGACTTGTTAATGTGTGAAAGTTAAATATTTAAAAAAAATATCTTTTGAATTTCGCGCCCTGCACTTTGAGCTGGCTGTTGTCATAATTGTACCGACGTCGGGCTTGCACGCCAAACAGGTTAACTTCTCTAGGATAGGTGGGACGGTAGCGTCCCACTTGGCCAAAATCCAGAAAAAATGTAGCTCGCCAAATTCCAATATATTACTATAAAAATCAATCTTTCATGAAATCACACATGAAAGACACCAAATTAAAGCTACACATGTTGTAAATCCAGCCAACATGTCTGATTTCAAAAAGGATTTACGGGGAAAGCACACCAAACAATTATGTTAGCTCAGTACATAGCCACAGAAAAACACAGCCATTTTCCCAGTAAAAGATAGTAGTAACAAAAACCAGAAATAGAGATAAAATGAATCACTAAACTTTGAGCATCTTCATCAGATGACACTCATATGACATCATGTTACACAATACATTTCTGTTTTGTTCGATAATGTGCATATTTATATCCACAAATCTCGGTTTACATTGGAGTCAACAGAAATACGAAATTACATCATAAATATTCCCTTACCTTTGATTATCTTCATCAGAAGAATGCAGTGCCAGGAATCCTAGTTCCACAATAAATCGTTGTTTCGTTCGATAATGTCCATTACTTATGTCCAATTAGCTAATGGTGCTAGCATGTATAGTACACGTGTCCAAACGCTCGCGCAGATGCAGGCAAACGTCGGACGAAAACTTAAAAAAGTTATTTTCCAGGTCGAATAAACTGTTTCAAATTTAGTAGAGAATCAATCTTCAGGATGTTGTTATCATTTATATCCAATAACGTTCCAACCGAAATATTCTTTCATGTCTGTATAAGTAATGGAACGCAAGACGACAACATGAAGAAAGCGCGTGACCAAGAACTGTCAATCTGCCAGACCACTGACTCAAACACCTCCCATCCGGTCCCACGACACAGCATAAACTTCATTCCACGTTCTACTGACTGGTGACATCTAGTGGAAGGCGTATGAAGTGCAAACAGATCCATATATTACAGGGAATTGAATAGGCGATGACTTTAACAACGACCACTCTCAGATTTTTCACTTCCTGTTTGGATTTTGTCTCAGGTTTTTGCCTGCCATATGAGTTCTGTTATACTCACAGACATCATTCAAACAGTTTTAGAAACTTCAGAGAGTTTTCTATCCAATAGTAATAATAATATGCATATATTAGCATGTGGGACAGAGTAGGAGGCAGTTCACTATGGGCACGAAATTCATCCAAAAGTGAAAATGCTGCCCCCTATACCAAAGAAGTTAACAGCTTCTACCCCCAAGCCATAAGACTACTGAACAATTAATCAAATGGCCACCCGGACTATTACATTTGATTTGAAGTTAAACATTCTTCTATACAGATTAAAGTGGTGGCTTAGTGTAATTACTCCTGTGACATGTCCCTTTTACAAACTTTTTAAGTGCCGAACCCCTGTATTTTTATGACCTGCTTCATAAAACAAACCATTCTCTGCAAATGTCCTCTCCTGTGACCAATAATAGCACTTTAGTCTGATCAAGTGTGGCATAATGTAATGTGGATATGAGACTGGGTTAGCTTCATATGCACTGGCAGATCTTTGGTCTCTGTGCTCTTTTCAATCAAGCCTCAGGCGAATGTTTCCCACTACCACCATTAATATCAATGATCTTTAAATACTGCACAGAGACCCAAACCAACAGGTAATAGTAGGCTGCCTGGCACAACAGTCTGTTGACATTAAATAAAAAAATGTATTCAAATGAACATCTCGTCATTTTCAATGTTTCCCAGGTAACCTGGACTGTTTTGTAACACAGGCAGCATTCACTATCATTGTCATGGGGCCAAAAAAATAGTGACTTTATTAAATTGGCATTCAATAGATCTGACATAGGGCTACTGGCTGTTTTTGAAGGCTGGGGAATACAAACAGTTATTATTAGATCATACACTGACTGGTTGGTTTTATATACAGTACAAGTAAAACATTTACATTTACATTTAAGTCATTTAGCAGACGCTCTTATCCAGAGCGACTTACAAAAAACGTTTGGACACTTACTCATTCCGGGGTTTTTCTTTATTTTTTACTATTTTCTGCATTGCTGAATAATAGTGAAGACATCAAACTATGAAATAACACATATGGAATCATGTAGTAACCAAAAAAGTGTTAAACAAATAAAAATATATTTTAGAATTTTGATTCTGGGGCGGCAGGTAGCATAGCGGTTAGAGCGTTGTGCCAGTAACCGGAAGGTGGCTGGATCGAATCCCCGAGCTGACAAGGTAAAAATATTTTGTTCTGCCCCTGAACAAGGCAGTTAACCCACTGTTCCCCGGTAGGCCATCATTGTAAATAAAAATGTGTTCTTAACTGACTTGCCTAGTTAAATAAAGGTTAAATAAAATACAAAAAATATAAAATAGCCACCCTTTGCCTTGATGACACTCTTGGCATTCTCTCAACCAGCTTCACCTGGAATGCTTTTCGAACTGTCCTGAAGGAGTTGAGCACTTGTTGGCTGATTTTCCTTCACTATGTGGTCCAACTCATCCCAAACCATCTCAATTGGCTTGAGGTCGGGTGATTGTGGAAGTCAAGTCATCTGAAGCAGCACTCCATCACTCTCCTTTGTTATGACTACACGTCTGTCACAGTTTCTGTTTCATTTTTGAGTGTGCTCCCTTAGGTTACCGCTGGAGGGCACCCTTACTTTGTTTCTAGTGTCCAGGTTACCCTGATTGTTATTATTGGTTTCACCTGTGGTTGATTGCCCTCTCGGTTCACCTGTTGCCTGGCTATTTAGGTTCCTCTGTGGGCAGGGATCTTTGCTTAGGGATCTTTGGTTAGGTCTCATGTTTTGGTTTGTGTGCTCGTGCGCTATTCCGTAGATTTTTCTGTGAAGACCTTAGTAAATGTTCTGGATTTACCCTTACCTTTGCCTGCTGTGTTTCTTTGCGCCTGGGTCCGAGTTTGTACTAGCATTATTGTCGCAGTGAGAATCAGAATGGGCAGATAATTTCCAATGAAACATTTGTAGTTACTGTCATAAAAGTCTCTTCATGTACTGTAGTTAATGTTCTTGCTTCTATTCTACTTTTAATTTCTTCTTTTTGATAAGGTCATTGTAACTGCCAAATCACACCACTGATTCCTGTGGGAAGAATAAACAGATTTAAGGGTTTATGACTCACTAAATCTGTTCCACCCTCAGAGCAATGTATGCAGACAATAATAACGTGAATGTGACTGATTAATTGTGTCTGATCACAAGGTAAAGTAAGACATTGTCAACAATGAAGTATGTCACACCTTAAGGCAGCCCTCCGCACCTCTCTTATTCAATGGGGTTGGGTTAAATGTAGAAGACACATTTCAGTTGAATGCATTCAGTTGTACAACTGACTAGGTATCTTCCTTTCCCTTTTTCATTAATTATGTTATTTTTGTAAAACATTTTATGTGCCTCTGAATATACTACCTCCTTGTGTGATTTAGCAGATTTATCAATAAACGACCATTGAAAACAGGTTAATTTCATGATTTATTCCAGAGATTAAGCCAATTGTGTAAAGGTGTCAAGGATTATTTGACCCATTGATATGGCACAGAAAACAATTTACCATCACAAGCATTTGCTTCATTGACCCTGCATTCATAACATCCTCTGTGTTTACCTAGGATTAGTGCAGAATAACGGCCCCCACAGTGTGTCTGAACGGGCTCTGTCAGAATGGGTGCGATTGCACACCGTAGTCGGACAATGCACTCTCGGTTGCTCTATAAACTGTTCAATTTTAGCAACGTGACTCATCTGAACGTGTACTGAGATGCTAGTTTTGTGTAAATATACCCTGTGTAAACCAACACTGCCCAACTTTTCTGAAAGAGAGGAATAAGTCTGCATTTAATTGAGCTACTGCAGTGAATCACTGTACTATTACCCTCATTGACAGAGCTATGTAGTGGGTGTTTTTGTATTTCTGTCATTCCCACCTTAAATCTATCACGCACATACATAGAGCTAGCAACCTGCTTTTTTAGACTCAGTTTTTTGTTTCTAAAGTGATACCCATATCTCCTACCAAATATATAATATTTTTTTTTAACAATGGCTCAATGATTCAATGTATATTCAATTTTATATATCAAATGTGTCAGACTCTCTTCCATTGCTTTAGTTTAGCAGTTCTAGTGGGAAGCAGAGATGTCTATTTAAGTTTTGGGTGTTCAGAGCTCATCCTTCAGTCCTGCCCAATCACACCACACTGAGACCGTGGCTGGAAGCGAAGGCTGCATGTCTCAGACTGACTGAATGCAGGCCTCTGCTTGTTGCTTAAACCACCGCCACCAAGAGAGAGGAGGGGGAGGGGGCAAGGGGCTGCAGCTCTCTCCATCGTCCACCTTCACAGTGATGCGACCTGGCCTCCTTCAAGTCGGTAAGAGGGTGAAATGAATCGATGGATTGTTATGTTTCACCTGCTGCACAGGCACCCCAAGAAGACAGACTTTTCTCTAACTGCCAAAGCAGCAGAACTACTTAAAACTCTATTACATCATCTTTGTTGGACGGCTTCCGAGCCTGGCTGGGCTCCACACCAACTCTCTGCACTGCCTTCAGCTCTCCTCTTTATGCCCAATGTGGGCGAAGTTACTGCACTATTCACAATCACACATTTTTTCTTTTTTGACCTATACTTGATTGCTGTGGTTTATTCTCTAACCTCAGTGCACTGTATTCCCCCATGCAGTCATTCAGTATGGTTATTCCTCTTCATACAGTTGACAGATTATCTTTATTTATGCCACAACACAACTTGTGTATGCCACTTAAGAGACAGATAGACGTGTGTAACACCAGATCCTGAATGGTGAATTGTGCATCTCTCTAAGTAAGCCCTCCAGGTGAATAACTGGTGAAAGATGTGCTTCTTCGTATCAGTCAATGGGAATAAGTCTATCAGCAGCAATAGGCCTGCAGAAAGGGCTCTGTTTTTTAACAGTTATGAATAGATGCTTTTCTTACTTCCTCTTCTATACAGTTTTGCCCAGGAGCAGATATATATAAATGGTATTTGTTGCACTTAATAGAACCTCTGAACAGAGAAGGATTGAGGCCAGATAATAGTCCAGTGTTTTGGGGACAGACTCTAGGTTCGAGGGCCCCCTTCTCTACTTCGCTAACTTAATGATATGGATTCATATGTCATGAAGAGTAAACACATGGGTTTGCGTACTGGTTTGTCTGAAATTAATTGGTTGAATCCATAAATGTTATAAAACAAATGATTCTATTGATTTTGAAGGCATATTGTTTTGCCATCAAAGTCAGAGAAAAACTCGGGTGTATCCCATTGTTGTTGCATCGTGAACCAATATGACAGAGAATATTCCTGTATGAGTGCTAAAAAGGTTACTTTATTTTATTATGAATTAAATCTCAGAGTGAGTCAACCACACCACAAAACAGCAATGTAAACCTCTTGAGAGTCAGAATCGTGTAGAGATTCCAATCAAGTGACACAACACAGGAGGGCACTTTTCACACAATGGATAATGCTATTCCCAGATGGCTCGGGTGTCTCCACGGAAACCTGTGGCAATGTTTGGGTCGGAGGCCTGTGATTCATACCTGTGCTCCAGCCTGATGCAGGAATGGGCTGACAGCCAATTAAGATTAATAGAAGTGTTTGTTGAATCCTACAGCCATGGAGATAGACAACGGGAGGCCCGAAGATGTCCTTTGTTCACTGTAAACACTGATGGGCTCTCGAGCTGAAACCTGAGGAAACTTAAGCTACCTGGGTCTCCAGCAATATGAATCTACTGCATTCCCATCTCCTCCTCCTAGCATTCCCTCCTTGCATTCCCTCACCTCCTTGGCTCCTTCTCTCCAATCTATTTATTTTTATTGTTGCTCTTTAGCAGTGAATATTTTGGAGAACTGCTCTGGTCTTAATGCACGCAAGATACATTGTTAAACTTTCCATTATCCATGCCATGCCTGCCTGTTGTTATGACAACATCAGCCAGACGCACAGTGAGTTGATCCCCCAGCATTATGAGATTTATCAATACAACTTGAACTCAAATCCAGCAAGTTTTTGCAAGTGTGTTAGACCTGACAGAATGATTATTGCACAAAGTAGTCAAGATAGTAGTTCCTCATAATGTGAGCTTTTGACTCTGGGAAATGGTGTTGTCACAGCTGGATAGATCTCAAGATTTGCAGCTCGCTCTCTACTCTGTGATAAATGAATGCCAGGAATTATTGTCCTGCTGAGTGAGGTTAACTATTTTCTCTCTCTGTGTTTGTACAGTAAGATACCATAGCATAAATCTGTCTACAGTTAGTTTATCAAACCTAGTGTAAAGCATTATCCTCTGGGGCTGTGTACGTTTGGTCTATTTTGGGGCAAACTGCCCAAAAACAGTTCATGGTTTGTTCGGTTGATTTGTTTGAGTGATTTAGATGGTCCAGCACATTTCCTTGGGTGTTCAGTAGTATAAAAACTATTATAACAGGATGCTTTAGCTTCCGATGGTATTATTTTGTTAATTTAATAACCAAATAAAACTAGGCACATGTTGTCCCTCCTTTGGGCCAATCAGTGTAATTTTGTAAATGACAGATGTCTATGGCAAGACACATAATTCACCCAAGTTTAGTCAAAATCGGGCCACTGGTGTCTGACATATCGCATGCAGAGTTTGGGAGTAACGGATTGCATGTAATCCGTTGCATGTAAGGGATTACAAAAAACGGTAACTGTAATCAGTTACGTTACCAGCTAAATTATTGTAATCAGTTTACAGATACTTTTGAAAAACTAGATGATTAGTTCGAGGATTACTTTTATATTCAGAAAGGATGTTTTTCAGAAAAAAAATCTTTGACACTTCTCTGTTATCTCAATGACATTTAAATCAGCATTGAAAAAAGGCGCAAGTTTAAGTTTGATCCACCTGAGCGAGTCTGACCATAGGTCAGAGACCACTTTGATGACACACCAAATGCATTTGATCGAACGAGGGAAAAGCGCAGGAATAGGCTTTTGTAGGCTACAGTCCAAGGTATGTCTTCCAATGGAGCTACTGCTTTCGGCATCCAAATATTATCCAACTTGAATTTACGCTTGGAGGTAAGAATAGCAGCAGTGGTGTAGTCTACTGTGATACAGATATAACATATTACTGATATCTACACAGCGCATTGATGTGAATTACACTGCTGCTCTCTCACCTTACGGATTGTGGTTGTTGTGGATGGCTGTTCAGAAACAAAAGGAAAAAAATCCATAGGCCTAATGGACCCATGCTCTAACTCGTACACTTTTGGTAAATTTAAAGGGCTAATCTTGTCACGGCCGTCGTAAGGAGGAGACCAAGGTGCAGTGTGGCAAGCGTAAATTCTTCTTTATTAAAAGAACGAACAATGAACAAACAAACAAAATAATCAAATCGAACCGTGACGCTAATATGGATAGTGCAGACAGGCAACTAAACATAGATCAGAACCCACAAAACAAAAAGGGAAAATGGCAACCAAAATATGATCCCCAATCAGAGACAACGATAAACAGCTGCCTCTGATTGGGAACCAATTCAGGCCACCATAGACATACATATGCCTAGACTTACAAACACCCCTAGACATACAAAAACCCGAGACAATACAAAACAAGCATACCCACCCTCGTCACACCCTGACCTAACCAAAATAATAAAGAAAACATAGATAACTAAAGTCAGGGCGTGACAAATCTGTAGTTGCTACATTTATTTGTTGACTAGAATAATAGTGAAGACATTAAAACTATGAAATAACACATATGCAATCATGTAGTAAACAAAAAAGTGTTAAACAAATCAAAATATATTTGAGATTTGAGATTCTTCAAATAGCCACCCTTTGCCTTGATGACAGTTTTGCACACTCTTGGCATTCTCTCAACCAGCTTCATCTGTGGATTTTCCCTTTAAACAGTAGCGTATTATCAAGATATCAAAGTGTCACCAACAAAAAGTTAAATAATAGGCCAAGAGCAAATGTAGCATATGGCTTTCATTTTTCACATGTAAATAGCACTTTTCAGTAGTGCTCAAAGCATGCCATTTCACGAGAGCAGCATGTCTTTTTCAACTCGAATCAATGGGCCCAATCAGGCCTTTATGACAACAAAATCATAAAAAACAGAGTAGGGCTGGCTAATAAGTCCTTAGTTTTGGGGTTATGCTTAGGTAAAACAATTTGACTAATCTACACTTCCATATTTCCAAGTCCTATTCTTGAAGATCAAGGGGTATAACATTTATTGGAATGACTGGAATTGTTTTATGTAAAGATATAATTTAATTGTATTATTATATGTAGTAGAAAGCAATGAGTTAGAAGAAGCCTACTTAACCAACTCATAAAATCTTCTTAGGGCTAGTCGTCCCGTAAGCGGGACACCTGTTGACAACTTCCGGTGAAATTGGAGGGCGTGCAATTCAAATAAACAATCAGAAAAATGATGGATATTAAACATTTAGGTACATACAAGTATCTTATATCGGTTAAAATCGTAAATTATTGTTAATCTAATCTAGTTATCTTTGTTTTCTTTATTATTTTGGTTAGGTCAGGGTGTGACATGGGGGATTTATGTGTTTCCTCTTGTCTAGGGGTTTTGTATGTTTATGGGGTGTTTTCTAGTCTAGGTGTTTGTATGTCTATGGTTGCCTAGATTGGTTCTCAATTAGAGGCAGCTGTTTATCATTGTCTCTGATTGGGAACCATATTTAGGCAGCCATATTCTTTAGGGATTTCGTGGGTTATTGTCTATGTGTAAGTTGCCTGTGTCTGCACTTTTTCATATATAGCTTCACGTTGGTTTTTGTATAGTTTGTCAAGTGTTCTTCGTTTTGGTAAATAAATAGAAGAATGTATTACTATCACGCTGCGCCTTGGTCCTCCTCTCTTCCTCCATACGACGACCGTGACAGATTTACAATAGGCTTTACAGCGAAAGCATGCCATGTGATTGTTTGAGAACGGCGCCCAACTTCAAAATATTTTTCAATCAGCACAGGCTTCGTAAAATCACAAATAGCGATTAAATATTCACTTACTTTTTGAAAATCTTCCCCTGATTTGCAATCCCAATGGTCCCAGCTACAACATGCATGGTCGTTTTTTTAGATAAAATCCTTCTTTATATCCCAAAAAGTCTATTTAGTTGGCGTCATCGATTTGAGTAATCCACTCGTTCAACATGCAGAGAAAGGAATCCAAAAAGCTACTGCTAAACTTTGTTAAAACAAGTCAAAATACATTTCTATTTAATCCTCATGTACCCTAAAATGTAAATAAACTATAATATTTCATACGGGAAAAAATATGTTCTCCCGACCCCTTCTGTCTCAGCCTCCAGTATTTATTCCTCAGAAGTTTGTGTCGGGGGGCTAGGGTCAGTCTGGAGTCTGTTATATCTGGAGTATTTCTCCTGTCTTATCCGGTGTCCTGTGTGAATTTAAGTATGCTCTCTCTAATTCTCTTTCTCTCTTTTTCTCTCTTTCTCTCTTTCTTTCTTTTTCTCTCTCGGAGGACCTGAGCCCTAGGCCCATGCCTCAGGACTACCTGGCATGATGACTCCTTGCTGTCCCCAGTCCACCTGGCCGTGCTGCTGCTCCAGTTTCAACTGTTCTGCCTGCGGCTATGGAACCCTGACCTGTTCACCGGATGTGCTACCTGTCCCAGACCTGCTGTTTTCAACTCTCTAGAGACAGCAGGAGCGGTAGAGATACTCTGAATGATCGTCTATGAAAAGCCAACTGACATTTACTCCTGAGGTGCTGACCTGTTGCACCCTTGACAACCACTGTGATTATTATTATTTGACCCTGCTGGTCAGCTATGAACATTTGAACATCTTGGCCATGTTCTGTTATAATCTCCACCCGGCACAGCCAGAAGAGGACTGGCTACCCCTCATAGCCTGGATCCTCTCTAGGTTTCTTCCTATGTTCTGCCTTTCTAGGGGGTTTTTCCTAGCCACCGTGCTTCTCCACCTGCATTGCTTGCTGTTTGGGGTTTTAGGCTGGGTTTCTGTACAGCACTTTGTGACATCAGCTGATGTAAGAAGGGCTTTATAAATAAATTTGATTGAAAAGCTAAATTAGCAAGTGCGCGTCCTCTTCGTCGCGCACAGACTGATTTCCAACTCTGTCTCCCTGTACCAAAACTCAAAATGATTCCTCGTTTGGGAAGAAACAAGCCTGAAACCTTGAACAAAGACTGTTGATATCTAGTGGAAGCCATAGGAATTGCAATCTGGGAGCTGGAATTGCATAGGAAACATAGCTTTCCATTGAAAGAGCATGAGCTCACAAAAAAAATAATCTTTGTATTTTCTCCTACCATATCAATTGTGTTATAGTCTCATACATTATTTTAACATTTACACAAACTTCAACGTGTTTTCTATCCGATGGTACCAATTATATGCAAATCCTGGCTTCTGGGCCTGAGTAACAGGCAGTTCACTTTGGGCACGTCAGTCAGACAGGAAGTGGAGAAAAATAAACCCTAGCCTGAAGTACATCTACAGTTGAAGTCGGAAGTTTACATACACTTAGGATGGAGTCATTAAAACTCATTTTTCAAACAGACCATCGTTATGTTTGGAGTAAAAAGGGGGAGGTTTGCAAGCTGAAGAACACCATCTCAACCGTGAAGCAAGGGGGTGGCAGCATCATGTTTTGGGGGTGCTTTGCTGCAGGAGGGACTGGTGCACTTCACAAAAAAGATGATATCATGAGGCAGGAAAATTATGTGGATAGATTGAAGCAGCATCTCAAGACATCAGTCAGGAAGTTAAAGTTTGGTCGCAAATGGGTCTTCCAAATGGACAATGACCCCCAAGCATACTTCCAAAGTTGTGGCATAATAATAAAAGCTAAAATAAATTATTCTCTCTACTATTATTTTGTCATTGTGTGATCCTAACTGACCTAAGACAGTGAATTTGTATTAGGATTAAATGTCAAGGTAATGTGAAACATTGAGTTTAAATGTACTTGGCTAAGGTGTATGTAAACTTCCGACTTCAACTAGCCATTTTGAGCCTGTAATCGAACCCACAAATGCTGATGCGCCAGATACTCAACAAGTCTAAAGAAGGCCAGTTTTATTGGTTCTTTAATCAGCACAGTAATTTTCAGCTGTGCTAACATACTTGCAAAAGGGTTTTCTAATGATCAATTAGCCTTTTAAAATTATAAACTTGGATGAGCTAACACAACGTGCCATTGGAACACAGGAGTGATGGTTGCTGATAATGGGCCTCTGTATGCCTATATTCCATAAAAAATCTGCCTTTTCCAGCTACAATAGTCATTTACAACATTAACAATGTCTACACTGTATTTCCGATGAATTTGATGATATTTTGATGGACAGAAAATTTGCTTTTCTTTAAAAAACAAGGACATTTCTAACTGAACCCAAACTTTTGAACGGTAGTGTACCTCAATAGGCCCAGCCATGATTTATTTGCAGCAGAAGTTTAGCATTTCTGTCCCTCAGTGCTCTAGCAGAAGAATGATTTACAAACTCATGTTCACACCCAGCCAGGGCCATCTATTATGTGTTGGCAGGCTTCCCGAAATGTCAAGCTTCACACAGATGCACAAGCATTGTGTTTTTTCAACCAATGCTGTAATTGTTTTTAATTTATAGACTTAGGATGCCTTTGAGGTGAATCCCAGGTTGCAAAAATACACTGTGGGGGTTCAGTGACGAGGGATTTGATTTCATGATCCAGATGACAGTACATATATATATTTTTTTTTCTCGCTCGGCTCAGTTAAGACATACTTATTTACAATGACAGCCTAGGACAGTGGGTTAACTGCCTCGTTCAGGGGTAGAACAACATATTTTTACCTTGTCAGCTCGGGGATTTGAACTTGCAACCTTTCGGTTACTGGCTCAATGCACTAAACACTAGGCTACTTGCCGCCCCAATTAAGGTATGTACTGTCTCATCCCATTAAGCTATGATTGAGGCTCTCTTAGAAAACATATTTACAGCCAGGCAGCTGTCTTTATCCCCATGAATTCTTACACAAATGTTGCTGTCTCTGTATGGTTTATTGGCCTTATGGTGTTTATCCCAGAGCTACAGACACACTTCTCCGTGTGGGTTAAACCTGGAGGGAATATCAATGTCACCCTCTGTCCGACAGTCTCTAGCACAACTCAATCTGAACAGATCCAACACAGTGTTGTATTGCAGCTAATGTCGTTATGTCATAGTAGGATATACCTTGGGTAGCAGATGCAAGTCTCTTCACCACTTGATGGGAAGCGCATCAACTATTTTGTCCCAAAAAAAGCTAATGGCTTTCAAATGCATTGCAGACCATTGTTGTCATCATTGCAAAATTGGCAGAGAGTAATTAACTTCCATTGGAAAAATGTGAACTTCACTATAGATGTCTTTCCACATGATAGCAAATCAGTTTCATATATGTTTAATTACCAACTTTGCTGCAGTGGCAGTTATTGCAATATCAAAGCCAATCAAAAGCCACACTATTTAATATAATGACCGTATCAAGAGCTGTTTTCCTCCTGGAAAAAAAGATACTGTTGGTTGTGGTTTAGTTAGAGTACATGCAAAGTAAACGTCCCATGCACCTGCACGTGCTGGCATGCTTTGACAGCCGCCCTCCCAGTGCATAAATGAGTGATTGAGCAGTCAAAGTTACAGTTGAAGGATACACCTGGGCCTTTTGGAAGGGAGAACGTTTCATGTATTCATGAGCAGCCCCATGAACCTCGGGGGAAGCCCTCTCATCTGAATGGCTTTATTAGTGCCTTTGCGGTTATTTTAGCCCCCTTTTAAATGGAGCACCACTTAGCCGTGTGATGAAGTAACACCGGGCCCATTAGCTCTGAGCGCTCCACATCACGGCCGTGATGGTGACGACTGACATCGGCAGCAGCTGGGCCGACCGACGACATCCAGCCAAAAGCGTGAAGAGAGGAGGCGGGTGATGGAGAGCTATGCACCTCCTCCACTTCTCAATGTTCAAGAGTATCGTCAAAAGTTCTTGAAAGGGAAAGAAATCATGTCTGGTTAGTTCGAGACAGCTGTTAGTTTTTGGCATGTTTAATAAGATGTTATTAAAGTTGCTGTTTATGTCAAGAGACTAACTAGTCTATTTATATGTTGTCCTGTTAATAGGAGGAAAGTATTTGTGAAATGACAAATTCCTTAAAAGTTTTCCTTGTAGTGCTACTCCCTTTGATCATTTGGCCTTGAGCACTTTCCTTGAGTATCTCACCGTGAGTGTCACTTCAATTTTCTTTATGATGTGAATGACTGAATGAATAAATGAATAAATAAATGAATGAATGAGTTGCAGGCATTGGGTTATTTAGTTGGGTTGTTTTCTTTAAAATCTGCTGGGTTATTGAGATGTGACCCCAGCGGGTCAGCTCAGAAGACTGGAGGCGTGGCTTAGTAGTGGCGTGTCTTTCAGATAGTTCTTTTTGGCCACCTGTGAGAGCAAATGTCGGTTCATCTGTATCTCAATGTTATGATATTTAAATAATATTGTTTGAATTACATAGAATATGTAAAGTGCAAAAATATATTAAAGGAAAATAAAAAAGCTATGCCCTTAATAGGCCATGCCTCCTGAAAACAACATATGGATTAAATTAAAAAAGACCCAGCTGCTAGGTCAACACAACTGATGGTAAAAAAGGATGGTTAAATTACACCATGTTTGGGTATTCCAAACAACCCAATATGTTGGGTTATTCACGCAACCCAACTGGCATGGGTTAAAATAACCCAGCGTTTGTTCGGTCCGATATTTACCCAGCGCTGGTTGGGTTGTTTTTACCACAGGTTTTCTTTTGAGTAGTACATTACTCATGGCAGCCTCCATTACTGATCATGCTTTGCAACAGTTTGAAATAGCTTCTTGTCATGCTACGTGCCATGTTACCATTAACATTTTCATTGAAGTTGTGGAACATGGAGAGACTTGAGGAACTGTGACACTTGTATTGCAAGTGTTGAGGTGATTAAGGTCAGTCAGCTCTTGTCAAAGACGAGACAAGCCAGAGGTGCTGAAACACATGCATCTAAGCCTCTGTGATGATCTCTGTGGTCATACATACACATTCCACCACTTCACATGTTATGCAAAGAAACACATCACAGGATGCTGTCCCTGTGTGTATGAATGTTGTGGTGTGACAGGGTGTGTGTGTTCTGTAAGTGTGGCCCTGCACAACTAAGGAATATCCCTGGTCTACCCGGTAGAGTGAAACTGCATCGAAACTGGAGCGCAGGTATCACCTCAGCAGAACAGGGATACCTGCAAGGCCATGGTAACCAAGGACAGATTTCAGCACCACACGTTCCACTGCTTGCTTCTTTTAGCATGTCTGTCATAAAAATTTCACGCTGTAAGGAAGGTTGAAGAAACTCATGAAGTTAATATTTTATGCTACCAGCAGTAGTAAGAGCAAGGCCGTCTCAATTTGTTCTGTAACTTTACAGGAAGGTCTTTTCCTGCAAAAGGTCAAAGTATGCAGTTAACCTTTCATTAGTAGACATGAACAATTTGTTGTCAGACAACTGGGGACAAGTTATTAAATCAGACATAATCATGATTCAGCAGTTTAGAGTGGCAGGTTCAATTGCAGACACCTCATTGTAATTTCCCCTCTACCTTTCCATAGATACATACATACAGTGCATCAGGAAATTATTCAGACCCCTTCCCTTTTCCTCATCAATCTAGACACAATATCCCATAATGACAACGTGAAAACATGTTTTTAGAAATGTTTTATTAAATGTATAAAAAAAACGGAAATACATTATTATCATAAGTATTCAGACCCTTTGCTATGAGAATCAAAATTGAGCTCAGGTGCATCCTGTTTCCATTGATCATCCTTGAGATGTTTCTACAACTTGATTGGAGTCCACTTGTGGTAAATTAAAGTGATTCGGACTTGATTTGGAAAGGCACACACCTGTCTATATAAGGTCCCGCAGTCGTCAGTGCATGTCAGAGCAAAAACCAAGCCATGAGGTCGAAGGAATTGCCCTCAGAGCTCCGAGACAGGATTGTGTCGAGACACAGATCTGGGGAAGGGTACGAAAAAATGTCTGCAGCATTGAATGTTCCCAAGAACACAGCGGCCTCCATCATTCTTAAATGGAAGAAGTTTAGAACCACCAAGACTCTTTCTAGAGCTGTCCGTCCGGCCAAACTGAGGAATCAGGGGAGAAGGGCCTTGGTCAGGGAGGTGACCAAGAACATGATGGTCACTCTGACAGAGCTCCAGAGTTCCTCTGTGAATATGGGAGAACCTTCCAGAAGGACAACCATCTCTGCAGCACTCCGCCAATCAGGCCTTTATCGTAGAGTGGCCAGACAGAAGTCACTCCTCATTAAAAGGCACATGACAGCCCGCTTGGAGTTTGCCAAAAGGCAAATAAAGGACTCTCAGACCATGAGAAACAAGATTCTCTGGTCTGATGAAACCAAGATTGAACTCTTTGAACTGAATGCCAAGCGTCGTGTCTGAGGAAACCTTGCACCATCCCTACTGTGACATGGTGGTGGCAGAATCATAATGTGGGGATGTTGTTAGGAGGCAGGGACTGGGAGACTAGTCAGGATCAAGGGAAAGATGAACGGAGCATAGTACAGAGCGATCCTTGATGAAAACCTGCTCCAGAGCGCTCAGGACCTCAGACTGGAGCGAAGGTTCACCTTCCAACAAGACATCGACCCTAAGCACACAGCCAAGACAACGCATGAGTGGCTTCGGGACAGGTCTCTGAATGTCCTTGAGTGGCCCAGCCAGAGCCCGGACTTGAACACGATCAAACCTTTCTGGAGAAACCTGAAAATAGCTGCGCAGCAACGCTCCCCATCCAACCTGACAGAGCTTGAGAGGATCTGCAGAGAAGAATGGTAGAACTCCCCAAATGCAGGTGTGCCAAGCTTGTAGCATCATTCTCAAGAAGTCTCGAGGCTGTAATCACTGCCAAAGGTGCTTCAACAAAGTACTGAGTAAAGGGTCTGAATACTTATGTAAATGTGATTTTTCATTTTTTTGCAAAAATCTCTGAACATCTTTTTTTACTTTGTCATTATGGGGTATTGTGTGTAGATTTATGAGGGAAAAATATAATTTTATCCATTTTAGAAAAAGGCTGTAACGTAACAAAATGTGGAAAAAGTCAAGGGTTCTGAATACTTTCCGAAAGCAGTACATCTGTAACGATGTGCGATGAAAGTCGGGAAGCAAGTTCAGGGAGTGATTGTTTAAATGAAAAAACGCAACATAATCCAAAACAAGAAATACAAACAACGCACAGACATGAAACAGAAACAGAAACAATGATGCCTGGGGAAGGAACCAAGGGGAGAGACCTATATAGGGAAGGTAATCATGGAGGTGATGTAGTCCAGGTGAGTGTCATATTGCGCTAATGAGCGTAATGATGGTGACAGGTGTGCACCTTAACGAGCAGCCTGGTGACCTAGAGGTCGAGAGAGAGCACACATGACAACATCCATTGTAGGCATCTAGCTGAGATGTCTTGAACAAAGAAGACAAACAGGTGATAGAATATGGTGATTGGCAATTTATTTTCAATTTAACTGGCTCCATTATTTCATTCTCCAGATAGACGTGTTGTGGAAATCAGCATTGGAGATCCAGGAATGACAACATGACATGGTTCCCAAACCGACTGTGACACATGTCAATAACTTGTCCTGAGCACACAGCTTGCCTTACAATAACCTTAGCAGGAGAAGGAACAAGAAATAAAGGAAAATAACTAACTAGAGATGCTGGTATTTCACTGTCGGTGGATGATACAGGCCTAGTTCTGAAACTGGCTTCTATGCTCCAATGATTGGGCCCTTGTCCCTCCAGGCTTATTTGCACAAACCACATCTCTTTCTCCACTCTCTTTGTTTTTGCCTGTTCCCTAGCAACCGCAGGTTGTTTTCCTGTACTGTTACCTCTCTTGTTTTCACTCTGACAAGCGTAGTACATCCTATTGCTTTATTCATTGCCCCATATTATTTAGTTTAAGGATGGTCAGATGCGTTACATCTTCTCTTGGGGTAGACAAAGCCTTTGTCTCCAACTCCAACCATCACTTCGTAGACAGACAGTGTGTGTATAGCTCCTACCTTAAATACACATTACAAATGGAGCTGGAACGGGGGCTCTGTTTCACTAATTGCAGTATTTCAGATACTTTGTGCCTTGTGATTAGATATTTTTACAAGATGTAGAACATAGAAGTAGTAGTCTTGTATCCTTTCAATTTAGATAATAAAAATAGCTAAAACAGACTTGCCTTTGACAGACTGGTGTCTGGGATTTCACATTGAACCGCAGTACATTATTACTAAACTATTACAGTACATGCTGGCTCATTCTTCGCATGACTGTGAGTGCTGTCAGTGGACATGTGAACAAATCTTCTGAGAGAAGGGTTTTGCAAGACTGAGGTGTGGTCCTTGAAAGGTTGAGTATTTTTTTATCCTGGACCTGTTCCCTGTCCAAAATGACCGCCCCATTATAGCTGATTAGAAATCCATAATAATACATATATTATCACCTAATGTTGTGTTAGATCTTTTTATCAACTTAAGTTCTTGTGAACATTACAAGTTTTGAACTTCTATTTGCTATTTATGGCCTGTAGGCCTTATTGACCTGAGCTCATACAACTCGTTTTTGAGTAAAAAAAGCATAATGTACGGATTATTTTGACTATAACAAATACTCAGATGAAACACACTGTGCTATTTATCACAGACTACTTTGTGTCAAAGTTTAACAAGGACTCTGTCCTCCTCACCAGTGTCACGATCAAAGATATGATCAAGAGCCTCACATACAGTATATCGTTTGGTCATTGTGATGCCACAGAATGAATTGTGAGCAAGGCCTCAAAAAAGCGTTATATACCAGAGCTGATAGAGAAGTTCTATATATTACAGTTTTTCCCAATTGCTAAAACACAATTTTGCAAACTAGGCTGGTTTTATCAAAATACTTAACACAATTCACAAAACCACACACCCAAACTGCAAAATACCTCATATGTCCTGCAAAATGAAGCACTGCAACCAAAACTACATATAGCATTATCAAAATCAAACGTTTGCACGAAATGGCACTCACTTCATTCATATTACCAGATTTTTGTCTAACCAACTCTCATATTTAGTATGCTTTGCCATAATACTAAAATAGTTCAAATTGTAGAAAATTCTTCAGATGCACAGAAATATTTGCAGATACACACACACATGCTGTTGAAATATTTTATTTTTTATTTTTCACCAAACAAGTCAGTGCAACGTATGCACAGCAGATATATTTACATTGGACTGAACAAAAATATGCTCACAAAAAAACAGTAACCTGAAAAAGAAAATTGCTGAAAAAATGTGCAGAAAAAATATATAGAAAAAAAGAGGCAAGAAAAATAATTAGGCAGCATCTTGCCGCACAGCTGGGTCTGGCCACAACGCCTCGTCCACATCACAGGCAATATCTTCCCTTGCCAGACATCGAGGGAAGAAGCGCCTTGAGTGCCTTATCCATCCCTGAATCGCACCCACATCAATCTCATCACATGCCTCTTCCATAGCCTGCACAAGAGGCATGCGCACAAAGGGCTGCCGGTCGTATACCTTCCACCGCCATGCCGAAAATAACTCTTCTATGGGGTTCAGAAATGGTGAGTATGGTGGGAGGTATTGCACGAGAAATGGTGGGTGGTCAGCAAACCAGTTTTGGACTGGGGCTGCACGATGAAAGCTCACGTTGTCCCATACTACAACGTACCGGGGTCTTTGATGGTCTGCATCATTCATACGCTCTGGTGGTATGAGAATGTTGTGGAGTCTGTCCAGAAATGTGAGAATATGGGCTGTGTTGTATGGTCCAAGGTTGGCATGACGGTGGAGGACACCATGCGTATTGGAGATGGCAGCGCACATTGTGATGTTCCCACCACGTTGGCCAGGAACATCTATAATGGCTCTGTGGCCAATGACGTTTCTCCCCCTTCTTCTGGTCGTTGCTAGGTTGAACCCAGCCTCATCTATAAAGATGAACTCATGTGGGATTGCATGAGCATCCATTTCCAGTACTCCCTGAAAACAAAGAACAAAAGCAGTCAATATGGTGTTATCCAGTACACTGGGAAACAATGTTGCGTGTAGTGTACTGCAGTCAATATTGTACTTACATCCACATATGCTCGTCTGACCTCTTTGTTTCTTTGAGAGTTTCTCTCAAACGGCACCTTATAAAGTTGTTTCATTCTGATTTGGTTTTGCTTGAGAATGCGAGCCAATGTAGACAGACTGACTCGCTGAATGTTGTTGAATATGGTGTTGTCTTGGATGATGTGGCTTTGAATTTCTCGTAATCTGATTTCATTATTTTCCAAAACCAAGTTTACAATGGCAGCTTCCTGTACCCCGGTGAACATTTGGCCCCTTCCTCCAACATGGTTGCGTCTCTCAGTCCTTTAGAAAAACAAAAAAACAAAAATATAGGGCTTGGACAATGCAGCCTAAAGATATTTCCCCCACAGTAGAGTAAATTCTACAGGAAATTTGTGCAGTTAGTGTATGACATCAGCCATTCATGAAGTAAACAGGTGTCACCCAACTGATACACTATGACATGGGGTGTACTACATAGTGTGAAATACATTTTGGTTACATACCTGTACTCCAGTCTAAATGTCCGGATGACACAGGCGACAGTAAAACGGCTCAAGTTGGGCTGCACTCTCTGTCCAGCCTCTCGCATTGTCAGCCCATGGTTGATGACATGATCAACTAAGGTTGCTCTGATTTCATTTGAAAGTTGTTGTCTTCTTTGGCCATGAACTCCTCTACCAGCTCTACCCCTACCTCTCACTCTTCCTCCCCCTCTCATTCTCACCCTCCCTCTTCCTCTCTCTGCAACGGCTTCCATTGTTGTTGTAAAACAAAAGGTGCTCACCTGTGGTCTTTTCATAGTGCTTACTTCCTGATTGAAGTGGTAACAATTAACCATTGAGGTGTTTGGCCAGGTGGCACATGTATTGGCCAATTAGCTCATGTAGTGTCATTTTGAATGGCAGTGTTTTGAAACGGCAAACATCTGACTTTATGTCAGATTGTTGTGTCTTATGCAGAGAACCGTGTGCAGTGCATTTAAAAAAGTGCCATTTTGAATTGCAAAATGTGTGTAAAGCAGAAAATGTGTTTTGGAGACTTGAGAAGAGGTTTTGCTCTCTGTGTGTTCAGTTTAAAAAATTGTGCTGTGCATGTCATTTTAGTGTGTTAGCAATTGGAAAAAACTGTATTGAAACAATGTTGCGATTGTTTGTGAGAATGCCAATAGGTGTTGTTCCTGTGGGGGAAAGATTCTATTGGGGAAAGGTTCCCGTGGGGGTTGCCGTTTAAGACAAGAAGGGGAGTGAGGTGTGTGTGTGTGTGTGTGTGTGTGTGTGTGTGTGTGTGTGTGTGTGTGTGTGTGTGTGTGTGTGTGTGTGTGTGTGTGTGTGTGTGTGTGTGTGTGTGTGTGTGTGTGTGTGTGTGTGTGTGTGTGTGTGTGTGCGTGTGTGTGTTCAAACACACATGCATGTGGGGGTCTGGGAGAGGAAGTGTGTCCATCTGATAAATGGGCATGTGCCTGAACTCAATTTTATACACTATTTGTAGCCTCACCCATTCATTTCTAATGACCGGTCATTTTTGACCGGGAACACCACAGGTGTACAAAAGTTAAAAAACACCCAAAATGTAATGAAAATCATCTAAATGTATTTTGTGTGTTCAGATGCCCTGTGTGGACAAAGTCATGGAACCTTATGACAATCAGATTAAATGAACTACATTTTTCAGATAGAAAACTTGAAAATTGGTCCAATTCAACCGGAACACATCAGGAAGGTTAAGGATCGGACCCTTTATTTTAATTTTCGCCTAAAATGTCATACCCAAGTCTAACTGTTTGTAGCTCAGGACCTGAAGCAAGGATATGCATATTATTGATACCATTTGAAAGGAAACACTTTGAAGTTTGTGGAAATGTTAAATTAATGTAGGAGAAGATAACACATTAGATAAAAGGTAAAAGATAATACAAACAAACAAAAATAGCGTTATTAAAAATTTAAAAAAATCCATCATCTTTGAAATGCAAGAGAAAGGCCATAGTATCATATAGGAGTTTTGGCCACCGGATGGCAGCAGTGTGTGTGCAAAGTGTTAGACTGATCCAGTGAAGCATTGCAATACTGCACAATATTTTCTATCAAGTCTGCCCAAATGTGCTGAATTGGTCACTTGATACATTTCAAAGTATTTAAATGTACACACTGCCAGGAATGTCATACATGATGGATAATTAGCTTCCCTACAGAAAAAAACACTAATCTTAACACATCTAGATGGCCGGGTGGGGTGGGTGTGGGGCCAGAGACAGTAGGGATTCAAACTGTAGAACCCAGTTCCTACATTTGAATATAAACATTTATTTTATCAAACAAAACTATACTACATTTTATCTCTGGGACCCTCAGGATGACAAATCAGAGCAAGATTACTCAAAGTAAGTACATTATTTACCTTCAGAGGTGAATGTATCAAACCAGTTGCCGTGAAATGTTGTTGTTGTTGTTGTGCACTCTCCTCAAACAATAGCATGGTCTTTTTTTCACTGTAATAGCTACAGTAAATTGGACAGTGCAGTTAGATGAACAAGAATGTAAGCTTTCTGACCACATAAGACATGTCTATGTCCTGGGAAGTTTGCTGTTACTCACAATGTCATTGTAGTCACATTAGCGCACGTTAGCAACAACCGTCCCGGTATAGGGATACCGATCCCGTAGATCCTTAAGAGGTTTAAGCATGGCTGTATTTTCAGAAATGATCTATAATCACTTAATAATGTGTCTTTCAAAACATAGTTTTACATTAGGTGACAGTGATTTGACATGGAAAATGGTGTCTATTTAATCAGCCCCGCCATAGCAATATTCACGCACCATCTTTGTTTGCAACCTTATGCCCCTACTGTACATACACACTGCAAATTCCAAAATGGGAAGTACCTGTGGAGTCTTATATTAGTAGGCTTCTACAGTACCCAAAACTATTCTGCGATTTTGTTTGACTCTGGGGGAAAAGGTACTGCGTATTCATTTAGATTAGAGTCTTTTGATTGTTTTGCTGCCATTCTTGAGAAAGGAATGATCCCTCAAATGCTGAACAGTCAATTAACCCTAGTACTGTTTCCCAGAATGTATCCCTACAAGTGAAATAGCTTTTAAGATGTGTAATTACCTTAAGAATGATCATTCTTGCATGCTTCACTGGTGACACTGCACCACTGTATTAAGAGTAGTTTGTGCTATTAGTCATGTCAATTACTCTGTTTTACTAACTTATTATGACACAAATTTCTTGAAATTGTCATTTTTATTGCTCACTATTTCAAGACAATGACATATAACTGAATTACTGTATGTAATACACATAGTAAAATGCTTGCACAGATAATAAAGCAAGGCTTGCACTATGTAATGATGAATGCTAAAGACATATTTTGCCCGTTGTGAGGTAATACTGTGAAATTCAAAGCACATTTCACATTACAGAAGGTACCTATTTTTAAGCAGAATTGCCTTTATCGGAGAGAAGAAAAAACATATGGCTAATTTCAAAATAAATTAAGAACCAAGGTAATGTATTTTTTTTTCTTTTTATGAATGAGCCAAAATACAGCCTGTTGAGCTGGCTCAAATCTGGGGCTAAACTGCCTATTCTGGGCAACTGTGTGGCAACAGGTGCTCCCCACAGTCTCCTCTGATGGATATCATTGCCAGGCTCTCCCTGGGATTCTCAGAGGCAGTGTAATCCAGCTAAATCTCCCTGTAATTTAGGAAGGATTGGGTTCTTCAGATGAGCTAGTGGAAACCTCCCTGGTTGTGTGGGAGTTCAACAGAACCAAATTTGGCCCTGCATGAAAAGCAGACACCGATTTTTTTTTTACGTCTCTATAGCAATCCACCTTTTTCTGCATCCAGAACCATAGCCTGGGCTTCTACTGAAAAAAAACAACACCTGGTGTATGTTTGCTACTGTTAGTCGTATTTAGTTTGTGTGCAGTCCTTAGAGATAGATTGACACTTGAGTGTACTGTATGTAAAGTGTATTATGTTTTGGCCACTGCAGTTTCTGAATATTCTTTTCACAATTTATTCAGTCACCATAATGCTACATTCAAAACATGCCTACAGAGACCTACACACATCTTGTTTAAAAAAATGGATTAAATCAATTAAAAGTAGATAAAATCTTGTTTCCTTCCTTATCTTCAAGACAATCCTCATTTGTATTGTAGTATTGCTGCTGCACAAAAGAGGAATGTGTAGAGCACAGTAGGTTTGACTTGTTCAGCTCGCTCAGTGGCAGGAAAGAGTTAAAGGGGACTGGTGTCTGAGGAGCAGGATGCTCTCTGCTGTCATGTCTCACAGTGTCATCAAGGCAACTCGCTCTGAGCTCACCCAGCAGGTTGCTGTCAGCGCAAACATGCACCCAGACTAACACACACACACACACACACACACACACACACACACACACACACACACACACACACACATAAACACACATAAACACACATAAACACACATAAACACACATAAACACACATAAACACACATAAACACACATAAACACACACACACACACACACACACACACACACACACACACACAGAGAGAGAGAGAGCCCAGCCAGGATTCCTGTCAGATGGTGAATACATCATGGCTGACTGAGCACTTGAATGTGGCAACAGTTTCCTTTCACCTGAGAAAGACAGAAGAGGAGGAGGAGAGGAAAAAGGATTAATTGTGAAGGGTGATGAAGAATATAGTTGTTTATTTATAAAGAACATCTTTGCCAAGGGGAAAATAAGGTTTTTATTTCCCCACTGTGCCGTGGTGCTGATAGATTTATTGCCTTAATAAAATAAAGAATTTGTAACAAGGATCCTTGTCTAATAACTATTGAGAAATTGAAAACCTTCTGAGATAGAGATCTACAATGAACAAGCATTTTTTTCCATGGGGATGGTGTGGGAGGTCTTCAGCCGACTTTGAGGTTTTAATGAAATTAAGAGAAAATAAATGATGTTCATACTGTGCCAGAGATGCCAGAGAGACCTTTGTTCTCAATTACCTCATCCTAATGCTGCTCTTATGAATGATTTGTGTAAATGCATTTAATTTGATGATGTTTTGAATGTCGAATAATATTTTGGGGAAGTTATTGACTGACTTTATTTTAGATCGTTGGGAAAACCTTTGTTGATGTTCTGCACAATAGAAAACATTGGTTCGTTAACACATCATAGAGGTGTACCGATTATTACAACATGGAATTAGGAATTAGATTACTAATAATATTTGTATATAATCTCTATGTTGCCTTATTCGTTCATCTGGTTAAATACCATTTTTTTATTAAGAAATGTATGGGGTGGAGCAGTGTCATCCGATGCAGGACGAATATTATTAACATAGAGGACAGGTATTATTAACATTGAGGACAGGTCCCAACCCAACCCCTCTGAATCAGAGAGGTTCGGGGGGCTGCCCGAGGAACAGTGGGTTAACTGTCTTGCTCGGGCAGAATGACCCATTTTTACCTTGTCAGCTCTGGGATTCGGTTACTGGCCCAACGCTCTAACCACTAGGCTACCTGCTGCCCCTTAACATACAGGACAGGTATTAATGACATACAGGACAGCTATTATTAACATAGAGAACAGGTATTATTAACATAGAGGACAGGTATTATTAACGTAGAGGACAGGTATTATTAACATAGACAAAAGGTATTATTAGCATACAGGACAGGTTAACATACAGCACATGTGTTATTAACATAGAGCACAGGTATTATTAACATACAGGACAGGTATTATTTGCTGTTTATCTTATAAACTGATCTGTTTGTTTAATAAACAAATTAAGCATATTTGGGCAGTCTTGATACAACATTTTGAACAGAAATACAATGGTTCATTGGATCAGTCTAAAACATTGCACATACACTGCTGCCATCTAGTGGCCAAAATATATATTGGACCTGGACTGGAATAATACATTATGGCCTTTCTCTTGCATTTCAAAGATAATGGTACAAAACAAAATACAAAATAATGTTGTTGTTTTTTCTTTGTATTATCTTTTACCAGATCTATGGGGTTATATTCTCCTACATTCCGTTCACATTTCCACAAATGGTACCAGGATGGTACCAAGAATATGTACATCCTTGCTTCAGGGCCTGAGCTACAGGCAGTTAGATTCGAGTATGTCATTTCAGGCGAAAATTGAAAAAAGGGACGGATCCTTAAGAGGTTTTAAAAAAAGGTTGATTACATTTTTTAAATAATAATTGGTACACACACTTCACCAGTGTTCTCCACTCTATATAATATATGTTTATAGATGTGTTGTTTATTTGATGTATTGCTAAAATAAAGGTTCAATGAAATAAGTAATAAACTTGAGTTCTTACTGATTTTTTTTATTTATCTCCAATAGTGGTAAAGACTGACTTCAAAGAGACCACATTCAAGTCCTCCATCCCCCAGTTAGTCTGACTGCTGCTCTCTCTGGCTCCACAACAAACCCCCACCCGGCCATCTAGAGGTGTGAATACCCAGTCAGCCGACAAGTAGAGGATGGTAAGTGCTTAACAGCAGAAAGAGACTTGGGACCAGCAGCACAATCTTGTGTAGAGGGTTTTCTAAATACTGTTAAAAATATATATATACTTTGTGTGTGGTTTGCGGTGTGTTCACTTATGACATTAGATCAGTGTTGGCTGCAAACTTGGCCTTTATCTTATATATATTTCACTTCTGTGTTTGGAGACATTGGATCAGCGTTTTGTCGCGTCTCCTGTTAGTACATTTTATGTAGGGAAGCTTTAATCCATAATGTATGACATTCCTGGGATTGTGCAAACTTGTAATTTTTATTAACATAGCATTTTTGTATGTTTTCTATAGTTGTATCAATTTACCAATTTACCAATTTGGCCGCTTGGAGGCCACTTGATTTGGGCAAATCGTGAAGGACACCTGGGTGAATTCATACAAAATGTCATGTAGCTTGCCCATTCTTGAAGTTATCAGTCTGAAACTTTGCGCATACACTGTTGCCCTCTTGTGGACACCATCTAAATTACCTCCAGCTTCCTAGCTGAATGTGTGGCTTTTCTCTTGCATTTCAAAGATGATGGTACAAAAACAATACAAAAAAAATAGTTTTTTCTTTGTATTTTCTTTAACCAGATCTAATGTGTTATATTCTCCTACATTCATTTCACATTTCCACATACTTCAAAGTGTTTCCTTTCAAATGGTATCAAGAAAATGCATATCATTGCTTCAATGCCGGAGTTACAGGCAGTTTGTCACGTCCTGACCATAGTTCTTATGTGTTTTGCTTGTTTAGTGTTGGTCAGGACGTGAGCTGGGTGGGAATTCTATGTTGTGTGTCTAGTTTGTCTGTTTCTGTGTCCAGCCTAATATGGTTCTCAATCAGAGACAGCTGTCAATCGTTGTCCCTGATTGAGAATCATATATAGGTGGCTTGTTTTGTGTTGGGGATTGTGGGTGGTTGTTTCCTGTCTTTGTGTTTTGTCTGCACCAGCAAGGACTGTGACGGTTAGTTCGTTTGTTATTTTGTATAGTGTCTATGTCTAACGTTAGTAGCTTGTGTATTGCACTTTCGTTTGTATCTTCACGGTCGTTTGTTGTTTTGTATTAGTTTGTCAGTATCTTGTCTTTGTGTTAATTAAATTCATGGAAAATTACCACGTTGCACATTGGTCCTCCGATCCTTCTCTCCTCTCCTCGTCCGAGGAGGAGGAAGAGCTAGACTGCCGTTACACAGTTAGAGTTGGGTATATCATTTTAGGTGAACATTTTTAAAAAGCGGCTGATCCAGGATTGGTATAGATGGAAAGTATTATTAACATAGAGAACAGGTATTATTAACATAGAGAACAGGTATTATTAACATAGAGGACAGGTATTATTAACATAGAGAACAGGCATTATTAACATACAGGACAGGTATTATTAACATAGAGGACAGGTATTATTGTAACGGAATTCTTCGTCCTCCTCTGACGAGGAGTAAGATATGTCGGACCAAGATGCAGCGTGGTGAGTATCCATTTTAATATGAATACTTGAAACAAACAAAATAACGAATAAACGAACGAAGACGAAACAGTCCCGTAAAGTGACAACACAAACACAGGAACACAGTAACAGGAACAATCACCCACAACACACAATACAAAACAGGCTGCCTAAATATGGTTCCCAATCAGAGACAACGACTAACACCTGCCTCTGATTGAGAACCATATCAGGCCAAACACATAGAAATAGACAAACTAGACATACAACATAGAATGCCCACTCAGATCACACCCTGACCAAACAAAACATAGAAACATACAAAGCAAACTATGGTCAGGGCGTGACAGTACCCCCCCCATAAGGTGCGGACTCCGGCCGCAAAACCTAAACCTATAGGGGAGGGTCTGGGTGGGCATCTGTCCGCGGTGGCGGTTCTGGTGCGGGACGTGGACCCAATCCACCATAGTCATTGCCCGCTTCAGTGACCTCTTTGGAGCGGCGACCCTCGCCGCCGACCTTGAACTGGGAACCCTAATAAAGGGCCCCACTGGACTGAGGGGCGCCTCTGGACTGAGGGGCGCCTCTGGACTGAGGGGCGCCTCAGTCCAGAGGCGCCTCAGTCCAGAGGCGCCCCTCAGTCCAGTGGGGCCCTTTATTAGGGTTCCCAGTTCAAGGTCGGCGGCGAGGGTCGCCGCTCCAAAGAGGTCACTGAAGCGGGCAATGACTATGGTGGAGTGGGGTCCACGTCCCGCGCCAGAGCCGCCATCGCGGACAGATGCCCACCCAGATCCTCCCCTTTGGATGCGGGTGTGGGTGAATGTGTATACTTTATCAGGTGTCTCTTTCAACTAAATGTTTTACTTCTTCCAAGGTATTGGCATTAAGCAAATCATTTCTGACATTGTGTCAGTCCTGGCAAAATCTTTGTCAATTGCTATTCTGGGTCTTTGACTTGCTCTGGGCCTGTTGATAAAGACCGTCATCAACCATTATTTTGCCAAGGCCATTAGTGAACAATCATCCATTGTGCCCTTCATCACTTAAAAAGACTATCAAAATAAAAGATGTTCAACTGAGGTTAGGAATAGGAATATCTAAAGTCATTCATATCACACTTTTTTTAGGCAAGCATTTTAGAGGATACCCAACATACTTTGTGTGAGTATACTGAACAAAAACATAAACGCCACATCAAATCAAATCAAAGGTTATGTAAGCAGAAGGCAGGCGTTTTACGTGCTCCCAACCAATTGTGTTTTTTTGTTTGTTTATCTGCGTTGTTTGTAACTTATTTTTTACAACAATTTCAAAGATTTTACTGAGTTACAGTTCATATAAGGAAATCCGTCAACTGACATACATTCATTAGGATCTAATCTATGGATTTCACATGTCTGGGAATACAGAAATGCATCTGTTGGTCTCAGATACCTTTAAAAAAAGGTAGGGGTGTGAAACAGAACATCAGTCATTATCTGATGTGATAACCCTTTTGCCTCATGCAGCGTGACACATCTCCTTCACATTGAGTTGATCAGGCTGTTGATTGTGGCCTGTGGAATGTTGTCCCATTCTTCTTCAATGGCTGTGCGAAGTTGCTGGATCTTGGCGGGAACTGGAACATGCTGTCGTAGACATCGATCCAGAGCATCCCTAACATGCTCAATGGGTGAAATGAGTATGCAGGCCATGGAAGAACTGGGACATTTTCAGCCTTCAGGAATTGTATACAGATCCTTATGACATGGGGCTGTGCATTATCATGCTGATTAGGTAATGGCGGCAGACGAATGATACGACAATGGGCCTCAGGATCTTATCACGGGATCGCTGTGCGTTCAAATTGCCATCGATAAAATGCAATTGTGTTTGTTGTCCATAGCTTATGCCTGCCCATACCAAAACCCCACCTCTACCATGGGGCACTCTGATCACAACGCTGACATCATCAATCCGCTCACCCACACAACGCCATACACATGGTCTGCCAAATTCTCTAAAATGACGTTGGAGGCGGCTTATGGTAGATAAATGAACATAAAATTATCTGGCAACAGCCCTGGAGGACATTCCTGCAGGCAGCAGTGTTGTGTGACAACTACACATTTTAGAGTGGCCTTTTATTGTCCCCAGCACAAGGTGCACCTGTGTAATGATCATGCTGTTTAATCAGCTTCTTGATATGCAACACCTGCCAGGTATATGAATTATCTTGACAAAGGAGAAATGCTCACTAACCGGGACGTTAACAAATTTGTACACACATTTTGAGAGAAAAAAGCTATTTGTGTGTATAGAAATTTTCTGGGATCTTTTATTTCAGCTAATGAAACATGGGACCAACACTTTACATGTTGCGTTTATAATTTGTTCATTGTATTTTGCATGCTTGATTGTCAATCAAGGGGTTGCCATGCAATGGGAGGAAAGGCAGCCTGCTGACAAGAGGTCAGTATACATGATAGGAGGACAATGTCCTCACGCCCACTCCATGTCATCCACAACCCTCCAAATTACACAGGATGTCTTAGATGGCCTGCTATACCTACACTACAGTGTCTCCGGCTCTTGTCTTCACTACTGCCATACCAATCCCCTGACAGCAGCAGGCCCTAAGTAAACCGGACTTAAGTCATGGAAGTGGAGCCCCCAATGGCTGTTATTAGAGCAGCACACAAACACTAACTCTCCCGCCTCCCATGTCACAGCACTCAGATTTATGGCAGCTCTTCCTCTCGTCACTTCAACCTCTGTCCAGACTGCTGATGGGAAGGAGCAGCTCACACTTTGACAGCACGAAAGCACTTGTGTCGACACGACCTGAGTGATTTAGCACCATGAAATGCAGAGATATGGGGTTTAAATAACTATGGTTGACCCATCTGAGTGAGGCAGTCAAGGAAAGCAGAAGAGGTGGCCTTGTGTCCAAAGTGCATTCTTGACAGCACGGTTATCAGGCTCACTAGTGTAATTTGCTGTGAAATTGATGCCCACTTTACTTCTGTAGACTGTCCTATAATCTTTTGAGTGGTTTCAAGATTATTTAATCAAATTCATGAAATTGCGATCATTTAAGAGATACAGTATATAAAACTATATTTGTGTTTGTGGATGAATTTACTTGTACCAGGTGCCTTTTTATTAACATTTGGGATTAGCTTTTAATTTCCACATGTTTCTGCATTTGAAAAAAAGCTTTAAAATGTGTGTAATAACAAAGTAATAAACATAGTCAAAAGTAATATAATTTCCAAAATTCTGAATGAAAATCAGTAGCAGTTGTGTTGCCTTTTAGCATCCCTGAAACTGGACCAGGTGAAGGTGAGAGGGGTCAAAGCCAGATTTAGAGAGACTACGCCTGGATGTCTGACCTCGCACTCTTGTGCTCCGCTGGTTCAACTGGTAGATAAGAAGTGAAATTGAACAAACACACTTCCACACCTCTCTGTTGTCTTTCCCATGTCCACCGTGAAATCAGGAGGTCCTGGAGCAGAGAGTCCACATATCTTGTGTGATATGATACACTGAAGGGCCTGGGGATCACTCTCCCATCCTATTGTTTCACACCAGATGCCCCAGAATGCCATTGCATATGAGGGGCTGGAGGATGAGAGAAAGTGTCCTCTCAGATGACTTGTCCATCTATCACTAGGATCGAGTTATAAAGAGTTGTGATATTGGGACTATTCGTTTCAAACAATTAACCCCCAATTCCGAAGAAAATCCCCATAGGGCCTGTTCCTTTGCTGGAAGAAAGATAGTACAGTGACATTTTTTCTTTATTTCTATTTGATGACCATGAGGCCACATCTAGCACAGTGTTTCTCTCTCTCTCTCTCTCTCTCTCTCTCTCGCTTTCTCTCTCTTTCTCTCTCTCCCTCTATCATTCTTAAAGCCATTCGGGTGGACATTTTGTTAATCTTTCTTTGTTCCCTACGGTCTAATCAGGAAGAACCTCGTCCCTGCATATTAGGGAAATCAAATCATTACCACCCACACCACAGGAAAGAAAAACATCATTCTCTAATGCATTTTCAGGCTGCTACTAGAGTGTATGTCACTATGCTTTTTCACATTAGCGTGGGTTACTTGTGCTTTGATTTATTTAGGTTCAGAGACAGCGCAACTTAACTGATTGATTTATGTGTTAAATGTTTTGTTTCCTATTTTTGTAAAATGCTAAAATGATTTATTTTCCTCACCATTAAAAAAATATATAATATGGTTATCATTTTCATCAGTGTGTCATTTCAATGATCAGTGATGAGAGCCTTTTTTGTCAGTTAAAGAAATAATGCGCACAAATCATCCACACTAAGACTCATACAACAACACAGCAACTTATCCATGCTCTCTTGTTTCATCACCTTTAACCCTTGTGTGGTGTTCATGTTTTTGTTATTCACCTAATGTTCATGGGTCTGATGGACCCACAACTTGGGTTTTTAAAACAATACATAGTACTTAGATGTTGACTTATATCAATTACAAGCAATATAGACAGCATACATGGTTAATATTTTCCATTTACCTCTGCTTGATCACATTCATCAATAAAATATATATTTTTTAAATGAGATTTTTGTAAACAAAAAATCAATTATAATCAAGACATGGGTAGAATAAATCATGTTTATCTTGAACAAATAGAAATTAAACAAAGTTTTCATAAATATTGATGTTTAATGCTTTGAACTGAACAAATTGGAAGGACAAATTTTACATGATAAATGATAAATAAGCCCCATTGAACACAAATTAAGGCCGGTCTACACACCACATGAGGGACAGAGTTTAACTGTGTGTGTGTTGCAAATGTATTTCTTGCACTTAATGCATGTGTACTGTGTCTTCCTGTCCTTCTTGGGTCCTGTCCTTCTTGGGTCCACACTTCTTCTTATTGCTACCGGCTGCAATCTAGAATGATGAAAACACTTAGTTCAGGAATTTTACTAACATCTCACTCACTCACATATATAGTTACAGCAGGCCAAGGTAAGAGAGTCAGACACACACACATGCAACAACATCACTCACACTTACTTCCGATATTGGAGTTGTTGGTTCTCTGGGTTGGGCGGATGGGGCACCAGCATCCTCCTCCTGAATCCTCTTCACGATGACTGCAGAAGCTGGGGTCCTTGGGATATGTTGCTTCCTCTGGATTTGAGGTCTTACCTATGCCTTTCCCAGCTCCTCAAGAAAGAGCCGTCTCTGCTGGAGCTTCTTTTTGTTCCAATCTGGGTTCAATGCCATCCAGGTGACAAACACGTTGTATGCCAAGATGTCCAAGAAGTGTCCAGCGTAGGGTTCTTCTTTTGCAGTTGAGCCAGTCACCAGCTTGTCTAAATTGTCCACCCCTCCTTTTGTGGCATTGTAATCCATTTAAATGTCTGGTTTTTGATGTTCCTGGCCAAAGATTCTCCCATCCCTATGCAGCGTACTCATGAGTACCACATTTTTGCCTTTCTTTGGCACATAGGACACTAGGGACATGTCGGCAGTGAACACAAACTTAGAGGAATTGATTGGCCTGTTCTGTGTATTCAACAGCTGAGGTGGGAGCTCTGGCTTGTTTATTCGAAGTGTTCCAACCATCGTCAGCTTCCTCTTGAGGAGCTCCTGTCCCAGCTTGTGCGGTCCACCCACTTGTCCCACACTGACCTGATTGCAGCTAGCTTGTCTCTAGCCGAGCTGGTCTGGTGTCTCGGTTATCGAAGCGTATAATCGTGGAAATAATGTGGAAGTTTTCCAGACATTGTTGCACTGAAAAGTTATCTGCCAGTTTCTGCATCCCACAGGGTTTTGTGGATTCCCCATTGGATCTGAAAACACCAGCAAGGATAGGAACCCCAAAGTGTGCACGTAAATGAGTTTGGTCCATCTCCTTTCATCTCTCTCCAAAAACATGCCTTCCCTCCAATTTAGTGCAGTCCAGAATGATTTTCTGGATGGTGTCTTCTTCAAAAGAAGACTATGTTCTGCACATAACTAACCGCCATCCGCGTCAGCCCTGGTTGCATCCTTATCACATTGGCAGCCATGCGAGGTGGCTCATTCCATGGGCAAGAAGACCATTCAATTTCACCTTATTTCTTCTCCTGCAGGCTGCTGGTCCTGGGGCTGGCTGAGGGTCAATCTCATCTTCTTCTTCCAACTCACTGTCAGACTCCGAATTGACAGAGACATGATCCTAATATTCTGAAAATTCTTCATCTTCAAAAGTGGAAGATGCTCCTTCCACACTAGCTTCTCTCTCTGCAAAAAAATATTTCTAAAGCCCTCTGAGCAGAGATTATTTTTGCCATACTGATTGATTGTGGTAAGGAGCCACCCATGCAAAGCTATTTATTTGTCGTGTCCCTCCCCCAATTTGCACCTGGCTGCGGTAGAGTGAAGGAATATACAGCATTTTTTACAATGTATCGAAATAATGTATCAAACCGATGTATTGTAATAACATTGTGCAGGTTCCCGCAAGACATTGTGTAGTTTCACACACTACAAAGGGTAAAGAGTGCAAGAAAAGTGGGAGACAGGCAGAGAGGCAGACAGGCAGACTTTCAGGGAGACAGGGAGACAGACAGGCAGGGAGACAGACAGGTTCTTGATGCTATGTTGAAACAGCAGGCCCAGGGAGGAGGAAGACAGAGTGAAGGCACACAGCAAATATTTTGTTTAATTGTTACTTGTTTTCACCTACACACACACTTTCCCACACTTTTATTACCCTCGGGTCCAGTGTGTCTGGACCCGAGGGTGAAAATGAAAATGTAAAAATGTGTTATTTTACATGTTCTTCACAGAAAATGAGCCAAGGCCAATGAGTCTCAGGTTGAAAAAAATATTCATTGTATCATTTTTCTTTCAGTAAACACTGAAAATGGGTCCCACAGACCCGAACACCACACAAGGGTTAAGCGTTTATGAAATCGTCCATAAGGGCATGGACACATGAGATCCAACTGCCGCCGCCTCCTCCCTCTCCTTCTCCTCCTCTTCCTGTGAGTCCTGAATACAGGGCGGCATGCCAGATCCAAGCAGATAACATCTTGAAGGAAACATTACAGTATTGCATACTTAATGCAAATTACCCAAATGTTTATAGCAACCAGCAACACAACATGGGGAGGGCTGGGACGCAGAGTGATATGCTGGCAGGCTTTCTCTTCATGGGACTGTGGTTTCTGATGGTTTGGACAGCTACTCGAGGCATCTGACTCACCTGAGTGAGCCCTGTGCTGTGAGATAATGGAGCTTTTGTTTGGGGAGTGCAGCAGGAGAGCATAGAGAGAACACACGTACATACATATGCATACTGTATGATCAGATAACTATAGGCAGACCTAGAGTCATATACTCATCAGCCACAATCACTGACACCTCCACATCATCATTTGCTATCCTATTCCTACTTGCTGCCATTATCTCAAGTCCAAGATTGCAAGACCATAGCTAGCTTTCTCAAGCTGGCAAGACCATAGCTTACATTTTCCATTATGTAACTAGAAGCAGCTGCAGTTTAATAAAGCTTGCAATAACCTTCCAATCAAAACTAATGCTTGTAAAACAAAATGGAATTTTAATGTTTTTTTTCCCAAAAAAATCTTCCTCATCTCGGCTATTGTGGTGCTGGAACATGGCATTTTGAATTACTCCTACGTCTGGACTCGGATAACTTGTGTTTTACTGATGGTGCCACAGCATCCATCGCCTGTGCCAAGGGTCCCTTAAAAATATATGAAGCAGGTGATTGTAGTACAGTCAAATACAGTCTATAACGTAAAATAGCAACATGTTACTTCTATGGTTAGTAATCCAAACGTGTAAATTATGGCGGCGGTCTTATAGAAATGTGTTTGAGATCTGTAGTGACATGCGCATAATAGGAGGGATGAATCATTCCTGCACTCTGGCTCACCTACAGGTGCTGTGTGTGCTTTGGGTGTTTGCGGTTAACCCTCTGTTTGTTTCGGTGCTAAGTGATGCATGTGGCAGGCATGGGTGGCTCTGGGCTTGTTTGTGAGCTGATGTGTTGGCCGCATCTCCTACACAGTACCATTGTTCTATACTTCATTGTGATCACCACCACAATCCCTCCACTCAACAGAAAGAGCCTTCCTGGTCGAGGACCTGTCAATCACACAGCCAGGCACCACCCTTTGGCTGATGGCTGACCCCTGCCTCCTCTCTGACATCAGCCAGGCAGCATAGAGGAGCAGGAGCCCTTCACAACCACGCTAACATGTGTCTCTGTCAGAGCAGTCGACAGAGGAGACGGTAAATGTGCTGTGAAAATGAATAGAAGCTCCTCACAGCCTGCCAATCACAAATATCCCTTATTTTTTCCCCCTGTGCAAATATCATGAGACACATCACTCACCTGAGCTCATTAATGCCCAACACAACACAGAATGGCTGACAATAAACCCGTCCATACACACCTTTCCAAGTGGAAAGAGGCCGTAGCCATCCACCCCTAGCCAGCGAAAATTGATTCTGTCAACACAGGAGTGTCCTAACTCAAGAATGAGGATTCATGTCTGAAAACAAGAGTAACCGTATTCAAAGAAAACTTGACTGAGAGGAAACAGACTTTTGGGGAAGTTTTCTTTGGTAGCTCTACGAGGAGAGAACAATCAAGAGCCAGATTAAAACGTGACTGACTTTAGAGGGAGGGAGTCGTCTGACCGACAGGGCTCCTGACTGACTGTGAAGGGAGGGAGTCACCTGACTGGCACTGTTCCTGACTGACTGTGGAGAGAGGGAGTCGTCTGACTGGCATGGCTCCTGACTGACTGTGAAGGGAGGGAGTCACCTGACTGGCACTGTTCCTGACTGACTGTGGAGAGAGGGAGTCGTCTGACTGGCATGGCTCCTGACTGACTGTGAAGGGAGGGAGTCACCTGACTGGCACTGTTCCTGACTGACTGTGGAGAGAGGGAGTCGTCTGAATGGCATGGCTCCTGACTGACTGTGGAGAGAGGGAGTCGTCTGACTGGCATTGCTCCTGACTGACTGTGGAGAGAGGGAGTCGTCTGACTGGCATTGCTCCTGACTGACTGTGGAGAGAGGGAGTCGTCTGACTGGCATGGCTCCTGACTGACTGTGGAGAGAGGGAGTCGTCTGACTGGCATTGCTCCTGACTGACTGTGGAGAGGGGGAGTCGTCTGACTGGCATTGCTCCTGACTGACTGTGGAGAGGGGGAGTCGTCTGACTGGCATTGCTCCTGACTGACTGTGGAGAGAGGGAGTCGTCTGACTGGCACTGTTCCTGACTGACTGTGGAGAGAGGGAGTCGTCTGACTGGCATTGCTCCTGACTGACTGTGGGGAGGGGGAGTCACCTGACTGGCACTGTTCCTGACTGACTGTGGAGAGGGGGAGTCGTCTGACTGGCACTGTTCCTGACTGACTGTGGAGAGGGGGAGTCACCTGACTGGCACTGTTCCTGACTGACTGTGGAGAGGGGGAGTCGTCTGACTGGCATGGTTCCTGACTGACTGTGGAGAGAGGGAGTCGTCTGACTGGCACTGTTCCTGACTGACTGTGGAGAGAGGGAGTCGTCTGACTGGCATTGCTCCTGACTGACTGTGGAGAGGGGGAGTCGTCTGACTGGCATTGCTCCTGACTGACTGTGGAGAGGGGGAGTCACCTGACTGGCATGGCTCCTGACTGACTGTGGAGAGGGGGAGTCGTCTGACTGGCATTGCTCCTGACTGACTGTGGAGAGGGGGAGTCGTCTGACTGGCATTGCTCCTGACTGACTGTGGAGAGGGGGAGTCACCTGACTGGCATGGCTCCTGACTGACTGTGGAGAGGGGGAGTCGTCTGACTGGCACGGCTCCTGACTGACTGTGGAGAGAGGGAGTCGTCTGACTGGCACGGCTCCTGACTGACTGTGGAGAGAGGGAGTCACCTGACTGGCACTGCTCCTGACTGACTGTGGAGAGAGGGAGTCACCTGACTGGCATGGCTCCTGACTGACTGTGGAGAGAGGGAGTCGTCTGACTGGCATGGCTCCTGACTGACTGTGGAGAGAGGGAGTCGTCTGACTGGCATGGCTCCTGACTGACTGTGGAGAGAGGGAGTCGTCTGACTGGCATTGCTCCTGACTGACTGTGGAGAGAGGGAGTCGTCTGACTGGCATGGCTCCTGACTGACTGTGGAGAGAGGGAGTCGTCTGACTGGCATTGCTCCTGACTGACTGTGGAGAGGGGGAGTCGTCTGACTGGCATTGCTCCTGACTGACTGTGGAGAGGGGGAGTCACCTGACTGGCATGGCTCCTGACTGACTGTGGAGAGAGGGAGTCGTCTGACTGGCACGGCTCCGGCACACAAAAACATCGTCACATTTAATTTCTATTGGGCTCAGGAACTATGAAAAGGGCTTTCAACAAATACGTAATTGCGCAGCATTCCTGAAACTAAGTTGATCCCGCATTACACAGTCGGCGGTGTTGCACTTTTTCCCCTCTCGCAGAGACATTTCCTTGGCTTTGACTACGGCTTCCCTTTTAAACCTGTGTCTCAGTGTAAAATATAGATTACAAGCCTATTGAGCTTCGTTTTCATGTTGCCTAAATTAAGTGCATTAGGAGCTGTTCTTTATCATTAGAGAAAACCCTGAGTGAAATCCTGGCAAAGGGAAGGAGATGACTGGGAGGGAGAAAATGGGGCGAGGGGAGTAGGGTTGTGAGTTAACAAAGCCACTGCAGCCAATATATGTTGCCATGGTCTCGTAACCACAGCCCCTGTTGCTGGAGCCTAATGTTGCCATGAAAGCTGTCCCCCCCTTGCTCCATTGCTGAGAGGGTTTGAGGGTCTGTGTATCTTATAGAAGGAAAAACAATATAATACCAGGGGACTAAACCAGCCAATGGAGGGAGTTCCCAGAGGCCAGAACAGGCCGTGATAACAAATAGGCCCTGGTGGCTTTTGTGTGAACGGGCCGCAGCCTACTCAGCTGTGCCTCAGGATGAGTTACGATCAAACTCTGCGACTACTATGACAGTACCCACCACCATTTTAGCCTCCATGCCCTTTTAGTGTTGTATAAATTTTACTGCCAGCCATGATAGTTTGCTTGATTGTTGCAGGGCACAATCTGCCTGGGAGACGAGTCATTAACGCAGGGGCTGGCCAGAGGGAGGGCTGGGATAAGTGGGATTGTTTTGGACTGATACCACCGAGCCGGTGATAATCAACTTCACTAACAAGCCATTTGATATACACTACCAGTCAAAAGTTTTAGAACACCTACTCATTCAAGGGTTTTTCTTTGTTTTTACTATTTTCTACATAGTAGAATAACAGTGAAAACATCAAAACTATGAAATAACACATATGGAATCATGTAGTTACCAAAAAAGTGCCCGTTGCCTTGATGACAGCTTTGCACACTCTTGGCATTCTCTCAACCAACTTCATGAGGTAGTTACCTGGAATGCATTTCAATTAACATGTGTGCCTTCTTAAAAGTTAATTTGTGGAATTTCTTTCATTCTTAATGCGTTTGGGCCAATCAGTTCTGTTGTGGTATAGGGGTGGTATACAGAAGATAGCCCTATTTGGTAAAATACCAAGTCCATATGATGGCAAGAACAGCTCAAATAAACAAAGAGAAATGACAGTCCATCATCACTTGAAGACATGAAGATCAGTCAATCCAGAAAATGTCAACAACTTTGAAAGCTTCTTCAAGTGCAGTCACAAAAACCACCAAGCGCTACAATAAAACTGGCTCTCATGAGGACCGCCACAGGAATGGAAAACCCAGAGTTACCTCCGCTGCAGAGGATAAGTTCATTATAGAGTTACCAGCCTCAGAAATTACAGCCCAAATAAATGCTTCATAGAGTTCAAGTAAAAGGCACATCTCAACATCAACTGTTCAGAGGAGACTGTGTGAATCAGGCCTTCATGGTCGAATTGCTGCAAAGAAACCACTACTAAAGGACACCAATAAGAAGAAGAGACTTGCTTGGGCCAAGAAACACTAGCAATGGACATTAGACCGGTGGAAATTTGTCCTTTGGTCTGGAGTCCAAAATTAAGATTTTTTTTTCAACCGCCGTGTCTTTGTGAGAAGCGGTGTGCATGAACGAATGATCTCCGCATGTGTATTTCTCATGTAAAGCATGGAGCAGGAGGTGTTATGATGTGGGGGTGCTTTGCTGGTGACATTGTCTGTGATTTATTTTTAATTCAAGGCACACTTAACCTCTCTAGGGGGTGTGAGACGCTACCGTCCCACCTGGTCAACATCCGGTGAAATTGCAGAGCGCAAAATTCGAATGAAATTACTATAAATATTTAACTTTCATGAAATCACAAGTGTAATACATCAAAATAAAGCTTAACTTTGTCACGCTCATTGATGGAAGAATCAGACCAAGGTGCAGCGTGGTAAGCATACATCATTTATTTGATGAACACGAAAAAAACAATAAACTACAACCGAATGTGACGCTACATGCAGTGCAGAAAGCAACTACACACAAACAAGATACCACAAACTAAAGGTGGAAAAAAGGCTGCCTAAGTATGATCCCCAATCAGAGACAACGATAGACAGCTGCCTCTGATTGGGAACCATACCCGGCCAACAAAGAAATAGAAAAACTAGAAAGCCCACCCTAATCACACCCCGACCTAACCAAATAGAGAAATAAAAAGGCTCTCTAAGGTCAGGGCGTGACAAACTTGTTGTTAATCCAGCCGCTGTGTCAGATTTCAAAAAGGCTTTACGGCGAAAGCAAACCATGCGATTATCTGAGGACAGCGCCCAGCACACAAAACATTACATACAGTTACCAGCCAAGTAGATTAGTCACGAAAGTCAGAAATAGCAATAGAATGACTCACTTTGATGATCTTCGTATGTTTGCACTCACAAGACTCCCAGTTACACAATAAATGTTTGTTTTGTTCGATAAAGTCCCTCTTTATATCCAAAAACCTCCACTTTGTTGGCGTGTTTTGTTCAGTAATCCAATGGCTCAAATGCAGTCACAACAGGCAGACGAAAATTCCAAATAGTATCCGTAAAGTTCGTAGAAACATGTCAAACGATGTTTATAATCAATCCTTAGGTTGTTTTTAGCCTAAATAATCGATAATATTTCAACCGGACAATAGCGTCGTCAATATAAAAGAAAAACAAGAATGGCACGCTCTCAGTCGCGCACAGGAAACCGCTCTGGGGACATCCCACTATCCACTCACTCAAAGTGGTCATTCTCCCTCATTTTTCAGAATAAAAGCCTGAAACAATGTCTAAAAAATGTTCACAACTAGTGGAAGCCATAGGGAATGGAATCTGGGTCCTATCCCCTTAAATGGTGGATAGGCTTTCATTGGAAAAACAGCCATTTCAAAATAATGGCACTTCCTGGATGGATTTTCCTCAGGTTTTCACCTGCCATATCAGTTCTGTTATACTCACAGACATTATTTTAACAGTTTTGGAAACTTTAGAGTGTTTTCTATCCAAACCAGTTATATGCATACCCTAGCTTCTGGGCCTCAGGCAGTTTACTTTGTGCATGCTTTTCATCCGGAGGTGAAAATAGTGCCCCCTACCCCAGTGAGGTTAACAAGCATGGCTACCACAGCATTCTGCAGCGATAAGCCATCCCATCTGGTTTGGGCTTAGTTGGACTATCATTTGTTTTTCAACACAATAATGACCAAACACACCTCCAGGCTGTGAAAAGGCTATTTGACCAAGAAGGAGAGTGATGGAGTGTTGCATCAGATTACCTGGCCGAGTCAAGCCGCAGAGTGAAGGAAAAGCAGCCAACAAGTGCTCAGCATATGTGGGAACTCATTCAAGACTGTTGGAAAAGCATTCCAGGTGAAGCTGGTTGAGAAAATGCCAAGAGTGTGCAAATCTGTCATCAAGGCAAAGCGTGGCTATTTGTAGAATCTCAAATATAAAATATATTTTGATGTTTAACACTTTTTTGGTTACTACATGATTCCTTATGTGTTATTTCATAGTTTTGATGTCTTCACTATTATTCTACAATGTAGAAAACAGTAAAAATTAAGAAAAACGCTTGAATGAGTAGGTGTTCTAAAACTTTTGACCGGTATTGTACCTGCAGCAAGAACGAGTCTGACAGCCTGGAGGTGGGAGGTGGGAGGGAGGTAGCGCCCGCCGTCTCACGGACGGACGGACGGATATATATACCGCTCTTTAACTGAGACAGACAGACAGACAGACAGACAGACAGACAGACAGACAGACAGACAGACAGACAGACAGACAGACAGACAGACAGACAGACAGACAGACAGACAGACAGACAGACAGACAGACAGACCTACAGTCATTCAGACAAGACACCTTTGTTTGGACCCATGCTTTAATCTCTAGACAGAGACAGACAGACAGACAGACAGACAGACAGACAGACAGACAGACAGACAGACAGACAGACCTACAGTCATTCAGACAAGACACCTTTGTTTGGACCCATGCTTTAATCTCTAGACAGAGACAGACAGACAGACAGACAGACAGACAGACAGACAGACAGACAGACAGACAGACAGACAGACAGACAGACAGACAGACAGACAGACAGACAGACAGACAGACAGACCTACAGTCATTCAGACAAGACACCTTTGTTTGGACCCATGCTTTAATCTCTAGAGAGAGACAGACAGACAGACAGACAGACAGACAGACAGACAGACAGACAGACAGACAGACAGACAGACAGACAGACAGACAGACAGACAGACAGACAGACAGACATGTTGACCAGGGCATTAGCTAGAGCAAGATGACAGGGAGGCGGACAGCACTGTAATCAGCATAGTATGTACATTAGCTGGAGAAGAGATCGTAAAGTGGAGTAATAATTGATTTGGCTATATCAAGGTGTTGATGTTAAGAGGTTGACCTCTCTAGATGAAAGAACATGATTGCTTAGCGACAGGAAAGGATACAAAGATAATCAAATTCATTGAGTTTTTGAAGTTTGCTGTTAGTTAATGAGGAAAACAGGAAATAGGTTGTGCTCATTTAAAAATGCATCCTAATGATAATAAGCCTGTTTGAACTGATTGTAAAATACTTCATAATTTTTAGTAACGGTATCTGTCAAATACAACTGATACTGATGGGGAAAATGATATTTGAATGCCAAGCTTTATGAACATTTCTCAATCACGCTTGAATTGAAATGGGGTGGACCAACGCATATGTCATCCATATGAATGTTTATATACTTGTTCACGGTAATGTTCTCCTCTGCTGCTGTTGAAAACAATAGGGTGATTGTTCCTGTTGTCGGCAGGATCTCCCTCTATTGACTTTAGTACGCCTGCTGTGCCTCCTACCCTTGGTATTTAGAAATTGCTTCCCCTGTCATAACAGAGAAGGGACTAAAACACTGAGTGCACGCCTCAAATCAACAGGGCTAATTGTCTGCAGAGCGTGAGTTAAGATGACAGGTGAAGGTGCGCGATGGATGCTTTACCGGGGGGGGGGGGGGGGGGGGGGGGGTTGGGATTGACACCAGCTCCACTCTTTATGACCTGAGTCTGAACCTGTGACAAAATTACAGGCTCTTTGTTCATTTATTTTTGTATCTATATTTAACTAGGCGAGTTAGTGAAGAACAAATTCTTATTTACAGTGATGGCCTACCAAAAGGCAAAAAGGCCTTAAAAAAAACTATAGGACAAAACACACATCCCGACAAGAGAGACACCACAACACTACATAAAGAGAGACCTAAGACAACAACATAGTATGGCAGCAACACATGACAACACAGCATGATAGCAACGCAACATGACAACAACATGGTAGCAACACAACATGGCAGCAGCACAACATGGTAGCAGCACAAAACATGGTACAAACATTATTGGGCACAGACAACACCAACTCTTCAATAAGACCTCTGGTGTTTTACCGAGGGCTGTTTTTGTAACCCTTCATTACCTCGCCATACAACAATTACCCAGCAGCAGTGCTCAGCTCCCTGCCTGTGGAGACCTGCCGCTCCACTTGGCTCAGCTCACAGCTCATACAACAGGCCTGCCTGCCTAGCTGGCTGCCAACCATAGCCTTTGTTTTCACAAGGCTTTAATAGGGACATGTTGCCCTCGGTTTCTGCAATTAAAACAGATCCACTGTACCTGCTCCAATCTATCTGTTTTTCTAGTTCTAATTCAACCAGGTGGCTTGGTTGAGTGAATCACTTCTCATTCACATCAACCTGGCTCTGACTGGCAAGTGGCGTACTAAATTTAAAATAATCAAACATATACACTACCATTAAAAAGATTGGGGTCACTTAGAAATGTCCTTGTTTTTGAAAGAAAATGACATTTTTTGTCCATTAAAATAACATCAAATTGATCCGAAATATAGTGTAGACATTGTTAATGTTGTAAATGACTATTGTAGCTGGAAATGGCTTATTTTTTATGGAATATCTATATAGGAGTACAGAGGCCCATTACCAGCAACCATCACTCCTGTGTTCCAATGGCACATTATGTTAGCTAATCCAAGTTAATCATTTTAAAAGGCTAATTGATCATTAGAAAACCCTTTTGCAATTATGTTAGCACAGCTGAAAACTGTTGTCCTGATTAAAGAAGCAATAAAACTGGCATTCTTTAGACTAGTTGAGTATCTGGAGCATCAGCATTTGTGGGTTCGATTACAGGCTCAAAATGGCCAGAAACAAAGACCTTTTTTGTAACGTCCTGACCAGAGTTCTTATGTGTTTTGCTTGTTTAGTGTTGGTCAGGACGTGAGCTGAGTGGGAATTCTATGTTGTGTGTCTAGTTAGTCTGTTTCTGTGTCCAGCCTAATATGGTTCTCAATCAGAGACAGCTGTCAATCGTTGTCCCTGATTGAGAATCATATATAGGTGGCTTGTTTTGTGTTGGGGATTGTGGGTGGTTGTTTTCTGTCTCTGTGTTTGTATTCTGCACCAGATAGGACTGTTTCGGTTTGCCACATTTTGTTATTTTGTTCGTTGTAAGTGTTCACTGTTTTTTTGTTTAATTAAACATGTTGAGCACTGGCTACGCTGCGTGTTGGTCCGATCCCTGTTTCACCCTCTCTTATAGTGAAGAGAGGGAAGGCTGCCGTTACAGAACCACCCACCAAACTCGGACCAAGCAGCGTAGCAACGGGCAGCAGCGGCAGCAGCAGCAGCAGCGGGACCAGGAGAAATGGACATGGGAGGACGAGCTGGACGGAAAAGGACCCTGGGCAGAGCCAGAGGAGTATCGCCGCCCCAAAGCAGAGCTGGAGGCAGCAAAAGCAGAGAGGCGGCGTTTCGAGGAGCTAGCTTGGCAGCAGGAGCCGGATCTGGGTTACACCACTTGGGAGGAAATAGACAGGTGGTCGGTTGACCCAGGGAGAGTGCCGGAGCCCGCCTGGGATTCGATGGAGCAATGTGCAGAGGGATACCGACGAATGAGGTTAGCACGACGACGCGGTAAGAAGCCCGTGAAGAAACCCCAAAAATTTATTGGGGGAGGGCTAAAGGATAGTGTGGCGAAGTCAGGTAGGAGACCTGCGCCCACTTCCCATGCTTACCGTGGAGAGCGGGAGTACGGGCAGACACCGTGTTATGCGGAAGAGCGCACGGTGTCTCCTGTACGTGTGCATAGCCCGGTGCGGGTTATTCCACCTCCCCGCACAGGCCGGGCTAGATTGAGCATTGAGCCAAGTGCCATGAAGCCGGCTCTACATATCTGGCCTCCAGTACGTCTCCTCGGGCCGGTGTACATGGCACCAACCTTACGCATGGTGTCCCCGGTTCGCCAACACAGCCCAGTGCGGGTTATTCCACCTCCCCGCACTGGACGGGCTACGGGGAGCATTCAACCAGGTAAGGTTGGGCAGGCTCGGTGCTCAAGGGAGGCAGTACGCCTGCACGGTCCGGTATATCCGGCGCCACCTTCCCGCCCCAGCCCAGTACCTCCAGCTCCAGCACCCCGCACTCGCCTTATGGTGCGTGGCCCCAGCCCAGTACCACCAGTGCCTACACCACGCACCAGGCTTCCAGTGCGTCTCCAGAGGCCTGTTCCTCCTCCATGCACTCTCCCTATGGTGCGTGTCTCCAGCCCAGTATCTCCAGTTCCGGTACCACGCACCAGGCCTATAGTGCGCCTCGAGAGTCCAGTGTACCCTGTTCCTGTTCCCCGCACTAGCCTTGAGGTGCGTGTCTCCAGTCCGGTACCACCAGTTCCGGCACCACGCACCAGGCCTACTGTGCGCCTCAGCAGGTCAGAGTCGGCCGTCTGCCTAACGCCGCCTGCACTGCTCGTCTGCCCAGCACCGTCTGTACTGCCTGCCTGCTCAACGCCGCCTGCACTGCTCGTCTGCCCAGCGCCGTCTGAGTTGCCTGCACTGCTCGTCTGCCCAGCGCCGTCTGAGCTGCCTGCCTGCCCAGCGCCATCTGAGCCATCTGTCTGCCCAGCGCCATCTGAGCCATCCGTCTGCCCAGCGCCATCTGAGCCATCCGTCTGCCCAGCGCCATCTGAGCCATCCGTCTGCCCAGCGCCATCTGAGCCATCCGTCTGCCCAGCGCCATTTGAGCCATCCGTCTGCCCAGCGCCATCTGAGCCATCCATCTGCCCAGCGCCATCTGAGCCATCCGTCTGCCCAGCGCCATCTGAGCCATCCGTCTGCCACGAGCCTTCAGAGTCGCCCGTCTGTCCCGAGCCATTAGAGCCGTCCGTCAGTCAGGAGCTGCCAGAGCCGCCAGCCAGTCAGGAGCTGCCAGAGCCGCCAGCCAGTCAGGAGCTGCCAGAGCCGCCAGCCAGTCAGGAGCTGCCAGAGCCGCCAGCCAGTCAGGAGCTGCCAGAGCCGCCAGCCAGTCAGGAGCTGCCAGAGCCGCCCTCCAGTCATGAGCCGCCCTCCAGTCATGAGCCGCCCTCCAGTCATGAGCCGCCCTCCTGTCATGAGCCGCCCTCCTGTCATGAGCCACCCTCCAGTCATGAGCCGCCCTCCAGTCGTGAGCCGCCTTCCAGTCGTGAGCCGCCTTCCAGTCGTGAGCCGCCTTCCAGTCGTGAGCCGCCCTACAGTCATGAGCCGCCCTACAGTCATGAGCTGCCCTACAGTCATGAGCTGCCCTACAGTCATGAGCTGCCCTACAGTCATGAGCTGCCACTGAGTCCGGAGCTGCCACTGAGTCCGGAGCTGCCACTGAGTCCGGAGCTGCCACTGAGTCCGGAGCTGCCACTGAGTCCGGAGCTGCCACTCAGTCCGGAGCTGCCTCTCTGTCCTGAGCTACCTCTCTGTCCTGAGCTACTTCTCTGTCCTGAGCTACCTCTCTGTCCTGAGCTACCTCTCTGTCCTGAGCTACCTCCTAAATCATGTGGGGGCCTTGGGGAGGATTCTTAGGCCAAGGTCGTGGGCGAGGGTCGCCACTCAAAGGACGCTAAGGAGGGGGACAAAGACAGTGGTGGAGTGGTGTCCTCGTCCTGCGCCGGAGCCGCCACCGCGGACAGATGCCCACCCAGACCCTCCTCTTGAGTTTTAGGGGTGCGTTCGGAGTCCGCACCTCAGGAGGGGGGGTACTGTAACGTCCTGACCAGAGTTTTTATGTGTTTTGCTTTAGTGTTGGTCAGGACGTGAGCTGGGTGGGAATTCTATGTTGTGTGTCTAGTTAGTCTGTTTCTGTGTCCAGCCTAATATGGTTCTCAATCAGAGACAGCTGTCAATCGTTGTCCCTGATTGAGAATCATATATAGGTGGCTTGTTTTGTGTTGGGGATTGTGGGTGGTTGTTTCCTGTCTCTGTGTTTGTATTCTGCACCAGATAGGACTGTTTCGGTTTGCCACATTTTGTTATTTTGTTCGTTGTAAGTGTTCACTGTTTTTTGTTTAATTAAACATGTTGAGCACTGGCTACGCTGCGTGTTGGTCCGATCCCTGTTTCACCCTCTCTTATAGTGAAGAGAGGGAAGGCTGCCGTTACATTTTTTCTGAAACTCGTCAGTCTATTCTTGTTCTGAGAAATTAAAGATATATCCGGGATGCTGGCCCTCTAGCCAGAGTTGCAAAGAAAAAGCCATATCTCAGACTGGCCAGTAAAAATAAAATATTAAGATGGGCAAAAGAACACAGACACTGGACAGAGGAACTCTGCCTAAAAAGCCAGCATCCCGGAGTTGCCTCTTCACTGTTGACATTGAAACTGGTGTTTTGTGGGTACTATTTAATGAAGCTGCCAGTTGTGGACTTGAGGCGTCTGTTTCTCAAACTAGACACTCTAATGTACTTGTCCTCTTGTTCAGTTGTGCACCGGGGCCTCCCACTCCTCTTTCTATTCTGGTTAGAGCCAGTTCGCGCTGTTCTTATTTGAATGGATTTTTTTTTTTTTTAAATATGAATTTTCGAAGTGACCCCAAATTTATGAACGGTAGTGTACATCAGTCAAAACAAATGACTGGGAACTACTGTACAATGCAACAGTCAATAATGAAACTCAGTAATATCTTGGTGGTTCCTCTTCGTGATCCTTGGCATTTTCACCTCTGTTTTCGGGCAGTCGACTGGCATAGAAATATGATTGACAGTCGTCATACTCAATGATGAAGTATTATTTTTATTCCATGGCTTAGAATGATGGGGTCTTGACAAAAACAATGAAAGTGAAAACAAGGCATAATTTGGCACCAGTTGCACATATCCAGCCTCTTGTTCATGCTACACTCAGTGTTCTGGCCAATGTAAATATAAACTGAGTTGTCTGATGCTCTGACAATGTCTTGTTAAGGTTGGCAGTTGGCATCATGCTTATGCCCCTTCCACCGCATGTCCCTGAAAATAAGACTCATATTTGTGTAGCTTTAATACAGTGGAAAGATCTAGCCTTGCCTGTTCTTGCCTTGCCTGAAGAAAAAGCTACTTTTTCCCCCTCCCCTCCATCCTCCACCTTGACCTTATTTACAGCTGCCTCTCACCCCCCACCGCACCATCATTTCCTGCCTATAGGGCTGTACTGACGGTCCAAGCAAGGAACCAGGGGCTGCTGTACACCTGTAAATACACATTCATAGAAAGCATCCTCAAAGTGTTTACCCATGGCGTTAGAGCACATTGCATCTCACTCAGTGCTAACCTGCACTGTTTGTTTTACAAATCATCCATGTCTGGTATCGTGCACTAAAAATACACTTTACAGCATAACTAGCTTGCCTGGCCTGGGTCAAAGAGCAGTGTCTCAGTGTACTAAAGGCCAACGTGTTTGCAGAAAAGATCAAGATGATAAAATCACAAAACAGAGTGCATAAAAGGCTTTGCTCTCTAAGCCTGATTTATGGTCAACTCTTCAATAAAGTATTACGTGCACAGTGACACTTTGTGAATTATTTAATTTTACTGCAATATTGCAGTATTGAAATAGTTTTTAATAAATAAAAATGTAAATTTCAAACACATGATGTTGTGTATGTTTAACAATTTACTTGATTTGCACAAATTAGTGATTTACGCAACCGTTTCATTAGCTACAGTGATGTCAATGGATGTATGTATTTTTCTATGTGACATGAGGCACAGTTGTCTTTCATATGCATTGCCTCGCCTTCTAGCGTATGCAGGGGATCTGTCATATCTATGACAAGCTTTTTGGGTCAACTCAGCTCGAACCTCTTGCTGCATGTCGGCAGAGGGTTTCATGTTTATGTAGTTGCATTGCATATCAGATCAAACCAAAGATTCCTTGTAGCATAGTGAGAGCATAAAGATATTTTTATGGATGAAGATTAAATAAGCCTAGGAGTACACTTAATTCTGGTTCAAATAGTGTTAAAATACAACTGTGGTTTCTTGAAAATCAACTAACCTTGGAGTCCATGCTTGTGGTCTGCTATTTAATTTTTTCAAAATAGTAATTCATATGATAATAATAATAATGGTGGACTTTCATCATTCATATGGAAATGATTGCCATTTTATTAAGTGTATTTAAAAGCACAAAACACATGGTAAAAATAACAACATACAGAACAATCAGCATTTTGTTGTCCATGCCAAAATAACTATTCAGTAGCTTACCAACAAGCATTATTTACATCAGAAAAATACTGTACTAGTTTATATCAAACTAAAAATAGAATTTTTGTTTTAAAAAAGGAACTCTTTACAAATAGACATCTTTGGAAGGAAACAACAGGAGGCCAAAGCGGAAAATAAAAGTGTTGACAAGCAGCTGAAGACAGTTTTATGTGGGGAGTCTGTAAGGCAGATTTGGAGGAGTGCTCCTTTGATGCAAAGGCCTGCGGGCTGAGAACCTCTCTAAAAGATTTTAAATGTTTGGCAGTTTCCTCGTTTCTTTGGCACAGGCTGTGATTTACTCAATTCTACAGTCTCTGACAGTTTAAGAGGCTTCCCTCGTGGCAGTAAAATCACTCTGCCCCAGAGTCAAAAGGTAAAGGTAAAGGATTCGATACACCTTATTTTTCCCAAATTAAAATATAATAATTTACATATACTGTATATCATTAACTAACATATATTTTTCTTTCCAGAATATTGCTAGAGTATGTTACAGTGCATGTCTTTATAGATACAAATTGAAATATATTGTTTTGGAAACATCAAATGCAAAAGGAACACAACATAAGTTCATTGACCAATTAAACGAGACGATGCTGTGGCTCTGGGACAGAAATACAATTTCGTTCAAAGCTGTACAGAACAGGTACAACGGCAGTGTTAACTGTAATCCAGAGCATATAGTAATTATGTATTATTTTTAATAGGCAAAAGTCAAACACTGTAAAATAACACTTAATTTATTATTAATAAACCTTGGTGTTTCTAGACTGATAAAACTTGTGATATCCTCTGAGAGAAAAAGGCACCATGACCAGTGTGGTCATTTTATGTTATGTTATAACTACAATACTCAGGCAAACTGTATAGCATGTGACTAAAGGAGTCCTCTTGCAGTAGAACAAGCAGGTTTGATGCTGGGGAGGTGACACTGTTGACACAGGGACAAAATGCACTGTACAATTCTGGATTTTTCATTTCTATGTATATGCCTGACACTATATGTAAACTCGTTTTATTCCAGTATACGCCAAAAGTGATATGGCAAAACCCAAATGATCTACCGTACCTATGAATGTCATCCAGTACAGTCAAACCTCAAACACGACTGAATAATCTACACCAGACAGGCTTTTTTCAGCGATCCTGAGCCACTACAGTAAGTGTTTCTGTTTTCCAGTCAGCACCAGTCTTTAGCTGTTTCATTCATACATTAATAATTGTCTTATTTAGCTGGTGGCGTGTATCTCTGACTGCATTGGGAGTGGCTGCTCTCGCTGAACTCGACCCTCGCTCACCGCCGTGGGATTGTGGGTCTCTGTTTCCCCGGTGACCGTGCTGAGGTTCTGGGGTTCCGATTGGGGAGCTTTTCCGTGGGCCAAGGCCTCTCCGGCTGCGATCCTCATCCTCTCATCCTCAGCCAGCCTGGCCAGCCTTTCCTCTGCCTCTATCTCCTCGGTGGTGGGGATGGAGTTCTTCTTGGGCCTGCCCTTGGGCTTGGTGGGGGCCTCCTGTCCTCCCTTCAGCACCTGGAGCAACATATCCCACACAAACACAGACACATGGCTCAGTGGGGTTGTGATAAATGCTGGCTGCGGTCAAAGGCGACCATGGTTATTATAGTAATTAAGTGAAGATGTATGGCTCTGAGCTGCCCCACATAGGGTCATTAATCTGGGGAGTTAACGATATGAGACTTTTGTTCTCTGAGCTGCTGACCTGACTAGACTAGACTTTGGTGTCCCAGTCCCTCATCATCCCTCAAACCCAGACATTTCCATCCCTACCACTCCTTCTCTCTACACTGACCCAGGGTCATTGTTGTTATGGGTGTGTGACGCTCTCACCATTTTCTTCCACTTCATCCTTCTGTTCTGGTACCAGGTCTTCACCTGAAGTTGTGTGAGGCCTAGGGACTGGGCCAGGTCTAGTCTGCAGGGAAACAAAGACACACAGTACACACAGCAACTCAGTGTACATGTTTTTGAAACTTGAATTCATTCTTTATAAGATGAAAAGCAGCAGGAGATAGACAACTGATTTACACAGAGAGGATGTAGCTGGAGTAATCAAACTAAAATGAATGAGTTACTTTAGCTTTCCAATCACCTGTTGACTATCCTGCCCTGAAATGCATGCCATCATCAGCCATATACATTGTATCATCTAGATGACGTTCCCTTTGGAGACTAGCTTGCATCCTAACCATGACTTTATAACCACATTCTGGCATGGTGCATCAAAGTAGTGTAGTATCTTTGATACACCCTCTTATGGCCCAGAGAGAGACTTTACTCCTGCAGCATATAGGAGAACCCTTATTGAGGGTTTGTTCAGCTTGTTCTTGATACCATGTCTTGTTTTGACGTGTTTTTACTGATGTCACGTCTATGCTAGTATGGCTAGCTAGCTATTCAACAACTGTAAGGGAGTTCAGTTATCCAATCAAAGCATCTGTATCTGGATGTTCAGAGGGGTATGGAATCCTGGACACTTCCACCACATGTTCTGTTCCATGACTAATAAGGATATTGGTTGGCGTGCAACATGATATTCCAGGAAGGAGGTCAGTGAAAGACGGATCAGCCTACAGAGGGAGGGGGCTTTATCTGGTTTTTGAAATTAGATTTCCGCCACATCTCAATTCTAAGTCCTTCACACTCAAATGCGTGGAACTGGCTTTCATTTGATGTAAAGAGAGAGAGAGAGGGGTGTGGGAAAGAGAGAGAGAGAGAGAGAGAGGGGTGAGAGAGAGAGAGGGGTGAGAGAGAGAGAGAGAGAGAGAGAGAGAGAGAGAGGGAGAGAGAGAGAGAGAGAGAGGGGGAGAGAGAGAGAGAGAGAGAGAGAGAGAGAGAGAGAGAGAGAGAGAGAGAGAGAGAGAGAGAGAGAGAGAGAGAGAGAGAGAGAGAGATTACTACTGATCCATCAGCTTGCCCTCTGATCTTGTCTCCTCTTCCTATCTTCTCATCCTCCCTTCTTTCCCGCCCTCACCATCTCTATCTGACCTGATTTGAAAGTATTACATAGAGGGAACTTCAGTCCATACAACTGTAGACAGTATAGACAGCCGCACGGCCTCAATGATTGAGTGCAGAAGAAAAGTGTGTGTGCATACTTAAAAAAAAAAAAAACTCTACACCAAAAATACAGGCAAACCGCCCAGTGGAGGGACTAGAGGCAAGGAAAGTAATTTCAGGAGGGGAAAGCACCCCAGTTATTTATGGTCATTAGTCTTCTATGGAGGGAAACCACACACTTACAGCAACAGACTGCCATACAGTACTGTAGAATGACTCTGCTGGAGGCACTTAGAAGTCCTCTGTTTACTGTTCAAGTCTCTAACCTGTATCAGCAGGGATTTTAGTTGCAGCTTAATGCATAATGATAATGATGATGATGATGATTATACTAATCTCAATTAAATAAAATCATTATTGCCTAATGATTTAAATCATTACAGTCTGTGGTGTGGTGTTAGGGGCTTTTTATATGCTGTTTTTCTCAGAGCATTGTCTCAGTCAAAGACCACAGTGTCTCCAAGCCAAGTAATAGCTCAAGAAAAAAAAGCAGACAAGGAGTTATCTTTGGATCATAACAAAGTGAACTGGGGAGCACGCCACACTTGTGATGTGGGCTTTGAAAGGGGATTTTCTCTGTTTATGTTTTCCATCCAGCTGTGGGTTTAATTAGTTCATCACAGCCAGTGGGAATTTGATTATTGGCATTATACAGATTTTTCAGTGAGGACAGGGGGGGTCGTTTGGATCACCGCTGGGCTGTTGTAGTCTACCTCAGCCTGCCTGGGAGTTCACAGGGGAGGTGTGGTGTGGCTCATTGGCTAGAACAGAGAAGTGTGATTTGCATTGAAGAAGAGATGCATTGTGGGAGTTTTCCCCAGGATGAGATGTGTATAAACAGGTTAGTTGATAACGTCACAAAAATGATGCGCACATTTCAACATGGCAGAACGCCGTGTGTTGTTGTGATTCTGGATGGCCAGATAGCTAGCAAAAATAACAAGAATCTGCCATTTGGGGAATCGTAGTTGGCTCGTTTCAGCTTGTTCTTGATACCATGTCTTGTTTTGACGTGTTTTTACTGATGTCACGTCTATGCTAATATGGCTAGCTAGCTAATCAACAACTGTTACGATGTGTTTTAGAGACAACAAGTGCTCATCCTACAAACGTCTTTATGTTTTCAATAAACATTGGAGACCAAAGATCATTTACATGTTGTCAACAATCTAAGCCAACCCCGCCTGTTTTGCCTCATAAATCGCTAACCCATCTATAGACAGGGTTGATAACAAACATGCTCTCCCAATTCTTTTTCAGATTCTTCAGGGCCAAGAAGGAACAGGCAGGTTTTAAAATAGTACAGTAAATACAGTGGTGCCTTTTTAGTACAAATCTACAACAATATAAAAAATAACTGACCATTTTCAAAGCATTTCGTGGCTGTTGAGTTTTAGTAAAATAATGATTTATCTTCTCGCTCTGAACAAGCTGTTGTAACCATGTGTTGCTGAGGTTTACTAACGTTAGCTGTCTGGTGTTCTTGTTGCTCGACCGAAGGAAAATCTGAGGTTTATGGCGCAATATTAAATTGGGTTATAATGGAAATACGTCCGGTAGGCCAAATATGAAAGTGGTGTTTAAAATAAAATGGAAAATGTGTTATGGTCGTATGTCAGGTCTCGAAAATGACCCAGGGACTGGAACCTACGACATGGATATTAACATGAATATTACCTCATCTAAATACAGTGTATAAAGCTAAATGCATTTTATATACACCTGCACCTATATTACACGATTGGCAGTCAATCAATGGAGTATATTTCTGTTTGCTTGTGTTGGCAGATGTCCCGATTTTCTTGAATGGAGCAGTGTTTCTTTGTTGAGGCTTTTTGCTATTCAAGAGCTTATGGTTAAAACGTTACTCTTGTCTCAACTAGAATGCTGAGGTAATGCCTGGATTAGAGAACTTAACATTACATGACACATTACCCAGGACATACATCAAAATGTTATGATGTTGATGCTGAACCTCTAGTCAGCTATTGCATTTGTTTTATGAAGTTTGGTTGCTTTCACAGAATTTCTCATTTTCACCAGCTTGAGTGTCACCGAATGAAATACGGTATGACATTTGAGAGGTAGTATAATACTGATCTATCAGGAGGTAGCTTCTTTCAAGTAACCAATCAGACTCTGCTTTCATTTTGGCCTATCAGTGGCGAGATACAATACGATACTGACCTATCAGGGGTGGAGAGGTACTTCTGTTTCTGGAACTTCTTCTCCAGGCCCATGAGCTGCAGCTCGGTGAAGATGGTGCGGCTGCGTCTAGGCTTCTTCAGCCGGGGGGTGCTGTGCTCCGTGTCTGACTCGCTGCTGATGCTGACAGGTGTCTCGCTGTGGGAGGGCTCGGAGACCCGGGAGTGGTGCTGGGGGGAGAGCAGGGTCAGGTTGGGAACCCGGCCGGGGGAGGAGGGCTGGGAAAGGTGAGGGGGCTGCCGCGTGATGACTGATAGGAGGGGGTAGGCCCGCAGTGAGGAGGACCCTAAAAAAGCAAAAAGAGAGATAGGTCAGAGACAGGGTAAAATGCAGAGCAATAAATACAATTGTACTTTAAAATTCCTATTTTTAGTAGTGGTTTTATTTGGTACTGTATGCATCACCACGGATAGTAGTTTTTATAGACCTGTAATAATCATTTAGACTGGGTTCTTTTTAATTGTTCTTTTTTTACGAAAAGTGTTTTGACCTCTTTGATGTAGAAGGTTTAGATCTTAATGACGCACTGTGTGTTTTACTCTTCTACTCTGAACCCACCAATAAAATAAAATCATTGGCCAGATAAATGATGTGTCTTTGACACCCTGAACACACACAAACACAAACACACACAAGGCTGTAAATCCAAAGTGACTATGCCCCTCGCGTTTAACTCTCTCCCCCATGATTCCTCTCTCTCTCTCGTCTTGCTCTCCGCCCACCCCCCACCTCTCTTCTCTCTCTATCTCTTTATCTATGCAGACAGATGCAGCAAGACGCCAGAACCAATAAAAAGTAACAAATGTCTGGGGTGGCCACCCACTGGAGCCAAGACCAAGGACGGCGCTCTAGCATAAACATAATATCTGGTGGAAAAAAACTTATGGCTTCAAATAAACAGCAGATCCCCATGGCATAATTTACAACTGAACTAAGACTGACATAGAAACTAATGCTCTGTCTGCTATGTGGCAGGAGAGAGGGATGTGTTGAGGAAGAAGATATAGAGAGAGATAAAATCCAATGACGGAGTAGAGAGGACATTATGCTGTCACATTACATACACAGAATACTCTTTCCCCTTGTGTGTTCCTCACTGCCTGTTGTGGATCTGCCTCTCTTATCTCTCCACCAACACATAGACAAGCTATATTATTCAAACCCTACACGCACAACTGAGAGGATACACCCAGGCAGACCGTGGTCTAAAAATTGTATCCCCTTTCCCTGACATTTTCAGTAATGTTCAGCAGTTATGGGAGCTGGTGTGACAGGGGGTTGGTTGGTCTGGGAGGTAATTGAGCATGGCACAAGGGGGGGGGGGGGGGGGGATTACTCGCTGCAGCCTGCCCCTACCATATCTACATCCCCCATTCTCTCAGACAGCACCTCGGGCTCATCCCTATATACATGACATCACGCAAGACATCATCGCAGGGCACTGAGCTCATCACTAATCGTTCACCTCGGAGAATCGCTGCTGCTGTCTGGACATGATGCCTCCTTCCCTCCACAACGCTCTCTCTCTTTTTCTCTTTCTCTCTTTCGTTCTCTTTCTGTTTCTCTCCTATATTACCTCTGTCTTTGATGTTGAGATTGTAACAAACTGAGGTGAACTGTGCAGATGTCCTAACTTGTTTTTTATTAAATGGCATATTTATCTCTGTTACATTTTAACACATATATGTATCTTTCGGAAATATATTGGTATTATTATGGAATAATACAAAATACACAGAGATATCATAACATAATAAGTCCAAGTGATGAATTGTTCCTGTCATTTTAAATGAGAAGATTGATTGAAAAGCAAGAACGGAAACATCTTGATTTCTTTCACGTTCTTCAGGAAATCTCCTGTCAATGCAGAGCTTGAGGTTGTCTTTAGAGTTGTGACAGCTGTGTCTTTTGGATGCTTGTCAGAAGGGAAAAATCAGACCTCATGATGACTTTCCACTGACAACTGAGCTGGCTTCCTGAGCCCAGATCTGACACATTGTTGACAAGTGCCAATGCCCGGTCAAAAGTCTACAAATAAACCATTTGTGTAGGAGGGAGAGTGCACTCTGTCCATGCTAAAGCACACTGATACTCTTGACAAGCACAATCGGAATGCTCGGACTGGCACATGTGCTTGTGGTAGTCATTACAGACTAAATACTTCCTAATAATAGATCAAGAATAGGCTGGAAACATTTGATACACACATGCCTGTTTATCATACGGTATCGATAATGTAATCGTTATTGAAGTTTTTTAAAATTTAGATTTTTAGTTTAAATTACCTTATATACAGTACCAGTCAAAAGTTTGGACACACCCACTCAATGAAGGGTTTTTCTTTATTTTTCCTCTTATCTACATTGTTGAATAATAGTGAAGAGATCAAAACTATGTAACAACACATATGGAATCATGTAGTAACCAAATAAGTGTTAAACAAATCTAAATATATTTTAGATTCTTCAAAGTACCCACCCTTTGCCTTGATGACAGCTTTGCACACTCTTGGCATTCTCTTAACCAGCTTCAACTGGAAAGCTTTTCCAACAGTCTTGAAGGAGTTCCCACATATGCTGAGCACCTGTTGGCCGCTTTTCCTTCACTCTGTGGTCCAACTCATCCCAAACCATCTCAATTGGGTTGAGGTCGGATGATTGTGGAGGCTAGGTCATCTGATGCAGCACTCCATCACTTTCCTTCTTGGTCAAATAGCCCTTACACAGCCTGGAGGTGGGTTGGGCCATTGTCCTGTTGAAAAACAAATGATAGTCTCACTAAGAGCAAACCAGATGAGATGGCGTATCGCTGCAGAATGCTGTAGTAGCCATGCTGGTTAAGTGTGTCTTGAATTCTAAATAAATCACAGACCATGCCACCAGCAAAGCTTCTCCATGCTTCTCGGTGGAAACCACACATGCGGAGATCATCCGTTCACCTACTCTGCATCGCACAAAAACACTGCAGTTAGAACCAAAAAATCTCAAATTTGGACTCATTAGACCAAAGGACAGATTTCCACCGGTATAATGTCCATTATTTGTGTTTCTTAGCCCAAGCAAGTCTCTTCTTATTATCGGTGTCCGTTAGTAGTGTTTAATTTGCAGCAATTCAACCATGAAGGCCTGATTCACGCAGTCTCCTCTGAACAGTTGATGTTGAGATGTGTCTGTTACTTGAACCCCATGAAGCATTTATTTGGGCTAAAATTTCTGAGGTGCAGTTAACTCTAATGATCTTATCCTCTGCAGCAGAGGTAACTCTGGGTCTTCCTTTCCTGTGGCGGTCCTCATGAGAGCCAGTTTCATCAAAGTGCTTGATGGTTTTTGCGACTGCACTTGAAGAAACTTTCAAAGTTCTTGAAATTTTCCAGATCGACTGACCTTCATGTCTTCAAATAATGATGGACTGTTGTTTCTCTTAGCTTGTTTGAGCTGTTCTTGCCATAATATGGGCTTGGTCTTTTACCAAATAGGGCTGTCTTCTGTATACCACCCCTACCTTGTCACAACACAACTGATTGGCTCAAACGCATTATGAATTAAAGAAATTCCACTAATTAACTTTTAAGAAGGCACACCTGTAAAAATGAAATGCATTCCAGGTGACTAGCTCATGAAGCTGATTGAGAGAATGCCAAGAGTGTGTGTCACGTTCCTGACCTGTTTTCCTTTGTTTTGTATTTATTTTAGTTGGTCAGGGCGTTAGTTGGGTGGGTTGTCTATGGTTGATTTTCTATGTTGGGATTTTGTGTTCGGCCTGGTATGATTCTCAATCAGAGACAGCTGTCAATCGTTGTCCCTGATTGAGAATCATACTTAGGCAGCCAGGGTTTCACTTGTGTTTTGTGGGTGTTTGTTCCTGTGGAGGTTTTGTTGCCACACAGGACGGTTTCGGTTTTGTCACGTTGGTTGTTTTTGTATTTTGAAGTGTTTTGTTGATTTTCATTAAAAGAATGAACACTAACCACTCTGCGTTTTGGTCCCCACCTTCTGTCAGCGAGGACAGCCGTAACAGAAACACCCACCACAAGAGGACCAAGCGGAGTGGAGAAGGGCAGCGACAGCAGCAGAGACAGACAGAGGAATGGACATGGGAAGACGTCTTGGACGGCAAGGGTTGCTACACATGGGAGGAGATCCTGGCTGGAAAGGATCGCCTCCCATGGGAACAGCTGGAGGCAGCGAGGAGAGCAGAGGCAACCGGAGAGAGGAACCGGAGGTATGAGGGTACGCGGCTAGCACGGAAGCCCGAGAGGCTCACCCAAAAATTTCTTGGGGGGGGGGGGGGGGCTAAAGGGGAGTGTGGCGAAGCCGGGTTGGATACCTGAGCCAACTCCCCGGGCTTACCGTGGAGTGAGAGGGCGTCGTACTGGTCAGACACCGTGTTATGCGGTGGAGCGCACGGTGTCCCCAGTACGCGTGCTTAGCCCAGTGCGGGCTATTCCACCTTGCCGCACTGGTAGGGCTAGGTTGGGCATCGAGCCGGGTGCCATGAAGCCGGCCCAACATATCTGGCCTCCAGTACGTCTCCTCGGGCCGGCGTACATGGCACCAGCCTTACAGGTGGTGTCCCCGGTTCGCCTGCATAGCCCAGTGCGGGCTATTCCACCTCGCCGCACTGGCAGGGCTACGGGGACCATTCAACCTGGTAAGGTTGGGGAGGCTCGGTGCTCAAGAGCGCGTGTCCTCCTTCACGGTCCGGTATATCCGGCGCCACCTTCCCACCCCAGCCCAGTACCATCAGTGCCGACACCACGCACCAGGCTTCCAGTGCGTTTCCAGAGCCCTGTTCCTCCTCCACGCACTCTCCCTGTGGTGCGTGTCTCCAGCCCAGTGCCTCCAGTTCCGGCACCACGCACCAGGCCTACTGTGCGCCTCAGCAGGTCAGAGTCGGCCGTCTGCCCAACGCCGCCTGCGCTGCTTGCCTGCTCAGCGCTTCCCGAACTGTCTGCCTTCCCAGCGCTGTCTGAACTGCCTGCCTGCCCAGCGTGGTCTGAACTGTCTGCCTGCCCAGCGCTGCCCGTCTGTCCCGAGCCTTCAGAGCCGCCCAGCCAGGACCAGCCAGTGCCGCCCAGCCAGGACCAGCCAGAGCCGTCCAGCCAGGACCAGCCAGAGCCGTCCAGCCAGGACCAGCCAGAGCCGTCCAGCCAGGACCAGCCAGAGCCGTCCAGCCAGGACCAGCCAGAGCCAGCAAGCCAGGAGCTGCCAGCCAGCCAGGAGCTGCCGGAGCCAGCCAGCCAGAATCCGCCAGAGCCTTCCGCCAGCCAGGATCCGCCAGAGCCTTCCGCCAGCCAGGATCCGCCAGAGCCTTCCGCCAGCCAGGATCCGCCAGAGCCTTCCGCCAGCCAGGATCCGCCAGAGCCAGCCGCCAGCCAGGATCCGCCAGAGCCAGCCGCCAGCCAGGATCCGCCAGAGCCAGCCGCCAGCCAGGATCCGCCAGAGCCAGCCGCCAGCCAGGATCCGCCAGAGCCAGCCAGCCAGGATCCGCCAGAGCCAGCCAGCCAGGATCCGCCCCTCAGTCCGGTGCTGCCCCTCAGTCCGGTGCTGCCCCTCAGTCCGGTGCTGCCCCTCAGTCCGGTGCTGCCCCTCAGTCCGGTGCTGCCCCTCAGTCTGTTACTGCCCTTTGGAATAGTGGGATTGACATGGAGGGTGGATATTGGGAGGAGGCCACGGAAGCGGGGGTTGACTATGGTGGGGTGGGGACCACGACCAGCGCCAGAGCCGCCACCGTGGACAGACGCCCACCCAGACCCTCCCCTAGACTTTGTGCTGGTGCGCCCGGAGTTCGCACCTTAAGGGGGGGGTTCTGTCACGTTCCTGACCTGTTTTCCTTTGTTTTGTATTTATTTTAGTTGGTCAGGGCGTGAGTTGGGTGGGTTGTCTATGGTTGATTTTCTATGTTGGGATTTTGTGTTCGGCCTGGTATGATTCTCAATCAGAGACAGCTGTCAATCGTTGTCCCTGATTGAGAATCATACTTAGGCAGCCAGGGTTTCACTTGTGTTTTGTGGGTGTTTGTTCCTGTGGAGGTTTTGTTGCCACACAGGACGGTTTCGGTTTTGTCACGTTGGTTGTTTTTGTATTTTGAAGTGTTTTGTTGATTTTCATTAAAAGAATGAACACTAACCACTCTGCGTTTTGGTCCCCACCTTCTGTCAGCGAGGACAGCCGTAACAGTGTGCAAAGCTGTCATCAAGGCAAAGGGGGCTACTTTGAAGAATCTCAAATATAAAATATATTTTGATTTGTTTAACACTTTTTTGGTTACTACATGATTCCATATGTGTTATTTCATAGTTTTGATGTCTTCACTATTATTCTACAATGTAGAAAATAGTAAAAATTAAGAAAAATGCTTGAATGAGTAGGTGTTCTAAAACTTTTGACTGGTACTGTTTATCATTTGAAGGCTTTGACAATGACAGTTACTCAGTAGAATGAGTCACCATTTTACTGTTTGCAGTGAAATCTCCAGCAACAAGCTCATTGGTTGTTTGATTTTTACTCCTTATTTTCTGCACCTTTTCTCTTTGTTTAATTGGATTCCAAGATGATGATTCAAGACTTGGCACTCAGAGGCCAAATGAACCTACAGCAACATGTACTGCTTTGGGTACATCATGTGGTGACAGGTTGAGAAGTGTTACATGAGACATATATTTCTTCACTCAACAGCCGTCTTGCCAAGCCAGCCCAAGTCAAACACTGCAGGGATGGGATGGGCAACAGGGTATGCTGCTTTTTAATCTGTTTCAACTCTCACAGATCAGATCAGTTAAGTCCCAATTTCAACTCAAATTTGGGTTTCATGAGATGTTTTGAGGTTTCTAGAATGTTATGTGTAGTGTTGTGATGCTATTTTCTCATTTTGAGATGGTACTTGTGTACCAATACGACGGCATTGTGTCTGCAGTGCAATCTACTGTAAAAATGTTGTGTGTGTGTGTGTGTGTGAGTGCGTGCGTGTGTGCGTGTGGTGGTTGCATGGGTCAATACTTACTGTGTTAACAGAGACATGATCCTACTCCTCAAGCAAGCCTCGTGGTTAATAGCAGGCCTTATTGTCTGTGGTGGATTAACTGTTAAAATGGGATGAAAACCCTTGGCTCTGCCTGCTTTCTTCCCTAAACCCTCAGCGGTGGCGTAGGACTATGCTGCAGTACCTGGGCCCCTCGAGGTCCACACCCTCCTATTTGGCTGTTTTTCATCGCGCTCTCATTGGAGATTACGCCGGAGTTGATCTTTATCTCTCGCACCTCCTTACAGAAATCCAACTAAAAGCCTTGCCCTGGGTTCTGCTGAGAGATAAGACTCAAACTGAAATATTGTAACCCGCCGCCATTACACTGTTCACTGCTCCCCAGCAAGGTAATGTTCCGCTGGAGGTCAGGTCTGTCTAGCAGGTCTATCACTCCTGTAGTTTTACAAGGCACAAAACGAGAGCAGAGAATGCGCTCTGAGCTCATCAACTGGTTTTACTGTGTACACTGTCGTAAGGGCATTTGGCTTGGCACAGGGAAAATGGAACGTTGTGAAACATAAAGCATGGAGCAGAGAGGCGTGATCTGTGACAGACAAAATCATCACAGAACAGAGGGGGTTGCCGGATCAAAGAGAGGAGTAATCGCTTTGTTGACATGTTGAGGGGCATCCTACTAGTTGATGCCATATTACATCAAGAACAAACAAACAGCTGTTAATTTGGGTAAAAGCCCTCCAGGCCTCACAGCCTGGTTTGTTGCCTGCCCAGCACCACTGTCCTATAGCAGCCTCTACTGGTAACTGCTGGAGCAGAAGCTCTACACTGTAAAAATATAGAGTCCACTTGCACTGATGGGGACCACATCGGGCCAATGGCCTTTCACTGGCCCTGGGCCTATAAGTATGCCAGCTTCTATATTAAGCGTTACAAGCCATTGAAGTGCGGGACTATACTGTGTCTCACACCTCCTCAGCTACGAATAAGTGGTGGGCACTGGTTAGTGAGATGTGGGCTGGTTACTCTATCCATCCGTCACAGGGTTGCCAAAACCCTTTACAGTGCCCTCTGGCACACACCCAAACCCCACATCGCCTGCTATTTATACCTTTGTCACTGTCATCATCAAATTGCAGTGGCTATTTTTTCATAGTTTAGGCAATTATCATAATAGTTACTGGAGAGAGCAGTAGTCAATGTTGTTTTAACTCATAACAGCAGGATAACCCATTAAGAATGGATTTAGAAATACTGCTGCAATTGAAGGACAAAAATGTGATAGTCTTTCATGCCAAATGTTTTTTAGGAAAATTAATTTGTCAATTCCCTGTATAATTATAACACAGTGGTGAAAGCTTTTATGACTGACTGCAGAACAACAGTAATTGTGTTTAAATGACAGTTAGTAAAACATGATAAGTGGGAAGAAAAGGGAGTTGATGTTGATGATGATTTAGAGAAATCAAGTGCTGCTAGATGATTTGTAAACAAAGCATTATCTGTGTCTTCACACTGTGCCAATGTTTTGTTTTGTGCTTTTTCAAATCTGCTTGTATTGATTAAGGAAGAACATGCAATAATTATTTGTTTTGATTGGCCTTTCGGGATACTGAATGAAGAATGAAGGTAGTCTTCCTCACTGAAACAGTTGGATCAAGTGCACGTAACCCATCAATTTATGAGTTGTCCTGCAATTTACGAGATGACAATTGCAATGAATCTCTCTTCACAAAGCAACATACTTCTATGAATAAAGGTCATTGGGGCTGACTTGCACACTTTATCAGCATACTGTAAACTTTCATGGTGTTTGCACAATCATCTGTACTGTCACGTGGACAAATGTCCATCAGTGATGACATACTAACCTTGGCCTTAACCACCATGTACCTGCCCTCACCAATATCAAACCGTGGAACTCTGGCCACATCTTGCACCCCCATATACACGGAAAGAGAGTTAGGTAGAGGGCATTGCCCATGCTTCAGTAAATGCAATGTGGCAGCAGTAAATGTAATTCGGCAAGGCTCTGGGTTTAGCACAGCGCCCACATTAATCCTTCTGAATGAGGACAAGTGGCCTAGTGGTTACGGCTCTAGAAACCAAAAGCCTGCTGTTCAACTAAGTGCAGGATTGGTTGTTGTGTGTTCTGAGTTTGTGTCTTTTGTCAGAAGAGAATATGTTAAATTAACAGTGTCAACATAATTAACGGGGAACTAGGTTTCACTTTACAAACCTCCTTGATTACAACACTGGGACTTGGTTCATCCTGTATCTTTAACATGAACATAAAAGACTGATGCTGATAATGATCTGAATGTCAGAGTAATATATTAGACTACTAATCTAGACTGATTGGAGGGATTTGCTGATTGCTTGTGAGACAGTATTTTGAGGAATTGTTAAATAAATGTTATAGGTCCCAGTGCATTAGGATTTCATTGTGAATGAAATAACATGGAATTACAGTTAAACTGTGAAATAATGTGTTGGGTTGGAAAAGGATTGATTAATTTCTGCTTTTTTAAAAGGAAATTAAAACTATCAAGTCTAATAAATAGGTTACTAAAACACTGGGGTAAATCTACTGTACATGTTGCATTTATTTGGTGCTTTTGATTTCATAATTTCACGGGTTAAAGTTACATGACAAAATCTCTGTAAATAGCAGGCTATCACAATAGTATTCACCATCATATAGACCTTTGATAAATATAGACAGCAGGCCTAACAGGAATATAAAGGTCCACCATGAGTAAAAGTGCAAGTCAGACCAGTCGCCTGAATTCATTTTACACATGGTCCATTTCTATAGTGCGTGTCTTGCATTGTTAAACATTAATTGACAATCATGACGTCTAATGTGATTCTGGACCTGTCCCTGTTCCGTATTTGCTTATATTAGAGTAGATTTATCGAAAATAAAGTCATGCAAATGCAGCTCAATTTCTCTAAAGCTATTATTTGACATGTAATAGATTCTGCACAGGTGTGTTGCGTCATGTTATGGTCTCTCCTGACAACTGAATGTAAGATATTTTGTCAATAGTCCTAATATAACCATTAGCCTTAAGTATTTCGTGATATGAGTAGACACATGATGGACGATCGCTTGAGCGTTACAGAAGAATAAGAAGAATATGCCTGTAACTCACTTTGTTCATGATAAACAAAATCAGATGTAGTTTTAATACAATGATGATTAGCATTCACTGCATGCATAGAAATATTATATATAAACCATTAACACCATTATGCATTCATCAGCATCCCTTGATTTGACAGAGTTCAAGCATATTCACTTACCCGAACATGAGTGCAGAGGTTTAGGCCTAACGATGAGTGAAGGGCATACTGAGTAAAGAGAAAGTTTCTCAAAGTAATCACATGTTTCCTTGGAAAGAATTTCGTCAATCATAAAAGTCTTGTAGCGACGCCTGGCTGCTTTCAGCTGCCCGGAGGAGGAGAGTCTCAACTCGGCTTGACAGTGCATGATGTCCCGATGTGCTTGGCTTTCGCACTGTGCCCAAATATTAACTCAAAATATCAAAACGAAACCAGTTCAAACTTGAGAGTTAGGTGTCTTCAAGCGATTTATTGATGCATTTTAGTTTTCCGTTTTCGGAACAGGCTTGCTTTGTTCTATCCCTGAGCCGTACTAACTGCAGTTGCCTTCAACTTGAGCCGCGCAGTGCGCTTCAGAGTGGTTATTATGATCTGAGTACAATGTGCCCGGACGCGCCGCTATATATAAACGATCTCCCCATACACATCTTTACTGCAACGAGTGCAGATGTCAATCAACGTCTCTCTCGCTCTCTCTCCCTCGCCCTCTCTCGCACTGTCCCTCTCTCTCTCCCACTATTCAATTCAAGGCGCTTTATTGGCATGAAAACACACGTTAACATTGTCAAAGCAAGTGAAGTAGTTATAATATACATAAGTGAAATAAACAATAAAAATGAACAGTAAACATTACTCTCACGGAAGTTCCAAACGAATAAAGACATTACAAATGTCATATTATGTATATATATATATACAGTGTTGTGACGATGTGCAAATGGTTAAAGTACAAAAAGGAAAATAAATCAACATAAATATGGTTTGTATTTACAATGGTGTTTGTTCTTCACTAGTTGCCCTTTTCTTGTGGCAACAGGTCACAAATATTGCTGTTGTGATGGCACACTGTGGTATTTCACCCAGTAGATATGGGAGTTTAGCAAAATCGTTTTTTTTTCGAATTCTTTGTAGATCTGCGTAATCTGAGGGAATTATGTTTCTCTAATATGGTCTAGTATGGTCTAATACGCACTATCTCTCTATGACTGACAGACACACTCTCTGTCCCTCAACCGCTCTCTCTATCTCAGCGCAGCCCAAACCGGTCTCGCTCCTTTGGTCTTCCCTACATGCAGTCTAATTGCACAAGGAGTTTAAAAACTATATGATATGATACAATATCTCAGATGACCATTGGAGGTATTATTATTATTATCATTAGCATTATTATTATCTGCTTTAGTATTAGGCCTAACCTTTTATCAGCTAATTATTGTGTTCATATTATTTCTCCAAAAATCAATAAGACTACTGATTTTCAGACGCAACTCTCAACCTCGGAAATGACCTGGATGTGCATAGTTAATTGTAATAGAGAAGTGTGTAGCCTACTAAATAGAATGAATTGAAATGTTTGGTCATACAAAAGCATGATATTTTGTCACAAGCTTCAGGCCTATTATGTTAGGTCCAACTGGTGGGATTACAGTGAATGTATAGGTATGCTACGTATGCATGTAGTCTATTTGATGCATTTGGGCTCAAACACAAATTAAAAATATACTATTATTATTGTAATAGCTATTCTTTAAAAGCAATCAAGGGATAATAAAAACTACTATAAACGACTATACTAACTGATGGGAATAAAATGAATGCATGTATATGTAGGCTATGTAGGAATGAATGTATTTAATCAATTTGGGCTTACACATCAATCAAAATCAAATTATTATTATAGTAGCTATTCTTTAAAAGCATTTAAGGGATAAGAAAAACGACTATAAACGAACAGTAACACTAAACATGTTTTGCAGTACAACGCGGATTGCAGACTACCGCGAGTATAATTATTGTGAGTTGAAAGATAACCTTTTAGCCTTTGATATTTCTTATGCACTTGTTTTACGATCGTCTTTTCTATTCCTAATTTACTTTCGCAGCCTAACACAATAACACACTAACGGTATTTTTTAAAATGGTAATAGCAGATTATTATTATTGTTATTTTATTGTTGTTATTGTGCCGTTAATTGTTTGATTATTTGTTTAAATACCTATATATTTTTAAATGAAACACAGAGAGGACTAACACAGAGAGGCAATTACTGATTCGTTTGTGTTTGTGGGTAACTGCCAAGATATAGGCCTACTGTCTTTCACATTTGAACTTTTGGGTCTTGAAAATGTAATTGAACTAAACTCATCTAGATTATTTAATTGATTTCACCAGGAAATAAACAGTTGCAGGCTATATATCAACTGCAGGGCCATCGAAAGTAATTACAGAAAATTGGGCAAAGTATACAAGAACACTGATAAATCAGTAGGCTTAGAGAAATACATTGTATTTTGTTGGTGAGTCTTATATGACCCTGCAACAGTTTAGGCATGTCAGAAATAATTTTATAGGTGACTGATAACAATACTCCAACCGATGCTAAAATGTCCAATAGAATAACCGATTATCTTACTCATAAAGTGAGTTAATTACTATCTACGCCCAAAAGTCCATTATAACCTACTTTCATTACTAGTTACAGATGCGAGGGATATTAGTAATCACTCACTCAAGTGTGATTCCTTAGCTGGCAGGCTGCATATTTTCCGTATGTTTTCTAATATGCCTTCAGGGGCTTCGATATGGTTGGACGAGGAAACTTCAACAGCGCTCCACCTTTGCTCTCAGTGGAACGTTTAAAATGTATTCCTGCTGAAGTATCATAAACTGAGATTGTAATACAACATATTTAATTAAAAGTTACAGATAGGCTATAATGAAAATGTAGGCTCATATATCACCCGATTGCTTTCCGGAAACGGCTCAGATAACCAACTCGATGTGCAGTTCAAAGGACATTATGTACATTTCAGATGGCTCATTTTATTCTGTGTGTTTAAGCAGAAGAAAGACCACAGCAGCGCTAACATCAGACGATAGTGTCAAGTTTACACGTTGAAATGGTGGCATGAACAGAAATTATTATCATTTTCCCAAGCCATGGGGGTAAATATAACTCCCTGCCAGTGGCGTGTATTCAGGGATGCCAAGGTAAGCCATGCTTCCCCCAAAAATTGGACTAAGAAAAAATACATGAAAAATAGTTTATCTTTTGTCTCTGTGTTTCATAATGTTCCTTCAATTCCCAAGAGGCTGAATGTATCTCACAGGAAAAAGCATCCGAGCGAGGGAAACAGCGCTCCGCTGTCTCTCTACGTGTAGCCCATCTATTTGATGCGGTCTGGTCCAAACGAGTATGACATTGTTGCCGCCCGTGGCATTGAAGGAAAGGGAAGCCAGAGAGCATCTGGCCTCTCTTGACAAAAAAAGTATAAACATTTGCCAATGAGGGTTGAGCTAAACTGAGCGAGCTGTGCTGTGAATGGTAGTGGGGTACCCAAAAATGTGTCAAGGAAACCAGTTTGGATTTCGCTTCACTCCTATCAAATCCCATTTAGAGCACACGTTGACAAAGAAGCTTGAATTGTTACATCTTGTTGTGTTGTTTTCTCCAATGGCTAGCTAGCCAGCTAGCTAAAATTGTCCCTTTCCTAAATTAGACATGGATGGAGATAAGGATTTTGACTATATTGTTGTACCCCTGGCCTGAGAGGATGGACGTGCAATATGTAACTAGATGTAGAAAGCTAATGTTAACTAGCTAACGTTGCCCATGATTGGAAGTTAGGATAGCGAGCAAACATTTTAGCAAGGTAGCCTAGGCCAATAAAAAATAAAAGCGTGTACTCTATGACCGTTTCGTCAACATTAAAGAGAGGAGGATGACATCGGCGTAGGGTGAGTCAACATCTTTTCTACTTGCACGAACGTGCACACACAGAAATCAGAGCCATGGACAGCCACATCATATTTAGCTTATGTTGCTTGGCCTAATTGTTTTTTTCATCTTTTGTCACTGTATTCGACTAATGTTACGAACCGGCTCGTAGGCCATAACAAAGAGAGACAACACGGAGATACATAAATAACAAAAATACATGTATTAAATAAAGTAACCTATATACAAATAACAATGGTGTGTGTGAGTGGATGCGTGCATACATTGTGATAATGAGTGGTGTTGAGAGGTGCCAAAATAAACTAACACAAAGAAGTCCCAAAATGCCACACCAGCAAAAAACAGTGTCTGCGTGGAGTCTCTCCACGTGTGTCCCATTTTGCTGACGACCCTCACAGCTCCGCCCACCGTCATCCTACTAAGGAAAACAAGAGCAGAGAGAAAGAATACGGCAGACATAGTGGGAGGGTCGTAACACTAAGCAGAGGTGATTTTATGATGTTGAAGTTGAAATGTTGCTGGAATAGTGGAGGCAGCTCCTGTTTTCTTTGCGATTTGGCATTACTCTCTGTGGTTTTAAATCAATAGTTGTTTAGTGGCCCGCTTGCTTGACCATGCTGTAGGTCATGTAACTGTCTGTTACTGTACATACAATATGCTTTGTGGACTTCACTGGACAGAGGTTGCTATCCGGTTTTGTGATAAAACAAAGGTGTGGTTGAATTTATTCTGCCACTGTGTCTTATTGTCTCTACCTTTAGGCCTATACAGTGCATGCGGAAAGTATTCAGACCCCTTGACTTTTTCCACATTTTGTAACATTACAGCCATATTCTAAAATTTATTCAATTGTTTGTTTTCCTCATCAATCTACACACAATACCCCATAACGACAAAGCAAAAATAGGGTTTAGAAATGTTTGCAAATTTATATGGAGAAAAACAACTGAAATATCACATTTACATAAGTATTCAGACCCTTTACTCAATACTTTGTTGAAGCACCTTTGCCAGAGATTACAGCCTCAAGTCTTATTGAGTATGACGCTACAAGCTTGGCACATCTGTATTTGGGGAGTTTCTCCCATTCTTCTCTGCAGATCCTCTCAAGTTCAGTCAGGTTGGATGGGGAGCGTCGCTGCACAGCTATTTTCAGGTCTCTCTAGAGATGTTCAATCGGGTTCAAGTCTGAGCTCTGGCTGGGCCACTCAAGGACATTCAGAGACTTGTCCCGAAGCTATTCCTGCGTTGTCTTGGCTGTGTGCTTAGGGTCGATGTCCTGTTGGAAGGTGAACCTTCGCCCCAGTTTGAGGTCCTGAGTTCTCTGGAGCATGTTTTCATCAAGGATCTCTCTGTACTTTGCTCCGTTTATCTTTGCTTCGATCCTGACTAATCTCCCAGTCCCTGCCTGCTGAAAAACATCCCCGCAGCATGATGATGCCACCACCATGCTTCACCATAGGGATGGTGCCAGGTTTCCTCCAGACATGACGCTTGGCATTCAGGACAAAGAGTTTAATCTTGGTTTCATCAGACCAGAGAATCTTGTTTCTCATGGTCTGAGAGTCCTTTAGGTGCCTTTTGGCAAACTCCAAGCGGGCTGTCATGTGCCTTTTACTGAGGAGTGGCTACCGTCTGGCCACTCTACCATAAAGGCAGAGTTCTGTCATACTATCCAGGTCTGTGCCCAAACAATTAGAGCTTCTACTTTTAAAAATCCACCTTTCTAGAAACAAGTCGCTCACCGTTGCCGCTTGCTATAGACCACCTTCTGCCCCCAGCTGTGCCCTGGACACCATATGTGAATTGAATGGGTCTGCGGTCAAACGACCGCCCCTCATCACTGTCAAACGCTCCCTTAAAGACTTCAGCGAGCAGGCCTTTCTAATCGACCTGGCCCGGGTATCCTGGAAGGATATTTACCTCATCCCATCAGTAGAGGATGCCTGGTTATTCTTTAAAAGTGCTTTCCTCACCATGTTAAATAAGCATGCCCCATTTAAAAAAATTGAAACAGGAACAGATATTGCCCTTGGTTCACTCCAGACCTGACTGCCCTTGACCAGCACAAAAACATCCTGTGGCGTACTGCATTAGCAGCATTTTTCTACGGCTGGCCATGCTTTCCACCTGGCTACCGCTACCCCGGTCAACAGCCCTGTACCCCCCACAGCAACTCGCCCAAGCATCCCCCATTTCTCCTTCACCCAAATCCAGAAAGCTGATGTTCTGAGAGATCTGCAAAATCTGGACCCCTACAAATCAGCCGGGCTAGACAATCTGGACCCTCTCTTTCTAAAATGATCTGCCGAAATTGTTGCAACCCCTATTACTAGCCTGTTCAACCTCTCTTTCGTATCGTCTGAGATCCCCAAAGAATGGAAAGCTGCTGCGGTCATCCCCCTCTTCAAAGGCGGAGACAATCTAGACCCAAACTGCTACAGACCTATATTTATCCTACCCTGCCTTTCTTAGGTTTTCGAAAGCCAAGTTAACACAGATCACCGACCATTTCGAATCCCACCGTACCTTCTCCGCTATGCAATCTGGTTTCCGAGCTGGTCATGGGTGCACCTCAGCCACGCTCAAGGTCCTAAACAATATCATAACCGCCATCGATAAGAGGCAATACTGTGCAGCTGTATTCATTGACCTGGCCAAGGCTTTTGACTCTGTCAATCACCACATTCTTATTGGCAGACTCAACAGCCTTGGTTTCTCAAATGACTGCCGAGCCTGGTTCACCAACTACTTCTCAGACAGAGTTCAGTGTGTCAAATGGGAGGGCCTGTTGTCCAGACCTCTGGCAGTCTCTATGGGGAGACACAGGGTTCAATTCTCGGGCCGACTCTCTTCTCTGTATACATCAATGATGTCGCTCTTGCTGTTGGTGATTTTCTGATCCACCTCTACGCAGACGACACCATTCTGTATACTTCTGGCCCTTCTTTGGACACTGTGTTAACTAACCTCCAGACGAGCTTCAATGCCATACAACTCTCCTTCTGTGGCCTCCAACTGCTGCAAGTAAAACTAAATGGATGCTCTTCAACCGATCACTGCCCGCCCGTCCAGCATCACTACTCTGGACGGTTCTGACTTAGAATATGTGGACAACTACAAATACCTAGGTGTCTGGTTAGACTGTAAACTCTCCTTCCAGACTCACATTAAGCGTCTCCAATCTAAAATTAAATCTATAATTGGCTTCCTATTTCGCAACAAAGCCTCCTTCACTCATGCTGCCAAACATACCCTCGTAAAACTGACCATCCTACCAGTCCTTGACATCGGTGATGTAATTTACAAAATAGCCTCCAACACTCTACTCAGCAAATTGGATGCAGTCTATCACAGTTCCATCCGTTTTGTCACCAAAGCCCCATATACTACCCACCACTACGACCTGTATGCTCTCGTTGGCTGGCCCTCGCTTTATATTCGTCACCAAACCCACTGGCTCCAGGTCATCTATACGTTTTTGCTAGGTAAAGCCCCACCTTATCTCAGCTCAATGGTCACCATAGCAGCACCCACCCGTAGCACGCGCTCCAGCAGGTATATTTCACTGGTCACCCGCAAAGCGAATTCTTCCTTTAGCCGCCTTTCCTTTCAGTTCTCTGCTGCCAATGACTGGAACGAATTGCAAATATCACTGAAGCTGGAGACTCATATCTCCCTCACTAACGTTAAGCACCAGCTGTCAGAGCAGCTCACAGATCATTGCACCTGTACATAGCCCATCTGTAATTAGCCCATCCAACTACCTCATCCCCATACTGTTATTTTATTTTTTTGCTCCTTTGCACCCCAGTATCTCGATTTGCACATTTATCTTCTGCACATCTATCACTCCAGTGTTTAATTGCTAAATTGTAATTATTTCGCCACTATGGCCTATTTATTGCCTTACCTCCCTTACCTCATTTGCACACACTGTATATAGACTTTTTCTATTGTGTTATTGAGTGTATGTTTGTTTATTCCATGTGTAATTCTGTGTTTGTGTCGCACTGCTTTGCTTTATCTTGGCCAGGTTGCAGTTCTAAGTGAGAACTTGTTCTCAACTTGCCTACCTGGTTAAATAAAGGTGAAATACAATTTTTTAAAGGCCTGATTGGCAGAGTGCTGCAGAGATGGTTGTCCTTCTGGAAGGTTATCCCATCTCCACAGAGGAACTCTGGAGCTCTGTCAGTGTGACCATTGGGTTCTTGGTCACCTCTCTGACCAAGGCCCTTCTCCACGATTGCTTAGTTTGGCCGGGCAGCCAACTCTAGGAAGAGTCTTGGTGGTTCCAAACTTCTTCCATTTAAGAATGATGGAGGCCACTGTGTTCTTGGGGACCTTCAATGCTGCAGAAATGTTTTGGTACCCTTCCCCAGATCTGTGCCTCGACACAATCCTGTCTCTGGGCTCTACAGAAAATTCCTTCGAACTCATGGCTTTGTGTTTGCTCTGACATACACTGTCAACTGTGGGACCTGATAGAGACAGGTGTGCGCCTTTCCAAATCATGTCCAATCAATTGAATTTATCACAGGTGGACTCCAATTTTTTATTGTGTGAATAAAAAAACAAAATAATTGAATCCATTTTACAATAAGGCTGTAAAGTAACAAAATGTGGAAAAAGTTAAGGGATCTGAATACTTTCCGAATGCACTGTCTATCACGGTCACAAGGAATTAACAGGTTATAGAGCAAACAATGCAATTATCACAACACATAGGTTGTAATATGACTTTTTTGTGGGGTGGAGTTGGCTTCCCCAGTGATTTTACCCATGCACCGCTACTGCTCATTGCAGACCCTATGTAGATTACAGCCGCCACGTTCAAAGTGTGAAGGATTATGGGGAAGAAAACATGGAGCTCTGCATGGGAAAGATTGGGCTCTTTTGGGTTTGATGGATTGATCAAAGGGAAAAGATGAGAACAACTGTGAGAGGCTGCTGCTGTCTTTAAAGTTGGGAGTCTGGATGGTGGGGGGTCAATGGGGTTTGGATACTTTGGCACCAATGAACCCTGCAACCTGAGTGCAAGGATTTGAGTTGATGGAAGCAGGCTCCTGGGCTGCAGGGAGGGAAGGGAAAGGGGTGTGCTTCTATATAAAGGCGCATCATGCACCCCAAAAAATCTGAGCGGGGCACAAAGTGTGTGAGGATGGCTGGACTGTCTGGCCCGACACCATCTGTACATTTTTAGAATTTAGCATTTTTCAAACACTTGAAACAGCTTTTTCCTGCAATCTAGGTCCGACACCATCTGTACATTTTTAGAATTTAGCATTTTTCAAACACTTGAAACAGCTTTTTCCTGCAATCTAGAGCCATAATCATTAAGTTCATGTAAAATATATGTGCATTTTGTTCTGCATATCTAAGCATACCTCTTGAGCAGCCTATATCCTCTTGACTAGTTATTTTTTAAATAAGAGACAAGATATGCTTCTCCGCTAAAATCTGGGTAAAAGATTGAAAGGAATGTGAGTCTTAAGTACATTTAGTATTTGGCTGTTTTTCTAATGTCTACCAACCTTGCCAGATAGTTTGACAATAGCCATTCTAACTTGATTGATAGCCTGAAATGGATTATTGGTATCTAGTTGGGAACATATCTGGGCTAAAGTCAACTTCATAAAATTGCTAGGTGGCAGTAGTATTATAAAGAAACAACAAAAATATAAATGTTTTGTTAAACAGGACAAATCTGAGGCAGTACGTACCCCTGTGCCCCCTATGGGCATGACGCATCTGTCTATAAATCCACACAGGAGCGGCCACTGACTGTGCCTCTATTCCGTCTGCTCTAGTGCTAGAGACGCCAAACAGATCAATCAATTAAAACAGTTAGGCCCCAGCCAGCAAGGGTAATTACAGCCTTTCCCGTACTGCCTGTGACAGGGAACTGAGGATACTCTTCATTAGAGCCACTTCCAAGCATCGGAGCGGAATCTGACACTTGCCAGATTAAGCAAGACAAAGGGTTTAGTGTAGTGGGAGCAAATGCACCTCCACCTTTGGACCCAGAGCATTATTGGGGATGTACATGTTGATACACAATGAGAGCAGTTGTTAGCAGCCTAAGCACTTTTGGAAGGGTATATTATGACCTCAACCTTTTCAAAGGGCATCACATAGAGCAGGGCCACTAACTGTAACATGAGGTTTCAATCCTGGGCTAAAACAATGACCAAAGTAGGACTAATTCCATGGCTGAATAAAAAAAATAATATCCAAAGGTGACCAGGCATTAAAGCTACAGCCTACCATAAGTCAGAAATAACACCAAATGTTGTTGCTCAAGTGATGAAAAGGTGCCACTTCAATGCTACATGTCAGCAATGATATGATTGTTCCACCATCTTGACAAGTTAGATTGCATAGAATGTAAAGAGAATATTTGTCACATTTTGTGTAACTTGACTATGTAAACAGTTAGGTGCCAAAGATATAAACCTTCACTTGAATGTGCATGCTAAATAGAGTAGACTAGTTGGCTTGGTCATCTTCCTGCGTCAATAAAAGGGTGTGTGGCACAACCTGCAGATTACTTTCTAACCCACTGCGTAAGCATAGTCCATGAAAGACAGACAAGTCAGGCATGTGTGTGTGATTAACTGCATAGTTCACATCTGTGATCTCAGGCACGTCTGTAAAAAGTACCAGTTGTAGCAACATTTCAATGGATGTTTTCAGAGTAATGCTTTTCCTGTAAACAGAAGACCAAAAAAAATAAATAAGTGTAGACAAATTATTTTTATGCCAATATTTCATGAAAACATCTAGTTTCACATGTACATGGAATCTTTTGGGTATCTTACAATTGTAAAGTTCTCAAATTTAAAATAGACTAATCCAAAAATCACATTTGCAATTTAAAGTTGTACCGTTAAAAACAAATGTCACAGTAAATTTCAGCCTATAGAGTGCTGCGGGTGGAATTAGATTACATAGCTGAAATAGTACCAAATTGTTTAAATACCTGAGCAATTTACCACAAACAGTTCGGCATCATACCTTGTAGAAATGAAATACCAGTTCTTGACAAACGGCTAAGCTTTTCAAACAAAAACTAAAAACGGACAACCGCCCCTTCTAAGGGGTATAATAATCAGTTTTGATAGATTTAACAATTCTCCAGGGGATGGTATGAAAATCTATTAAATCTCCCAATACATTTTTTTCAATTTGTCACAGTAAAACAATTGGAAAACCTCATGGGTAAAAAATAAAAAAGCTACGTCTTGTTTTTACTTGGACACAGTTGTGTATTTAAAAAATAAAGTCATTATCCTAAACATATGACTAATAGATTGTTTAAAAACAATGCATCTCCTGAGCTTGTAATTGTGTTTTTTCTCTCTCAATATGATCAGGATTTACACAATGAGTGTGGCATCCTGTAAAATTATAAAATATAGGTTCTTTAAAGTGAAAAATATTCACAATAGTCCTTAAAAATGTCCATAGTGCATCAGTATCGTCTCCATCGACCATCTCTGGAGCCATCCCTCCACCTGTCATCTCTGTTACGGCCGCCTCCGCTGCTCCCGCTCCTGTCATCATGGTGATAGTGTTCACCTCGCTGGTCATCTCGCTGGCTGCGGTGGTGCCGGTTGGAGCCGGTTTCAGAGCCTCCTGGGTAGCGCTGGTCCCTGCCGCTGTCCTGCTGGTACCCCTCCCTGTTGCCTCGAGGTGAGGAGCTGTCCTGTTGCCAGGACCCACCACCACCACTCTGTAGCTGCTGTGTTGGTGGCTGCCCTAGAAGCCCGATGCCGCCGGCTGGGAAGCCTCCATTCACGCCCAGGAGCTGTTGCATCTGCCACATGTTGTTCATCTGTTGAAATCACTTTTACTGATCCATGTCAACTGGTTAAATGCTCATGATACAGGCCACTATGTAGTACAGTTTGTCATATGCTCAGGATACACAATGAAATGGTTACTTGCAGGTTCACGGCACAACAATGTGACATAAGTGTCACTACTGGAGATGATAGTGCGTAATTGAATGGCTTGACATGAGTAAAGTCAGTGTGGATGAAGGTATGCTCACCATTGCCTGTCTTTGCAGACTATCAGGAGAGGAGAAGGTCCTCTGGATGGACCCCTGGTCTGGGCTCTTGTCATATCTGCACAAGAAACATGTAATTCCATATCACAGACAAATAGAGGCTATTGATGCACAATACATACCCTACATATGCATACTAACGTTGTTGGAGGATTTTGCATTATGTTACAACATACCTGCCCCCAGCCCCATGTGGACTGGGAGTATTCACAGGGCTTTGATTCTGGGAGTTCCCTGGGCTGTTAATGTGACTGCTTCCTGTAAATATTTATCCAAATAATTACATTTCAATTGCAGACAGACCCAAGTAAAACATTTGCAAATCAATTTCTATGAGTAGTATGGGGTTTACATTAGTTTACCTGCTCTGAACTGTACTTTGAGAGTTCTTCCGAATAGAGTTGCCCCATTGAGCAGGTTCATGCCATAGGGTACAGACACCTCATGCTTGAAACAGACAAATCCAAACGCTTTCTGTTTTCCATCATTGTCTTTTGGAATTTTCACTTTGAACATAGGTCCTGCCTACGTCACAGAGAACACAAAACAGACGATGGAGAACACAACTGTAAAATAAAAGTTAACCACTGTGCTCGCGGACTTGGTGTGCTAGCTCTGGTCCACGCGGATGCATTGGATCTGCATGTGCATCCGGGGCTTGCTCAAGTGTTTTATTTCGTGTTTTGGAGAAACGAAACGCTGCGCGCTGGGGATCTATGAAAGGCGAAAGATCAGAGACAACTTATAGTTGTCGTACAATGGACCAGAGCTAGATATGTGTTCGCTAATATAGCTAGCTAACGTCGTTAGCTAAGGCTGAATGAACTATATTGATCTGGATAACTAGATAATTACACGGGTCAGAAGCTTCCACATCATTATTTGTCGAATAAGTTACTGAGAAATTATCGCAATTCATTTAGCTAGCTAACATTAGCTATATCGTATCAATATAGTTCAAAGCTACTGCACCTGTAAAAAGAGCTCGAATAAAAGTTCTTCCGTCACTTTTGGATCCAAATTTCCAACAAAGAGAGTCCGGTCTGCTTCATCCGCTACTCCCATCTCGCTTTAATTATATCTAATGCACTTTATCAGGATGTAAACAAATTACAATGCGCGATTTTTATACAGTTGATCCGTGGTACGAGCGTAAAGTAAAACTGCCATCATTCGTCAACTCGAGTTGCAATAACTATCATGTTTTGCGACATATGCCCTTGAGCTCCGGTAAAAAAAAAAAGAAGGAATGCCATCAAATAAACCAGTGGTGGAAAAATGACCTAATTGTCATAAAAGTAAAGATTGAAAATAACTGAAGTGAAAGTCACCCAGTAAAATCCTACTTGAGTAAAAGTAAAAAAATATTTGGTTTTACATATACTTAAGTATAAAAAGTAAATGTAATTGTTAAAATATACTTAATTATCAAAAGTAAAAGTATAAATCATTTCAAATTCCTTATATTAAGCAAACCAGATAGCACCATTTTCTTTTTTTCTTTTAATTTACAGATAGGCAGGGGCACTCTCCAACAGTCAGACATGATTTAAAAACAAGCATGTGTTTAGTGAGTTCGCCAGATCAGAGACAGTAGGGATGACCAGGGGTATTCTCTTGATAAGTGTGTGCATTAGACCATTTTCCTGTCCTGCCAAGCATTGAAAATTAAATTAGTACTTTTGGGTGTCAGGACAATGTATGGTACACACTTTTCTTTAGGAATGTAGTGAAATAAAAGTAGTCAAAAATATAAATAGTAAAGTATTTTACACCACTGCAAATAACAACATGTCATTAGTTGAGTACACATGAGCCTCACCCCCATTAGCTTCCTGTCAAGTTTGTATTTACTGAATGTTACAACACGCTGAACATCATGCAAGGATTCCTGAGCCTCCCTGGATCTCTCTCTCTCTCTCGTACCTGCTGTCTCGTCCTCTAAATGCTTGGCTATGAAAAGCCAACTGACATTTACTCCTTAGGTGCTGACCTGTTGCACCCTCTATAACCACTGTGATTATTATTTGACCCCTTTGGTCATCTATGAACGTTTGAACATCTTGAAGAACGATCTAGCCTTAATGGCCATGTACTCTTAGCATCTCCACCGGCACAGCCAGAAGAGAACTGGCCACCTCTCAGAGCCTGGTTCCTCTCTAGGTTTTTCCCTTTCACCGTGCTTCTACATCTGCATTGCTTGCTCTTTGGGGTTTTAGGCTGGGTTTATGTATAAGCACTTTGTGACATCTGCTGATGTAAAAAGGGCTTAATAAATACATTTGATTGATTGATTGATTTTATTGACTGTCCCCAGCTGTCCGATGTGCCGGTGGGCAAGGTGTGAAACCAATACACTGGTGATAACTCATCCTGGCCTCAGAGTCATATGAAATATACTTTAAGACAGCTTAACAGCTCCAAGACTTAAGACACCTACTAATGGTCTATAAAGAAAGGAAAGTAGGGAAGTTGATCAGGAAGGATGGGTGGGCGTAATCCGGGACCTTCTAGCAATCTAAAGGTTTTGTTTTCTAGTCGTGTCGGGGGAATCAAATCACATTTGGCATAAAAATAAAGGTAGCCTAACAGTGAAATGCTTATGTATGGGTCCTTTTCCAACAATGCAGAGATAAGATAAAGATATACGTATATATATTATTTTTTAATAGTGACATGAGAAATTAATACACAGTGAATACAACTGTAACATTTTAGCTAACCCTTCTCCTAACCCTTATTCTAAATGTAACCCAATTCACCTAACCTGCTACGTAATTCACCTAACCAAATTTGTTTTAGATCCCCTAATCTTTCACATAAATTATCCAAACCTTTGTTGTTAGTTCACCTAACCATCAACCTAAATTCTACCCCTAATTCTCCTTTGTTGTGACGCAACAAGCAACCTGGTCTCAGAGAAAGACATATAATACTATACATCCTCCAAGATGTATGAAACATTAACAGCATCCAATTCGTATGTTATTGTACGATCAGTTAAGACTTATGATAATATCAAATTGTATTAGTCACTTGCGCCGAATACAGTGAAATGCTTACTTACGAGACCCTAACCAACAATGCAGTTTTAAAAAATACGGATAAGAATAAGAAATAAAAGTAACAAGTAATTAAAGAGCAGCAGTAAAATAACAATAGCGAGACTATATACAGGGGGGTACCGGCACAGAGACAATGTGCGGGGGCACGTCTTAGTTGAAGTAATATGTAGATGTACAGTTGAAGTCGGAAGTTTACATACACCTTAGCCAAATACATTTAAACTTAGTTTTTCACTATTCCTGACATTTAATCCTATTAAAAATTATCTGTCTTAGGTCAAGTAGGATCACCACTTTATTTTAAGAATGTGAAATGTCAGAATAATAGTAGAGAGAATGATTTTTTTCAGCTTTTATTTCTTTCATCACATTCCCAGTGGGTCAGAAGTTTACATACACTCAATTAGTATTTGGTAGCATTGCCTTTAAATTGTTTAACGTGGGTCAAACATTTCGGGTCGCCTTCCACAAGCTTCCCACAATAAGTTGTGTGAATTTTGGCCAATCCCTCTTGACAGAACTGAGTCAGGTTTGTATGCCTCCTTGCTCGCACCAGCTTTTTCAATTCTGCCCACAAATTTTCTATAGGGTTGAGGTCAAGGTTTGTGATGGCCACTGCAATACCTTGACTTTGTTGTCCTTAAACCATTTTGCCACAACTTTGAAAGTATGCTTGGGGTCATTGTCCATTTGGAAGACCCATTTGCGACCAAGCTTTAACTTCCTGACTGATGTCTTGAGATGTTGCTTCAATATATCCACATAATTTTCCTACCTCATGATGCCATCTATTTTGTGAAGTTCACCAGTCCCTCCTGCTGCAAAGCACCCCCACAACATGATACTGCCACCCCCGTGCTTCACGGTTGGGTTGGTGTTCTTTGGCTTGCAAGCTTCCCCCTTTTTCCTCCAAACATAACGATGGTCAAACAGTTTTATTTTTGTTTCATCAGACCAGAGGACATTTCTCCAAAAAGTACGATCTTTGTTCCCATGTGCAGTTGCAAACCGTATTCTGACTTTTTTATGGCGGTTTTGGAGCAGTGGCTTCTTCCTTGCTGAGCGGCCTTTCAGGTTATGTTGATATAGGACTCGTTTTACTGTGGATATAGATACTTGTGTACCTGTTTCCTCCAGCATCTTCACAAGGTCCTTTGCTGTTGTTCTGGGATTTATTTGCACTTTTCGCACAAACGTACGTTCATCTCTAGGAGACAGAACACGTCTCCTTCCTGAGTCGTATGACGGCTGCGTGGTCCCATGGTGTTTATACTTACTTACTATTGTTTGTACAGATGAACGTGGTACTTACAGGCTTTTGGAAATTGCTCCCAAGGATGAACCATACTTGTGGAGGTCTACAATTTTTTTTCTGAGGTCTTGGCTGATTTCTTTTGATTTTCCCATGATGTCAAGCAAAGAGTCACTGATTTTGAAGGTAGGCCTTGAAATACATCCACAGGCACATCTCCAATTGACTCAAAGGATGTCAGAACTTCTAAAGCCATGACATCATTTTCTGGAATTTTCCAAGCTGTTTAAAAGCACAGTCAACTTAGTGTATGTACACTTCTGACCCACTGGAATTGTGATACATTGTGATACAGTGAATTAGAAGTGAAATAATCTGTCTGTACACAACTGTTGGAAAAATTACTTGTGTCATGCACAAAGTAGACTATTGTTTGTTAACAAGAAATTTGTGGAGTGGTTGAAAAACAAGTTTTAATGACTCCAACATAAGTGTATGTAAACGTCCGACTTCAACTGTAGGTAGAGTTATTAAAGTGACTATGCATAGATGATAACAACAGAGAGTAGCAGCAGTGTAAAAGAGATGGGGGTGGGGGGGGGGGGGGGGGGGATGCAAATAGTCTGGGTAGCCATTCGATTATATGTTCAGGAGACTTATGGCTTGGGGGTAGAAGTTGTTTAGAAGCCTCTTGGACTTTGACTTGGCGCTCCAGTACCGCTTGCTGTGCGGTAGCAGAGAGAACAGCCTATGACTAGGGTTGCTGGAGTCTTTGACGCATTTTGGGCCTTCCTCTGACACCGCCTGGTATAGAGGTCCTGGATGGCAGGAAGCTTGGTCCCAGTACATCACCTTTGTAGTGTCTTGCGGTCAGAGGCCGAGCAGTTGCCATACCAGGCAGTGATGCAACCAGTCAGGATGCTCTCGATGGTGCAGCTGTAGAACCTTTTGAGGATCTGAGGACCAATGCCAAATCTTTTCAGTCTCCTGAGGGGGAATATGTTTTGTTGTGCCCTCTTCACGACTGTCTTGGTGTGCTTAGACCATGTTAGTTGGTGACTAAGGAACTTGAAGCTCTCAACCTGCTCCACTACAGCCCCGTCGATGAGAATGGGGTCGTTCTCTTTTTACTGTAGTCCACAATCATCTCCTTTGTCTTGATCACGTTGAGGGAGAGGTTGTTGTCCTGGCACCACACGGCCATGTCTCTGACCTCTTCCCTATAGGCTGTCTAGGCGTTGGTATCGGCAAACTTAATGATGGTGTTGGAGTTGTGCCTGGCCGTGCAGTCATGGGTGAACAGGGAGTACAGGAAGGGACTGAGCAATATATGTCCTCTAATTCATATGACATTGTGCAACATATCATACTAAATGGAGTGTCACAGATTTACATGCTGATGAATGCGAATTGCCATGGGACCACATTGCCTAACTTCATCTGTAGATTGCTGATTTCCTGCAGCAATTGCCTATCCTTACTAACACCTCTATAGAGTAGAGAGGGTGATGATTCAGACATGCTGTAATAGTGTGCCCTCCTCCCACTCTGTCCACAGGTCTCCTCATCCCCTTGGAAGTCGATGTGCATGCTGATGAGAATTTCCTGGACATGTACATTCCCCAGTCCAGTGCATGCGATCGGATCACTGACTCAAGTACACTGCGATGTATGCCCCTGGCCTTGTGGTGATGGCAGCATCATTATAGTGTCGAGGTCAAATGAGCCATGTGAAAAGCTTGACTTCCTCCCTAATCAGATGGCACTTGAACTGTGAGTGGCTGCTAAATTAATTAGTTTCATTAAAAGTCTAATGATTTCCCCCATGCCTGGAGAAATCCCATAGAGATTGTGATTGTGGCTGGGTATAAGGACCACACTGGAAAGATAAGAGTAGAATATCAATGGGACTCTTTTGAAGGCTGTTCTTATTTACAGGATCCCCACTAGAGCATTCATTTATAGCTGTCATTCATAATGTGGCAGTAAAATATATAGTTTAATACTAAAATCATAATTTTTTTTACAGGCCAGTTTGTTATGGGCATCACGTGTCGTGTACAGTATAGGGTAGTTAACACTTGATGTATCAGCACTTTCACATTATTTATGATTTAAAATGCATCAAATCTTTGTCAGTTGGCAGCGATAAAAAATCTATACCAATAAACCACACTTGTGCAGCAATGCACTCTGATGACTAAGGCACATTAATCTATTTTTGGACCCAGTAGCTATTAGCCCATATATCTCCCTGATGCCTTTTCCCTTTTTGTAGCATTGAATGGAATTCAGGAGAGCACTAACAAACAGCAGTTCCACAGAACCAGAAAATAGGCGGAAATTGGAGTAAAGTGGGGAACAACAAGCAGACAGGCTGATCTAGTCGCTTTGAGTAAAAAAAAACCCGAAGAGATGCTGAAAGAAAACAAAGGTTCTGCTGACCCTTTTTTATTTCACGAATACATCTGTTTAGTAGTTTTTCCATGGAATTTTGGATGAAATCTAAATCTTGTCATATTTCGGATTCATAATATGAAATACCAATTGGGATTGCTCTCTATTCAAGTGGCATAGCATTATTTTGTCGTGGCATAGCATTATTTTGTCGTGGCAGGGAGTTAACCCATTGGTTTCTCTCCAGAGTGGCAGCAGATGGCAGTGTTGTTCCGATGATAGACTGCATGCTCATGAAGAACACACTGGTTTGATTTGCTTGCGGTAACAAGGGCATAGCCTACTATTGAGCTTTTGTAAAAGCAAAAAAGAGAAATAGAAAACAATCTTAATGGAAATAGAAATATGCACTTTTTAGTCTAGCTTTACTGGGTGTTCCTGGATTCTATTTCATAGACAATCTCATTCGTACATAACACAGCGTTAGATAGTGGTACTGACCAATGATGGAGTGCAGATAGGGATTGAATATATTGGAACAGCAACATTGTGTCAACGTTGAAAAAATGCAACTAGCTTGGTAAATTGTAAACTGTTCAACAAATTATTATCAGAATGACCTCATGGCATATTTAACTATGTAAATAATAATCTGGATTTACACAGTACTTGCTGCAAGCAATATGCATTCACTTAGTAAACACCCACAGCTATAGTATATACCTCATGTCTTGTCTCGCTATGGTAAGATAAATTGACATGTTGGCCCTAGCTGTATCCCTCATCTTAATCTAGTAAACACAGCATATAACAAGCACTATGCCATTTTAAATGTTTATAATAATTAAGGAGACAGATTGAAATGTTGGCATTGCACTTCTTGCCAGAGAAATGAAATGTCAAAATGTTACACAATTAGCATAATTAACATTGGCCACTTTGGTTTCGGTCTCTGCCCCCATATCTTGGAACCTGCATTATTTTTGATTGAAGTGAAGAACAAGACCAAAGCGGAATATCACTGCGGTGCGAGATGAGAGTGAATGAGCATTTAAAGAAGTGAGACGCGATGACCAGGCCAAACCAAGAACTAGGCCACCTGTCTGTGGTGACGTAACGTATGGGTTTTGTTCGTCTACATTAGTCCCCTCTCCTTTAACCCCTGGGAAGAAGTGACTGTTGATGTGCCGATACACTGGTGGCTGGTCACATCCCTTGGCCCTTGCCTCTGCCTCAATTTATCCATCCTTTGGTTTATTAACATTCATCATTCATGTGGAATGAAGTGATTTGTGATCATTAAATGGACATGAATATTTGTCGGATTAAACTTTAATTAAGCCATCACTCTCCAGCGGCGCATGATGTCATCAATCGGCATCCTGTTCAATGCGCTCAGCTCTGGTTTAATGGCCTGTACCTTTATAAGTGCTACTCAGTGCTTATCCCACCATGCCAGCTCCCCCTTATTTTACACTTCTTGCACTCTGACTGGCCAGTCTAGTCTAAGATGGTTTTGAATGGTTTTAGGTAGCACTGAGAGGGTGTGGATCAATCACACTTAATTCAGCGGCAGAGCCTTGCACTTTTTGTCCATTTCATGCAAATGTCAGTAATTATTCCCTAATATACTGTATTCATGGAGGGTGATTTTGTGTACATATGGATATAAGTGCTGTGCGTACTGCAGTGGCGTAAATTACTTAAGTAAAAATACTTCAAAGTACTACTTAAGTAGATTTTTGGAGTATCTGTACTTTACTGTTTATAGTTTTGACAACTTTTACTTGTACTTCACTACATTCCTAAAGAAAATTATGTATTTTTTACTCCATACATTTTCCCTAACACCCAAAAGTAAATGGTCCAATTTATGCGCTTATCAAGAGAACATCCATGGTCATCCCTACTGTCTCTGATCTGGCGGACTCCCTAAACACACATGCTTTGTTTGTAAATGAGTGTTGGAATGTGCCTCTGGCTATCCGTGAATAAATAATAAAAAAAGAAAATGCCATCTGGTTTGCTTAATATAAGGAATTTGAAATGATTTATACTTTTACTTTTGATACTTATGTACACTACCAGTCAAACGTTTGGACACACCTACTCATTCAAGGGTTTTTCTTTATTTTTACTATTTTCTACATCGTTGAATAATAGTGAATAACACATATGGAATCATGTAGTAACCAAAAAAGTGTTAAACCAATATTTTTTATATTTGAAATTCTTCAAAGTAGCCACCCTTTGCTTTGCATACTCTTGGCATTCTCTCAACCGGCTTCATCAGATAGCCACCTGGAATGCATTTCAATTAACAGGCGTGCCTTTTTAAAAGTAAATTTGCGGAATTTCTTTCCTTCTTAATACGTTTGAGCCAATCAGTTGTGTTGTGACAAGGTAGGGATGGTATACAGATGATAGCCCTATTTGGTAAAAGACTAAGTCCATATGATGGCAAGAACAGCTCAAATAAGCTGTTGAAGACATGAAGGTCAGTCAATCTGGAAAATTTCAAGAAATTTTTAAGTTTAATCAAGTGCAGTCGTAAAAACCATCAAGCGCTATGATGAAACTGGCTCTCATGAGGACCGCCACAGGAAAGGAAAACCCATAGTTACCTCTGCTGCAGAGGATATGTTCGTTAGAGTTAACTGCACCTCAGAAATTGCAGCCCACATAAATGCTTCACAGAGTTCAAGTAACAGACACATCTCAACATCAACTGTTCAGAGGAGACTGTGTGAATCAGGCCTTCATGGTCGAATTGCTGCAAAGAAACCACTACTAAAGGACACCAATAATAAGAAGAGACTTGCTTGGGCCAAGAAACACGAGCAATGGACATTAGACCGGTGGAAATTTGTCCTTTGGTCTGATGAGTCCAAATTTGAGACCGCATTCCAGGTGAAGCTGGTTGAGATACTGGCAGTGTGCAAAGCTGTGGCAAAGGGTGGCTACTTTGAAGAATCTAAAATCTAAAATATATTTTGATTTGTTTAACACTTTTTTGGTTAGTATATGAATCCATATGTGTTATTTCATAGTTTTGATTTCTTCACTATTTTTCTACAATGTAGAAAATAGTAAAAATAAAGAAGAACCTTTGAATGAGTTGGCGTGTCCAAACTTTTGACGGGTACTGTATATTTAAAACCAAATACTTTTAGACTTTTACTCAAGTAGTATTTTACTGGGTGACTTTAACTTTTACTTGATTCATTTTCTTTTAAGTATCTTTACTTTTACTCAACTATGACAATTGGGTACTTTTTCCACCACTGGTGTACTGTAGCTTTTCTTACATATTTGATTGAGTGAACAGGACACACAGAAACACACCACACACACAGTTAGTTCTTGTGACATTGTATCAGCCCATTTCAAGGCCTCCAAGGATGGATAGAGGAAGATACTGAGGCAAGTCTTCAATCAATTGATTTATTTATTTCATATTGCACCATATTTGTTATCTGAATATCACTGCTGCATGCTGCCACCCTGATATGCTGTGGCTGTTTCCAGACTGGGACTCTGAATGCACAGAACTATTGTGTAGGCAGAAGGGTTCCACCCTGCCTGTTGCCATAGTACTAGGCTACTGGAGTGCTGAGTAGAAGCGCTTGGCATCAGCACCTTGCCACCAACTGCGGCTAGGCGACAAGCGCTCCAGCCCCACATCACTTACGTCTGAGAGCCCTCCTTTAGTCTCAGGAGGTGTTTAATTACTTAAATTAACTTAAATAATTATGAGCTTGGGAAGGAGCGCAGGTCGTAATAAAATGAATCAAGGGGGCGGCAGTTCGTTTTTTACATAGCCCCCCTCCGTTTCCTCTTCACCGTTTCATGGAGTTGAAGCGTCAGCACATTTCTCACGCTCTGCAAACCCTCTCACCATGACCGCCTGTTGAAACACAAAATAATGCCCTCTGCCTAAGGAGCCATATGGAGAGTACTTTATAGAGGGAGGACGGTGGGGATAACGACATGCCTGCAGGAATAATTAATAAGAGATGGATATCCAGAGTATCAAGCCCATCGCATCTCACAGCGGCTCTGAAGATCCCACTCCCTCTCCTCCACTCCTGCTGCTTCTGACGCCGAAAATGCCTTTGGAGAAGATAATGAGCTCTATCAAAATATGTATTTTTATTTTAAATACATATTTTTTTTAAATTCATATAACCGACAGTGTGGTGTCCCACATTTCAGCAGTTGAGCAAAAGATTGCATCAGTACCAGTCAATATCACAGCTGAGACAACATTGCATTCAGGAAGTGAGGGCTTCAGATCTGAATGTCCTCTGAGGGGGAAAAAATGACCCGGTTTTCCTTTGAAGGCATCATCAATATGGTAATCAGGTGATCAGGGGTACGATTAGCTAACACTAACTATTTGTTCTGTCAGTGGATCTGATGGACTGAAATTGGTTGCTTGTTTGTTCATTGATAACCAAACCCACAATCATTTCTCGGATGACCATCTAGAGAGGAAATTAGTTGGTACAAATTAGGGATCAAAGGTTAGTCCCAGGAGGAGATCTTGGTTCCCTTACAATCAAATGTCAGATGTTTAAACAACCACACTGAGGAATTCCCATCAACCACTGGAGAAACCTTCAGAGTGTACATCCCACTGGCACGTGCTCTGATTGAAAATGTTTATTTCTATGCTAAAAACCTGATATATTCAACTGGATGACATTAATATCTATCCAAAGGGTGAACATACATGGTAAAGACAATGATGGACCATGTCTACCGTATAATACGTACATACATGACAGGATGCTTATCTACCATGGTTCAGCCTTGGGGCCAAATTGCCACCTCCACAAGAAGTCAGTGATGCAATTGCAGGAGTGAAATAAGACTGCATTTAGACATGTGATTTCATGGAGAAGCTATTTGTATAGCCGGGGCATTTATGGAGTGCAAAAGAAGGTCAAAGAACCCTCAATCGTGTTGGTAACGCTCTGTGTGTAAATTAATTGCTGGTAGAGGCTTTAAGGAATAATTGAATTTACTACCGGCCTTATCTCGGCCTAAAATTGCACAGCTAACCTTCAGTGAGCTCTCAGGAGACCTCTGTAGTTTTTTTTCTCCTCACCCCCAAGCTCTACCTTTTTATCTGTCGGGATAAACCACATTACTTAAAACCCATGCAAGAGCAGGAGCTCCTTTGGGCTGTGTGTTTTAAACTCTAGAGTGAAAGTTCAAGAGCCATTTTGACAGATTCAGCAAGATGGGACCATGTCAAATCTGTGAGATTCTGCTGTTCCACAGCTAGGATCTGTCATTGTCAAAACCAATATGATGATTGTTTCCGCTACTTTTGGTTTGTCTGTTTTCTTGCCACATTCATTGTTCACTGCAGTGCCTAATGTAGTCACAATAATTGGTGTTTTATGCGTTCATGCTAAGAATTGGAAACAATTTAAACAAGGGAATACATGCCAAATGAAGTGAGAAATGAAACAGGAAAACATGATGGGAGATATTAATGAACTTTTAATCATTTAGTTCTCATCTAGAATTTGTTTTGAGGTACAACAGAGGAACTGTTGCTTTGAGGCAGATGCAATTAGATTTTTTTCTAATGGAACCTTTATTTAACTAGGCAAGTCAGTTATGAACAAATTCTTATTTATAATGACGGCCTACCCCGGCCAAACCCAGACGACGCTGGGCCAGTTGTGCACCACCCTATCGGACTCCCAATCACGGCTGGATGTGATACAGCCTGGAATCAAACCAGGGACTGTAGGGACACCTCTTGCACTGGGATGCAGTGCCTTAGACCGCTGCGCCACTCGGGAGCAATAATATCACTTTAATCCTTCAATCTGTCATAGATAAACAAAAAACAGTCAGGCATTTGAGGCACAGTTGCACACACAATTTCCTTGACAAATAAAGAGCATTTTTATTACTCTACATTTATAATATTGCATTTGATAGACTTTCTGTGTGAAATCTATCATTATGGTAATTAAATGTACAGAACATTGACTTCATTGTGTTAACCTAATTGGAATTTAAATACATTTTCTGAGGAAAAATGTTTCTTAGTCAATGCATGTATTGGTGCTTTCCTTCACAAATAAGAGTTCTAAATTGAATTGAGAGATAATATGTTTTTTTTCGCTGAGTACTCCATGTCAATTACATAGCAATGAGGAGCCAGTGATTTTATTTGGACCGGCACAAAGATTGGAAGTTATTGTGACATTGCTTTTCATTTACTAGACCACTGTGGTGTGGGCAACGATGCGTCAGTCAGTCGGCCAGCCCACTAGTAGCTCAGAGGAGAGAACTACGAATCCTCCAAAATAGCCTGTGTATCAACACCCCCACAAGCTGGTTCATGCTCGGCCTGGGGACATCAAATTTCATCAATCTTTCAGCCATTTACTGACGGGATGTACTCACAATTTTGTCTGACAAGCGATGCAGCGCTATGAAATATTAATTTTATATTTTCTGGCTTTTATTCCTAGATGTGGGGACAAAAATCTTCCCTCTAGCAACCAGTTCATACATTAACCCATAATGGCTAAGGGAAGTAGAACAGTAGGACACGTAGGCCTATTAATGTTGGGCGGTCTGCCGGTCACTACTGCCCATGCTGTAAACACAACATGTAGTGGACTGGGAAGAGTTATGTGGAAGTCCCATAGTAAACTGAGTAAAAGTGTTCCTCTCTCCTGACTACCTTTCCTGGGTGTTGAAATCAGACGTCAGCAGTGATGATGACATTAGGGCTCTTCCTTAATTACAGTTTGATGGCTCTCTTCTCTATTTATGTGACCTTTCCATGTCCACTTATATACGGCCCTTAAACTTTCATATTAAATGCATCATAATGGAAAGGCTTATGATGGCCATATTGGTTCTAAAATGCCCCCGGAAGAAATGGCAGCAGTTTTACAGGTGCCCAACCAATTGTGCTATTATGTGTTTTTTTTTTCGGGTTATTTGTAACTTATTTTGTACATAATGTTTCTGCAACCGTATCTTACGGCAAAAAATAACTTCTGGATATCAGGACAGCGATCACTCACCTCGGATTAGACAAAGTTTTTTTCTTCAACAAACAAGACATTCTCCAAACACCCAGCAGGGCCGACATCCCGTTATTTGCAAGAGGAAGCGACGCAGGTACAGAGGACAAAGAGCCGGATGCCTGGTCAGGACCCGGAAAAGGCGAGTGGGAAAGCTGCCGTTACCGTCAATACTACTCGCCAACGTGCAATCATTGGACAATAAACTAGACGAGGTACGATCACGAATATCCTACCAACGGGACACAAAAAACTGTAATATCCTATGTTTCACCGAATCGTGGCTGAATGACGACATGGATATTCAGCTAGCGGTATACACGCTGCACCGGCAAGATAGAACAGCACACTCCGGTAAGACGAGGGGGGGCGGTCTGTGCATATTTGTAAACAACAGCTGGTGCACGAAATCTAAGGAAGTCTCTAGATTTTGCTCGCCTGAAGTAGAGTATATTGTGATAAATTGCAGGCCACTACTTGCCTAGAGAGTTTTCAGCTATACTTTTCGTTGCTGTTTATTTACCACCACAGACAGATGCTGGCACTAAGACCGCACTCAGTCAGCTGTATAAGGAAATAAGCAAACAGGAAACCACTTACCCAGAGGCGGCTCTTCTAGTGGCCGGAGACTTTAATGCAGGGAAACTTAAATCAGTTCTACCAAATTTCCATCAACATGTTAAATGTGCAACCAGAGGAAAAAAATATCTAGATCACCTGTACTCCACACACAGAGACGCGTACAAAGCTCTCCCTCGCCCTCCATTTGGTAAATCCGACCACAACTCTATCCTCCTGATTCCAGCTTACAAGCAAAAATTAAAGCAGGAAGCATCAGTGACTCGGTCTATAAAAAAGTGGTCAGAGGAAGCAGATGCTAAACTACAGGACTGTTTTGCTATCACAGACTGGAATATGTTATCGGGATTCTTCCGATGGCATTGAGGAGTACACCACATCAGTCACTGGCTTTATCAATAAGTGCTTCGAGGACGTCGTCTCCACAGTGACTGTACGTACATACCCTAACCAGAAGCCATGGATTACTGGCAACATTCGCACTGAGCTAAAGGGTAGAGCTTCGCTTTCAAGGTGCGGGACTCTAACCCGGAAGGTTACAAGAAATCCTGCTATGCCCTGTGACGAACCATCAAACAGGCAAAGCGTCAATACAGGGCTAAGATTGAATCATACTACACCGGCTCCGACGCTCGTTTTATGTGGCAGGGCTTGCAAACTATTACAGACTACAAAGGGAAGCACAACCGCAAGCTGCCCAGTGACACGAGCCTACCAGACGAGCTAAATAATTTCTATGCTCGCTTCGAGGCAAGCAACACTGAGGCATGCATGAGAGCATCAGCTGTTCAGGATGACTGTGTGATCACGCTCTCCGTAGCCGACGTAAGACCTTTAAACAGGTCAACATACACAAGGCTGCGGGGCCAGACGGATTACCAGGACGTGTGCTCCGGGCATGTGCTGACCAACTGGCAGGTGTCTTCACTGACATTTTCAACATGTCCCTGATTAAGTCTGTAATACCAACATGTTTCAAGCAGACCACCATAGTCCCTGTGCCCAAGAACACAAATGCAACCTGCTTAAATGACTACAGATCCGTAGCACTCACGTCAGTAGCCATGAAGTTCTTTGAAAGGTTGGTAATGGCTCACATCAACACCATTATCCCAGAAACCCTAGACCCACTCCAATTTGCATAGCGCCCAAACAGATCCACAGATGATGCAATCTCTATTGCACTCCACACTGCCCTTTCCCACCTGGACAAAAGGAACACTTATGTGAGAATGCTATTCATTGACTACAGCTCAGCGTTCAACACCATAGTGCCCTCAAAGCTCATCACTAAGCTAAGGATCCTGGGACTAAACACCTCCCTCTGCAACTGGATCCTAGACTTCCTGACGGGCCGCCCCCCTGGTGGTGAGGGTAGGTAGCAACACATCTGCCACGCTGATCCTCAACACTGAAGCTCCCCAGGGGTGCGTGCTCAGTCCCCTCCTGTACTCCCTGTTCACCCACGAATGCATGGCCAGGCATGACTCCAACACCAGCATTAAGTTTGCAGACAACACAACAGTGGTAGGCCTGATCACCGACAACGACGAAACAGCCTATAGGGAGGAAGTCAGAGACCTGGCCGGGTGGTGCCAGAATAACAACCTATCCCTCAACGTAACCAAGACTAAGGAGATTATTGTGGACTACAGGAAAAGGAGGACGCCCCCATTCTCATCGAGGGGGCTGTAGTGGAGCAGGTTGAGAGCTTCAAGTTCCTTGGTGTCCACATCAACAACTAACTAGAATGGTCCAAACACACCAAGACAGTCGTGAAGATGGCACGACAAAGCCTATTCCCCCTCAGGAAACGAAAAAGATTTGGCATGGGTCCTGAGATCCTCAAAAGGTTCTACAGCTGCAACATCAGGAGCATCTTGCCTGGTACGGCAATTGCTCGGCCTCTGACCGCAAGGCACTACAGAGGGTAGTGCGTAAGGCCCAGTACATCACTGGGGCTAAGCTGCCTGCCATCCAGGACCTCTACACCAAGCGTTGTCAGAGGAAGGCCCTAAAAATTGTCAAAGACCCCAGCCACCCTAGTCATAGACTGTTCTCTCTACTACCGCATGGCACACGGTACCGGAGTGCCAAGTCTTGGACAAAAAGGCTTCTCAACAGTTTTTACCCCCGAGCCATAAGACTCCTGAACAGGTAATCAAATGGCTACCCAGACTATTTGCATTGTATGCCCCCCCAAACCCCTATTTTTACGCTGCTGCTACTGTCTGTTTATCATATATGCATAGTCACTTTAACTATACATTCATGTACATGCTACCTCAATTGGGTCGACCAACCAGGGCTCCCGCACATTGGCTAACCGGGCTATCTGCATTGTGTCCCACCCACCACCCGCGAACCCCTCTTTTACGATACTGCTACTCTCTGTTCATCGTATATGCATAGTCACTTTAACCATATCTACATGTACATACTACCTCAATCAGCTTGACTAACCGGTGTCTGTATGTAGCCTCGCTACTTTTATAGCCTCGCTACTGTATATAGCCTGTCTTTTTACTGTTGTTTTATTTCTTTACCTACTTATTGTTCACCTAATACCTTTTTTGCACAATTGGTTAGAGCCTGTAAGTAAGCATTTCACTGTAAGGTCTACACCTGTTGTACTCAGCGCACGTGACAAATATACTTTGATTTGATTTGATTTGGTGGCACAAGCTGAGGAAAAAGGTACGAGCCGGCTGAAGACGACGGCCTGTAAGCAAGCGGTTGACAAAGCTGTATCTACGGGTCCGGAGTCGAAGACGGAGGGGGCATCAGAACCCGACCACCCTGGTGAACCACTGGAGGAGCAGCCCATCAGCACAAGTGACAAATAAACTTTGATTTGATTTGATTCATACGAGTAGCCTACTTGTTGATGACAAACAAAAGAGGAAGTCACCATCATGTTTATAGAACGCCATCAGATTTTCATATCCCAACTCTTTTTCTCAAAGTTACAACAACATAACTGCACTTGGAAGATATGCCTGGGTTTGGTGCTTCTTATTTAAAAACGGTCTGAAAGTGCAATAAAAATGCCTTTAAGTATAATTATAGCACTGGATATGGATGGGGAATGGAGAGATGATGGGAGTGTTCCATAAACCAAATCTGTTTCTTACACAGCATGTGTATCTAATAACATCACATGGGCTATCTGTGGTTTTATGACAGCACACTCAAGGCCTGCAACCTGAAAAATGGAGATGATGCAAGCACATTGTTGTGCAGGAGGAAGTGTAAATTGCAGATTTACTGCTTTTCGCTATTGTGTTTTACAATATGTCTGGACAAAGCCATAAACTGCATAGGAAAAAACAGTAAATCAATATCATGCCTGCAGGCAGTGCCAGGAACAAATTGAAGAATGGAGTCACTGTATTTATCTGGGAAATGACTGGAAATGGATCTCAGAGATGATGATAATGAAGGGGGGTCAAGGTACTGCCAGGACAAAGTGGTGTAGTAGGAGATTGTGGATGGCTATATAGTTCTCAGGAACAGCCACATGAACAGACACCCAAAGCTGTTACAATGACATATTACTTTATTAAAAGATCATAAAGGAGAGAAGACATTAGGACTAGGTGTTACCAGAGAGGTACATTCCCCCATCCCTTCCCAGCCTCTTGTCCCTGACATATTTTTAATTATATTATGATTCTAGGACTAGATAAACTGTAGTCTGAGTGAAATAGACATGGATTGAATCAATGAAGCTATCTAGCCTACCAATGGCTAGGTTTTTGATTTGAGAGGATGGGGATACAGTAGAAGTAGTAATGTGGTGGAATGTTATAAGTCTTGTTATCTTATTTATTTAAATATACCATGAGCATTAGGTTTTATGGATAGGATTTGGTTTTGATTTTAAGCAGATCAAGGCGGTCACAAGGTGGTCACTTTACAACTTGATAAGACTTCTATAACTTTTGGCATGTAAGTTAAACACAGCATGCTATCATTTATGCACTTGGAGGTTTTCATAAGCCTGTTTAATTTTATATTTTTAAACCTCAACTGTGCATGTACAGTTTTTTTGATTTTCTCTCTCTATTTTCATCTTATTTTGTATGTTTCTTTGGGCTATGAGCAAATAAACTAAACTCTGCTCTTTTTACCCATACAGCCTTGCACTGTGGGACTACTTCATATTAACTCATTTGAATAATTTCCATCTGCCTAATGAGGCCTTATTTCCACTGGGCCCAGAGGTGCAGTTGTTTGTGTTGTTCTGTTTTATCACTTGGCTAAATGTTAATTGAGTTTCTTCATATAATTTGTCCTGAGTTATTGTCTCACTCAAAGGATTTGTCCCAAATTAGTTGTAAGGACCTCTGCAGGTGTTTAAATTCTAGTCATACTGTTGGGATCTTAACATAATCGTTGTTGTTAAATCTTGATTCTTCACTTAATGGGCCATCTGGAGGGCTTGGAATAACAAAGACATTGACCCATTGACTGTCATATTTATATCTCTCTTGTTTCTTTTCATGGAGGCGATTCACTCAACAGCAACACTTTATTCGATAGCCTCACTGACTTCACAACTATATTCCGGCTGCATATGGATTTTGTTCCACTCTTCGCAGTAATCGATGAGCTATTGTATCCAACCCTCAGAACCCTTTTGTGAGTCAACACTTTAATTACTATGAAGAGTTCCACACACATCCCTATTAGCGTACCGGTATGCTAATTGCTGCTGGATCGATAGGCCTGTGTAGCTGTTACGAATCCCGCCGAGGATGGTGCCTCTTCCCGTTCGGGCGGCGCTCGGCGGTCGTCGTCTCCGGTCTACTAGCTGCCACCGATCCCTTTTTCTGTTTTCTTTTGAGTTAGTCTAATTTGTATCACCTGTTTTGTGTTTAGGGTAGGGGGTATTTAAACCCAGTTGGCCCGCCGACTTTTGTGCGGGCTTGTTTTTCTGTTTGTGTTGGTGGTGTTCCTTATAGTGGATTTCAGTCCTACTTTTATTGGACAGTATTTTGACGCGCCCGTTGTTTGTGTGGCGTCGCCGTTTATGTACTTTATTTCTGGAAGGAATAAATATCCACTTGTTGGAGATTACCCTGCTCTCTGCACCTGACTCTTTCATTCCACCATTGGAACTGTTACAGTAGCTACCTGGCTCCTCTCAGGATGGGCTGGTTATGAACACTCTGCAGGATGTATGGCTCTGCAGTGTGGTGCCACGTCCTCCCCTGATTAAAACTGCTCCGAGTGGAACATATGCTGTGCCTCTTGCGGAGGGCTGATGCACTTGAGAAGGCAATGCAATGCAACCCATAGTCTGGCTGATATTAGTGGGTTTTAGACAAGAGGTTGGATGGTGGATGGTGAATATGGAGGGGCCCATCCGTAGGCTGCTCCTAGTTATGCCTAAGTCTTGCCCGGGGGAGGTGAGGAGCAGCAGTAGCTCTGTACTTACCCCTGTATCAGCAGTATGTCTCCTGTATGGTCCATTTCATTAGCCAAGCATCCTCCCCAAACAGTAGGGGAAATGTTATCACCACTGTTACTTTCCTGCTTTTTTATTATATATTTCCTCCGGCTCTGATGGTTTAACAAGCTGTATATAGCATAGTTATCACTTTATCAGGCCTCAACATATGAAACGTAAGGAGGGGAAATTGACTCGAGGTATGGGACATTTACATTTTCCACTCATTGGTTGGGAAAAGTACATTTTGTATTCACAATTCTCATGCATTGGCTTTAATGTAGGCTACAAGATTTGTGTGATATGATAATTATTCCGCCTAGTCCTGTGAGTTCTTCTATACAAGGTGCAACATAGAACGCTGTGTAAATTAATACTAGGACACAGTGGCGTGTATTCATGGATGCCAAGGGAAGCCAGCTCCCCCGACAAAAAAAAGGAAAATAAAAAACATATAAAATAATTTGTCTTTTGTCTCTCTGTGTTTGATCATTTTCCTTCAATTCGGCTGAATGTAAGTATTCAGAAAGTATTCAGACCCGTTGACTTTTTCCACATTTTGTTATGTTACACCCTTATTCTAAAATGGATTAAATAAATAAAAATCCTCATCAATCGAAACACAATACCCCATAAGTACAAAGCAAAAACAGGTTATGTTTTTTTGTGTGAAAATGTATTAAGAAAAAAAATACGGAAATACCTAATTGGCATAAGTATTAAGACCCTTTGCTATGAGACTCAAAAATCGAGCTCAGGTGCATCCTGTTAACATTGATCATCCTTGAAATGTTTCTATAACTTGATTGGAGTCCACTTGTGGTAAATTCAATTGATTGGACATGATTTGGAAAGGCACACACCTGTCTATATAAGGTCCCACAGTTGACAGTGTATGTCAGAGCAAAAACCAAGCAATGAGGTCAAAGAATTGTCTGTAAAGCTCCGCGACAGGACCGTGTCGAGGCAAAAATGTTGCACCATTGAAGGTCCCCAAGAAAACTGTGGCCTTCATCATTCTTAAATGGAAGATGTTTGGAACCACCAAGGCTCTTCCTAGAGCTGGCCGCCTGACCAAACTGAGCTATCGGGGGAGAAGAACCCGATGGTCACTCTGACTGTGCTCCAGAGTTCCTCTGTGTAGATGGCAGAACCTTCCAGAATGACAACCATCTCTGCAACACTCCACCAATCAGGCCTTTATGGTTGAGTGGCCAGATGGAAGCCCTTCCTCAGTAAAAGACACATGACATCCTACTTGGAGTTTGCCAAAAGGCACCTAAAGGACTCTCAGACCATGACACAACAAGATTCTCTGGTCTGATGAAACCAAGATTGAACTCTTTGGCCTGAATGCCACGCGTCACATCTGGACGAAACCTGGCACCATCCCTACGGTGAAGCATGGTGGTGGCAGCATCATGCTGTGGGGATGTTTTTCAGTGGCAGGGACTGGAAGACTAGTCAGGATCGAGGGAAAGATGAATGGAGCAAAGTACAGAGAGATCCTTGATAAAAACCTGCTTCAGAGCGCTCAGGACCTCAGACTGGGGCGATGGTTCACCTTCCAACAAGACAACAACCCTAAGCACACAGCCAAGACAACGCAGGAGTGGCTTCGGGGACAAGTCTCTGAATGTCCTTGAGTGGCCCAGCCAGAGCCTGGACTTGAACCCAATCGAACATCTCATGCAGCGACGCCCCCATCCAACCTGACAGTGCTTGAGAGGATCTGCAGAGAAGAATAGGAGAAACTCCCCAACTACAGGTGTGCCAAGCTTGTAGCTCAATAAGACTTGAGGCTGTAATTACTGCCAAAGGTGCTTCAACAAAGTATTGAGTAAAAGGGTCTGAATACTTATGCAAATTATGATATTTCAGTTTTTGTTTGTCATCATGGGGTATTGTGTGCAGATTGGTGAGGGGAAAAAAACAATTTAGTCAGTTTTAGAATAAGGTTCTAACGTAACAAAATGTGGAAAAAGTCAAGGGGTCTGAATTATTTCCGAATGTACTGTATCTCAGCCGAGAAAGCTTCAGAGCAAGGGAAACAGCGCCCCTCTGTCTCTGTATGTGTAGGCCATCTATCTGATGCTGTCTGGTCCAAAAGAGTATGACATTGTTGCCACCCGTAGCATTGAATGCAAGGGAAGCCAGTGAGCATTTGGTCTCCCTTGATTAAAAAAAGTATTAAATAATAGCCAATCAGCATTGAGCAAAATGGTCCTGGCACACCCCAAAGAATTGTCACGGGAAGCCAGTTTGGATTGGCGTCACTCCTAACACAACGCATCAAGAGGAATACGTCATTGACTGAAACATCTTGAATTGTTGCATCTCGTTATGTTGTTGTCCTCCGATGGCCTGCTAACCAGCTTTTTGTTTTATTTAACTAGGAAGGTCAGTTTGGAACAAATTCTTATTTTACAATGATGGTCTTTCCCGACCAAACCCGGACGACGCTGGGCCAATTGTGCACCAGCCTGTGGGATTCCCGATCACGGCCGGATGTGATACAGCCCGGGATCAAACCAGGGTCTGTTGTGATGCCTCTAGCACTATGATGCAATGCCTTAGACCGCTGCGCCACTCAGGGATTTGGACTTGTGATTTTACTTAATTCTCCGTACTGGCTGAGGATTATATTATCGATTCTGATCCAGACATTAATTCATACATTGTGCCCCTGGCCTGAGAGGATGGACGTTCAATATGTAGAAGTCTAATGTTAACTAGCTAACGTTTACCATGAATGGAAGTTAGGCTAGCGAGCAAGCATTTTAGCCAGGTAGCCTAGGACAACCAAAAATAAGTGTGTACTGTATGAGAGAGTGATATCCCGTTTCGTCAACATGAAAGAGAGGATGAAATTTGCGTTTCTCTACAAGTATGGTGAGTTAACATGTTTTTCTACTTGAACAAACGTACACACGCACACATAAATCAGAACCATGGACAGCCACATCATATTTAGCTTACGTTGATTGGACTAAATTGTTTTTGGTATCCTTTAGTTGTCCCTGTATTAGACTAAGCATAGGTGATTTGATGCAATGAAATTAAATGTTGCAAGTTGAAATGGTGCTGGAATAGTGGAGGCAGCTCCTGTTTTCTTTGCGACTTGTGATAACTCTCCGTGGTTCTAAATCAATAGTTGTTTAGTGGTCCGAAAATGTTGGAAAGATTAACTTGCTTGACCATGCTGTAGGTCTTGTAACTGTTTGTTACATGAAATATGCTTTGTGTACTTCACCGGACAGAGGTTGCTCTCCAGTTTTGTGATGAAACAAAGGTGTGGTTAAATTAATTCTGCCACTGTGTCTTCCTATTGTCTTGGCCTTTAGGCCTATATATCATGGTCGCAAGAATTATGAACTAACAGATTATAGAGCAAACAACGCAATTATCACAACACAAGCCGGCCCAGACGCCATCCCTAGCCGTGTCCTCAGAGCATGCGCAGATCAGCTGGCTGGAGTGTTTACGAACATATTCAATCTCTCCCTATCCCAGTTTGCTGTCCCAACTTGCTTCTAGATGTCCACCATTGTTCCTATACCCAAGAAAGCAAAGGTAACTGAACTAAATGACTATCACCCTGTATTACTCACTTCTGTCATCATGAAGTGCTTTGAGAGGCTAGTTAAGGATCATATCACCTTCACCTTACCCAACACCCTAGACCCACTGCAATTCTCATTCCACCCCAATAGATCCATGGATGATGCAATCACCATCGCACTGCACACTGCCCTATCCCATCTGGACAAGGGGAATACCTATGCTAGAATGCTGTTCATTGACTACAGCTAAGCCTTCAACACCAGAGTACACAAGTAATAACATCTGCTAAACATCTGTATGTGAACAATATATTTTTTGGGGGGAGGGGTAAAATGGCTTTTTTTTCTGGCTTCCCCAGTGATTTTACCCATGCACCACTACAGCTAGGACACCCCGCTGTCTACAAAAAACAGGTGCAATTTGTACGAGAAAGCTGTAGGGAGGAGGCCATTGGTGCAATGCTGCTGTCGCAGTTGATCTGTTAAAAGCCATTTGTGAATGTATTTTTAACGCATTGCTTTCTCTCAGCTGTTCACTTCACTGCACTCAGTCCAAGCCAAAGTGCCAACCTCCATTCCACTGAAAAGTCAGACAGACCACCGTGGAAAGTTTTGTTCAAACAACAAGGTGTCTCTGGGGAAAAGTCGCAAGGCAGAGGATGGAGGGAAGGTAGCTGGGGAACGGTCGGGAGTAGATTGCCAGGAGCAGAATCCCAGCATGCAACAGCCATAGTACTACAGGTCGCCCACACATGCTGGTGCTGTACTTCTGAATGGATTTTTTTTCCACTGGCCATATAGGATAGGCTTGAGGCTTGCACACCTCACACTTTAGAGCAGGATATTGTGTATTCTGTTGGCTGTGGTTTCAGTCTTCGAGCATATGATTATCCTACTCCCCTTCACATCTGGTTCCAAGTTCAGCTCCACTAAATAAATGGTTTGCATATTAAACTCTCCTCAATTACGCAACAATGCCAGAATAAGTCATCGATAATTCATCCTCCGAGATGGGATGGAGATGGGGATGGATGTGAGTTAATAACTGGCCAGTGTATGAAATGCACTTACTATACCTCACTGACTGACTGAGTCAGGGGGGTTCCATATCATTGCTCTCTCTCTGCCCAGCATAAATCGTCCTCATCCAATTATGATGAAGTCTGTAGCCCAGGTTACGTTGTTTACCGTGAGGGAGAAAAAATATAATTCTCCCTGACACTGTTTTACAGTAAATTTGATTGAGATTTCAGTTCAGCTGTGACAGGCCGTGTCCTTTAATTAATGGGGCTCAGTTGATTCGGCAGCTATTTAAAATGCTAAATGTTTCTTCTGATTTCTGTCAAATTTTTCCCTCCCTCTCTCTCTCTCTCTCACCCTTTTTCTGTAATTTGTGATTAACTTTTCCTATGCTGAGAGCACGGGTTGGCAGTTCCTCTAGGACGGGGGATAAGGGAGCAGAACAGTGATGGGTCGATAGATTGATACCTAATGTCATTTGCAATCTGGTGTCACGGTGGTGATTAATAGGGGTCCAGAGACCCAGCGCAAAGGGAGAAGGGAGAAGGCTGCATGGGGCAGAAATAGAGCTGGAGCACGACAGGCCTCAACACAACTGAATCCACGCTCAGCAAGCATCTGGTGACTTTGTCCCCGCAATGGATCAGAGCTAATATTTTTAACTATGTGGGTTGGTCCTTTTTCTGGATAAGGACAACATGGACATTATTAATAAGAACAATATCATTTTTAACCTACATTTTGATTTTGTGCCATTTATGAATTTCTTCCACTAGTAATTCAGTGCAACAACATAATAGCCCTCCGCACCACACATGGTAGAGAGCGAATCCTTCTGGTTGACCATAGCATTGTGCCAAGCCCTTATAAATCGATCCCAGTCAAAAGTGTCATGATTCCTGAAACATAAAACAAATAATACGAAAATACCACATGGATCACAGATGCAGTCAGCTGGAACTAGTTTGTCTTACAGTCCTGACGCTTGCTGGACTTTCTTGGGCGCCCTGAAGCCTTCTTCACAACAATTGAACCGCTCTCCTTGAAGTTCTTGATGATCCGATAAATGGTTGATTTTGGTGGAATCTTACTGGCAAAAATATCCTTGCCTGTGAAGCCCTTTTTGTGCAAAGCAATGATGACGGCACGAGTTTCCTTGCAGGTAACCATGATTGACAGAGGAAGAACAATGATTCCAAGCACCACCCTCCTTTTGAAGCTTCCAGTCTGTTATTCAAACTCAATCAGCATGAGAGTGGTCTCCAGCCTTGTCCTCGTCAACACTCACACCTGTGTTAATGAGAGAATCACTGACATGATGTCAGCTGGTCCTTTTGTGGCAGTGCTGAAATGCAGTGGAAATGTTTTGGGGGGTTTCAGTTCATTTGCATGGCAAAGAGGGACTTTGCAATTAATTGCAATTCATCTGATCACTCTTCATAACATTCTGGAGTATTTGCAAATTGCCATCATACAAACTGAGGCAGCAGACTTTTCAACCCTCTCTTTCGTATCGTCTGAGATTCCCAAAGATTGGAAAGCTACCGCTGTCATCCCCCTCTTCAAAGGGGGAGACACTCTAGACCCAAACTGCTACAGATCTATCCTACCCTGTCTTTCTAAGGTCTTCGAAAGCCAAGTTAACAAACAGATTACCGACCATTTCTAATCCCACCGTACCTTCTCCGCTATGCAATCTGGTTTCAGAGCTGGTCATGGGTGCACCTCAGCCACGCTCCTAAACGATATCATAACCGCCATCGATAAGAGACATTACTGTGCAGCCGTATTCATCGACCTGGCCAAGGCTTTCGACTCTGTCAATCACCACATTCTTATTGGCAGACTCGACAGCCTTGGTTTCTCAAATGATTGTCTCGCCTGGTTTACCAACTACTTCTCAGACAGAGTTCAGTGTGTCAAATCGGAGGGCCTGTTGTCCGGACCTCTGGCAGTCTCTATGGGGGTACCACAGGGTTCAATTCTCGGGCCGACTGTCTTCTCAGTATACATCAATGATGTCGCTCTTGCTGCTGGTGATTCTCTGGTCCACCTCTACGCAGATGACACCATTCTGTATACTTCTGGCCCCTCTTTGGACACTGTGTTAACCTCTCTTGGGTACGTGAGACATTAGCGTCCCACCTCTTCAACAGCCAGTGAAACTGCTGGGTGCCAAATTCAAATACAGAAATACTCATTTTTAAAATTCAGAAAACAAAACATATTTTACATAGGTTTAAAGATTAACTTCTTGTGAATCCAACCACGGTGTCAGATTTTAAAATGCTTTACGGTGAAAGCATACCTTACGATCATTTGAGAACATAGCCCAGTAGACAAATCATGACAAACAGTAACCAGCCAAGTAGAACAGTTACACAAGTCAGAAATAGAGATGAAATGAATCCCTTACCTTTGATGATCTTCATATGGTTGCACTCAGCAGGCATTCATTTACTCAATAAATGTTCCTTTTGTTCGATAAAGTCTCTTTATATCCAAAAACCTCAGTTTTGTTCGCGCGTTTTCTTCAGTAATCCACAGGCTAAAACGCAGTCAAAACAGGCAGACAAAAAAATCTAAATTGTATCCGTAAAGTTAATAGAAACATGCCAAACGATGTTTATATTCAATCCTCAGGTTGTTTTTAGCCTAAATAATCGATCATATTTAAACCGGACAATAACATCGTCAATTTAAAATGTAAACAAGAAAGGCACTCTCTCGGGCTCGCGCATGAAAAGCTCTGTGACACTTTAGGGTCCACTCTTTCAGTGTGTAGATTAATGGACAATAAAACATATATCTTGATTAGATAAGTATTCAACCCCCTGAGTCAATACATGTTAGAATCACCATTGACAGTGATTACAGCAGTGAGTCTTTCTGGGTAAGTCTCTAAGAGCTTTACACACCTGCATTGTACAATATTTGCTCATTAGTCTTAAAAAAGTTCTTCAAGCTCCTCAAGTTGGTTGTTGATCATTGCTATACATCCATGTTCTAGTCTTGCCATAGATTTTCAAGCCGATTTTCAAAACTGTAGCTAGGCCACTAGGCCACTCAATGTTGTCTTGGTAAGCAACTCCAGTGTACAGTATATTTGGCCTTGTGTTTTAGGTAATTGTCCTGCTGAAAGGTGAATTTGTCTCTCAGTGTCTGTTGGAAAGCAGACTGAAATAAAGTTTTCCTATAGGATTTTGCCTGTGCTTAGCTCTATTCGTTTATTTTTCTCCCCAAAAACTCCCTAGTCCTTGCCGATGACAAGGATACCCATAACATACTGTACCCCACCACGCTTGTAAATATGGAGAGTGGTACTTAGTGTTGTGTTGTGTTGGATTTGCAAGATAACACTTTGTATTTAGGACAAAAGTACATTTCTTTGCCACATTTCTTTGCAATATTACTTTAGTGCCTTATTGCAAACAGGATGCATGTTTTGCAATATGTTTTATTCTGTACAGGCATCCTTCTTTTCACTCTGTAATTTATTTTAGTGTTGTGGAGTAACTACAATGTTGATCCATCCTCAATTAGCTCCTATCACAACCATTAAACTCTTACGCTTAAATAACTGTTTTAAAATCACCATTGGCCTCATGGAATCCCTGACCGGTTTCCTTCCTCTCCGGCAACTGAGTTAGAAAGGGTGCCTTTATCTTTGTAGTGACTGTGTATGTTGACATAATCCAACAAGTAATTAATAACTGCACCATGCTCACAGGGATATTCAATGTCTGTTGTTTTATTTACCCATTTACCAATAGGTGCCCTTAATTCTGAACCATTGGAAAACCTCCCTGGTCTTTGTGGTTGAATCTGTGCTTGAAATTCATTGCTCGTCTGAGGGACCTTACAGATAATTGTTTGTGTGGGATACAGATATGGCGTAGTCATTTAAAAATCATGTTAAACACTATTATTGCACAAAGAGTGCGTTCAGGCAACTTATTATGTGACTTGATAAGCACATTTTTAGTCCTGAATTTACAGAGTATTGTCACGTTCTGACCTTAGTTTCTTTTTATGTCTTTGTGTTAGGTTGGTCAGGGCGTGAATTGGGGTGGGTAGTCTATGTTCTGTTTTCTATGTTGTTGTTCAGGACTGTTTCGGTTTTCGTTATCATTCACTTTGTTATTTTTGTATTTTGTAGTGTTCAGTTTATTATTAAAATATGACGAACACTTACCACGCTGCATATTGGTCCGATCCTTCATACTCCTCAGACGAAGAGGACGAGAATCGTTACAAGTATACTAAACATTTGGAACACCTTCCTAATACTGAGTTGCACCCCCCCCCCAACTATCTTATTCAGTCTCTCTGGTACTGGAGGCCTTTGTTTTCCCATGTTGTTCCCTGGCTGTTGGGTCAGATGACCATTCCACTGGACAGAGAGAGAGAGAGAGAGATAATACAGCCGACTGGATGGTTTGCCTTCCTGAGCCCTCTCTTGCTCCCTCCCATCCTACCAACCACACATTCTCACCCCCAACCCGCTGGTCCCTGGGGCTACCATTTGCTAATTCATCTCTGCCCTCGCAGCACTGCTCAGCTGTCACATCGCTTCTCGCACAGTCAACGATAACAAGGGTCTTTCATATTTCATACACCCACCCAGACCCAGCTCCACAGACATCCATTGTTACCCACTGCCTCTCGTTTTCACCCTCCCTCTGTGCTCTGTGGACGGCTGATGCCATCTCAACTCCTGTGTCTCTCTCCATGGATATTCAAACAGCGTGTCAGTTTACACTCATCCTTAGCCATTCCATCTTTGGAGAGAAAAATAATCAAGTTGAGTAGACACGTTACACTGACCTTGGAGCCTGTCATCTATGCAAAGACGTATGATAGAAAGCCATCCTTGGATATCATCTTACACAAACTATTGTAAAGTGAGCTATGAACCCGTTTCTTGACTCCAATCATAAGGGATCACCAGATTTTCTATTGAAAAACAAATGCCTCTAATTGTCCCAGAGAGGTAAGCCACGAAAGAAAATGGGATATAAAACAAGAAGAGCATCAAAACAAGTCTCATCTAACAACCTTGGAGGATTTAGTTTAATGCAAGTAGAAACATAGTGCAAGCTACATAAGAGTGAACCAACTGGGAAGAGGAAAGCTTTATGAGAGCTGGTCTAATGTGTTGTTCTGTGTGCAACCCAGGGAAGACGGCCTACTGGGAGATTACAAAGTTGAGGAAGAGCAGGAAAAATAGAGAGAAAGTGATGAGAGGAAAGTCTTAAAAACTACTAGGAGTGTGCTACTGAGCCACTGGCAACTACAGAGCCATATCAAACCTACACACGTTCACTACAAGACAACACACTAGTAATAGCAGACAGAGAGAGACATCAAACGCCGTGCCTTGCTGCTGGAGGCTACACAATCAATAACACTTGACTGTGCATCTGTGCGAAAGCTTCTCAAGAACATTTACCCCCCCCCCCCCCCCCCCCCCAGCAGAGACGATAGTCCTAACACTCCAAAATAAAGTATGGTAATGTTTCACCTAAGTTGCTCTTATACCTGTGTAATAACACTCTAATTACTCTAGAAATTGTCAGTCAAAATTTCTCAGTATGTTCTATACTGGAATTCTATACTGGAATGTTTCACTACAGTTCACTGAAAACATATGTTCCTTTCCACCTCGATAGGTTCAAGCCAAGCTTATGTGAATGACATACCATTACCATTGCTCTGACCCACATGTTTGTTTAACATTCAATGCATGGATAGTTTCCTTGTATTTTCAAAGGCAAATCCACTATGCAAATCCTCTCCACCCTCTCAGGGCTGGGCGTCTCTGCACACTGACGTGGAGAGGATCTGTGTATGGGCTCGTTTCTAGGCCCTCTCCTCTTCTCTCTATATACCAAGTCACTCGGCTCCATCATATTCCCACATGGTCTCTCCTATCATTGCTATGCGGATGACACTACTTCTTTCCTTCCCCCTTTCTGACACCCAGGTGGCGATACGCATCTCTGCATGTCTGACAGATACACTACATGACCAAAAGTATATGGACACCTGCTCATCGAACATCTCATTCCAAAATCATGGCCATTAATATGGAGTTGGTCCCCCTTTTGCTGCTATAACATCCTTTACTAGACAATTATTCCTCCTGCACCAAACTTTACAGTTAGCATTATGGTAGCATTCTCCTGGCATCCGCCAAACCCAGATTCCTCCGTCGGACTGCCAGATGGTGAAGCAGTCACTTCACAGAACGCTTTTCCGCTGCTTCAGGGTCCAAAGGCATGCTTTACACCACTCTAGCCAACGCTTGGCATTGCTAATGGTGATCTTAGGCTCGTGAGCAACTGCTCGGCCATGGAAACCCATTTCATGAAGCTCTCGACGAACAGTTATTGTGCTGACGTTGCATCCAGAGGCAGTTTGGAACTCGGTAGTGAGTGTTGCAACCGAGGATGAGCTTGTGTGGCCTACCACTCGCTGCTGAGCCGTTGTTGTTCCGAAACGTTTCCACTTCACAATGAAAGCAATTACAGTTGACCTGGGCAGGTCTAGCAGGGCAGAAAATTGACGAACTGACCTGTTGGAAAGGTGGCATCCTATAACAGTGCCACATTGAAAGTCACTGAGCTCTTCAGTAAGACCATTCTACAGCCAATGTTTGTCAAATCAAATCAAATCAAAATGTATTGGTCACATACACCTGGTTAGCAGATGTTATTGCGAGGGTAGAGTAATGCTTGTGCTTCTAGTTCCAACAGTGCAGCAATATCTATCAAGTAATATCTAACAATTCCACAAGAAATACCTAATACACACATATCTAAGTAAGGGATGGAATAAGAATATATAAATATAAATATATGGATGAGCATTGTCAGAGCGGCATAGGCTAAGATGCAATAGATAGTATAGGATACAGTATATAAACTCAGCAAAAAAAGAAACGTCCTCTCACTGTCAACTGTGTTTATTTTCAGCAAACTTAACATGTGTAAATATTTGTATGAACATAACAAGATTCAACAACTGAGACATAAACTGAACAAGTTCCACAGACATGTGACTAACATAAATGGAATAATATGTCCCTGAACAAAGGGGGGTCAAAATCAAAAGTAACAGTCAGTATCTGGTGTGGCCACCAGCTGCATTAAGTACTGCAGTGCATCTCCTCCTCATGGATTGCAACAGATTTGCCAGTTCTTGCTGTGAGATGTTACCCCACTCTTCCACCAAGGCACCTGTAATTTCCTGGACATTTCTGGGGGGAATGGCCCTAGCCCTCAACCTCCGATCCAACAGGTCCCAGACATGCTCAATGGGATTGAGATCCGGGCTCTTCGCTGGCCATGGCAGAACACTGATATGGAACCCAAACCGACTGCGCCCGTGCACCATCGTGCGCCATCGTGCATAAATGTATTTTGTCCCCCCACACCAAACACGATCACAACACACAGGTTGAAATATCAAAACAAACTCTGAACCAATTATATTAATTTGGGGACAGGTCGAAAAGCATTAAACATTTATGGTAATTTAGCTAGCTAGCTTGCACTTGCTAGCTAATTTGTCCTATTTAGCTAGCTTGCTGTTGCTAGCTAATTTGTCCTAGCATATAAACATTGAGTTGTTATTTTACCTGAAGTGCACAAGGTCCTCTACTCCACCAATTAATCCACACATAAAACGGTCAACCGAATCATTTCTAGTCATCTCTCCTCCTTCCAGGCTTTTTCTACTCTTGACTTTATATTGCGATTGGCAACTTCATAAATTAGGTGCATTACCGCCACTGACCTATTTCGTCTTTCAGTCACCCACGTGGGTATAACCAATGAGGAGATGGCACGTGGGTACCTGCTTCTATAAACCAATGAGGAGATGGGAGACGCAGGACTTGCAGCGTGATCTGCGTCAGAAATAGAACTGACTTCTATTATTATTATTATTTTAGCCCTTGGCAACGCAGACGCTCATTGGCGTGCGCAATAATTGAATAATATAGATTTCTACATTTATTTTGCAACGCTCGCGCATGCGATGCGAGCGGTGTAGTCAGCCTGTGACATTCCTGTCTTGCAGGAAAACACGCACAGAAAGAGCAGTATGGCTGGTGGCATTGTCATGCTGGAAGGTCATGTCAGGATGAGCCTGCAGGAAGGGTACCACATGATGGAGGAGGATGTCTTCCCTGTAACGCACAGCGTTGAGATTGCCTGCAATGACAACAAGCTTAGTCCGATGATGCTGTGACAAACCACCCCAGACCACCTCCAAATCGATCCCGCTCCAGAGTACAGGCCTTGGTGTAATGCTCATTCCTTCGACAATAAACACGAATCCGACCATCACCCCTGGTGAGACAAAACCGTGACTCGTCAGTGAAGACCACTTTTTGCCAGTCCTGTCTGGTCCAGCGACGGTGGGTTTGTGCCCATAGGCAACGTTGTTGCCGTTGATGTCTGGTGAGGACCTGCCTTACAACAGGCCTACAAGCCTCAGTCCAGTCTCTGTCAGCCTTTTGCAGACAGTCTGAGCACTGATGGAGGGATTTGTTGCCGTCCTGTACCTGTCCCACAGGTGTTATATTCGGATGTACCGATCTTGTGCAGGTGTTGTTACACGTGGTCTGTCACTGCGAGGACGATCAGCTGTCCGTCCTGTCTCCCTGTCTTAGGTGTCTCACAGTACGGACATTGCAATTTATTGCCCTGGCCACATCTGCAGTCCTCATGCCTCCTTGCAGCATGCCTAAGGCATGTTCACGCAGATGAGCAGGGACCCTGGGCATCTTTCTTTTGGTGTTTTTCAGAGTCAGTAGAAATGCGTCTTTAGTGTCCTACGTTTTCATAGCTGTGACCTTAATTGCCTACCGTCTGTAAGCTGTTGGTGTCTTAATGACCATTCCACAGGTGCATGTTCATTAATTGTTTATGGTTCATTGAACAAGCATGGGAAACAGTGTTTAAACTCTTTACAATGAAGATCTGTGAAGTTCTTTGGATTTTTATGAATTATCTTTGAAAGACAGGGTCCTGAAAAAGGGACGTTTCTTTTTTTGCGGTGAGTAATGCAAGATATGTAAACATTTTTAAAGTGGCATTATTAAAGTGACTGGTGTTCCACTTATTTAAGTGGTCAATGGTTACAAGTCTGTATGTAGGCAGTAGGCTCTCTGTGCTAGTGATGGCTGTTTAACAGTCTGATGGCCTTAAGATAGAAGCTGTTTTTCAGTCTCTCGGTCCCAGCTTTGATGCACCTGTACTGACCTCGCCTTCTGGATGGTAGCGGGGTGAATTGGCAGTGACTCAGGTGGTTGTATTTCTTGATGATCTTTTTGGCCTTGTGACATCGGGTGCTGTAGGTGTCCTGGAGGGCAGGCAGTTTGCCCTCTGGGGTTTGCGTTGTGCAGACATCACCACCCTCTGGAGAGCCCTGCGGTTGTGGGCGGTGTAGTTGCCGTATCAGGCGGTGATACAGCACGACAGGATGCTCTCAATTGTTTGTCTATCGAGATTGCATGACTGTGTGCTGGATTTTATACACCTGTCAGCAACAGGTGTGGCTGAAATAGCTGAATCCACTAATTTGAAGGGGTGTCCACATACTTTTGTATATATAGTGTATGTCAACTTGGATGTTGGCCCACCACCTCAAGCTCAACCTCGACAAGATGGAGCTGCTCATCCTCCCAGGGAAGACCTACTCGCTCAAAGACCTCTCCATCGCGGTTGACACCTCCACAGTGTCGCACTCCCAGAGTGCCAAGAACCTTGGCATGACCCTGGACAACACCATGTTGTTCTCTGCAAACATCAAAGCAATGACTCGCTCCTGCAGGTTCATGCTCCCCAACGTCCATAGTGTACGACTCTACCTCAAATAGGAAGCGGCGCAGGTCTTAATCAAGGCATTTGTCCTCTCTCGTCTGGACTACTGCAACTCGCTGTTGGCTGTGCTACATGCTTGTGCCATGAAACCCCTGCAACGCAGCAGCCCGTCTGGTTTTCAACCTTCCCAAGTTCTTTCATGTCACCCCAGTCCTCCGCACACTCCACCGGTTTTTAGTCGAAGATTGCATCCACGACAAGACCATAGTGCTTTACCTACGGAACAGCAAGAGGAACTGCCCCTCCCTCCCTCCCTTCCGGCTCAAACTCTACATCCCAACTTGAGCACTCTGTTCTACCACCTTAAGTCTCTTGGCCCTCCCACCCTTCATTCCAGTCCAAGCCCAATGGTTTAACCAGCTTCCCCCTGAAGCTAGGACAGCAGAGTCCCTGCCCATCTTCCGAATAAACATCTGAAACCTTACCTCTTCAAACAGTATCTTAAATAATCCTCCTCTTCACCTCGACCCCCCCCCCCCCCCAGCTCTGACTCTACTGACGGCTACGTTATTGAGGAAAAATGTACTTTCTATGCCTGTGATATGTGGTTGTCCCACCTAGCTATATTAAGATGAATGGATAACTGTAAGTGGCTCTGGATAAGAGTGTCTGCTAAATGACTAAAATGTAAAATGTAAAATGGAAGATGGGTTAAGTAAGCATCTGTAAGGTAGACATAAAAACATGAGCATTGTCTTCATATTTGACAGAAGCCTTGCATCTGCTCTGTTCCCCTGTAGATTCACGTGCAAGCATTATTGCACCAATAAAGTGACGTTGAAAGGTGTTTTGGAAGTTTGCTGGAATAACTGCAGGATGTGGTGAGCTGTTTTGCTGTTTTGTTTCTCCTTCCCTGATATTTATTTTTGCTGACACTTTTTCCCAACCTCTTCATCTCTGTGTTTCCTGGACATCCGTTATTTATATCAGAGGAAAGTCTCTCTATTTCTCTCTAACACATGGCAGCAGACCCTACACAAAAAAAGAGTAGAGTGTGTATTGGTCTTCAATATTTCTGTAACGATAAGCTAAACATAATCATTCTAAACCATCAACATGCAACGTCCTTTTAGTTCTCTGACTGACTCAAACTTGTTGTTGAACTCTGCAAAGCTGACAAATATTTTTTGTTGTTGATGAAAACATACTATGTCAGTTCTTCAATTTCACGCTAGAGTGAGTTGCATCATTGCAGTGTATGCTCATAATAAAGAGCCTTGTGGTGTGCATGGTAATTACCTCTACCTCTAGTCTAGCTACCGTACCACAGAGCCACAGCGCCCCACCTATTCCTCTAGGAAGCTCCCTCACTCACAACAGCCCTGCTGCTCTCCTCAGAGCTGTCAAGATATGGAGTGTGTCGGTGTGTATGAGGGCAGGTGTGTGTGTCTGAAGGTAACTACGACAGTGTGTTAGTGAAACGGCACAGAACCATTCTCCACACCACTGCCTGTATTGGCTGGTGCATTCATCACAATACCACTTCTCTCTGGGGTCCGTCCTTATTATGACATAGAAGGGACATAATTATACAGTACCAGTGAAAAGTTTGGACACACCTACTCAGTTTGGACACACCTACTCATTCAAGGGTATTTCTTTATTTTTTATAATTTTCTACATTGTAGAATAGAAGCGAAGACATTAAAACTATGAAATAACACATATGGAATCATATAGTAACCAAAAAAGTGTTAAACAAATATAAATATTTTGTGATTCTTCAAAGTAGCCACCCTTTACCTTGATGAAAGCTTTGCGCACTCTTGGCATTCTCACAACCAGCTTCACATGGAATGCTTTTCCAACAGTATAGAAGGAGTTCCCACATGCTGAGCACTTATGGGCTGCTTTTCCTTCACTCTGCGGTACAACTCATCCTAAACCATCTCAATTGGGTTCAGGTTGGGTTATTGTGGAGGCCAGGTCATCTGATGCAGCACTCCATCACTCTCCTTCTTCATGAAATAGCCCTTACACAGCCTGGAGATGTGTTGGGTCATTGTCCTGTTGTAAAAAAAATTATAGTCCCACTAAGCGCAAACCAGATGGGATGGTGTATCGCTGCAGAATGCTGTGGTAGCCATGCTGGTTAAGTGTGTCTTGAATTCTAAATAAATTGCAGACAGTGTCACCGTCAAAGCACACCCACACCATCACACCTCTTCCTCCATGCTTCACGGTGGGAACCACACATGCGGAGATCATTGTATTCGGCGCATGTGACAAATAAAAATTTGATTTGATTTGCTGGTGTTGCTTGGCCCAAGCATGTCTCTTCTTATTATTGGTGTCCTTTAGTAGTGGTTTCTTTGCAGCAATTCGACCATGAAGGCCTGATTCACTCAGTCTCCTCTGAACAGTTGATGTTGAGATGTGTCTGTTACTGTGTCTTAACTCTGTTAAGCATTTATTTGAGCTGGAATTTCTAAGGCTGGTAACTGTAATAAACTTATCCTCTGCAGCAAAGGTAACTCTGGGTCTTCCTTTCCTGTGGTGGCCTCATGAGAGCCAGTTTCATCATAGCACTTAATGGTTTTTGTGACTGCACTTGAAGAAACTTTCAAAGTTCTTGAACTTCTCCGGATTGACTGACCTTCATGTCTTAAAGTAATGATTTACTGTAATTTCTCTTCGCTTATTTGAGCTGATCTTGCCATAATATGAACTTGGTCTTTTACCAATAGGGCTATATTCTGTATACGACCCCTACCTTGTCACAACACAACTGATTGTCTCAAATGCATTAAGGAAAGAAATTCCACAAATGAACTTTTAACAAGGCACACCTGTTAATTGAAATGCATTCCCGGTGACTACCTCATTAAGCTGGTTGAGAGAATGCCAAGAGTTTGCAAAGCTGTCATCAAGGCAAAGGGTGGCTACATTGAAGAATCTAAAATATTAAATATATTTTGATTTGTTTAACACTTTTTTGGTTACTACATGATTTCATAGGTGTTATTTCATAGTTTCGATGTCTTCACTATTATTCTACAATGGAGAAAACAGTAGAAATAAAGAAAACCCTTGAATGAGTAGGTGTGTCCAAACTTTTGACTGGTACTGTATATGAAAACGGCCTATTCTTTTATGTTTCAACATACTGTATATGTGACATGTATGTACTTATATGTGTGGAAACATATATAAGCATATATGGGCATATATGTTTCCACCATATATGTCCATACAAAACAATAAGTAATATACATGTATTGCCATATATTACTTTACGTATGCGGGGTGGGATCCGGCGTTCATGTCTGGGCAATAACAGGAAATGGGAAATAGAAACATGTAGACAAGGACAGCTGTCAAAATAGCATGCCTGTGTGTCCTGCTACTGAAAATGTGATCAATTGGGAGCTGACGTATAGGCAACAGACTTCCCAAAGCGCCATCCCTACATTCGGATTATACCCTAACTAACACACTTGTTTACGTGTACTCTTATGCCTGCAAGAAAAATTTCCAGCATCAGCATTGTCCACCATTAAGGTTTTGATTGCATTATGGGACGTAAGCATGATTGATGCGATGGGGGGAAATGGTGAGGCTGCAAAGATGGCCTGTGTGGGTAGAAAGATAAATCAATCCATTTGCAAATTCAGGATTTTGATCACTGGATAAGAGACATGTTTTTTTTATATATATATATATATATAAATATGATATATATATATTTTTTACATACACATACACACTTTTTTTTTGAATATACCTTCCTTTATTTTTCCCCACAAACCCTACCACGGCTCCCCCAATTGGAGGAAGCTAATAGACAACAACACTTAGGCTTCTACTTGTCGTGGCAATTTCCTGTATTACCAAATGACGAGAGAGCAAACCACACACCAGTCAGAGTTATATTTTAAACTCCATCTTTAATTATATGAGCTTCACCATAGCCCTTTGACTCTCAGATCCATTCAGTGTCTATAAATGAATTCTCTGAGAGTGCTTACAAAACAATTCTTAGTATCTTTTATAGCCAAGATACACCCCTTTCAACTTACATGACGAACCACAGACCTTAGGAACTTCACAAAGGGCCTTTTACTTGAAAGAGGAGTATCCCATAGCCAGATAGCATTAGCTATAAATTATCGTTCAGTTTGGTCTCTTAGACGAGGTTCTACTTCTCGTTCTTGGTACTCCCTAGTACCAAAACATTACCTCATCCAATGGCATATATCAATTGTCAATTCTAGATACTCCCATCTCAAATACCCTCCCTCCTGGACAAGCTCACAGAGGGGAGTGAGCCTCTAGGTAATATACTAGGTCAAGAGAAGGGCAACATCAGAGGCGTAATACAATGGTTCCAGACACTGCCATACTCCTCCCCCCAATGGGAAAAGGAGGGAGTGACTGGCGTACAGACATTGTGGAGATAACTAACTGGTTCCCCATTAATCACGCCATCCCTTCACATGGTTTAGGAATAGTTACAGACACATTCCCATAAGAAGACAAGCCTGACCTCTCCCCTCTCTGGGCCCCAAGTGACTGAGCCCTAGCTGAGAAGGGATAACTGCAACTTCCAACCCTATAGTTCAAAGGGAAACATTCTAATGACAAGTATCTCACAAGCATATTATGAAAATAAAACATCTTATCTATGTTACCCAACTAATTCTGATTAATCCCCAACATACTTCCAGCTTATACATACTATACACATTGTACAGACACAAGTTATATTTTGTTTGTTTTTAGTCCTGGCCTTCCTCTATTGCTGATGTACATCCAGTTCTATTTGCCATATATTTGTAACTGTGCTATTTCACAAAAGTTCTGAACCTATATACATTTTACAGACCTCGTATGTTTTACATTTGTTATCTTGTTAATATTAGTCCCACCCTTCAGCTCCATTCAACCCCTCCCATCTATCTCTTAACACCATCCATATTGGATTTCTATTTGCCATATATTTTTAAACTGTGCTGTGATGCTTCACAAAAGTACTGAACCTTTCTATTCTCATAGTCTCTACAGATTGTAAATTAAAGATACAATTGTTTGCTAAAATAATTATTATATTATTGATCGATTGACTATGACTTTTCAAATCACCCAGTATTGCTACCTGCAGCGTAAGCTCTAGGTAAATGTTGCAATTCTTCAGCCATTCCTGGACCTGTGACCAAAAACGAGCTGCATATGGACAGCACCAAAATATATTATCTTGTGACTCTGCCTCCTCGCAGCAAAATCTAGAGGAGCTGGGAAGAGTGTATCCCCCAAATATATAAGATTCTATTGGTTGCAAGAATTTTGTATAATAATTTCATTACGTGTCAATTCATAAACCATGTGCCATGGAATTGGTACATCGAAAATCTATTCCCAACTATTTTGCAATTTTTTGGTCCTTAAATGAAACTGGTATATATTTTTATTCATCACAATTTTCTTTAACCGATTTTGGTCTTTAATGCAGGGCGGACAGACAAGTTCCTTACTTTTTCCCCCTTCCACTTGCCGCTTCCATTTTTGTGGGACTGCTGCAATTAGTTGGTTATAATTTTGGATAGAGCAGACATTTCCATATGTGTCACGCCCTGACCTTAGAGATCCTTATTAATTCTCTATGTTTGGTTGGGTCAGGGTGTGACTCGGGTGGGAAAATCTATGCTTTCTATTTCTTTATTGTTTTGCCGAGTGTGGTTCCCAATCAGAGGCAGCTGTCTATCGTTGTCTCTGATTGGGGATCATACTGTATATTAAGTTGTGATTTTCCGTTTGGGTTTTGTGGGGTGTTATTTTCTGTTTAGTGTCTGTGCCTGACGGAACTGTGCGCTTTCGTTTTTGGATTTGTTAATTTTGTTTGAGTGTTTCTTGTAAATTAAATATCATGAACACTTTCCACGCTGCGCTTTGGTCTACTCTTCCTTCCACCGACGACGAGCGTTACAATATGTCTGTGTTAACTGCATGTGTGACAACTCCACTAGTCCTATTTATGATATAATTTACAAATATTACACTTTTTTATCTGAAGAAAGGGAAAAAGGCCATTCTTGAACATGGGGTAAGACATTCTTACTAGTTTACTAGAGAACCGTTTCAGATTTAAGTATAACTTGTGTATGACTGATGCCTTTAGTGAGAGGTCTAATGCTTAAATATTTAATCATTTCTGCCCTCCGAATTCATATGCGTTATATAAATAAGCCCTTTTAATTTTGTCTGGCTTGCCATTCCAAATAAAAATGGAATATTTTTTGCTCATATAATTATCATAATTTGGTTTTAATCCAGAGAGGTTAGAAAAGATCCTCTATGAGGCTGTGGAGGGATTCTAATTGTGAATTTAAAAAACATGAACACATGAATCATCAGTGTACAGTACAATGACACCTTTGTTTTTAAGCCATGGATTTCTAATCCCTTAATATTATTGTTGGATCTAATTTTAACAGCTAACATTTCGATGGCAATAATAAATAGATATGCTGATAGTGGACAACCTTGTTTTACTCCTCTTGACAGTTTAAAACTTTCTGAGATGTAGCCATTATTTACTATTTTACACCTAGGGTTACTGTTCATAACTTTAACCATTATATAATATATAAACTCCAGTTGTACTTTATTATTATTATTTTTTTCACCTTTATTTAACCAGGTAGGCTAGTTGAGAACAAGTTCTCATTTGCAACTGCGACCTAGCCAAGATAAAGCATAGCAATTCGACACATATAACAACACAGAGTTACACATGGAATAAACAAAACATACAGTCAATAATACAGTAGAAAAAAGAAACAAAAAGTCTATATACATTGAGTGCAAATGAGGTAAGATAAGGGAGTTAAGGAAATAAATAGGCCATGGTGGCGAAGTAATTACAATATAGCAATTGAACACTGGAATGGTAGATGTGCAGAAGATGCATGTGCAAGTAGAGATACTGGTGTGCAAAGGAGCCAGATAAATAAATAAATACAGCATGGGGATGAGGTAGATAGATGGGTTGTTTACAGATGGGCTATGTACAGGTGCAGTGATCTGTGAGCTGCTCTGACAGCTGGTGCTTAAAGCTAGTGAGGGAGATATGAGTCTCCAGCTTCAGTGATTTTAGCAGTTCGTTCCAGTCATTGGCTGCAGAGAACTGGAATGAAAGGCGACCAAAGGAGGAATTGGCTTTGGGGGTGACCAGTGAGATATCCTGTCTAGCCCCTGCGTTCCGCTAGCGGAACTCCTCCCACATTCCACTGAAAAGGCAGAGCACGAAATTCAAAAAATAATTTTTAGAAATATTTAACTTTCACACATTAACAAGTCCAATACGGCAAATGAAAGATACACATCTTGTGAATCCAGTCAACATGTCCGATTTTTAAAATGTTTTACAGCGAAAACAGCACGTATATTTATGTTAGCTCACCACCAAATACAAAGAAGGACAGACATTTTTCACAGCACAGGTAGCATGCACAAAGCCAACCTAACTAACCAAGAACCAACCAAACTAACCAAGAAACAACTTAATCAGATGACAGTCTTATAACATGTTACACAATAAATCTATGTTTTGTTCGAAAAATTTGCATATTTGAGGTATAAATCAGTTTTACATTGCAGCTACCATCAGAGCTACCGTCAAAAATAGCACCGAAGCAGCCAGAGCAATTATAGAGACCAACGTGTATTACCTAATTACTCATCATAAAACATTTCTTAAAAATACACAGCGTACAGCAATTGAAAGACACAGATCTTGTGAATCCAGACAATATTTCAGATGTTCTAAGTGTTTTACAGCGAAAACACAATATAACGTTATATTAGCTTAGCACAATAGCAAACATCACAATAGCTCACAATAGCATTGATTCAAGCCAAACATAGCCATTACGTATAAACCACCAAAAGATATTAATTTTTTCACTAACCTTCTCAGAATTCTTCAGATGACAGTCCTATAACATCATATTACACAACGCATATAGAGTTTGTTCGAAAATGTGCATATTTAGCGGCACAAATCGTACTTAGACAATGAAAACAGTGTCCATAACGTCAAGCAATATGTCCGGCGCCATCTTGGAAAGACACCTATTCTTATCGAAAACTATTCCAAAACTTGACTAAAAAATAAAGGTTGGACAGCAATTGAAAGACAAATTAGTTCTTAATGCAATCGCCGAATTACATTTTTAAAATTAACCTTACTGCGCAATACAGGCTGCGATAACGCTAGGCTACACTGCAGGAAATTGCGTTTCATGCATTTGACATTTTTCAACAGAACAATGAATTATCAGCATAAAGACTGCTTACTATTAGCTGAGCTTCCATCAGAATCTTGGGCAAGGTGTCATTTCTTCAAAACAATCGTCTTTGGGTTGAAAGATGTCCTCTTGTCCGGTCGAATTAGCCGCTAAACGTTAGCCGCCAACTGGAGTGGTGTCCAACTCGTGAAGCGCATGGCAAAGAAATCCCAGAAAATCGCAATAAACTGCTATAAACTGCTATAAGTCGGTTTAAATTAACTACCTTATGATGTCTTTAACACCTATAACGAATAAAAACATGACTGGAGATATAGAAATTCTAAAACGAAAGCGTTTGCAGGACGCCATTCTGATGTCTTCATGCGCCAAGCGCACTGTTGAAAAGAACGGTACTTCCGGTTCCACGTCTAATATAAGTTCCCAGATTGCGCAATCGACTCCATTCAAAGTCTCACCGCTTACTGACATCTAGAGGAAGGCGTATGCAGTGCATGTACCCTCATATCTTGCATGGGGACTTATAAACTGATCTCAGAACAGGGACATGGATTTATGAAATCTCACTCCCTGACAGGAAAAGTGCTGCAGAAGGAGTTCTGTTTCACTCAGAGAAATAATTCAAACGGTTTTAGAAACTAGAGAGTGTTTTCTATCCAATAGTAATAATAATATGCATATTGTACGAGCAAGAATTGAGTATGAGGCCGTTTAAATTGTGAACGATTTTCCCCCAAAGTGTAAATAGCGCCCCCTATCATCAACAGGATATACCTGCTGGAGCGCGTGCTATGAGTGGGTGCTGCTATGGTGACCAGTGAGCTGATATAAGGCGGGGCTTTACCTAGCAGAGACTTGTAGATAACCTGTAGCCAGTGGGTTTGGCGACGAGTATGAAGCGAGGGCCAACCAACGAGAGCGTACAGGTCGCAGTGGTGGGTAGTATATGGGTCTTTGGTGACAAAACGGATGGCACTGTGATAGACTGCATCCAATTTGTTGAGTAGAGTAGAGTTATCAAAAGTCTTTTCAAAGTCAGCTATGAAAATCAGGTCTGGTTTCCCAGATATTTCATAGTTTTCTATTGTTTCCAGAACTTGTCTTATATTATCTCCAATGTATCGTCCATGTCGGATTAGGATGAATGATATCTGACAAAACCTTTTAATTCTATGTGCCAAGCATTTAGCTATAATTTTTGTATCACAACACAAGTGTAAGAGGCCTCCAATTTTTTTAATGGACTGGGCCTTTATATATACTACTTGGATCCTGTTTCAATAAAAATGAAATCAGACCTTCTTGTTGAGTGTCTGGTAATCTACCATTTATATAGGAGTGGCTAAAACATGCTAATAATGGTCCTCTGAGAATATCAAAAAAAGTTTGCTATACCTCCAATAGTATGCCATCCATCCCTGGAGTTTTCCCCGACTTAAAGGGTTTAATTGCATCAAGAAGTTCCTCCTCTGTAATTTCAAATCAAATCAATTCAAATCAAATTTTATTTGTCACATGCGCGGAATACAACAGGTTATTATTACCTTACGGTGAAATGCTTACTTACAAACCCTTAAGAAAAAAAGATAAAATAAGTGTGAAGTAAATAACAGAAAATAGAAAATAAAAGTAAAAATAATTCAACAGCAGCAGTAAAATAACAAGCGAGGCTATATACAGGGGGTACCGGTACAGAGTCAGTGTGCGGGGGCACCGGTTAGTTGAGGTAATTGAGGTAATATGTACATGTAGGTCAAGTTAAAGTGACTATGCATAGATTATAAACAGAGAGTAGCAGCAGTGTAAAGGAGGGGTCTGGGTAGCCCTTTGATTAGCTGTTCAGGAGTCTTATGGCTTGGTTGTAGAAGCTGTTAAGAAGCCTTTAGGACCTCGACTTGGTACCGCTTGCCATGCGATAGCAGAGAGAACAGTCTATGACTAGGGTGGTTGGAGACTTTGACAACTTTTAGGGCCTTCCTCTGACACCGCCTGGTATAGAGGTCCTGGATGGCAGGAAGCTTGGCCCAGTGATGTACTGGGCCGTACGCATTACCCTCTGTAGTACCTTGAGGTCGGAGGCCGAGCAGTTGCCATTCCAGGCAGTGATGTAACCAGTCAGGATTCTCTCGATGGTGCAGCTGTAGAACCTTTTGAGGATCTGAGGACCCATGCCAAATATTTCAGTCTCCTGAGGAGGAACAGGCTTTGCCGTGCCCTCTTCATGACTTAGTGTGTTTGGACCATGATAGTTTGTTGGTGATGTGAACACCAAGGAACTTGAAGCTCTCAACCTGTTCCACTACAGCCCCGTCGATGAAAATGGGGGCGTGCTCGGTCCTCCTTTTCCTGTAGTCCACAATCATCTACTTTGTCTTGATCACGTTGAGGGAGAGGTTGTTGTCCTGGCACCACATGACCAGATCTCTGTCCTCCCCATAGGCTGTCTCATCATTGTCGGTGATCAGGCCTACTGTTGTGTCATCGGCAAACTTGATGATGGTGTTGGAGTCGTGCCTGGCCATGCAGTCATGAGTGAACAGGTAGTACAGGAGGGGACTGAGCACTCACCGCTGAGGGGCCCCCGTGTAGAAGTTCAGCGTGGCTGATGTGTTGTTCCCTACACTTAACACCTGGGGGCGGCCGTCAGGAAGTCCAGGATCCAGTTGCAGAGGGAGGTGTTTAGTCCCAGGGTCCTTAGCTTAGTGATGAGCTTTGAGTGCACTATGGTGTTGAACACTGAGCTGTAGTCAATGAATAGCATTCTCACATAGGTGTTCCTTTTGTCCAGGTGGGAAAGGGCAGTGTTAAGTACAATAGAGATTGCATCATCTGTGGATCTGTTGGGGCGGTATGCAAATTGGAGTGGGTCTAGGGTTCCTGGGATGATGCTGTTGATGTGAGCCATGACCAGCCTTTCAAAGCACTTCATGGCTACAGACGTGAGTGCTACAGGTCGGTAGTCATTTAGGCAGGTTACCTTAGTGTTCTTGGGCACAGGGACTATGGTGGTCTGCTTGAAACATGTTGGTATTACAGACTCAGTCAGGGACAGGTTGAAAATGTCAGTGAAGACACTTGCCAGTTGGTCAGCACATGCTCGGAGTACAAGTCCTGGTAATCCGTCTGGCCTTGCGGCTTTGTGAATGTTGACCTGTTTAAAGGTCTTACTCACATACGGAGAGCGTGATCACACGGTCATCCGGAACAGCTGGTGCTCTCATGCATGTTTCAGTGTTACTTGCCTCGAAGCAATTTAGCTCGTCTGGTAGGTTCGTGTCACTGGGCAGCTCGTGGCTGTGCTTCCCTTTGTAGTCTGTAATAGTTTGCAAGCCCTGCCACATCCGACAAGCATCGGAGCCGGTGTAGTACGATTCGATCTTAGTCCTGTATCGATGCTTTGCCTGTTTGGTGGTTCATCGGAGGGCATAGCGGGATTTCTTATTAGCTTCCGGGTTAGAATCCCGCTCCTTGAAAGCGGCACTCTACCCTTTTGTTCCGTGGGAATGTTTCCTGTAATCCATGGCTTCTGGTTGGGGTATGTACGTACAGTCACTGTTGGGACGACGTCATCGATGCACTTATTGATGAAGCCAGTGACTGATGTGGTGTACTCCTCAATGGCATCGGAAGAATCCCGGAACATATTCTAGTCTGTGCTAGCAATTTTTTAAATATATTACATTGGATCTTTCTTGAATAATTTCCTCCATTTCTTGTTGTTTTTCCTCTATCTTACTCTGAGCCTCTAAGGTACAGTTTTTATTGCTGTCTATCTGTACTGTTAGCCCTTCAATTTCTTTTTTTAACATGGACTCTTTTGACCTAAATTGCTTTTGTTTTATAAATGAGTACTGAATTGCATGGCCTCTAAAGGCACATTTAAAAGTGTCCCATATAATAAGGGGATCTGCTGTGCCTATGTTATATCGGAAAAAGTCAGTTATAAATTCTTCTGTCCTAGTTAAAAACCAGTAGGCTTTGATTAAATGTCCAATATCTTTGCCCACATGGAAATTCTGTTAGAGTAATATATATGCCAATTATGTGATGGTCAGACCACATTCTGTCCCCATCAACACTTTTTAAACTTTTAGTGCCAGACAGAATGACATAAGAAAGTAATCAAGACGACTAGCTTGATAAAGCCTCCGCCATGTATATCTCACTAGATCAGGGTATTTAAGCCTCCAAATATCCACTAATTCCAATATATCCATGACATTCATGATTTCCTTAAGTGCCTGAGGGTGATAGTTTGTGGTGTGATTTTCTTTACGGTGCATAGAGGTATGTAAAACTGTCTTGAAAGAGTCTTGTGTTGCTTGTAGGGTTGATATAAGAGACACGTTAACGGGAACTGATTTCACATGCAAAGACACCAAAGACAGCGTGGGAGAAAACGGTTTTGGTCTATTAGCATTTTGCCGATCATCAGAATTTCAATGAAGAGAGTACTGTCAAGTCTATTTTGAGTCTCTATCAACATGGCGTGAGAGAGTGAGCGACATCCCAACTCACGTCTCATCAGTTATCTTACTCATGCTGTGAATCACAATAGAGTTACATAAAAGATGGCTGCTGGTCACTCTTGCTTTTGTGACTAATAACCACAGTGAGTGCACCAAAATGGCCTTAGAAGTACTCTTAGTAACACCCTGAATGTGCCCTAGGTCTCTGCTGGTCTGATTCTCCCTTTCAGAAATATATAACAGACATTTTCATGGAGCACCACCCAAAGCAAAGTCATTAACTCATAGCCCCATCTACTGAACAGAGAGTCATTGACTATCCAAACATGTCATATGCTCTTTTCATTAGGCCTAGGTGACAAGGAACAGTAGTACTGTACAGTGTAAAGGCCTGGGTGGATTACATTCTCCTGGGAGGATTTTAGATGATGAGGGCTATGGTGGACATGATGTATTGCAGCCCATTCTTCCATAATCAAATCAAATCAAATGTATTTGTCACATACACATGGTTAGCAGATGTTAATGCGAGTGTAGCGAAATGCTTGTGCTTCTAGTTCCGACCATGCAGTAATATCTAACAAGTAATATAACCTAACAATTTCACAACAACTACCTTATACAGACAAGTGTAAAGGAATGAATACGAATATGTACATAAAAATATATGAATGAGTGATGCCCGAACGGCATAGGCAAGATGCAGTAGATGGTATCGAGTACAGTATATACATATGAGATGAGTAATGTAGGGTATGAAAACATTATATAAAGTGGCATTGTTTAAAGTGGCTAGTGATACATTACATCAAGATGGCAAGATGCAGTAGATGGTATAGAGTACAGTATATACATATGAGATGAGTAATGTAGGGTATGTAAACATTATATAACGTGGCTAGTGATACATTGATTACATACATTTTTCCATTATTAAAGTGGCTAGAGTTGAGTCAATATGTTGGCAGCAGCCACTCAATGTTAGTGATGGCTGTTTAACAGTCTGATGGCCTTGAGATATAAGCTGTTTTTCAGTCTCTCGGTCCCCGCTTTTATGCACCTGTACTGACCTCGCCTTCTGGATGATAGCGGGGTGAACAGGCAGTGGCTCGGGTGGTTGTGTTGTCCTTGATGATCTGTATGGCCTGCCTGTGACTTCGGGTGGTGTAGGTGTCCTGGAGGGCAGGAAGTTTGCACCCGGTGATGCGTTGTGCAGACCTCATTACCCTCTGGAGAGCCTTACGGTTATGGGCGGAGTAGTTGCCGTACCAGGCGGTGATACAGCCCGACAGGATGCTCTCGATTGTGCATCTGTAAAAGTTTGTGAGTGTTTTTGGTGACAAGCCAAATTTCTTCAGCCTCCTGAGGTTGAAGAGGCGCTGCTGCGCCTTCTTCACCACACTGTCTGTGTGGGTGGACCATTTCAGTTTGTCTGTGATGTGTACGCCGAGGAACTTAACTTTCCACCCTCTCCACCACTGTCATGTCAATGTAGATAGGGGGCTGCTCCCTCTGCTGTTTCCTGAAGTCCACAATCATCTCATTTGTTTTGTTGACATTGAGTGTGAGGTTATTTTCCTGACACCACACTCCGAGGGCCCTCACCTCCTCCCTGTAGGCCGTCTCGTCGTTGTTGGTAATCAAGCCTACCACTGTAGTGTTGTCTGCAAACTTGATGATTGAGTTGGAGGCGTGCATGGCCACGCAGTCGTGGGTGAACAGGTAGTACAGGAGAGGGCTGAGAACGCACCCTTGTGGGGACCCAGTGTTGAGGATCAGCGGGGTGGAGATGTTGTTACCCACCCTCACCACCTGGGGGCGGCCCATCAGGAAGTCCAGGACCCAGTTGCACAGGGCGGGGTCGAGACCCAGGGTTTGCGGTAAGCAAATTGGAGTGGGTCTAGGGTGTCAGGTAGGGTGGAGGTGATATGGTCCTTGACTCTCAAAGCACTTCATGATGACGGAAGTGAGTGCTACAGGGCGGTAGTAATTTAGTTCAGTTACCTTAGCTTTCTTGGGAACAGGAACAATGGTGGCCCTCTTGAAGCATGTGGGAACAGCAGACTGGGATAAGGATTGATTGAATATGTCTATAAACACACCAGCCAGCTGGTCTGCGCATGCTCTGAGGACGTGGCCGGGGATGCCGTCTGGACCTGCAGCCTTGCGAGGGTTAACACGTTTAAATGTTTTACTCACGTTGGCTACAGTGAAGGAGAGCCCGCAGGTTTTGGTAGCGGGCCGTGTCAGTGACACTGTATTGTCCTCAAAGCGAGCAAAAAAGTTGTTTAGTCTGTCTGGGAGCAAGACATCGTGGTCCGCGACGGGGCTGGTTTTTCTTTTGTAGTCCGTGATTGACTGTAAACCCTGCCACATACCTCTCGTGTCTGAGCCGTTGAATTGTGACTCCACTTTGTCTCTATACTGACGCTTAGCTTGTTTGATTGCCTTGCGGAGGGAATAGCTACACTGTTTGTATTCGGTCATGTTTCCGGTCATCTTGCCCTGATTAAAAGCAGTGGTTCGCTCTTTCAGTTTTGTGCGAATGCTGCCATCAATCCACGGTTTCTGGTTTGGGAATGTTTTAATAGACGCTATGGGTACAACATCACCGATGCACTTGCTAATAAACTCGCTCACCGAATCAGCGTATTTGTCAATGTTGTTGTTCGCCGCAATGCGGAACATATCCCAGTCCACGTGATCGAAGCAATCTTGAAGTGTGGAATCCGATTGGTCGGACCAGCGTTGAACAGACCTGAGCGCGGGTGCTTCCTGTTTTAGTTTCTGTCTATAGGCTGGGAGCAACAAAATGGAGTCGTGGTCAGCTTTTCCAAAGGGAGGGCGGGGAGGGCCTTATATGCGTCGCGGAAGTTAGAATAACAATGGTCTAAGGTTTTGCCAGCCCTGGTAGCACAATCGATATGCTGATAGAATTTGGGGAGCCTTGTTTTCAGATTAGCCTTGTTAAAATCCCCAGCTACAATAAATGCAGCCTCAGGATATGTGGTTTCCAGTTTACATAGAGTCGAATGACGTTCTTTCAGGGCCGTCAATGTGTCTGCTTGGGGGGGAATATACACGACTGTGATTATGATCAAAGAGAATTCTCTTGGTAGATAATGCGGTCAGCATTTGATTGTGAGGAATTCTAAGTCAGGTGAACAAAAGGACTTGAGTTCCTGTATGTTGTTATGATCACACCACGTCTCATTAATCATAAGGCATACACTCCCGCCCTTCTTCTTACCAGAGAGATGCTTGTTTCTGTCGGAGCGATGCGTGAAGAAACCAGGTGGCTGTACCGACTCAGATAGCGTGTCTCGAGTGAGCCATGTTTGTGAAACAAAGAACGTTACAGTCTCTGATGTCTCTCTGGAATGCTACCCTTGCTTGGATTTCGTCTACCTTGTTGTCAAGAGACTGGACATTGGCGAGTAGTATGCTCGGGAGCGGTGCGCGATGTGCCCGTCTACGGAGCCTGCCCAGAAGACCGCTCTGTCCAGAACAAAGGAGTAGATATCATCTAAGTGATCCTGTATGGTTCAGTTGGTAGAGAATGGTGCACCACTAGGGTTGTGGGTTTGATTCCCGGGGCCACCCATACATAAAAATCTATACACGCATGACTGTAAGTTGCTTTGGATAAAAGCGACTGCTAAATGGCATATATTATTAGATGATGTCATAAGATTTATGCTTGATACTTCTCCACTCTATCTCTGTCAACAAAAAAAATTGTTACCATCTTATAGAATACAGAGCTATTTTCTGTCTTCTACTGTTACAGCACCATCAGTTTCTGAGCAGACTTGGCCCTCTGTAGTTGATGATGATGGCACACTGATTCTCTCCCTCTATCCCTCGTTCTGTCTCTCATCCAGCAGAGAAATGACGGTCAAATGTTCTGGCGGTAGCCACGCTCTGGTGGAGGGTGCTTCAGTCAGAGCAATGGCAGCGAATTCCCAGCGAATCAGTGGCGAAACGGAAAGTGCTGATCCCATTTTTGAGGGGGGGTAATTGGAATTCAAGTCCCCTCTAATGGGCCTTAGACACAAACGCATGGCCAGCAATGGGGAGCCAAAAGGAAACCAAGCCACGGATATCGACAATTCATTCCACGGATTTGTCATGAGACGTGAGTTTCTCTGGATTTTCCATCGCCTCTCCTCAAGTAAGGCTCAGTGAAGGAGATGGACCATTAAAATAGCTGAACATGTCTGTGCCATGGCTCCAGGGAAATTGTGTGCCCATTAATAATTCAGACGCAGACAAACAGAGAAATACAGGTTGTCAGTTACCAGATTTCTCTTCAACGAAGGACACAAGATGCTCAACCTGGACTCGCAACATAGTAAACGTAAATCTTGGACACTCCAATTGGTACGTTTCGTATGATATGTATTAATTTATGGATGTCCATCATCCATTTCAAAAGATGTACGAATAGCAGTTTGTACAATATGTTACTAATTGCAATTTCTGCAATATGTTATTAATTTGCATAACGTATGATATGTTACGAATTCCAATTTGTTGTGGCAAACAATAGCTAGGTTAGCTAGCTAAAGTTAGCTAGGCTAGGGGTTAGAGTAGGGGTTAGGGTAGGGGGTTAAGGTTAGGGTTAGGAGTTAGGTTAAAGAGTTAAGGTTAGGGGAAGGATTGGCTAACATGCTAAGTAGTTGTAAACTAGCTAAAAGTAAGTAGTTGCTAAAATGCTAAACTTGTCCGTGATGAGATTCAAACATGTAACCTTTGGGTTGCTAGACGTTCGTGTTAAACACCACTGTCTTATATAACCATACCATTCATAACATATCATACTGTACTAATTTGAGTGTCTCGGATTTACATTTATTATGTTACGTCTAGTCTATGAGACCAGGCTGAGATGTTAGATTGACACAGAGGATGGCAGCTACTTTTGTTTTTCTCCCTTCCCTTCTCTGGCCAGCAGACCCATCTAACTCTTCCGTCCATTATTTAGTTTCCCTGGACAGAACGGGATGCAGACAGAGGTCATTAGTAACTGTCTGAACAGTGGGCATCATCCCCAAACACCGGCCACTGAGAAAACAGTCAAATATTGGGCCATGCACCTTTCATAGCAGATCTCCTACTAGCGATTGATGCCCAGGCTCCAGTCTGACAACTGTGGACTTTGGGTCCCCTTGGCACCGTTCCTGTCGGCAGAGAATCCTGGACACCTTGTCTGTGTCGCTCCCGCAGCCGGCCCTCTGTTCCGAATTGTGAGGCTTGGGAGTCTTGGGGCTAAGCCAGCTCTTAGCAGCTCCTTGTCTCCACACTTTACTGCACATGGGAATGGCACAAAGTAAATAACCAAGCTTTGCGAAAGGTAATCAGACGGAAGGGATCCAGAAGGTCATGACACTGAGATAGGGCAGGCAGACTTTCTCATACTAGATAAATCCCCTTTCCTGACTGTCTGAAGGAGGACTGTAATGTTTCTGGAATCTGACTATTCTATTCTGCTTTTATCAGTCATGCACATAAATTCCAACAGATGTTGTCTTATAGGCTACAGGAACACTATCTCATAAAACAAGTTATGGAGTAAACTGCTAACTCTCGTGTCTACTGAATGTCGTCAATTGCCTCTCAATTCATTGAGCTTCTTTGAGTCCAGATGTTAACATCAATGCAGTATGCCCTTTTATAAATCAATGCATTTAAGTACAAACCACTTTGCAGAGCATAGGCAGACTACAGGAAATGGAGTAGCCTCCTTGAGTGCTCCAAATGACTGATACAAATGAGAAGTGCTATTGAGTGTGGTGTCTGACTGGTGTGATCTGTCTACCCACCAGGGGTGGGTAGACAGATGTCTATGGGTGTCTATGGGTGTCTACCTCAATTACAGCTCCCACTTTTAATTTGTTGCTTGATGCTTAGGCTTGATCTGTGAGACTTTCTCTTGTTTAGCATCGCCACCTTGTAATTCATTCAATTATAGCCCTAATTTTAAATGAAGCCTCCGTATGTAAACAAAGACCTTCCCTCCAGAAGTACTGAGAGAGAGGAAAAAATAGAGCACAATGAGAGATCAGGATGGTATGACGTACCCACCCACCACTGAGTTTGTGATGAAGCCAAAATACTAATTTGATGATTTCCCGATCCATGATTCAAAGAGGAGCGTCAGGGATGCAGACTCTTGGGCAGGTAGGCAGCACTTGCTTGCTGTGTGGGGCTAACTCCCTCACTGGGCCCTCTGCCAACATTTACATTTATTTATGCTGTGGCTTATTCGTTTAACAGGCTTCGTGATATCCTGTCAGTTGCAGCAATCTCATCTACCACCCCAGCGACACGGCACCAAACTTTGCCTTCCATTTTCACCTTAAACCCTAACTCCTACATCGGGATGAATAATGCATTACTGTGTGGAGGTGGAGGTCGTCCCTACTGTAGCTTCACACATTCTTCAAATATCTAAAGTTGTTATGAGGAAATTACGCTGTATGTATTTGTGATTGAAGATATTGATGGAAATGAGTCATTGACTTTAAATTAATGGCCCTGAGCAATAAAAATTACAGTACAAATTTGTGGTTAAGTGGTGTCTGGAGAACTTGGTTAAGACGCCCCAGTAGACCACATAATGTATAAACAATGAGCTTATGTCAAATATGACTACGAATAGTGCAAGATTTTGACAATGAAGCCTTTTTTCTACTTACACAGTCAAATGAACTCATGGATTGTCACGTTCTGACCATAGTTCTTGTGTGTTTTACTTGTTTTAGTGTTGGTCAAGACGTGAGCTGGGTGGGCATTCTATGTTGTGCGTCTAGTTTGTCTGTTTCTATGTTTGGCCTAATATGGTTCTCAATCAGAGGCAGTTGTTTGTCATTGTCTCTGATTGGGAACCATATTTAGGTGGCTTGTTTTGTGTTGGGATTTTATGGGTGGTTGTTTCCTGTCTTTGTGTTCGTTTCACCAGAGAGGACTGTTTCGGTTTGCCACGTTTGTTATTTTTGTATTTTGTTAAGTGTTCACATTATCGTCTTTATTAAACATGTTGAGCACAAACTACGCTGCGTCTTGGTCCGATCCCTGCTACACCTCCTCTTCAGACGAAGAGGAGGAAGGCTGCCGTTACAGAACCACCCACCAAACTCGGACCAAGCAGCGTAGTAACGGGCAGCAGCGACAGCAGCAGCAGCGGCCCATTACACAGGACTCCTGGACATGGGAAGAAATTCTGGAGGGTAAGGGACACTGGGCTAAAATTGGAGAATATCGACGCTCTCGTGAAGAGCTGGAGGCAGCTAAAGCCGAGGAGCGGTGGTATGAGGAGGCAGCACGGAAGCGTGGCTGGAAGCCCGAGAAGAAACCCCAAAAATGTATTGGGGAGGCTAAAGGGGAGTGTGGCGAAGTCAGGTAGGAGACCTGCGCCAACTTCCCGGGCTTACCGTGGAGAGCGAGAGTACGGGCAGACACCGTGTTATGCGGAAGAGCGCACGGTGTCTTCTGTACGTGTGCATAGCCCGGTGCGGTACATCCCAGCTCCACGTATCGGCCGGGCTAGATTGAGCATTGAGCCAGGTGCCATGAAGCCGGCTCAACGCATCTGGTCTCCAGTGCGTCTCCTCGGGCCAGTGTACATGGCACCAGCCTTACGCATGGTGTCCCCGGTTCGCCAGCACAGCCCAGTGCGGGTTATTCCATCTCCCCGCACTGGTCGGGCTACGGGGAGCATTCAACCAGGTAAGGTTGGACAGGCTCGGTGCTCAAGGGAGCCAGTACGCCTTCACAGTCCGGTATATCCGGTGCCACCTCCTCGCTCCAGTCCAGTAACACCAGTGCCAACACCACACACCAGGCTTCCTGTGCATCTCCAGAACTCTGTTCCTCCTCCACGCACTCTTCCTGTTGTGCGTGTCTCCAGCCCGGTACCACCAGTTCCGGCACCACGCACCAAGCCTATTGTGCGTATCCAGAGCCCTGTACGCACTGTTGTTTCTCCCCGCACTAGCCTTGAGGTACGTGGCTACAGCCCGGTACCACCAGTTCCAGCACCATGCACCAGGCCTATAGTGCGCTTTGAGAATCCAGTGTGCCCTGTTCCTGCTCCCCACACTAGCCTAGTGGTGCGTGTCTCCAGTCCGGTACCACCAGTTCCGGCACCACGCACCAGGCCTACTGTGCGCCTCAACAGGTCAGAGTCGGCCGCCTGCCCAGGGCCATCTGAGCTGCCTGCCTGCCCAGCGCCATCTGAGCTGCCTGTCTGCCCAGCGTCGTCTGAGCTGCCCGTCTGCCCAGCGCCATCTGAGCTGCCCGCCTGCCCAGCGCCATCTGAGCTGCCTGCCTGCCCAGCGCCATCTGAGCTGCCTGCCTGCCCAGCGCCATCTGAGCTGCCTGCCTGCCCAGTGCCATCTGAGCTGCCTGCCTGTCCCGAGCCGCCAGAGCAGTCAGGAGCTGCCGTCTGTCCCGAGCCGTCAGAGCCGCCCGTCTGTCCCGAGCCATTAGAGCCGTCCGTCAGTCAGGAGCCGCCAGAGCCGTCCGTCAGTCAGGAGCCGCCAGAGCCGTCCGTCAGTCAGGAGCCGTCAGAGCCGCCCGCCAGTTAGGAGCCGCCAGAGCCGCCCGCCAGTCAGGAGCTGCCGGAGCCGCCCGCCAGTCAGGAGCTGCTGGATTCGCCCGCCAGTCAGGAGCTGCCGGAGCCGCCCGCCAGTCAGGAGCTGCCGGAGCCGCCCGCCTGTCAGGAGCTGCCGGAGCCGCCCGCCAGTCAGGAGCCGCCCGCCAGTCATGAGCTACCCGCCAGTCATGAGCTGCCCGCCAGTCATGAGCTGCCCGCCAGTCATGAGCTGCCCTCCAGTCATGAGCTGCCCCTCTGTCTTAAGCTACCTCTTTGTCATGAGCTGTCCCTCAGTCCGGAGGAGTTTCCTCAGTCTAGTGGGGACCTTGGTGAAGGTTCCTAGGCCAAGGTCGGCGGCGAGGGTCATCACTCAAAGGACGCTAAGGAGGGGGACAAAGACAATGGTGGAGTGGGATCCTCGTCCAGCGCCGGAGCCGCCACCGCGGACAGATGCCCACCCAGACCCTCCCCTAGAGTTTTAGGTGGTGCGTTCGGAGTCCGCACCTCAGGAGGGGGGTACTGTCACGTTCTGACCATGGTTCTTGTGTGTTTTACTTGTTTTAGTGTTGGTCAGGACGTGAGCTGGGTGGGCATTCTATGTTGTGTGTCTAGTTTGTCTGGTTCTATGTTTGGCCTAATATGGTTCTCAATCAGAGGCAGGTGTTTTGTGTTGTCTCTGATTGGGAATCATATTTAGGTGGCTTGTTTTGTGTTGGGATTTTGTGGGTGGTTGTTTCCTGTCTTTGTGTTCGTTTCACCAGAGAGGACTGTTTCGGTTTGCCACGTTTGTTATTTTTGTATTTTGTTAAGTGTTCACATTATCGTCTTTATTAAACATGTTGAGCACAAACTACGCTGCGTCTTGGTCCGATCCCTGCTACACCTCCTCTTCAGACGAAGAGGAGGAAGGCTGCCGTTACATGGATACCAATTTTATGTCTATGTGTGCAGAGTTGCTAACTAATGTTAGCGCAATTGCCAAATGGCGTTTGTGCAATGACTGGAAGTTTATGGGATCAGCTAGCATGCAAGCAACCACTCGACAAAACTACCTTCAACCTCCTTCAAACTGGATGCAGTGACAACAAATGGTATCCATGAGTTCATCTGACTCTTAGTAAGTAGAAACATTGAAAAAATTGTGCACTTTCACTGTTAGATGTAATCTAAAATGTAATCTATGTAATCCCAAAAGTAATTATTTATCTTGAGAGGGCCATAAACAATAACTAGTAATACTGCATAGTTCTAGCAAGGTCTGGAACCCACTTTTCAGGTAAAACAAATAAGTGTACATTGCAGAGGTGTAATCACTTTTGAGGACACAAGCTCAAGTACATAATACAAATATTATGAAAATATGAAAAGTCATACATCATTTTTTTGCTATTCAACAAAAGTGGGGGAATAGGGCTTGAAATTATTGAAATGCTTTCTAAATCAAGACAGTGATTCAAGCAAGATACAGTATTAGCTAATGGCTAAACTCAAATAGCATGGGTCACCATACTTGAAGAATGCAGAAAGTACCGGTAAAGCTTATCTGTGTTGAAGAGCTAAATCCCATAAGAGGTGAAACTGATGCCCCAAATATGCACCATTTACTGTGATATTCACCATAGCACTAAACTACTTGACTGTAACAATGTAGGATATGATTACACCAGAGCCAAGTTTATGTTCCGCAGACTGTGACTAAAAGTATAAACAGAAGATTTCCTCTGCACTTTGTTAGAAGTTTGCTTTTTGTCACGCTACTCTTTCGCTGCACTGTGTACAAAGAACAGCTAACTTGGTGTCTGTGTTAATATCGCCCTCTAACTTACTTTCTCTCTCTAGTTCCCCCTCGCTCTAGTTCCCCCTCTCTTTAGTTCCCCCTCTAGTTCCCTCTCTCTATAGTTCCCCCTCTCTCCTGTTCCCCCTCTCTCCTCTGTTCCCCCTCTCTCCTCTGTTCCTCCTCTCTCCGACCCTCTCGTTCTTTCTCTCACACACACTCCAACATACACAGAAAAATGTATATATCTTTGAAATGGTCCCTTCTCAAGGCGCACATACACTATATATGCAAATGTATGTGGACACCCCTTCAAATTAGGGAATTCAGCTATTTCAGCCACACCCGTTGCTGACAGGTGTATAAAATAGAGCACACAGCCATGAAATCTCCATAGACAAACATTGGCAGTAGAATGGCCTTACTGAACAGCTCAGTGACTTTCAATGTGGCACCGTCATAGGATGGTTCGAACAAGTCAGCTCGTCAAATTTCTGCCCTGCTAGAGCTTCCCCGGTCAACTGTATGTGCTGTTATTGTGAAATGGAAATTTATAGGAGTGACAACGGCTCAGCCGCGAAGTGGTAGGGCACACAAGCTCACAGAACGGGACCGCCGAGTGGTACAGCACGTAGCATTTAAAAATTGGCCGCCCTCAGTTACAACACTCCCTACCGAGTTCCAAACTGCCTTTGGAAGCAACTTTAGCACAAGAACTGTTCGTCGGGAGCTTCATGAAATGGGTTTCCATGTCCTAGCAGCCTCACTCGAGCCTAAGATCACCATGTGCAATGCCAAGCGTCGGCTGGAGGGTGTAAAGCTTACCGCCAATAGACTTTGGAGCAGTGGAAACAAGTTCTCTGGCAGTCCGACGGAGGAATCTGGGTTTGGCGGATGCCAGGAGAACGCTATCTGCCCCAATGGACAATGCCAACTGTAAAGTTTAGTGGAGGAGGAATAATGGTCTGGGGCTGTTTTTCATGGTTCGGACTAGGCCTCTTAGTTACAGTGAAGGGAAATCTTAATGCTACAGCGTACAATGACATTCTAGACGATTCTGTGCTTCCAATTGTGGCAACAGTTTGGGGAAGGTCCTTTCCTGTTTCAGTAATGCCCCCGTTCACAAAGTGAGGTCTAAACAGACATGGTTCGTCGAGATCCGTGTGGAAGAACTTGACTGGCTTGCACAGAGCCCTGACCTCAACCCCATCGAACACCTTTGGGATGAATTGGAACGCCGACTTCGAGCCAAGCCTAATCGCCCAACATCAGTGCCCGACCTCACTAATGCTCTTGTGGCTGAATTGAGGCAAGTCCCCAAAGCAGCGTTCCAACATCTAGTGGAAAGCCTCCCCAGAAGATTTGAGGCTGTTATAGCAGCAAAGGGGGGACCAACTCCATATTAATGCCCATGATTTTGGAATGAGATGTTCGACGAGCAGGTGTAACTGCAGGGCAAGACCCCAACTGTTATGAAACAATATCATGAGAGTGTGATGCCCGCAGAGGCCTCTATAATTGCTTTTGCTGGTGTTGGCCCATGTAGCTCTCTTTGTCCTGAAGAGTACCTGCAATTATCATCTCAACCAAGGGCCCCACAAAATAAATGGTCATGCCTTCTTCTCCACAGACCTCCCAGGCCTCCCTCCCCCTCCTGGTCCCTGGCAGATTTCCAGGGATTACCCTCATCCCATCCTACCTGAGAAACTAATGGCTCCCGCTGGAATTTGTTTTAGTTTTGTAGTTTGTTTTGCTCCGTAGAAAATGTCAGGTATTTTTAGAAGTGGCTGAGTTGGCATGCTGGTCCAGTGTGTGGGGCAGATTTCAGATGTTCCCCTTTGTCCACAGGCGAGTACCAAGCCTGTGGTGTTGTCACGCCTACAGTACCCATCAATCCCTTCAGCCATAATACAATATGGCATTGCTTTGATCTCTGTATCAATATAGTGGGAACATTGTATTTAGCTGTATTATGAGGTTGGTTGTTTTCAGATATTACACAGGATATTTTCGAATGGTGGATCAATAAAAATCCTGGACCACAACCTATCCAAAGGAGTGTGAATATATAACAGTCATATTATTTTTATGCTGTTTCAGAGATTGCATAAAACCTGCTGGTGAAACAAAATGCTGAAGAAATTCGAACTGAATGAGATGAAAGACATTTTTTGGAATTGGCAAAGAATCCTGTGTTGTCTCTTTAATGGTTACATTGTGGCCGTAGTCTGCTGTTGATCCGTCTGTGTTAACCACTCTTTTGTGTGTTAGTTATTCCATTGCGCACACAATGCTTGCCATCTGGTTTGCTCATCCTATGGAATGGATTTATGTTGGAGTGACAGGCATAAAGTCAGAGGAGAAAATGAGAATATATGTGGCTAACCTTCTCTCACTCAGGGATCAATTTACGTGAAGTTGGACAGCAAATGATTTATACTGCTGCTCCAACTCTCATACTAATATTTTGTCTCACTCAATTGCATTTACAAATGACTGACTTGTGAAGGCAAACCTGCAAATAAATTCTTGACTGCGGTGAAGTAATTGTGTATCGATGAAGGATGTAGCAGTTGTTCTTGGAAGGGTTAGCATCACTGTTTTGGAGTTGAAGTGTCAGTGTGTGTGTGTAGGTGTGGGTGTGCATTGCCTCCTCTCCGTCCTTTTGAAGAGAGTGCAGATGTCATTTTTCATCACAGGTTGAAATGAGATATGGTGGATTAGCTCCCACACCGCAACCACTCTGAGTGTCGCTGGTTGCTTGCGTTCATCCAGCAGAAGAACGTGTTGAGGGAGTAGATGTGAGGTTGTGGTGTTCCAGAAAGAACATTGAACCCAAACGCAGTTCAATCTGGTAGCTAGCTACAGTACATGTCCAGCTTCCCACTCCTTCTGTCAGACCCTACCCCCACCGTTCCCCTGAGACTGATACACAAAGCTGGAGACCTCCCTACGATGTAATCAAAGCATTGGACCACAGGGACTGTGTAACTGTGAGACAAACCTCCAGCGGGCTGTGCCTCCTCCCCCTCCTTTTGAAACCCTGCTAATTGAAACCATACCATCATGCATCAAAAGTCACCGCCCGCTCCCCTCCCCAGTCTGCTGCCGTGATGACAGCCTTGAGAATGGTCCTTGGTTAGAAGTAGTGGTTGGTAATCAGCACCTGCCAGTGGAGGAGGACCTGGTGGGGTTTATACCAGTACACCCCAGACCGAGCTATCACTGTAACATGGCCGTCCTTGGTTCTGTTAAGAGAGAACATGAGCCAATGTAGGTTAGCCTTGACGCTTCAGTCTTGTTTTATAAATGGTTGGTGAAGTGCATTTCATTTCTCTCTCGCGCTCTCTCTCGCGCTCTCTCTCGCGCTCTCGAGATTTGCTTTCTCTCTCTCTCTCTCTGTCTCTCTCTGTCTCTCTCTCTCTCTCTGGCTCTCTTTTTCTCTCTCTTTCTCTCTCTCTCTCTCTGGCTCTCTCTTTCTCTCTCTTTCTCTCTCCCTGGCTCTCGCTTTCTCTCTCTCTCTCTCTCTGGCTCTCTCTTTCTCTCTCTCTCTCTCTCTTGCTCTCTCTTTTTCTCTCTCTCTCTCTCTCTCTCTCTCTCTCTCTCTCTCTCTCTCTCTCTTTCTTTCTCTCTCTCTCTCTCTGGCTCTCGCTTTCTCTCTCTCTCTCTCTCTGGCTCTCTCTTTCTCTCTCTTTCTCTCTCTCTGGCTCTCTCTTTCTCTCTCTCTGGCTCTCTTTTTCTCTCTATTTCTCTCTGGCTCTCTCTTTCTCTCTCTCTCTGGCTCTCTCTGGCTCTCTCTTTCTCTCTCTCTCTGGCTCTCTCTGGTTCTCTCTTTCTCTCTCTTTCTCTCTCTCTCTGGCTCTCTCTGGCTCTCTCTCTCTGGCTCTCTCTGGCTCTCTCTTTCTCTCTCTCTCTGGCTCTCTCTCTCTCTCTCTCTGGCTCTCTTTTTCTCTCTCTTTTTCTCTCTTTCTCTCTGGCTCTCTCTTTCTCTCTCTCTCTGGCTTTCTCTGGCTCTCTCTTTCTCTCTCTCTGGCTCTCTCTGGTTCTCTCTTTCTCTCTCTCTCTGGCTCTCTCTGGCTCTCTCTGGCTCTCTCTCTGGCTCTCTCTTTCTCTCTCTCTGGCTCTCTTTTTCTCTCTCTTTCTCTCTCTTTCTCTCTGGCTCTCTCTTTCTCTCTCTTTCTCTCTGGCTCTCTCTTTCTCTCTCTCTCTGGCTCTCTCTGACTCTCTCTGGCTCTCTCTGGCTCTCTCTGACTCTCTCTCTCTGGCTCTCTCTGGTTCTCTCTTTCTCTCTCTCTCTGGCTCTCTCTGGCTCTCTCTGCCTCTCTCTGGCTCTCTCTTTCTCTCTCTTTCTCTCTCTCTGGCTCTCTTTCTCTTTCTCTGGCTCTCTTTTTCTCTCTCTTTCTCTCTCTTTCTCTCTGGCTCTCTCTTTCTCTCTCTCTCTGGCTCTCTCTTTCTCTCTCTCTCTGGCTCTCTCTCGCTCTCTCTCTCTCTCTCTCTCTCTCTCCCTGGCTCTCTCTTTCTCTCTCTCTCTGGCTCTCTCTGGCTCTCTCTTTCTCTCTCTCTCTGGCTCTCTCTGGCTCTCTCTTTCTCTCTCTCTCTGGCTCTCTCTGACTCTCTCTGGCTCTCTCTTTCTCTCTCTCTCTGGCTCTCTCTGACTCTCTCTGGCTCTCTCTGGCTCTCTCTGGCTCTCTCTGACTCTCTCTGGCTCTCTCTCTCCTCTCTCCCTTTCTTTCCCCCCGCTGGTGAGAACAGTGGCACTTACCACTTGTTGTATTTCACAGGCTAATTCCACTAACTACATCATCAGGATCTTTTTTTTTGGTTTGACACCTGGAGTAATAGAGAGTGTGAGTAAACCCGCTGATTCATTGTATCACTTTACCACAGTCATGTGATAGGAGTTACTAACCCTGCCCACTCATTAACCTATGATTTTTTGAAACATGGAGATTTCCTTCCTTTATGGTGACTGTCAGTTTCTTTATTAGTACATCATTAGACATTAGCAGTATTCCTGGGAAGCTATGTGTGATTACCTACAATCAAATTGTACCAGGTATACAGACACTTAAATCGTATTTACCACTGTTTATTCCTGTTTTCCAAGACCATACACATAACTATTACATAAATATAAATAATAATAACATTAATTACAGTGTAATAACAATGTCATAACATAATTTTCTATTCTAGTAGGCCTATGTCATTCTGGTTTAAGGAACGTGTGACAATAAGAGCAAACTAAAGACTAAATACTAAGCATAAAACAACAGCTGACATATTAGTGTCAGGTTCTGAAAGGGACTTAATACTCAACGGTTCCATTGTAATATATTATCCATCATTCTTACCAGTAATGGACCAAATAAATTGTTGATTTAATATTGCGGGACTACAGTGTTTCATAATGCCTGTTCCCGGTGACATTGCCCAAGGGACGCACAAGAAGTTTAATAATTGTACGCACCAAGTAAACAGCCCTCCGGCTGAGAAATGAGCCAGAGGAAGCATAAACAAATCCTCTGTCCCTAAGCTCGTTAGACCACCTCTCCGCAGAAACAAATTACAATGAAGTTTGATTTTCTAAAGAATGTGCTCCTGTTGCCCCTGAACTGGCAAAAGCAATTAGAGAGTGATGGACACCTGTCAGTGTCAGCAAGGCAGTCAGCTATTCTCCATCCATCTCCAGGGCAAGCTAGCCTTCTGCTTCATCTCAGTCACTACCCTTCCTTTGTCCTTCCAAATCAAGAGGGTAAAAATCAATGGTACTTTATAGTTGCTTTGAATCCACACATACAGCGGTGAGACGCTGAGTGCTTTGTGGGGTTGGATGGAGGAAGGGGGAGGGAGGGAGTGCGTCTAAGGTATCTGGATAAGATCAATATGGAAGAGAGAGAGACAGACAGAGAGAGAGGGGGGGGGGGTAGAGAGAGAGAGAGAGGCCGCCGTAGGCAGACCTGGCTCTCAAGTGAAGACAGGCTATGTGCACACTGCCCACAAAATGAGGTGGAAACTGAGCTGCACTTCCTAACCTCCTGCCAAATGTATGACCATACTGTATTAGAGACACATATCTCCCTCAGATTACACAGATCCACAAAGAATTCGAAAACAAACCCAATTTTGATAAACTCCCATATCTACTGGGTGAAATACCACAGTCTGCCATCACAGCAGCAAGATTTGTGACCTGTTGCCACAAGAAAAGAGCAATCAGTGAAGAACAATCACCATTGTAAATACATTTATGTTTATTTATTTTCCCTTTTGTACTTTCACTATTTGCACATTGTTATATACACTGTATAAAGACATCATATGACATTTGAAATGTCTACTCTTTTGGAACTTCTGTGAGTGTAATGTTTACTGTTCATTTTTATTGTTTATTTCACTTTTGTTTATTATCTACTTCACTTGCTTTGGCAATGTTAAGAGAGAGAGAGAGAGAGAGAGAGAGAGAGAGAGAGAGAGAGAGAGAGAGAGAGAGAGAGAGAGAGTTTTGAGTTTTAAATAATCTTTATTGGGTCTGGGAGCCCACCACACAATAAATACTCATACAAAACCACAGTTACACATCAATTAAAAACACCACTCCAATTCCTCCTCCACAGTAACTAAACACAACAGCCTCTGAATACCCCATATACTCATAAACAGATCAATATTGTTGATAGGCTTAATAATAGGCAAACTCAACCCTTAGTCTCGCTGCCAACATTCCCTCCAGCATTCCCACCACATCCACAGACCCTTGTCCCCGAATACTGTTCTTTCGGGTCTTCCATATCGCTAATTTAGCTGCCCCTAACACAAAATTAAGCAACACAACGACACCCTTTTGACTGAACCTGTACTTTGGCCCAAATATATACAGTTGGGAAGAGAAAACCTCTCCCAACGTTGAGAACCAGTCAGTGATCAGGTCAATCATCCCGACCAACCTGGGACACAGTAAAAACAGGTGTGCCAGAGTTTCAGACTCTGCACAGAATGGACACCCTTCCCCAACAGTAGGGTCCAGGTGTACCAGATGCATATTGGTGGCTATAGCTCCATGTATTATCCTCCATTGGAGGTCAGCTGTCCTCTTATCAATCGGCAGTTTATATAATGATCGCCAACAGCCTTTTGGGGAAGCACCTGGACCAAGCACACCCGCCCACCTCGTCGATTTTACCCCTTCCAGGGAAGAGGCATGGGACACCTTTACACATATTCTGTACATAGCCTTCTTTCCCACCTCCTTGAACTCCCCCAGCTCCGGGGTATCGAAGGAAAGCAGCATCCCCACGTCCTCCTCGAATGCCCCCACCGCAGCACTAACAATCAGTGCAGGGAACACATAATCCAGTCCCTCCTTCCACCGATCAGAATTGGAAGTGTCAATCACATACTGACGATGAAGCACTGGCAAGGAGTCACAGACCTCAGCGACGACCTTCCTCAGCAGGCGAGATGATCGGATCCCCGCTCTTTCTCCCAGCTCCTCCAACGATCTGCTCCTGCTCTGCATCAGATGACCCAGCTTGGTGCACCCCACACCTAACAGGCATGAACGCAGGCTGGCTGAATCCAGAGCACTGGACTGGATGGCAGTGTTATGAAAAAGAGGCTCTTCAAAAAGCCACATCCCTGGTAGCGTGCCGGCCTTACGGGACTTGACAAAAACCCTCCAAGCCAGCATAACAGACTCATAGAATGGAGTCAGGCCAGACAACTCACCCCCCTCCAGCTTTAACAGGAAAATGTGCTTGTCTAAGCCCAAACAGCCTGCTCTCCTCATCAGTGTGTAGGCTGTGTCGACCCAGCTAGAACCGTCACTGTACAACAGTCTCTGGGCTGCTTGAAGCCGGAAAGCCATGATCCTAGAGGAAATGTCTACCAGACCTTGCCCCCCCTCGTGCAGTGGCAGGTACAGGGCTGCAGCTTTGATCCAGTGTTGTCCAGACCAGAAGAAATTGACAAGGGTCCTCTGAAGCTCTTGTATCAGACCCTTTGGTGGCTGCAAAATCATTAGTCTGTGCCACAGGGTAGAGGCAGCAAGATTATTAATTACCAGTACCCTTCCCCTATAAGACAACTGGGGTAGCACCCATTTCCATCTTGACAGTCTGGCACACACTTTCTCCACTACACCCTCCCAGTTCTTTTTCTGAAAGACCCCGTCTGAAGCTGACCTGCCCACAGCGCTTCACTCTTTCCCCAATTGACTCTAGCTGAGGAGGCCCCCTCATACACCTTTAAAGCGTTTGAGAGAACCTTAACATCCTCAGCCCCTGTAATAAAAATGGTCACGTCATCTGCATACGCAGACAGTGCTATCGTGGGACCCTTCATTACACCTGGCACAGGGAAACCAGTAAGCTTCACTCTTAAAAAACAAAGCATTGGTTCAATCGCCAGACTATATAACTGCCCTGAAATTGGACATCCCTGCCTGATGCCCCTTTGGACAGGGATGGGGCAACTCAAACCACCCCCCACCTTCACCATACACGAGGCCCCAGCATACAGTAAATTCATCCAAGACAAAAAAACATCCCCAAACCCAAAGGCTTTCATCGTTTTAAACAAGTACTGGTGGTCCACGCGGTCAAAAGCCTTCTCCTGATCCAAAGAAAGTAAACCCACATTTACATCAGACAGTTTACAAATGTCTAAAACATCTCTTATCAGAAACAAGTTGTCAACAATTGAGCGATCAGGTACACAGTAGGACTGGTCCTTGTGGACCAACAATCCCAGATACTCTTTCAACCTGTTTGAGAGACATTTAGAAACTATTTTGTATTCTGCACACAGCAAAGCAACAGGTCTCCAATTTTTTATGAGAGCCAAATCCCCCTTTTTTGGCAACAGTGAAAGCACCGCACGTTGACAGGATACAGGAAGAGAACCCTCATGAAAAGATTCACACACCACTTCATAAAAATCCTCCCCAATAGACCCCCAAAAGTGCTTATAGAACTCAGATGGTAAACCATCAATGCCAGGGGCTCGGCCTGATGAGAGCTGCATAACTGCTGTGGACAGCTCTTGTAGTGTAATGTCAGAGTCCAATGTGACTCTCTGTTCAGGTCCCAATTGAGGAAGACCGTGTAACAACTGTTCAGTACACAGAGACTCACAATCCTCCGCCTTATAGAGGGCAGAGTAGAAATCCACGGCATGTTGACGCATTTCACTGTCATCCGTGGTCACCTTCCCATCAGAGAGACGAAGGCAGACCATCTGTTTACGTTGTAATGTCGACTGTCCAAGGTTAAAAAAAAAAGCACTAGGAGCATCCATGTCCTCGAGGGAAGCGAAACGAGACCTAATCAAGGCACCTTTCACTCTTTCATGCAGAAACGACCTCAGTTCATGTCTCTTGTCCTGTAAGTTCATGACTAGTCCAGGGTCATTCTGAGTGAGCAGCTTCAATTCAATTGATTTGATGTCCTGTTCAAGGGCCTTGATAGTCTCTTTAACTTCAATTTGAGACAAGCAGTATACTGTTGACAAAATAATCGTATTTGGGCCTTCCCAACATCCCACCATTGTCTCAAGGACTCAAAATTCCCTTTTGTAACCCTCCATTTTTCCCAAAACAACAAAAACCTTTCACAAAACTTGACATCATGTAACAATTTAACATTAAAATACCAGTAAGGTGATGACCTTCGTGGACAGGACAAGTGAATATCAACAGTAACAATATGATGATCAGAGAAACCCACAGGAGTAATGGCACACCTTCCAACCCTACTACAGTATTGATCAGATACGTACAACCTATCTAACCTTGCTGCACTGACACGACCTTCATTAATTTTTAGCCATGTGTACTGCCTAACTTTTGCATTCCTTACTCTCCACACATCAGAAAGCTCAAACTCAGTTAATAAGCCAGACAGGAAAGTGGCTGACCGCAGGTGAGGTTCTTCAGCAGTGCGATCAACAGTAAAATCCACAGTACAGTTCCAGTCCCCCCCTACAACCATACACCCCTCTTGGTCACACTGTCTTAAGGTTTCTTTTATTTGATCAAACACAACAAGACGCTCTGTACCCTCATTAGGAGCATAGACATTCAAAAAAAAAAAAAAAAAAAACATAACATCCACCTTGACCAATAAAACCCGACCCTTGACAATCTCTGTTGTAGATATCACAGTCACCCCTAAACCTGAGGAAAACAAGATGGCCACCCCAGCACTGAAATTAGTACCATGACTGAGTATATGCTGCCCCTCCCACCACATTCCCCAGTCAACCTCATTAGCCTCATCACTATGTGTCTCCTGTAGGAAAACTACATTAAGCCTTTTCTGTTTTATTACTTCTAATACCCAAGCCCTCTTATTCCTGTCCCTTCCCCCATTAATATTGAGAGAGCCCACCCTTAGTACCTCCATATAGAAAAGAGAAAGGAAAAGCAGAAGATACCACAGAGAAACCAAAGAGAAAAAAGACACCCTATGAAGCATGATCATCATCATTATTTAAATTTTTTCTTATTAACCTGACCACGTTTCCCTCCACCTTTTGCTGCTGTAACAGCAGTAACAAATTTCCTCAAGCGAAACCGCTTCTTCTCACTCAACTGGTCTAACCCCACCGTCTTCTGTAACATCACAGCTGACCTCACAAACTTATCAACATCAAAATATTCTGCCAATTTGACAGATTTCCCAAAAGTCTGATCCAGAAAACCATTTACCTCCTCTAGATCATAAATTGAGTCCTCACCAGCTGCTGTCATATCAAAAGAGATATCCATATCCTTCTCCTGATCCTCCTCAGCTGAGGCCACAGACCACTGACTCCCCTCTACCACATCCCTTTCAACACTCCCCACTTGCACCCCATCACTCGTACCAGGCATCTCCTCCACTACCTGGGAGACTAGCCCCACCTGAACCCCATTACCCGTGGTGGGCATCTCCTCCACTACCTGAGAGCCTAGCTCCACATGAACCCCCTCCTGTACCCCATTACTCGTAATGGGCATCTCCTCCACTACCTGGGAGATTAGCTCCACATGAACCCCCTCCTGTACTCCATTACTCGTAGTGGGCATCTCCTCCACTACCTGGGAGATTAGCTCCATATGAACCCCCTCCTGTGCCCCAGTACTCGTACTGGGCACCTCCTCACCAGTCTGAGGAACTGGCTCTTCAGATCCATCCTTACCTTCTACAACAATATTTTTCTGCTGCATAACATTTCCCTCTAATACAAGTTGCAAACTCGTGGCCTCAACACGGATAACTTGTTCCTCAGCAACAGGTGCTTGTGGCTGCTCAACCACTGTCGGCCCACCTCTCCCTACATCAGTGGGCCCAGGCGTTATAATGACCACCTGCGCCCCTCCCTCTGCCTTCTCCCTTTTCGGGCAAGCATGTCGCTTATGGCCAACATCCCCACACTCAAAACACCGTTGACTACCTGTACTAGCATAAGCCATATACAGTCTATTGTCGTACTTGACTTTAAACGATATCTCTAAAGTCTGCTCCGGTGAGTCCAAAAACATAAACACCTGTCGCCGAAACGACATAACCTGTTTCAACGCCGGGTGTTTGCAACCCAACGGAACAACCTTAATTGAACTTGCAAACTTCCCAAAGCGCAATACCTCACGCTCCAATAGCTCATTTGGAATAAACGGTGGTACATTTGAAATCGTTACCCTTGTTGACGGAGAAAAAAGCGGCGTAACTTGAATAAACATTCCTTTAAGAAGTACGCCCTGCTCAACCATGCGATCAACAAGGCGCTCTTCTTTAAGAAATACCACCACCGCTTTATTCATCCGTGACGCATAAGCAACATTCTCATATCCTACCTTCTCTCCTACGGCGACCAGAAACTCCTCCACCGTGACAGTAGCTTCAGTAACACACCTAAAGCCGTGCCGAAGTGACAAAATCAAGGTGATTTCGATACAAAAAAAAAACTAAATACTTAATTCTACCACACAAAAAAAATTACAGTATAATAATCTTAATCATGCACAGAAGAAAACAAAGAATGCCACCAAGAAAGAGAAAACCGAAAGAAAGTTCTGAATATCTAACTCTACACAACACACGCACTCCCTCGATCATACACTTCCCAGCATGCACCAAACACTCCCAGCATGCAGAGAGAGAGAGAGAGAGAGAGACAGAGACAGAGACAGAGACAGAGACAGAGACAGAGACAGAGACAGAGACAGAGAGAGAGAGAGAGAGAGAGAGAGACAGAGACAGAGACAGAGACAGAGAGAGACAGAATTGCTTTATTCATTCAGATACAGTATATCCCTAAATGGCTATTTGAGCTTGAAAAAAAATTATATATATATGTTTTTATCCTCTGTAAGATTAACGTCCAGTCACCATTTTCCACTATCACTCTCCTTTTATTGCTGCTGCAATAGCCAACGGATTGGATGTGGCTGTTTAACAGTCAATGTATTTCCCCATTATATCATCCAAACCACCATCTAGCGTTCAAGGTAGTGCATGGTAAAAGGTGCATGGGAAAAGTCCTCTCTTTGGAAATGAAAATGGTGAGTGTAATCTCCTCTTGAGACAGGAGAGATGAGGAGTGGAGAGGCATGCTCTCTGGGGTGAACACACTTGAGTTTACATCCCGTTTTAGAGGTTTTCTTTGGAGATTGCTTTGGTTTAGATCAAGCCGCACACAAACTGAAACTTTTGAGGCAGCAATCAACTGACCGTATTCCTATTGAGGTGCACCATCACAGAGCGAGAGTGGGTGGAGGTAGAATAAGCACAGAGTGAAGTCAGGGTTGTGTGCTCTCTTACTGCTTTTGAGAATTTGAGTTACTTAATCCCAATCAGATCTGGGTTCAAATACTAGTTCAAATATCTCAATTACTTTTACATACCTTTCAAAGTAAGTTTTCAGATATTTTTTTTGAAAAGACAAGTAGTTTAATATAATTGAGAAAGTATTGGCATGTATTTGAAATTACTCAAATACACTGACTCAAATAAACTCCCATGCATTTAATCCATCTTTTTGTAAATACTGTTTTTGTCACGCCCTGACCTTAGTTCCTTGTTTATGTCTCTATTTTTGATTTGGTCAGGGTGTGAGTTGGGGTGGGCATTCTATGTTTTTGTTCTAGGTTTTATATTTCTATGTGTTTGGCCGAGTGTGGTTCTCAATCAGAGGCAGCTGTCTATCGTTGTCTCTGATTGAGAACCATACCTAGGTAGCCTCATCCCATCTGTGGTTTGTGGGTAGTTGTTTTCTGTTTTGTGTATTGCACCTTGCAGAACTGTTCGTTTGTCGTTTTGTTGTTTTTGTTCAAGTGTTCGTATTTATTAAAAGTATTATGAATACTTACCACGCTGCACCTTGGTCCTCTTCTCCTTCTCCCGACGACGTTCATTACAGAACTACCCACCACCAACAGACCAAGCAGCGTGGAAGAATGGACTCCTGGACATGGGAGGAAATCTTGGACGGCAAGGGACCATGGGCACAGCCGGGAGAGTATTGCCGTCCTAAAGAGGAGCTGGAGGCAGCCAAAGCGGAGCGGCGACGCTACGAGGAGTTGGCTCGAGGAAAAGTGCACGAGAGGCAGCCCCAGAATTTTTTGGGGTTGGTGGCACACGGGGAGATTGGCGGAATCAGGTAGGAGACCTGAGCCAACTCCCCGTGCTTACCGGGTGGAGCGTCGTACTGGTCAGGCACCGTGTTATGCGGTGGAGCGCACGGTGTCTCCAGTACATGCTCATAGCCCGGTACGTTACATCGCAGCTCCTCGCATTGGCCGGGCGAGAGTGGGCATCGAGCCAGGACGGAGTTTGCCAGCCCTACTCTCCAGGCCTCCAGTGAGTCTCCTCGGCCCGGGTTATCCTGCACCAGCTCTGTGCACTGTGTCTCCAGTGCGTCTGCACAGCCCAGTGCGTCCTGTGCCTGCGCCCCGCACGTGCAGGGCCAAAGTCACCATACAGCCAGGACGGGTTGTGCAGGCTCTTTGCTCGAGACCTCCAGTGCGCCTCCACGGCCCAGTGTATCCGGTGCCTCGGCCAAGGACAAGGCCTCCTGCATGTCTCCCCAGCCTGGTGGGTCCTGTGCATGTGCTAAGCCCTAACCCTCCTGCATGTCTCCCCAGCCTGGTGAGTCCTGTGCCTTCTCCCAGAGCCAGGCCTCCTGTGTCTCTCCACTCCAGTGATGATCCATGGCACGAAGCCTCCAGTGATGATCCATGGCACAAAGCCTCCAGTGATGATCCATGGCACGAAGCCTCCAGTGATGATCCATGACACGAAGCCTCCAGTGGTGATCCATGACACGAAGCCTCCAGTGGTGATCCATGGCACGAAGCCTCCAGTGATGATCCATGGCACGAAGCCTCCAGTGATGATCCATGGCACGAAGCCTCCGGTGATGATCCATGGCACGAAGCATCCAGTGATGATCCATGGCACGAAGCATCCAGTGATGATCCATGGCACGAAGCCTCCAGTGAGGATCGATGGCACGAAGCCTCCAACGAAGGCCGTCAGTCCGGAGCCTCCAGCGACGCCCTCTAGTCCGGAGCCTCCAGCGACGCCCTCTAGTCCGGAGCCTCCAGCGACGCCCTCTAGTCCGGAGCCTCCAGCGACGCCCTCTAGTCCGGAGCCTCCAGCGACGCCCTCTAGTCCGGAGCCTCCAGCGACGCCCTCTAGTCCGGAGCCTCCAGAGTCTCCCTCCTGTCCGGAGCAGCCAGAGTCTCCCTCCTGTCCGGAGCAGCCAGAGTCTCCCTCCTGTCCGGAGCAGCCAGAGTCTCCCTCCTGTCCGGAGCAGCCAGAGTCTCCCTCCTGTCCGGAGCAGCCAGAGTCTCCCTCCTGTCCGGAGCTGCCAGAGTCGCCCTCCTGTCTGGGGCCCGCTGCTAGGGTCCCCAGTCCGGGGTCGGTGGCGAGGGTCCCCGCTCTAGAGGCGCCACCTAAGTGGGCCAAGCCAGCGGTGGATCGGGGTCTACGTCCCACACCAGAGCCGCCACCGCGGTGAAATGCCCACCCAGACCCTCCCCTATAGGTTCAGGTTTTGCGGTCAGAGTCTGCACCTTTGGGGGGGTACACCCTGTCACACCCTGACCTTGGTTCCTTGTTTATGTCTCTATTTTTGGTTTGGTCAGGGCGTGAGTTGGGGTGGGCATTCTATGTTTTTGTTCTAGGTTTTATATTTCTATGTGTTTGGCCGAGTGTGGTTCTCAGAGGCAGCTGTCTATCGTTGTCTCTGATTGAGAACCATACTTAGGTAGCCTCATCCCACCTGTGTTTTGTGGGTAGTTGTTTTCTGTTTTGTGTATTGAACCTTGCAGAACTGTTTGTTTGTTGTTTTTGTTCAAGTGTTGGTATTTATTAAAAGTATTATGAATACTTACCACGCTGCACCTTGGTCCTATTCTCCTTCTCCCGACGACGTTCGTTACAGTTTAAAAATAAGTATTTGAAAAATACATTCAAATAGTAGGCTATATAGAAAATAATTTCAAAATAATTTCAAATACTTCCAATGGAAGTAGTTGATTCAGGCCACATTACTTGCAAATACTCCAAATAGACAGACAATAAGTATTTAAATAACAAATATTCAAATAAACATGTATTTGAACCCAGGTATGACCCCAATGCATCCTTTATGTATTTATTCTGTTGTTCAAAACTTGAAGGCGTACTACAGAAGTGAGAGGTGTATTTTCTATTCATGATTTATTAATCTAGTGTACCCTGTTTCAAATGTTAATGTCAAGCCAAATAGCACTAGGCATAAATTATTTATCTTGATTTGGGTGATTTTCTAAGTAACCCTATTCATAGGAACTGCCTCAGGCAAAATACTTCAGAAAAGATGAAGAAACCGATTGAGCATGAAACAACAACACACTGTGAGCTATCATACTCCTAACATGAAACAACAACATACTGTGAGCTATCATACTCCTAACATGAAACAACAACATACTGTGAGCTATCATACTCCTAACATGAAACAACAACATACTGTGAGCTATCATACTCCTAGAATGCAACAACAACACACTGTGAGCTATCATACTCCTAACATGAAACAACAACATACTGTGAGCTATCATACTCCTAACATGAAACAACAACATACTGTGAGCTATCATACTCCTAACATGAAACAACAACACACTGTGAGCTATCATACTCCTAACATGAAACAACAACACACTGTGAGCTATCATACTCCTAACATGAAACAACAACACACTGTGAGCTATCATACTCCTAACATGAAACAACAACACACTGTGAGCTATCGTACTCCTAACATGAAACAACATACTGTGAGCTATCATACTCCTAACATGAAACAACAACATACTGTGAGCTATCATACTCCTAACATGAAACAACAACATACTGTGAGCTATCATACTCCTAACATGAAACAACAACACACTGTGAGCTATCATACTCCTAACATGAAACAACAACATACTGTGAGCTATCATAATCCTAACATGAAACAACAACACATTGTGAGCTATCGTACTCCTAACATGAAACAACATACTGTGAGCTATCATACTCCTAACATGAAACAACAACACACTGTGAGCTATCATACTCCTAACATGAAACAACAACATACTGTGAGCTATCATACTCCTAACATGAAACAACAACATACTGTGAGCTATCATACTCCTAACATGAAACAACAACACACTGTGAGCTATCGTACTCCTAGAATGCAACAACAACACACTGTGAGCTATCATACTCATAACATGAAACAACAACATACTGTGAGCTATCATACTCCTAGAATGCAACAACAACACACTGTGAGCTATCATACTCCTAACATGAAACAACAACATACTGTGAGCTATCATACTCCTAACATGAAACAACAACATACTGTGAGCTATCATACTCCTAACATGAAACAACAACACACTGTGAGCTATCATACTCCTAACATGAAACAACAACATACTGTGAGCTATCATACTCCTAACATGAAACAACAACATACTGTGAGCTATCATACTCCTAACATGAAACAACAACACACTGTGAGCTATCATACTCCTAACATGAAACAACAACACACTGTGAGCTATCATACTCCTAACATGAAACAACAACACACTGTGAGCTATCATACTCCTAACATGAAACAACAACACACTGTGAGCTATCGTACTCCTAACATGAAACAACATACTGTGAGCTATCATACTCCTAACATGAAACAACAACATACTGTGAGCTATCATACTCCTAACATGAAACAACAACATACTGTGAGCTATCATACTCCTAACATGAAACAACAACACACTGTGAGCTATCATACTCCTAACATGAAACAACAACATACTGTGAGCTATCATAATCCTAACATGAAACAACAACACATTGTGAGCTATCGTACTCCTAACATGAAACAACATACTGTGAGCTATCATACTCCTAACATGAAACAACAACACACTGTGAGCTATCATACTCCTAACATGAAACAACAACATACTGTGAGCTATCATACTCCTAACATGAAACAACAACATACTGTGAGCTATCATACTCCTAACATGAAACAACAACACACTGTGAGCTATCGTACTCCTAGAATGCAACAACAACACACTGTGAGCTATCATACTCCTAACATGAAACAACAACATACTGTGAGCTATCATACTCCTAGAATGCAACAACAACACACTGTGAGCTATCATACTCCTAACATGAAACAACAACATACTGTGAGCTATCATACTCCTAACATGAAACAACAACATACTGTGAGCTATCATACTCCTAACATGAAACAACAACACACTGTGAGCTATCATACTCCTAACATGAAACAACAACACACTGTGAGCTATCATACTCCTAACATGAAACAACAACATACTGTGAGCTATCATACTCCTAACATGAAACAACACACTGTGAGCTATCATACTCCTAACATGAAACAACATACTGTGAGCTATCATACTCCTAACATGAAACAACAACACACTGTGAGCTATCATACTCCTAACATGAAACAACAACATACTGTGAGCTATCATACTCCTAACATGAAACAACAACACACTGTGAGCTATCGTACTCCTAACATGAAACAACATACTGTGAGCTATCATACTCCTAACATGAAACAACAACATACTGTGAGCTATCATACTCCTAACATGAAACAACAACATACTGTGAGCTATCATACTCCTAACATGAAACAACAACATACTGTGAGCTATCATACTCCTAACATGAAACAACAACACACTGTGAGCTATCGTACTCCTAACATGAAACAACATACTGTGAGCTATCATACTCCTAACATGAAACAACAACACACTGTGAGCTATCGTACTCCTAACATGAAACAACATACTGTGAGCTATCATACTCCTAACATGAAACAACAACATACTGTGAGCTATCATACTCCTAACATGAAACAACAACATACTGTGAGCTATCATACTCCTAACATGAAACAACAACACACTGTGAGCTATCGTACTCCTAACATGAAACAACACACTGTGAGCTATCATACTCCTAACATGAAACAACACCACACTGTGAGCTATCATACTCCTAACATGAAACAACATAATGTGAGCTATCATACTCCTAACATGAAACAACAACATACTGTGAGCTATCGTACTCCTAACATGAAACAACAACATACTGTGAGCTATCATACTCCTAACATGAAACAACAACATACTGTGAGCTATCATACTCCTAACATGAAACAACAACATACTGTGAGCTATCATACTCCTAACATGCAACAACAACACACTGTGAGCTATCATACTCCTAACATGAAACAACAACACACTGTGAGCTATCATACTCCTAACATGAAACAACAACACACTGTGAGCTATCATACTCCTAACATGAAACAACAACACACTGTGAGCTATCATACTCCTAACATGAAACAACAACATACTGTGAGCTATCATACTCCTAACATGAAACAACAACATACTGTGAGCTATCATACTCCTAACATGAAACAACAACATACTGTGAGCTATCATACTCCTAGAATGCAACAACAACACACTGTGAGCTATCATACTCCTAACATGAAACAACAACATACTGTGAGCTATCATACTCCTAACATGAAACAACAACATACTGTGAGCTATCATACTCCTAACATGAAACAACAACACACTGTGAGCTATCATACTCCTAACATGAAACAACAACACACTGTGAGCTATCATACTCCTAACATGAAACAACAACACACTGTGAGCTATCATACTCCTAACATGAAACAACAACACACTGTGAGCTATCGTACTCCTAACATGAAACAACATACTGTGAGCTATCATACTCCTAACATGAAACAACAACATACTGTGAGCTATCATACTCCTAACATGAAACAACAACATACTGTGAGCTATCATACTCCTAACATGAAACAACAACACACTGTGAGCTATCATACTCCTAACATGAAACAACAACATACTGTGAGCTATCATAATCCTAACATGAAACAACAACACATTGTGAGCTATCGTACTCCTAACATGAAACAACATACTGTGAGCTATCATACTCCTAACATGAAACAACAACACACTGTGAGCTATCATACTCCTAACATGAAACAACAACATACTGTGAGCTATCATACTCCTAACATGAAACAACAACATACTGTGAGCTATCATACTCCTAACATGAAACAACAACACACTGTGAGCTATCGTACTCCTAGAATGCAACAACAACACACTGTGAGCTATCATACTCCTAACATGAAACAACAACATACTGTGAGCTATCATACTCCTAGAATGCAACAACAACACACTGTGAGCTATCATACTCCTAACATGAAACAACAACATACTGTGAGCTATCATACTCCTAACATGAAACAACAACATACTGTGAGCTATCATACTCCTAACATGAAACAACAACACACTGTGAGCTATCATACTCCTAACATGAAACAACAACACACTGTGAGCTATCATACTCCTAACATGAAACAACAACACACTGTGAGCTATCGTACTCCTAACATGAAACAACATACTGTGAGCTATCATACTCCTAACATGAAACAACAACATACTGTGAGCTATCATACTCCTAACATGAAACAACAACATACTGTGAGCTATCATACTCCTAACATGAAACAACAACACACTGTGAGCTATCATACTCCTAACATGAAACAACAACATACTGTGAGCTATCATAATCCTAACATGAAACAACAACACATTGTGAGCTATCGTACTCCTAACATGAAACAACATACTGTGAGCTATCATACTCCTAACATGAAACAACAACACACTGTGAGCTATCATACTCCTAACATGAAACAACAACATACTGTGAGCTATCATACTCCTAACATGAAACAACAACATACTGTGAGCTATCATACTCCTAACATGAAACAACAACACACTGTGAGCTATCGTACTCCTAGAATGCAACAACAACACACTGTGAGCTATCATACTCCTAACATGAAACAACAACATACTGTGAGCTATCATACTCCTAGAATGCAACAACAACACACTGTGAGCTATCATACTCCTAACATGAAACAACAACATACTGTGAGCTATCATACTCCTAACATGAAACAACAACATACTGTGAGCTATCATACTCCTAACATGAAACAACAACACACTGTGAGCTATCATACTCCTAACATGAAACAACAACACACTGTGAGCTATCATACTCCTAACATGAAACAACAACATACTGTGAGCTATCATACTCCTAACATGAAACAACACACTGTGAGCTATCATACTCCTAACATGAAACAACATACTGTGAGCTATCATACTCCTAACATGAAACAACAACACACTGTGAGCTATCATACTCCTAACATGAAACAACAACATACTGTGAGCTATCATACTCCTAACATGAAACAACAACACACTGTGAGCTATCGTACTCCTAACATGAAACAACATACTGTGAGCTATCATACTCCTAACATGAAACAACAACATACTGTGAGCTATCATACTCCTAACATGAAACAACAACATACTGTGAGCTATCATACTCCTAACATGAAACAACAACATACTGTGAGCTATCATACTCCTAACATGAAACAACAACACACTGTGAGCTATCGTACTCCTAACATGAAACAACATACTGTGAGCTATCATACTCCTAACATGAAACAACAACACACTGTGAGCTATCGTACTCCTAACATGAAACAACATACTGTGAGCTATCATACTCCTAACATGAAACAACAACATACTGTGAGCTATCATACTCCTAACATGAAACAACAACATACTGTGAGCTATCATACTCCTAACATGAAACAACAACATACTGTGAGCTATCATACTCCTAACATGAAACAACAACACACTGTGAGCTATCGTACTCCTAACATGAAACAACACACTGTGAGCTATCATACTCCTAACATGAAACAACACCACACTGTGAGCTATCATACTCCTAACATGAAACAACATAATGTGAGCTATCATACTCCTAACATGAAACAACAACATACTGTGAGCTATCGTACTCCTAACATGAAACAACAACATACTGTGAGCTATCATACTCCTAACATGAAACAACAACATACTGTGAGCTATCATACTCCTAACATGAAACAACAACATACTGTGAGCTATCATACTCCTAACATGCAACAACAACACACTGTGAGCTATCATACTCCTAACATGAAACAACAACACACTGTGAGCTATCATACTCCTAACATGAAACAACAACACACTGTGAGCTATCATACTCCTAACATGAAACAACAACACACTGTGAGCTATCATACTCCTAACATGAAACAACAACATACTGTGAGCTATCATACTCCTAACATGAAACAACAACACACTGTGAGCTATCGTACTCCTAACATGAAACAACATACTGTGAGCTATCATACTCCTAACATGAAACAACAACATACTGTGAGCTATCATACTCCTAACATGAAACAACATACTGTGAGCTATCATACTCCTAACATGAAACAACAACATACTGTGAGCTATCATACTCCTAACATGAAACAACAACATACTGTGAGCTATCATACTCCTAACATGAAACAACAACATACTGTGAGCTATCATACTCCTAACATGAAACAACATACTGTGAGCTATCATACTCCTAACATGAAACAACAACATACTGTGAGCTATCATACTCCTAACATGAAACAACAACATACTGTGAGCTATCATACTCCTAACATGAAACAACAACATACTGTGAGCTATCATACTCCTAACATGAAACAACAACACACTGTGAGCTATCATACTCCTAACATGAAACAACAACATACTGTGAGCTATCATACTCCTAACATGAAACAACAACATACTGTGAGCTATCATACTCCTAACATGAAACAACATACTGTGAGCTATCATACTCCTAACATGAAACAACAACACACTGTGAGCTATCGTACTCCTAACATGAAACAACATACTGTGAGCTATCATACTCCTAACATGAAACAACAACATACTGTGAGCTATCATACTCCTAACATGAAACAACATACTGTGAGCTATCATACTCCTAACATGAAACAACAACACACTGTGAGCTATCATACTCCTAACATGAAACAACATACTGTGAGCTATCATACTCCTAACATGAAACAACAACACACTGTGAGCTATCGTACTCCTAACATGAAACAACATACTGTGAGCTATCATACTCCTAACATGAAACAACAACATACTGTGAGCTATCATACTCCTAACATGAAACAACATACTGTGAGCTATCATACTCCTAACATGAAACAACAACATACTGTGAGCTATCATACTCCTAACATGAAACAACAACATACTGTGAGCTATCATACTCCTAACATGAAACAACAACATACTGTGAGCTATCATACTCCTAACATGAAACAACATACTGTGAGCTATCATACTCCTAACATGAAACAACAACATACTGTGAGCTATCATACTCCTAACATGAAACAACAACATACTGTGAGCTATCATACTCCTAACATGAAACAACAACATACTGTGAGCTATCATACTCCTAACATGAAACAACAACACACTGTGAGCTATCATACTCCTAACATGAAACAACAACATACTGTGAGCTATCATACTCCTAACATGAAACAACAACATACTGTGAGCTATCATACTCCTAACATGAAACAACATACTGTGAGCTATCATACTCCTAACATGAAACAACAACACACTGTGAGCTATCGTACTCCTAACATGAAACAACATACTGTGAGCTATCATACTCCTAACATGAAACAACAACATACTGTGAGCTATCATACTCCTAACATGAAACAACATACTGTGAGCTATCATACTCCTAACATGAAACAACAACACACTGTGAGCTATCATACTCCTAACATGAAACAACATACTGTGAGCTATCATACTCCTAACATGAAACAACAACACACTGTGAGCTATCATACTCCTAACATGAAACAACAACATACTGTGAGCTATCATACTCCTAACATGAAACAACAACACACTGTGAGCTATCATACTCCTAACATGAAACAACAACATACTGTGAGCTATCATACTCCTAACATGCAACAACAACACACTGTGAGCTATCATACTCCTAACATGGTACTTGGATCCAGGCCTCAAATTATTGCTGTAATATAATTGTATAATCTAAAGCTAAAACATACATTTCAGAATCTGCCTCTGTCAGCAATTACATTTTTGCACATGTAAGCAACATGCTTGGCATAATTGTACCATGTTTTCACACAGAGGTCATTTTTCCATATAGTAACTAGGATTACCTTTTTTTCCTTACTTTAATCAACTAATTCAAGCATGCTGTTAGATCATTCAGCAGTTTCTTCACATCAAATCCATTAGGTCCTGCTGGAGTAAAACATAGCAATATGCCAGGTGAACCGTATGGACATCTTATTCCTACTAGCACATCAATACATTATAGAGAAAGTACCTACCACAGCATTGCTTGACTTCAGAGGCTCTGTCTTGTAGACTATTAAACAACCATACTAACCCATTAACTAGTCAAAGCAATTCGAACTCATGTCTTTTTCCCTCATGCCGGAAACGAATGAATAGCGGTCCTCTAGACTTGTAATGTACAGACAATCTAGGCTAACAATGCTATTGCATATTTCCCTCTTTCTTTCTTTGCCTGTTTTGTCTACTGAGATCAAAGAAACCGATGCACTTGTGACCATATGCATCATGTTCTAAAGTTGAGAAAAATATCCCTGTTTGCCCTCATTTCAGTTTTTGCTTTTGTAACTTTCAAGTCTGGAGAGAGCTCTCTTCCCTTTGTTGCCAGTTCTGTTTCTTCCAGCAGCAGTCTCAGAGCAATAATTATGTCTATGATAGGTGTAGTGTTAAGAAGTTCAACAAAGTTGGCAGTATATAGTAACTTTGCAGATTCAATGAAAATGTACATTACATAATGTAGGTTACTATACAATCAATCCCATGCTACCAAAATATATTGTCTCCTTTTGCAATACAAATAAGAATACTGTAGTTGCACATGCAATGGAAAATAAGTAATTCTGGAGGAGAGGACATCACATTTCAATTCAGTTATGAGAATCCCATTGCATGTGGGATTCTGCATTGCTTGCTGTTTGGGGTTTTAGGTTGGGTTTCTGCTGATCTAAAAAGGCCTTTATAAATACATTTGATTTGATTTGATGTATCGCATTGCGCTAACACTTCTCCCCAAATTAGTCAAAGTGTCTGTGCTGCGCACGCTAATGTTCACAGTAGACATTAATCTGTTTTGTCTCTCAGACGATGGGAACATGCATTCCTCTGTCCTTTTCAACAGGAAGTGAAGTGTTGAGCCCTGCAGAGTCCCAAACTCCAGCCACGTGGCAGCTTCACGACAAGCTAGGGCTTTATTTATAGAAGTCAAACAACAGGAAGGAAAAATGGGGCCAATTCTACCTGGCAAGATGTGTAGGAGTGATGACACACACTCATTAGAGTGTAAACAGATCAAGAGGAAGGGCCAGAAAGGGTGTTATGAGAGAGAGGGTAATAGAGGGAGAAAGGGGTCTCTCAGTGTTAAAGTCTAAAATGTTTCCTTAGCCCTGAGCCAGTGAGAGTGCCCTATATGCCTCCCGATGTCTAAGGCAAGAGGAGAGGAGAAACGGGATTCAATGAGATTTACTATGTAGGTCAGCCCTTCTATCTTACAAGTAGAATGTCTGGGATAGTGGTTCTGTGGACCTCAATAGCATGGAAAATGTGCACCTCTCTGAATTGTTGCAGTTCGCTGTTTCCAGTTTAACTGGAAAGGAAAGGAGACATAACATCACATTACAAACAAAATTACTGTTCGATTCAGGTGATGTAATACATTGATTGAATGCAAAGAAGTTTGTCATTTTAAAACACAGTACAATCACATGTGGATACAGTACAATGCAATTTTGGGGCGGCAGGTAGCCTAGTGGTTAGAGTGTTGGGCCAGTAACCGAAAGGTTGCTAGATCGAATCCCTGAGCTGACAAGGTACAAATCTGTCGTTCTGCCCCAGAACAAGGCAGTTAACCCACTGTTCCTAGGCCGTCATTGTAAATAAGAATGTGTTCTTAACTGACTTGCCTGTAACGGTTGTTCTCCTCCTCTTCAACCGAAGAGGAGGAGTAGTGATTGAACCAAGGCGCAGCGGGTTGTGATGACATATTTATTTACAGAAAAGACGAAAATACGAACTTGACTATAAACTACCAAAACAACAACACGGAGTAGACAAACCTGGACATGCGAACATACATAAAACGCAGAACTCACGAACAGGAAAATGACTACACAAAAGACCGAACTTACAAACAAACCGAACAGTCCCGTATGGTGCGACAAACACTGACACAGGAGACAACCACCCACAACTAACACTGTGAAACAACCTACCTAAATATGACTCTCAATTAGAGGAACGCCAAACACCTGCCTCTAATTAAGAGCCATACCAGGCAACCCTTAAACCAACATAGAAACAGAAAACATAGAATGCCCACCCAAACTCACGTCCTGACCAACTAACACATACAACAAACTAACAGAAATAGGTCAGGAACGTGACATAACCCCCCCCTTAAGGTGCGAACTCCGGGCGCACCAGCACAAAGTCTAGGGGAGGGTCTGGGTGGGCATCTGACCACGGTGGTGGCTCAGGCTCTGGGCGAGTTCCCCACCCCACCATAGTCAATCCCAGCTTACATCTCCCCCTACAAATGACCACCCTCATATTACACCCACTTAATCCTTTGGGTAACATCGACACAAGGGGCAGCCCCGGGATAGAGGGATAGCTCAGGACAGAGGGATAGCTCAGGACAGAGGGATAGCTCAGGATAGAGAGGTAGCTCAGGATAGAGAGGTAGCTCAGGATAGAGAGGTAGCTCCGGACTGAAAGGCAGCTCCGGACAGAGAGACAGCTCTGGACTGAGGGGCAGTTCTGGATAAATAGCCGCTCTGGGCTGAGGGACAGCTCATGACTGGCTGACGGCTCTGGACGCTCATGGCTGGCTGACGGCTCTGGACGCTCATGGCTGGCTGACGGCTCTGGACGCTCATGGCTGGCTGACGGCTCTGGACGCTCATGGCTGGCTGACGGCTCTGGACGCTCATGGCTGGCTGACGGCTCTGGACGCTCATGGCTGGCTGACGGCTCTGGACGCTCATGGCTCACTGACGGCTCTGGCAGATCCTGTCTGGTTGGCGGCTCTGGCAGATCCTGTCTGGTTGGCGGCTCTGGCAGATCCTGTCTGGTTGGCGGCCCTGGCAGATCCTGTCTGGTTGGCGGCTCTGGCAGATCCTGTCTGGTTGGCGGCTCTGGCAGATCCTGACTGACGAATGGCTCTAGCGGCTCCTGACTGACTAACGGCTCTGACGGCTCGGGACAGACGGGCGGCTCTAATGGCTCGGGACAGACGGATGGCTCAGACGGCGCTGGGGAGACGGATGGCTCAGATGGCGCTGAGGAGACGGATGGCTCAGATGGCGCTGAGGAGACGGATGGCTCAGACTGATCCTGTCTGGCGGAAGGCTTTGGCTGCTCCTGTCTGGCGGAAGGCTCTGTAGGCTCATGGCAGACGGGCAGTTCATGCGGTGCTTGGCAGACGGACAGTTCAGGCGCCGTTGGGCAGACGGCAGACTCTGGCCGGCTGAGACGCACTGTAGGCCTGGTGCGTGGTGCCGGAACTGGAGGCACCGGACTGGAGACACGCACTTCAAGCCTAGTGCGGGGAGCAGGGACAGGGCACACTGGACTCTCAAAGCGTACTATATGCCTGGTGCGTGGTACCGGCACTGGTGGCACCGGGCTGAGTGCACGCACATCAGGACGAGTACGGGGAGAAGGAACAGTGTGTACAGGGCTCTGGAGACGCACAGGTGGCTTAGTGCGTGGTGCCGGAACTGGAGGCACCGGACTGGAGACACGCACCATAGAGAGAGTGCGTGGAAGAGGAACAGTGCTCTGGAAACGCACTGGAAGCCTGGTGCGTGGTGTAGGCACTGGTGGTACTGGGCTGGGGCGGGGAGGTAGCGCCCGGAAATACCGGACCGTGCAGGCGTATTGGCTCCCTTGAGCACTGAGCCTGCCCAACCTTACCTGGCTGAATGCTCCCCGTCGCCCGACCAGTGCGGGGAGGTGGAATAACCCGCACCGGGCTATGTAGGCGAACCGGGGACACCATGCGTAAGGCTGGTGCCATGTAAGCCGGCCCAAGGAGACGTACTGGTGGCCAGATATGTAGAGCCGGCTTCATGGCACTTGGCTCAATGCTCAATCTAGCCCTACCAGTGCGGGGAGGTGGAATAACCCGCACTGGGCTATGCACACATACAGGAGACACCGTGCGCTCTACTGCGTAACACGGTGTCTGCCCGTACTCCCGCTCTCCACGGTTAGCCTGGTAAGTGGGCGCAGGTCTCCTACCTGCCCTTGGCCCACTACCTCTTAGCCCCCCCCCAAGAAATTTTTGGGTAGTACTCACGGGCTTTTCGGGCTTCCGTGCAAGACGCGTCCCTTCATAACGCCGGTTCCCTTCTCCGATTGCCTCTGCTCTCCTCAGTGCCTCCAGCTGTTCCCATGGGAGGCGATCCCTTCCAGCCAGGATCTCCTCCCATGTGTAGCAACCTTTACCATCCAAAACATCGTCCCAAGTCCATTCCTCCTTCTTGCGCTGTCCCTTCCTCTGATTACACCGCTGCTTGATTCTGGATTGGTGGGTGGTTCTGTAACGGTTGTTCTCCTCCTCTTCAACCGAAGAGGAGGAGTAGTGATTGAACCAAGGCGCAGCGGGTTGTGATGACATATTTATTTACAGAAAAGACGAAAATACGAACTTGACTATAAACTACCAAAACAACAACACGGAGTAGACAAACCTGGACATGCGAACATACATAAAACGCAGAACTCACGAACAGGAAAATGACTACACAAAAGACCGAACTTACAAACAAACCGAACAGTCCCGTATGGTGCGACAAACACTGACACAGGAGACAACCACCCACAACGAACACTGTGAAACAACCTACCTAAATATGACTCTCAATTAGAGGAACGCCAAACACCTGCCTCTAATTAAGAGCCATACCAGGCAACCCTTAAACCAACATAGAAACAGAAAACATAGAATGCCCACCCAAACTCACGTCCTGACCAACTAACACATACAACAAACTAACAGAAATAGGTCAGGAACGTGACATTGCCTAGTTAGATAAAGGTTAAATAAAATTCAAATTTAAATAATAGAAAATGACACAAAAAAGTTGTCTAACTTATTACCATTGTGGTCCTCATGAAAATACATGAAAACAAAATCTACACAAGATTATAAAATGAAAACAAAATACATCTCAAATATATCTCATCAGTAGGGAGGAAACCATAAAAGGAATCAAATAGATTACCGTGTAACGTTCATGTCAAACAATTCTACTTTATTTACGCCTGTGTAGTTTTAAAGCATTTTGCCCATAAACCATTCTTTATCTTTATCTTATCTTTATCTTAAAACTCTCTAGCGTAGGTATGGATTTTATATGATTTTATATGATTCCAAAGGTGACAACTGAGGCTTATCCTGCAACTCGTTCAGTTTCATTTTCATGATATTTGCAGTTAGTATCATCAGGCATTTGGAGATATTTGTCTCGTCTCCTCAAACTTTGGTCCCAAGTCTCTTTAATTTCTCTAACCTCTGGCAGACTTCACATACATTATGATACCCGTCCTGAGAAATACTGCCAATACAATGCTACTATCATCATCACCATAAACCTACACAGGCAGGTTTATGGAGAAATATCTGTAGATAGTGATTATTGAATCATTTATTTGGCAAATCCAATCTTGAGACCGCAGGGGATGCCTGCAAGCCATGTGATGAGACCATGACTTAAGAGGCTTAAGGGACGATGCTGTGGAGAAGACCTCTGCTGCTTCTCATTAGACCAGGGTATTGAGAAACCAATATGGCCCTGTGTTAAATAGTGCACACACACCAGCATGATTATCGCACATGGACCATATAATAACCTCACTTTCACACACAGAATTATTTATCGAGAGGAGAAGAGAAAATGAATGGTCCGTCTCAAAAACGGCCATTAGAATTTTGTGCAATTAAATAAATGGTTCAGAGATAATCACCTGGTCCCTTGAGCTACAGTATCTCCCATTGATGTGGGTGAAAAATGCATATGGAGAAGGTGGAGGCTCTGGATGAGGTTACCCCCTCTAATTAAAAGAACATGCCCTCAGTGAATCAGCTGTTATGGCAACCACATTGTAGTGAATATAGCGAATTTAAAGGTCCAGTCAGAAATCTATAAAGGAGTCTCATGGGTATGAGATCATACACAAGGCCTTGCCAGCCCCACTCACCCCAGAAATATGGCATAACATGATATCAAGGTCTGACTTGAATCAAACTCTTACTGTCTTTGTTGATCTTTTTCTTCCATTTTTCCTGAAAAAGCTTTGTTAGTAGTCTGAGATTCCACAATAAGTAAGTTACAAGCATCAGATCTAGATGTCCCGCGACTCTCCCACACTTGTTTATTTTTCTTGTTGCAAAATGATATCAATAAATAATGCTGGCAGTATCAGCGAGTGTGACAGAAATGGAAATTAGATTTGGGTTCCCGCTGCCTGCCACATGTCGCTGTGGGTTTGGGTCTTCCAGCGAGTTATTTTTGAAGTAAATTTGGGTCATGACTTGCAAGGTGTTATTTTTAGGTATCAGCCCCTGTAGGCAACGTCTGTGAGCTACAAAACATTTAACCGTGCTTTGCGTGAATTGCATTTTTAAAGGAAAGCAGCGGAGGGAAAATCAATGTGCTCTGTTGCTCCTATCTTTCCCTCCATGTTTCACTGAAATGCTGTGAGGTGGAGCATGCCATACGTCTCCAGTCTTGGCTAGTTTCTCTCTGTGATGGGATGAAGCATACAGTGTTAAAGGTTATTCTGTATCTCTGTATCGCTCTGTCCCTGGCCTGCAGACTGAACCAGAATGGTTGACTGGTAGTTTCCATAGCATTATACTTCACACCATCATGCTGTAATTGTTTTCTAAGCTCCCTGGTGCACCTCCTGTTGTTGCCTAATGTCGAAACTCACGCTCATGCTAACTCCATTGCCCAAGCGCACCTGGCCCATCAATGTTATAGCATTTCATTTCGATATATTGTCTAGCTCTGGCTACCACATCCATGTTATAGCATTTCATTTGAACATATTGTCTAGCTCTGGCTACCACATCCATGTTATAGCATTTCATTTTGACATATTGTCTAGCTCTGGCTACCACATCCATGTTATAGCATTTCATTTTAACATATTGTCTAGCTCTGGTGTCCACATCCATGTTATAGCATTTCATTTTGACATAATGTCTAGCTCTGGCTACCACATCCATGTTATAGCATTTCATTTTGACATATTGTCTAGCTCTGGCTACCACATCCATGTTATAGCATTTCATTTTAACATATTGTCTAGCTCTGGTGTCCACATCCATGTTATAGCATTTCATTTGGATATATTGTCTAGCTCTGGCTACCACATCCATGTTATAGCATTTCATTTTGACATATTGTCTAACTCTGGTGTCCACATCCATGTTATAGCATTTCATTTGGATATATTGTCTAGCTCTGGTGGCCACATCCATGTTATAGCATTTCATTTGGACATATTGTCTAACTCTGGTGTCCACATCCATGTTATAGCATTTCATTTGGATATATTGTCTAGCTCTGGTGTCCACATCCATGTTATAGCATTTCATTTGGACATATTGTCTAACTCTGGTGTCCACATCCATGTTATAGCATTTCATTTGGACATATTGTCTAACTCTGGTGTCCACATCCATGTTATAGCATTTCATTTGGATATATTGTCTAGCTCTGGTGGCCACATCCATGTTATAGCATTTCATTTGGACATATTGTCTAACTCTGGTGTCCACATCCATGTTATAGCATTTCATTTGGATATATTGTCTACCTCTGGTCTCCACATCCATGTTATATAGCATTTCATTTGGATATATTGTCTACCTCTGGTGTCCACATCCATGTTATAGCATTTCATTTGGATATATTGTCTAACTCTGGTGTCCACATCCATGTTATAGCATTTCATTTGGATATATTGTCTAGCTCTGGTGTCCACATCCATGTTATAGCATTTCATTTGGACATATTGTCTAACTCTGGTGTCCACATCCATGTTATAGCATTTCATTTGGACATATTGTCTAACTCTGGTGTCCACATCCATGTTATAGCATTTCATTTGGATATATTGTCTAGCTCTGGTGGCCACATCCATGTTATAGCATTTCATTTGGACATATTGTCTAACTCTGGTGTCCACATCCATGTTATAGCATTTCATTTGGATATATTGCCTACCTCTGGTCTCCACATCCATGTTATATAGCATTTCATTTGGATATATTGTCTACCTCTGGTGTCCACATCCATGTTATAGCATTTCATTTGGATATATTGTCTAGCTCTGGTGTCCACATCCATGTTATAGCATTTCATTTGGATATATTGTCTAGCTCTGGCTACCACATCCATGTTATAGCATTTCATTTGGATATATTGTCTACCTCTGGTCTCCACATCCATGTTATAGCATTTCATTTGGATATATTGTCTAACTCTGGTGTCCACATCCATGTTATAGCATTTCATTTGGATATATTGTCTAGCTCTGGCTACCACATCCATGTTATAGCATTTCATTTGGATATATTGTCTACCTCTGGTGTCCACATCCATGTTATAGCATTTCATTTGGACATATTGTCTAGCTCTGGTGTCCACATCCATGTTATAGCATTTCATTTGGACATATTGTCTAACTCTGGTGGCCACATCCATGTTATAGCATTTCATTTTGACATATTGTCTAACTCTGGTGTCCACATCCATGTTATAGCATTTCATTTGGACATATTGTCTAACTCTGGTGTCCACATCCATGTTATAGCATTTCATAGCATTTCAACTGTGTAGAGAAAATACTTACAACCAAGGCGTGGCGGTCTCATGTTTGGGTTTTGGTTTTATTACAGATTTTGACAGTGTTCACATGAAAAATCACCCGCTGTTGGAAACCTTTTCTACAAATCAATTGCTGAATTTTATTGTATTATGAGACTGTCTTTGGGGATTTAAAAAGCATGCCATTCTCAGTCCTTGTGGAGGAATTGTCAACATTTAGTCTGTAATAAGTTATAGAGGGTAACAATGAGAAAAGCACAAAATGAAATGTGGTATTTGTTGGGCTTACATTACAATTTGTTTCCCAAACTTTGTCTAACTGAAAACATTGACATATTTAACAATTCAGCTCAACCTGCCCTGACACTAATATCCAAGCCTGCCATTCGATTCTCAATGTTTAATGGCCTCATACACCACATATCTTTCTGTCATAGAATTCTATGCCAGTTTGTCATGGTAACATTGTTAGAGTGAAAAATGTCATCCAATCACAGTCAAAGCGATGGGTAAATTGTGTATTCCATTCACACTAAGATCTATTATTTATAAACAGTATTGCTTTCCTATTGCCAAGAAAAATATCAAATTAGAAACTATATTGGCAAGGACCGCCGATATTTGTTTTTCATGCTATAGTAGATTTCATTTGTGCATTTTAATATTTTCATAAATCACACCGTCTTCAAAGCAAAGGTACTGAGTGCACAGCAGCCCGTGTTGGGAGCCCTATTCATGATGAGCATGGATATCTCACCTTTCTTTTGTGTCATACTTTCAATAATTTGTTATCACACACAGACACATGCTAACACACGCACTCTACACATACATACACCTGGATTTTGCATTGTAGATATGTGGTAGTAGAGTAGTGGCCTGAGGGAACACAATGTGTTGTGAAAAGTGTTATGGAATGTAATATCATATAATATTTTAAATTGTATATAACTGCCTTAATGTTGCTGGACCCCAGGAAGACTAGCTGCTGCCTTGGCAGGAACTAATGGGGATCCATAATAAATACAAATATACATAGCCACTCTCAGTTCAAAGAGCATATCCTTGGAGCACGACTTTCACATTCACACAATGTTCCAATATTTCCCAATTAAATGTTTTTAAAGAAACAACGATTTGTGAATTCACCAATCACAAAAGGCATGTGACAGTGGATATTCTGGCACAGTAGCCAGATATATAAAAATTCTGGGAGGGAGTTGCTGGCTCCTCAGTGCCAAGCAGAGTCATCTGCACATATAATGCTTTGTGTCTATCCAAAGCAGGGAACAATTTAATGAATTTAAAGAACCAATTTAGTATTAAAGCATGTGGATGGGAGCATCCATCATTCAGCGGACTATTCCTGATGGTCTTGTCTGTTTGACCATGATGCTGCTATAGCTGTCTGAAATGGATGCAATTAGAATAATCTCATTGGAAGGTGAAGCGTTTTGTTGGCCATGCATGTGATTCTTTCCCGAAGGCAGGAGCGTGCTCCTTATAGTCAAACAAGCTCAGGGTACTGTAAGTCTCCCTCCCAGTAGTGTTCTATGGTGCAGTTGAAAGTGATTCCTGTTTGCTCTGGACAAGCAGTACTTCACTATGCCCTCTTCCCACTCCATCCATGTCTGTTGAAGCTCATCACTGTTTTCCCCGTCAGCTCGGGAAGTGTACAGACTACAGTACGTCTTGCAGGAGCCGTGTGTGTTCTGATCCAAAGGCATCACTGCAATCACTGTGTGTGTGTGTGTGTGTGTGTGTGTGTGTGTGTGTGTGTGTGTGTGTGTGTGTGTGTGTGTGTGTGTGTGTGTGTGTGTGTGTGTGTACTATTATTATTATTAACTGCCCAAAGGTACAGGAGAAAGGCAGGGAGGGCAGCTATTTTTACCAGCTCATGCTCTGCTTTGATCCTTGCTCCCTTCCTCCTCTTCTCCTTCCCTCCCCTCCTCCTCCTTTTTGAAGCGAGACATGCCCGTGCCCTGTGGTGCATGTGCTGGCCAGGCATCACTGCAGCACCGCTCTCTCTACCTCCGGTTCTCTCTGCATCCATGTCCACTCCAGGTTTGATGTGATGCTAAAGCACCAGGTGCCAGGGTCCATGCCCTTCCCTTTCATCCTCCTCATCAGCCAGCATGGACGGGAAGGCCACATGACAGAATAAACTGCATGCAAGTTGGCCGGAATAGCATAAAAGGCTAGGGGAATCACTATTCTACGCACTATGAGCTATTTTAGGAGATAACTTTTATCTCCTTTAATTCAGCTCAGGCTGAATGAATGCTGTTGCTTTTAAATAGCATCTTGCACAAGGTATGCAAAAATTCATTCATACAGTCAGTGATATATAGTCCTCATTAACATTGCAGTGCTAATGCAGGGCAGAGACATTTCTCTTCTCCTCTGCAAGAGCCAAAATGCAGTGTGGCTGACTGAGAACTTGAGCTCCTTCTCCCCATCTCTTTCTCTTCTCACAATTTTCTCACTCTCTCTCTCTTTCTCTCTCTCTCTCCCTCTCCCTTTTTTTCTTTAATTTGCTTTACTTTGGTTTATCTATCCTTTGCCTCTTTTCTCCCTCTTGCTTTATCTCTTTATTTGCTCCCCTCTTTCTCTCTCTACCAACCATGTCCTTTCTTGGAGCCCAACGAAGAGGCAAAAGCCTGTTCTAAAGCCCTGTCCATCTCAGCTATCTCCATGAGACTTAAAGGGCATAGCATTATCATCTTAGAAATCTGCAGATAACATCCTCTCATGATTACCTTGATCACGCTGTTTTGGGGGTGTTTCTGAAAGAGACAAAGACTTGGGAATGATATGACTGGCGTCTATGATTCCATCACACTATAAAACACGGCTATGAGAAACCTTATAATTGTTCTGCAACCAGTGTGTTATTTTTAGTGTTGGATGTGACAGGTATAACTATGCCATGAATATGTTATTTTCTTATCTGTGTTTTGACAGGAACAGACACAAAGTCTTTCCGCTAAACGTGTTCAGTGGTTCAAGTTAACCGTGTTGTCAAGGCTACTGCATGAAGACTGAGCTTGGTGCAGAACACATCATTTTCTATTTGTTTTGTTTTGCTAGCCACAGCCTGGGCCTTAATGTGCACGTGCCTGCCGCTTGTCCTCCATTCCCCTCGACATGGTAAAAAAGCATTGTTTATGGCTCTGAACCCACAATAACCCTGTGTAAAGAGGTAAAGGAATGAGCTGTTGTGACTTGAATCCTCCTTCCCCTTTAATATAATTTATTCGGTGGCTCTGTCGTACTACATTGCCAAGTGACCAAAATAAGTATTCTCCGATCTCCCATGGCAGTAACTTCTGGCAGTAACCCAAGCCTGGATGCCTGTAGAGTGGCAGGCAGATATTATCTACACTGTAACAGAGGATGTCTCCACAGCGGGGAGGATGGAGAGAGAGAGAGACAGAGACAGAGAGCTAGAGAGAGAGAGAGACTGCAGAGCTGGCATGGGGCCAAGGAATCTGTCTTGTGGGCCCACAAATCAGTTTGTACCAGGTGAGTCAGAATCCAGAATCTGTCTTGAAATAAAACAGCATGAAGTAGTCACAAGGTTGGAACCCGATCAAAGATAAGAGGGAAATTGAACACACTCGACTAAGGAAACGTAATCAACTGGTTGCAATTAGATAATGTAAAGTTTGTCTAATAAATCAGGGAGTATCAAGCAGGGATTATCAACAGTTTATCCCATCCTGAGATAGTTCACTCATAGATAAATGACAAGCATTACCAGGTCAAGAGTTCCAGTCAATACAAAAGGAATGCACCAATATTTCTAATTGGGTGGCTCTAATGTGGTGTGGCATTCTTTCAGTGGGAGAGTACAGGACGTATTCGAAGTACACTACCGTTCAAAAGTTAGGGGTCACTTAGAAATGTCCTTGTTTTTGAAAGAAAAGCTAATTTTTTGTCCATTAAAATAACCTAAAATTGATCAGAAATACAGTGTAGACGTTGTTAATGTTAAAATGTATGTAATAAAATGTATGCACTCTACTGTAAGTCGCTCTGGATAAGAGCGTCTGCTAAATGACTAAAATGTAAATGTAAATGTATGCAGTGTGCAGCATGACTGCACCTCTGCGACAAATAGCTATGTTGTCTATTTCACATGTACTGTACAGTATGTTCAGGTAACTTTATCAATGGACAAGCCAGTTCAAGTTAATAGCTGTATTATGTATGTGCCCAGTGCATTCTATGGTTGTGCATGAAAATGTGATTTGTAATTCCATATTATCACACCTTTATGCCTCAATTGTAACACAGATGAACAAGACAGGCACCATCCCTATAGATTCAGATTTCTAGCCACTTTATCTATTTTTCAGGGTTCCTTTCGTCAATTAGATTAGTGGTAGCTAGTTCCGAAAGAACTGTCCTGCTCTTCCTGAATGAAACGTGATTAATTTATGGAAGGACCAAACTGCCATTATCCTATTTATTACTTGTATGATTGGAATACATTCATACCAAGTTGACTTATCCACCTCCAAGTCAGCAAGCAATTCCCCAGAGACAGGAGGTTACCCTCACTTATTTTGCCTGGCTAGTTTTCCCAAGAACAGACATCAAACTATCATGAATGGTAGAATATAATCTCTCATGGTATGTGCAGCCTACATGGAGAAATTCCATCAGCAAAGATCAGGAACCTCATGAATAAACTGAGCTGTGGTAGAAAATCAGGATGGGCTAGATTGACAACTCAAAGGCCTTGGACTGAAGTTATTTGATTTCATCCAGCATCCAGCAGGATACCACCAGGGCATTGCTGCTAAAAGTCCTGATTTCGTCAGGGAGGAAAATCTATAGAGATTTCAATTTTTACTTTAGTGATAAATGAAACATGTACCCAGCCCAAAGGTCAGATCTAGCTGAGATGGGGGGAGGTTTGTGTCTCTGGCCAGGAACTGTAATTCGAAACGATAATAATCTGAGATACATTTTATAATCCATATGCAGTTAAAGTCGGCTGCTCTCTTTTGGAAATCTGAAACAGGACACATCGTTATACTCACAATCAACGTTACGCATAATCAGAGAATGAATATTACATGTTTATTACACAGCTAAAAAACAATAGCTATTGTTGTTTCATATAAGTGGAGATCAGAATTTAACAAAAATGTGACCACCCTACTGTAATCTATTTGAATTAGACCCACCCTAAACTGTTAGTATAATGTTGGGCCTGCTGGGCCTTGAGAACACAGTGGTGGGCATGTGGTTGTCTGCTGTGCCCCCAGCATGATTTACAGACACCCATGGACAATGGTAAACAGTGCTAACACCACACGCCTCACAGCTTCAACTGGGGCCGGAAACTAGAGCCGAACAACCTTTGATATTTCTCTAAAAGCCAATGCGTCTAATTGTCCGATAGCTGCACTCCAAGAGGCAATGTCACAGTACAGAGGAATCCATGTCTCCTTTAACCTTTGATGAGAACAGAGTCTATTTTTAGAGCACTGACAATATTTTACAAGTGTAAACCGGTCTCACCGATGCATGGAGGTATAGCCTTTGTATTAGAGTGCATTAATGAACATGTGAAGGAAGGCATATGATCATCCATATCAAAAGAGAATCCCCGCATGCAGGATTTTCTAGATTACGGTGTTACATTGCCAGTATAAAGGGTATCATCTTTGTGCTACACTTTCATGTCTTGTCATTCTTCTTTAGTAGGGGCTTGTCAAAGAAATTATCTTGCTTGGCTGGTCACTACGTCAGTTACGCCTCAGTCCATAGTTGCTTTGGAAAATAGCCGGGACTTTAGATTAGTCCGCTGCTAGAGGCAAGGAATTTTCTTTGACCAATAAATTCTCCCTCGTTGAATTATTAGTATTTTTTTAGATTTGGAAGTTTATTCGGCCCCAAAGCGTTACCAAAGTAGTGTCATATCTTTTTTTTATTTTTTATGTAAGGAACATTAATCTTTCGGCTCTGTATGTCCCCTTTTTTATACTGTGTGAGAGGCATCGACTCTGTATTGGAATGTGGTTTCCTTACGATTAATAACAGTACATGTCCAGTTTTTCACACTACTTCACATGGTAGTTTATGTTCCCTTTTAATGATGAAAACACCTCTTCAACCCTTCCAATAAAAATCCAGTGTTAATGCAACTCAGCAAGGGACAGATGCTAACATAATTTGTCCTGCTCTTGCAACTATTGAGTTGACTTTGGGTGATGTCTTGTGTTATCTCCCATCTCTGCCTTAATCAAGTCACAGTCTATGACCCTTAAGAAGAATTTCCCATGAACATCAAACTGCTCTCCTCATCTCCCTCTATACCTATACATTAAAACAAGAGCATCTGGAGCCTATATTGAAGTAATTCTGTGAAAAATTAAATCTCACCCACCATGACCCAAAGGACACTTTTAGCCTATAGACCTATAGACCTATAGGGGTAGGGGAGTCACATAAAATACATCAAAAGGACTTTCCACCTTTCCTAGACATTGAAAGACTTAGGCCTTGACCTTACATGTCTAGTACTAATATGAACTATTACCCCTTTCATCAAGCAGAGATTCCATGGTCCTGAATTCAAGAGCTGTTTTGTTCCTCTGATGTTAAAAGATAACATGTTTCATATTTAGCACATTGTCCAAAGGTGCATCCTACAATAAGTTTGAGTATTGTAGGCTTAGTATTGTGGTGAACAAACTAGTTGTATTTATAAGCAGCAGAGTAAGGTCCCCTCATTTAGCAGCATGATTGATGTAGACCTGTGGAGAACTGATGGGTTCCCCCCCACCTGACATATGATGCAAAGCGCCTGTTGATTTACACTGGCTCTCCTAGCAGTGGCGTGCGCCTCACATCGCATCACATCCCTCACTCCCCATTCCCCGGATAGGGAACACTTCATCAAGGGAGGACTGGTGGGATTGGAGAAGGAGAGGGGAGGTGGCATGACATAAAACACCTTACCTCCTCCATAACCCCCACCCTTCACTTGAGCCTTTCTCAAGGCATCCTTGTTTGCTTAGAAAGCTAGCCACTATTGCATTTTTTATTTGTTTGTTATTTTATTAGGATCCCCATTAGCTGTTGCAAAAGCAGCAGCTACTCTTCCTGGGGTCCACATCATCATCCATGTCCAGCATTTATGTGAATAGACCTTAAAAGACAAATGCCAAGGAAGGCAGTCAATTTGCATTTAAATCCCAAGCGAATCAGCTAATTAATTTGGTTCAATAATGCATCCCAAGCTCCCAATCGGTGGCTGGGGCTCCGCAATGTCCTAATAGGTACGTAAAGATTATTTTCTCTTTTCCCATTATCTGCTTTTGCAGGGGGAAGGGTATGGGAGGGGTATGCAATCTGGTACAGTTTCTCTTTGGAATAAACTTCCTCCTGTGAAAGAGGCTGGCCCTGTGGAATAGAGATGAAATAAAAACAACAACACAAAAAACAACAGTGGCTCTTTGGGGAGTGGAGAGACTGAGCCAGGCGAGAATTCATAAGCAACCCGTTTGCATCTCTTAGTGAGGAAGTGGGCTATGCTAACATAGTAACTCAGTTTGCAGAATATCACTTGATATCTTTGAATGAATGGTTCACTCTATATATACAAGACAATCTGTTCCCCAGATATGCAGCATGAGTATATGCAGTATCTCACACACTAACTTTAAGGGGGCTTTTTGAGCACACAACCATTCACACAAAGGGACAAATAGTTTTCCAATTAGGCCAAATGTATTTATTTTAGTACTTAAGAATATTGTTGATTTATGGCTATAAGATATAGCATTTTCCTGCATCTAGTCGTACTGAAAATACCAAGCAAATGTTGTGTGCAATGTAGTGGAAATTATGTCGAAAAGAGATTGATCTGTTTACTTTGAATGCACCAGGCATTGTACTACCCAGTGCAGAGGAGGCTGGTGGGAGGAGCTATACGAAAATGGGATCATTGTAATGAGTGGAATAGAATCAATGGAAAGGAGTCAAGCGTGGTTTCCATGATATGTTTGATGTGTTTGATACTGTTACATTTATTCCATTCCAGCCAGTACGATGAGCCCATCTTCCTAGCTCCTCCCACCAGCCTCCTCTGACACAGTGGTATATTTTACCTCTCAAAGATACAACCATGAGATTCAGCATAAACAGTGATCAAATTCAGCCTTTTTGACAATAATTTTCCGACTAACACCGTTTGATCCATTCAAGCAGCTTACAAATGCAAAACAAAACATTGGTTCCACGTTTGGCTCTTGATTGTGATTCTGTCATTGCCCTTGTCTTTAATCAGTGCATGATAAACATTTTCTGATTTCTCTCTCCCTCTCTGATTCTCTACCACGATTAAAGCTTCATGAAGAAATCAAAAAGAAGACTCAGAGTAACATCTGCTTTTGAAGTCATTGGTCTTTTAAATGCAAGGAGTGTGCACTGCTCCCACCCAAAAAGATGTGAATAGCAAATGACAGACAGAGAGCGAGAGAGAGAAAGAAAGAGAGAGTGACAAACATTCACTAAGCCTAGCAGTGATTTTAGATCAATAAACATGCATCTGAACAATCACTTTTCCTCTTGCCATGACAACGTCATGGTGAGAGAGGCAGAAACAAAGGACCTTTGGGAAGATAATACATTCATGTGATTGGATTAAAAGGTGCTGCCTGCATGTGGATATGAGCATCACTAAAGGCCTGGCTGTGTTCTACTACACAGGAGGGAATGCGCTTTACTGACCTATAAACAAACATCCAATGTGGATCAATAGGCTGAGTGGTCTATGCTGCCTCGAGATGCGGACCCTAAATCTCCCGGGGTCACCCTCTCCCTCATTAAATTATAAAAGATCTGTGAGCCGTGAAAGACTAACTGTGAAGGATCCCAGCGGTGCCTAAAAACAGAGCCCAACAAAATAGATTTTTCAGTCCATATTGTTATTCAAGAATCCTTTAAAGTCTGTCTGCAGTCTCTGAAGTCAGGACTCAAAGACAGGCTCAACTTCCCGCAGAGCTCATGTACATCTGTGGTGTGTTAGCTCGTCAAGAAAATGCTTACACTTCCGTGTGAGGTCACGACCACGGAAATACGGTGTAAGAGTAACCAGGAACACTCGCCAGGTCCGTTCCTGACGTCCGAGCCATAGCGCATTGCTTGTTATATTTGAATTGTAAATCCACTTGGGAACTAAAACATGTTGTTTCTGAAGCTTTAAAAAAAATTATGCACCTTGCACATAGGAGGATTACATTTTCATGTGGTGAAAGAAGAGTCCCAACACATCACCATTATCATTTTTAAAGGAGGTCTGTTCCCACAAATGGAATCATTATGCCAACAGTAATGCCTCATACAATACTGGGTCTGAGGGAATGAACGCCAGGACAGAATGTGGCACATTGTAATGCTAGTTCACCAATCAGTGCTGACAAGGACCTGTTTCCACACTAGTGACTTTTCAGGGCCTGTGGTATAAATATCAGCCACCAAGTTCACTTCCATGGCAGGGTCTGCTTCCCATTTATGATGGGTGACCTGCTGCATGATAATTAGTATCTACCTCACAATATTTAACCTAACTGCATTACATTTTAGTCTTTTAGCTTTTCAGGAGCAATTATGGTTAACTGCCTTGCTTAAGGGCACATTAACAGATGTTTCACCTAGTTGGCTGGAGGATTCGAACCAGCAACCTTTCAGTTACTGGCCCAGCACTCTTAATTAACCACTTGGCTACCTGCCACCCCTACAGTAGCTGTGGCAAACTTCAGTACAGGTAATAATTCAGTACAGGTACCTATGTGTTTGCAATCAGTTCAGTGGTGATCGCACGATCAACTGCTCAGAGATTGTGCCATGTTATCACATTTGCTCATTGAGTAAGCTGCGCATTGCACCCCCAATGCTATTGCTTTGCTCCTCTCCTGGAATTGTGCTGACAGTGCCAAGCCTGTCTATGGTTATGCCTTGGATTGCAGCATCAAGGGTAATCTTCCATCCATCATAGTTTGACAATCTGTGTTGGAAGAGCAAAGTTTCATGTTATGCTCTTACTCTTCGACAATGAATTGAGTAGTCGCAATGAGACAATTATATAAATGACATGTTCGCCATAAGATTGATCAACGAAAATCTTATTTTCAATGACTGCCTAGGAACAGTGGGTTAACTGCCTTGTTCAGGGACAGAACAACAGATTTGTACCATGTCAGCTTGGGGATTTGAACTCGCATCCTTTCGGTTACTAGTCCAACACTCTAATCACTAGGCTACGCTGACACCCCCAAAACAGAAAAATGTATCAGTTTGTATAAAATTTGAAGGAGCTCTCTGACAAAACTGCACTTTCTATATCACATGGGTAGAGTGAGACAAATAGAAGCACTTCCATATCTCTCCTGGCACATTAGCTTGATGTAGATGGAGGGGAAGGAGGGGGCATTGTTTCAAGCTATCTAGTTATTGGGATGGAAAGGAATGGGGTGCTCAAAGAGCCACTTCAGAGAGCAGCAGCAGTGAAGGGGAGGGCTGGCCTGGTGGCCACTGGAGACCCCAGCCCTGTGTATTATTTCAGTAGATTGTTCAGAGACAGAGGAGGAGATTAATCTGTCTCATTGCCTGATAGGAAATGTTGCTCTTCTCTCTGTTTATTTACCTCACTGTTGCACAGTCATACATTCTACAGCCAGGGAACCCATGAATGGATACATAAATCCTGACTGTGTGTTCACTATAACTCCAGGATAATGGTCACTTATTTCAATCTTTCCCATGTGTTACATTTCCACTGTGCTGTCTCCCAAACTATCCCATTATTTTTTCCAGATCCAGCATGCACTCTGGTAAAAATCATGCAAGAACATAAAATAAAAAACATTTTCATCCAGACATCTGTAGGGGGGAACATTGTTACCCTTTTGATGCACTGCTAAGGAAGTGGGCCTCAAGTAACCTACCCCACAGTCAGACCAGCCCAAGATGCCTTTGTGGTCAGATGAGGCAATGTGAGCGTTTCAGGCTCTAGAAGTCTCCATCCAGCATGCAGCAACATCCACCTATCGGAATTCTTCCCCTCACTTTCTAGTGCAGCGGACAGCGGTATAGGAAGGAGAGGAGAACGCTCAGAGCCACGGAGACAGAGGGAACCTGAGACACGCACGCGTCCCGAACGACACAGAAAGGAAGGGAACTTTGATTTGACGCGTGGCCGATAATGGTGAAATTGACGATACGAAAGAGCTGCATTCCTTAGTGAAGGGAATAATTGACATTTCGAGTGTTCCAATATATGATGTCTTTGGATCCTTGTTCATTGTAGATTATATTTAATTGCTCTCTCCTATTTCTGAAATCTTTCTTTATTGTGATTGTACACTTCGTTCACCCGCATGACATGTAAGGCAGTCTGAGCGCATTGTTTCCAGCTTCGTCGCATGGGATTTCCAGTCGTGTCGGGTGCGGTGATGTCTGCAACATTTCGCTCTTTGTTTCTGGGTAAGTTAATTCCCATTCATATGAAAATATGTAGTTATTAATAGGAGATGATCAATGACATGATAAAGGATGTAATTGGGGTTATGATTTATATCGAGCCGTTATGTAGGCTATTGTTCACAAAAATGTACCATAGCTGACAGCGCTCCATCGTGCGTAATTTTATCCAGAATTATATCGAAATTAGCCTACAAATAATGTAACATAAACTGTTCATAATATTTATCTCAAGTTCTTTATGAATAGCCTAGATCAGTTTGACAAATTAGCCATGTTAAAATGTAAAATAAATAGTGAGATGAGACTTCATTGTGATAAGTAATTCAATGAAAAATGTGTGTTAAGAAGAAAAAAGTTAACTTCGGAAAAAAAGCCCCTACAATGTGAATTGAAAGCAGATGTTTTTGTGTTATGATCACTGTACAAAGGCTGCACTTCAGGCATCCATCCACTTGACTGGTGCTGGAGAAAGACTGTAGTCTGAGTGTATTGTATTGTCCATTGTCTGTTAACGACAGATTTAACACAACTGCTTCTTAACAGAAAGCACAAAGACAGGGCACGCCACCTATAATCCGAATCACAAACTAATGTGTTGTGACACGATTGGCAAAAATAGATATTTCTAATAGATCATGGCAGGTGTTGAGAGTGCCTCGCTGGTGCCCTGAGAGCAGTGGCAGTTCTAGACCATTTCAACTGGGGGGGCCAAGCTGGGGCCAGTTGTACTGTTAGAGGGGCCAGTTTCATTAGATGTTATTGTTGTCATATCGTTTCCTTCACTGCATTGCAGGCATTAGCAGGCAAAAGACCATGTTCATAATCATCATCGTTGCCACTGTCTAATAACGGATGTAAAAAAAGAACGATAGCAAAAATTTGTAATGTAAAAATTATTTCATACTCCACATTTATTGGGGGCCTCAAGGGGGTCCAACATTGTAGTCCTTTAATGTAGTATATATTAAACTTACACTTAGACATTTAATGTAGTATATATTTTCTTTGCAATAGCACATTAAATACATTACCTCTGCCAATATATACTGAACATAAATATAAATGCAACATGTAAAGTGTTGGTCCCATGTTTCATGAGCTGAAATAAAAGATCCCAGAAATTGTCCATATGCACAAAATATTATTTCTCTCAAATTGTGTGCACACATTTGTTTGCATGAAGCTGATAAAACAGCATGATCATTACACAGGTGCTCCTTGTGCTGGGGACAATAAAAGCCCACTCTAAAATGTGCAGTTTTGTCACACAAGACAATGCCACAGCCCTACTGATTTATTTAAATGGACTGATTTCCTTATATGAACTGTAACAGTAAAATCTTTGCCATTTTTACATGTTGCGTTTGTATTTATGTTCAGTATATTTGTATGTTAAATTGGGTCCGAAAGTCTTATTTTGTCCAAATTCAACGCATCTTCCATAATTCTTGCAGTAAAATCACGTCAGAATTTTACTGTGAGGTTTCTATAAATCCAGCAAATACCATAGCTAGAGCTTTACATGTTCTCTATTGTCAAAGTAGCTACACCTGAATGAGGTCAGTAGCCTGCCCTGCAATGATAGGCCTATGAGTGAGGCAGACAAGTGATGTGGGTTGCCATTGTGTTCATTTTCCTTAGCCAATAGGCTGGGGATAAATGGGTTGATAGTCTAGACAGGCAATCATAGCTCTAGTGAACTGTATTATCAGCTATTAATTTTGTTAGCTGGTGGTGATGATGATGATGGTGATGATGTTGATGTGATGATGGTGATGATGGTGGTGGTGATGATGGTGAATATTGGTGATGGTGGTGATGATGATGATGGTGGTGGTGGTGATGATAATGGTGGTGATGATGGTGATGTTTTGGTGGTGGTGTTGATGATGATGTTGAGTATGATGGAATTTGTATTATTTTTTTTGTATTTGGCAGATTAGTGTAGTGCTGATGTGTAGGTTGGAATACATGTAGTGGTGACATACCCCTCTGTGCAGTCTTTCATAATGGCAAACCAGGTTGAAGGACATTTCCCTTATAGTTATGAACAGTATTTATTTAAGACCAACCCAGAGGCTGCGCTGAGAGGGAAGAGCTTATTTTATTATGGAATGATCAATACTAATTAATAGAGCTAATTTCCTTTTAATTTTTCTTTGGCCTTGGAAGTCCAGAGACATCCTTAACTTAATATCTGTGGGAGATGTAATATCCAGTGTTCACATTATAGATAAGTACCACAATTAAACACCACAGAATTCCTTAACTGGCTTTATCAAGGCTTACATCACAAAATGAATGGTGCAGTAGAAGGTCAAATGATATGGTAAAGCCTGTAAAACAGCTGGAAGTAGAACAAGAGTAACCAAACCAGAGTAGTGGAGCTTAATGATGGATTGCCTGCCTGTCCTTCCCTCAGCAATATATGGTTTTGAATGGAACATGTTAAATGACTGTCCAGGAAGTAATAACAGATTGTAATTCACTTGACAGAAATGTAATGGGAAAAAGTGAGTAGCCCTTCCGTTGGAGTTATCCATTTCCAACCCGCAAACACCCTCATTTCAAATGGAGCTTATCACTTTGACCGCTAGGATATTTAACAGTCTTGCATCTATGCTGCTCTATGATAATGGCAGAGGGAATTTGAGTTGCATCCTCAAGTTGCATAATCATCGTTCATCTGATCCGTTATGTATGGAGATATATGCTAAGAGTGACTAGGTTGAAAACGGGTTTCTGTTCCCATTCTATATTTAGCATCTCTCCAGGGACAAAGGATCTCTCAAATGTGGAGATGACAGGAGCCTCCGGAGCCAGAGGTTTTGAAGTGACATCTCGATGTGTTTGGCCCTGAATCACAATTCCACACATACTAGCCCCCCTATCTCACACTCACACAGCCATTTAAAAAAAAAAATCTGGTGACCATAGAAAGCATTAAGTCTGTAGGTCTAGTTATTGCATATCTAGTCCATATTAATAGACTAGGGGCTGTATTCAATCTGTATCACAGAAGAACAGCGTTACAGCGTGATTGAAATTGAAAGCAATGTTCCCGCATTAGCGGAGACTGCATTCACGTAAACACTCCAAATATTTCAAGCTCTAGATTGCAGAGATACACACAGGATGGAATAACCTTTTAGAAGATGTGAGCACACATGTAATGAGCACCCTAATGAGACGATGTTCGAGCACAAAGGTCTAACTGTCACTACTAGAACTATACACCCATATCAACAAACACTAATTTGCTTTTCTCGCAGTTTTTCCTGATGTGTTATGTCTTACTTGATTCCTATGGCCTTTAGATGGCTAATACACTTTTCCTGTTTTTCTTCTGAAAGAACCTTATTTCATTGATTGAAGTGCTTTTAGGAATGTTTTTCTGTGCAGAGCAAGCCTAGGGCCCGATTCAATCAGATCCGCTTTGGCCAACATCAGCATAGCAGTTGTTTTGGCAGTGTCAGAGGTGGAACTGCGTTAGAGCTGTCTATAATCCCACAATTCCCATGCGGCCGCGTTAGAAGTTCATGCAGCCGCTTTGCAAGTTCAAACACTCGAATTAGACTAAATCCCCATATCCAAATGAACATGAAAACATGCATTAGTCTAACATCAATGGTTTGAGTTTAAGTCATTATTTCTATCATCAATAGAGCCTACACTTTCCAGTGCCATTTTGAACTTCTAACGCAGTAGGGATAATAAGGAAGGGAGTGGTTTGTGACACACAAGCAGCCGTTCCCCAATTTGTCAGCTCATACCTCAGTTACACCTCCAACACCATCAAAACATCAGCTACAGTGCATTCGGAAAGTATTCAGACCCCTTAACTTTTTCAATATTTTGTTACTTTACAGCCTTATTCAAAAATGTCCTCATCAATCTACACACAATACCCCATAATGACTGAGCGAAAATAGGTTTTTAGACATTTTTGCACATTTATTACGAATAAAAACAGAAATACCTTATTTACATAAGTATTCAGACCCTTTGCTATGAGACTTGAAATTGAGCTTTCCATTGATCATCCTTGAGATGTTTCTACAACTTGATTGGAGTGCACCTGTGGTAAATTATATTGATTGGACATGATTTGGAAAGGCACACACCTGTCCATATAAGGTCCCACAGTTGACAGTGCATGCGAGAGCAAAAACCAAGCCATGAGGTTGAAGGAATTGGCCGTAGAGCTCCAAGACAGGATTGTGTCGAGGTACAGATCTGGGATTGTACCAAAAAATGTCAGCAACATTGAAGGTCCCCAAGAAAACAGTGGCCTCCATCATTCTTAAATTGAAGAAGTTTGGAATCACCAGACTTTTCCTAGAGCTGGCCGCCTGGCAAAACTGAGCAATCGGGGGAGAAGAGCCTTGGTCAGGGAGGTGACCAAGAACCCGATGGTCACTCTCACAGAGCTCCAGAGTTCCTCTGTGGAGATGGGAGAACCTTCCAGAAGGACAACCATCTCTGCAGCACTCCACCGATCAGGCCTTTATGGTGGAGTGGCCAGACGGAAGCCACTCCTCAGTAAAAGGCATATGACAGCCCACTTGGAGTTTGCCAAAAGGCACCTAAAGGACTCTCAGACCATGAGAAACAAGATTCTCTGGTCTAGTAAAACCAAGATTGATTTCTTTGGCCTGAATGCCAAGCGGCACGTCTGGAGGAAACCTGGCACCGTCCCTACGGTGAAGCATGGTGGTGGCAGCATCATGCTGTGGGGATGTTTTTCAGCGGCAGGGACTGGGAGTCTAGTCAGGATCGAGGGAAAGATGAATGGAACAAAGTACAGAGAGATCCTTGATGAAAACCTGCTCCAGAGCGCTCCGGACCTCAGACTGAGGTGACGGTTCCCCTTCCAACAGGACAACGACTCTAAGCAGACAGCCAAGACAATGCAGGAGTGGTTTCGGCACAAGTCTCTGAATGTCTCTGAGTGGCCCAGCCAAAGCCCGGACTTGAACTCGATCGAACATCTCTGGAGAGACCTGAAAAAAGCTGTGCAGATACGCTCCCCTTCCAACCTGACAGAGCTTGAGAGGATCTGCAGAGAAGAATGGTAAAAACTCTTCATATTCAGGTGTGCCAAGCTTGTAGCATCATGCCCAAGAAGACTCGAGGCTGTAATCGCTGCCAAAGGTGCTTCAACAAAGTACTGAGTAAAGGGTCTGAATACTTTTGTAAATGTGATATTTAAGTCTTTTATTTTAAATACATTTGCTAAAATTTCTAAAAACCAGTTTTTGTTTTGGCATTATGGGTTATTGTGTGTAGATTGATTACGGGGGAAAACGATGTAATCCATTTCAGAATAAGGCTGTAATGTAACAAAATGTGGAAAATGTCAAGGGGTCTAAATACTTTCCGAATGCACTGTATGTGGATCCAGCCAATGTTGGTTAACGCTGGTTAGCGCTAGATCTGATTGAATCCAGGGCCTAGTTCTGTGTTCTGAATGAGAGCGATTTTAGGTGAAATAGTGCCTGCTTTATACCTGTTCTTGCTCTCTCTGTGGAATATTTTCACTGTGCGTATTTTTAACAGCCAAAGACATCCTCGATACAAGTGAAGGTCATTCTGGTGAGATGAAAATGTACATTTCAGTATGACAGATTTCCTCTCTTTTCTATATCCTTCCTATTTTACCCCCTTGTGTCTGTCACCATCTTATTTGCATCAATACACTACATTGACATTGGACATCAATTTCCCCATTGATCAATGTCTTTTCAAGAGGTCTGTCTCAAAATACAGTATGTATTTTGCTTGACGTGGGCCACAAACATCTGGACAGAACTGGGTTTCTGTTGTTTTCTGATCTATAAATCTCAGCCGCTTTTCAACCTTCACTGACAAAATGACTTCCAGATTATTTTGGAACACATGAACAGGAACTGCTTATTTCCCTGTACGGCTAACTTTTGACAGATGCTCTGGAGAGGCTCAGATTCACGTTAACTCAAGCCACATGTATAATACAGTAGGCTACCTTCATTCTGGTACACCAAGCTCTTCTTTCTATGATATCTATCAAGCATTGCAGACCTTCCATTTTAGGTTCATAAACGGGGTCCAAACAACAGAGTACCCTACGGATTTCTTTCATCTCTGCCACCATGGTCATTTACGAGCAAAAGTGAGGATTTCTGCATTATTTGTTGGGGTAAATAACCATGAAAGTCAATAGAGCGGGGACAATTATTGCTTATTTTCAGGAAAGCTTTGCCGCTAGTGAACATAAACAGTTTGATGAGGGTCTCTTTGATTGTTTTATAAGGACGCAGAGATCTAAGGGTGAACAAATTACAAGACAAATACTGATGTTTTTTGCATCGAACTACAAAGGGCATGGTCCTAATTTACTCTTTCTGCAAATGCCAGATTTTCACCCAAAGCGACCAATCCACCATTCATTCTGATCTTAACGACAACCCTCCGATGTCCAGAGATGAACCCATCTTTCTCAGTATAATGCCATTTTGCTATTTTCTTTAGGAATACATCCCTCCATTTTACTATGATGTCTTTCGGGGGTCCGGAAACTCCCTATTTGTAACATTTCTACCAATATTGCCCTAAAAATAAATACTTTACCCAAAGGTATAATGATATTTCCCATTGACTGATCATGGTTTTTCAGATCCCCTGGTATGATATTGTTGCACATCATTGATTGACACTGTTGGACTTCAACCACATCTTTCAATGGATAGCTACTGCCAAGTGAATAGAGACTTATCAAAATCAACACATCTTCTGAATACCATTTAAATGAAATCCATTATCATCATTCATTGTTAGGATGCTATCATTCCAAGCTCACAGCTCTGTTTTGCTTCTCTCAAGCATGCTCTACCTAACTGAAAACTGGCAGCCCAGAATAAGGCTGGCACGCTTGTCTACTCATAGCAAAACATGCTTTTGATCTGTGTTCTCTCTTTGGAAACCAGGTATATCTGTTTTCAGAGAGGCTGAGGGATCCGTTATTGGTACAGGAAAATAAATAGTTTCAACCCCAAAAAAAATCCCTGTCGCAAAGGTGTCTTTCAATTTCAAGCAGCTTAGCATACTGCTTACATCAATGACACGAGAAGAATAACAAGTGCCTTACAATGTATTTTATATGCGATTTTCCTCCGTTGAAAAGAATGGAATTGTCATTCTGTACGTTAGTTCCATGGATGAAATTGGCCAAACCTTATTTTTCTCAGAGGCTGTAGTGAGCGTTTCCTCTGTGTCAAACGCTCTAGCCCACTGTCATCTGGACCACCCATTAGCTAGAGCTGAGGTGTTGACATTGCAAGTCTGAGATTATGAATTGTGATTTGACTTTAATGTGATTTTAATGTGATTTTAATGTGATTGGTCAAATGTGCATGCCCTCGCATAAAATGCAAGGAATTGTTGATTTTTCCAAAATAAATTGCAATCACAGAATCGCAGACTCCTGGAGGGACTAATTGATTATTATGTCCAAATAGAGGCTTTGATATTCAAAAGGCATGATATGACTGAAGATCTGAATAATTTGGGAATATTGCTCTCAGAGGAATAGGTTCTCACTATAAAGCACTCTGTGACAGTGATCATCAACTAGATTCAGACGCGGGCCAATTTTTTCTTGAGCGGATGGTCGGAGGGGGCGGAACATTTTTACAATCAGTGGCGACCCGTAATTCAGCCACACATATTTAGCAAAAAGGGGGTTGCCATTTTTGCATGTTATTTTGGCGATAATACATGTCACATATCAGTTTGCAAACAATGTAAAAAAAATAATAACTGAGTTAATAAAACTGCATACAAACATGGTCTTTTTTTTGCTTTCTTGAGTAAGGCAGCTCCAAAATGCAGGTGTTTCAGCCTAGCTCAGTGCTTTCTATGGTGGTGGGGCAGCCAGTGGAAAATACGGAGTGTAGGGTTTGGTAATATTCTCTAGTTGCGCCGTGATTGGCTCAGTGTTCTTTCACTCATGGGGACACTACGTCACTGCCAAATCTAAGGGTAGAGCTAAAAAATTCAAGCTCCTTGGGTGTGCCATAGAGTTACATTAGAAGTGCCCATCCAAGAAGGTTCAAGGTCATTGGCCACAGATAAAATGACATCAAATCACCTTATATCTACAGTAGCTTTGATCATACTTTCACAATCTTAGCTAGCAGTCATCATCATGAATCAAGTCGACAATCTACTGGCAAATCCTTTTTAATCCTTGTCATATGAAGAGAAATAATGAAGAGAAATTATAGATAAAACATACCGGTGCTCATCGGCCATTGGACATAAACATTACACAACAAGTTGGAAATCACAAATTCAACAATGAGTGGTTTGGAAGGAATCAGTGGCTAACTGCAAGCATTGCAAAGCAATCACTAGACTGTTATTCAGTGGAGTTGATGTGTGGTCTCAATTCTGGGTTTAAGGGTCTCTTTTCCGATCTTAAAATGATAAACATTCAACATTGACCATGCTGTCAACCCAGCATGATTTCTGCCACGTTTAAATCAACTGTTAACTCGGAACTGGGAAATCTGACTTCAATGAGTTCAAGACAACTGGGAACTCGGGGGAAAAAACAAGCTCCTACTGGGATAATACGTTTTGAACGGTCATCCAACTTGGAATTGTAAGTTGGGAACTCGGGCCTCTTTCTAGAGCTACGACCCGAAGATCACTGACGTCATCATGATTCAACCTTGTTTTTTTCCAAGTTCCCAGTTGTCTTGAAAGCACCATCAATCCAGAGAATGACAGACTTTGATGACAACGTTTGATGACAAAATTTGCCCACGAAGGACTGCCGCGCCACCTTCCTGTTCAAGTGAACACAGCACAACAAGGTGAGTCCAAAAATGTCTTGTACGCTGCTGCATAAATTATGTAAAATGCCAGGGAGATATGTAAACTGTCGCTACTGTAAGAATGTGATACAAAGTGTATGTTGTGTAGTTACTATTAGTTGCCTCACCCTAATCGGTCTATTTTCCCCTGTTAATTTCACCGACTGTTTTGACTTTGTGATACACATGTAGCCTATAACCTGTTTTAGAGAAATGTAATCATGAATATTGTAAGAGCGTTCATTGTTTGCTTATATGCCCCCTTTATTTACCCTATGGTTCGGACTGGGTGTACAGGGAGAACACTGTAAGAACGGCCCATGTTCTGAATTATGTCGCTGTACATTTCAAAAGTGCTGAACAAATAGTTATATTGACTACGTCCATCCTAGCTCGCTCATTAATGTCTTAATCGAAATTACGGATTGCCTCTTATCATCTTGTCGTCCCCTTATGCCATAGTTTGTACATCTCAATTGTCAGTAGAATCCACATTTGTTTAAGCAAGTCAGCCATATCAGCTATGTTTTTTTTTTGGCAGTAAATGAGGCTGAATTAACTATTTTGCTTCCAGACAAGGCTTCAAAAATAGCCAGGTGTAGCAGTGGTAAGGGGTTGGGACTGCTGTTGGGACATCTTTATGAAGGCCCTAACAGTTTGTGGGCACAATTTGTCACCGTTATAGTGCAATTAATCTATTGTTTAGTGTTGTGTTGTGTTGTGCAGTGGCTTTGCTGGCATGCATCCCCCAACATTTTTGGTTTGTTTGCCCCACCAAGATTTACATACTAAAATCGGCACCTGATTACAATAATTTGTAGACCGCAAATTGACCGCAAGAAGCCCAAACAGATATTATATTTCACTAAAACATAATAATTTCAAACCTTGCTTACATGTGTATATGATCACGTCTCTCTACTATGCGTGGAAATCACAGGTCGGTGGATCCTTAATTGGGGAGAACGGGCTCATGGTAATGAGTGGAGCAAAATTAGAGGAATGTTATCAAATACATCAAACACATGATTTCCAGGTGTTTGTTGCCATTCCATTTGCTCCATTCCGGCCAATATTATGAGCCGTTCGACCCTCAGCAGCCTCCACTGGTGGAAATACTTGGGAACAGATTTCCCCAATTAAAATCCATTGGAGCTGATTTCCTGGTGTTTTACAGTTTTTTATGTCCAACATTGAAAATGCAAGAAAAACCCCCCAGATGTTATCTTTCTTTTTTTTTGCTAAGAAAACTTGGGGGGCCAAATAAAACCTTTTGCCTGGGGCCGCCAGTTGGGAAACCCTGCTCTATGATCTATGAAGCCCAAAGACATGATTCTTCACACAGTCAAGCAGGAGAATCTCTGAACATGCTTCCCTCGCACCAGGACAGCAACACTAATTCACTAAGGATTGACTTCTTCTCCCTCATATGACATTAAGCAGTAAATTATTATTGAAATTGAATTCAGATTTTTTTTTTTTATCAACCAATGATGCAAAAGCATGTTCCACAAGGCAATGACAACCCTGTTGTTTTTTCTCCCTCTCTTTTTGTGGAATGAGAGCCAACTGAAAGAACGGAGGAAATGTTCCACGTCTGACTATTTAGACGCCTGCTGTTCCTTTCAATTTGAAACAGTCTATTAGCTCTGCTAGCAGGCCACTCCATGAGGTGTTCTGAACCCGCATGCTCCATTGTCTCACTCCATTTCCCTCTTGCTGCTCTCCCCCAAGCGTTAGTGCCAGTAATCAGTAGAGGCCTCCTTTTCTTCTTGCATTCATCTTCACCCCCATTGTCATCACCACTCCACCCGGAAAAGATCCAAAGATGGATGGTGTTTGCAGGGAGAATTTGGTGGCCATTGATTAGTGCATGTAAAAGTAGGAAGAAGGAATGGTTAACCTGCAGGTAGCAACAACAGCTTGAGGACCATCTGTCTTCCCTATTTGATTTGGAGGGGTTTTAAAATCCGAAGCTTGTTCATGGTTCAATACTTTTGTTTCATGTCTGTCATAAATTGACCATTACATAACGTCCTGTAATTCAGATAGGTTGCAATTATTTTATTAGAATCATGAAAAAGGCTTTATATGATAAACACGTACTGTAAACTGACGCTGATATTTTTTTAACTAAGGATAAATGCATTGGTCATCACGACTGCAGATATTTTATTGCTATTCCGTGCTAGTAACTGTAGAATGCAATATTTAGGTCCCACTAGTGGCTTGCTGTTATCTTGTACTAGAGGCATCATGATGGATGGTTTAATTATCGAGACACAATGCCAGGCATTTATCTGGCTGTTCATACCACAGCAAAAACATTGTAAACTGGATATCGCTGATCAATCGCTAGGCTTCCTGCAATTAAGTGTTTAATGCTGCTGATTACGCTAGCCTGCAGTGTGTCACACTAACGGTGGCTCAACCTTTAAACGCTACGAGGCGAGATGCACTCAATGGAAGAAGTTAATGTTTGCTTAGGAGATTAAGTTACATTTAGGTGCTTAGACCAGGGGCTGCATTCGGTCTTCAACGAGGTCCGGAGGGCCGCACTTAAAATTGGTTATATTTCCTTCCTGTAAAAAAATTGTGAAAAATACTCCTCTATCCATTGTTTTTGAAAAATTCGATGCTCCCTGACTGTTTAGCTTTCATTTTGGTGATCATTAGCGAGCAGGACACAATCAAGAAACTGTATGAATGTAGATCCATTATTATTACTACCAGTGGTGGAAAAAGTACCCAATTGTCAAACTTGAGTAAAAGTAAAGATACTTAAAACTTCTTGTCAATAGGGGGGCGCTGTTTTCACTTTGGAAAAAATTGTGCCCAAATTAAACTGCCTCGTACTCTATTCTAGATTGTACAATATGCATATTATTATTACTATTGGATAGAAAACACTCAAGTTTCTAAAACTGTTTGAATTATATCTGTGAGTAAAACAGAACTCATTTTGCAGCAAACTTCCATACAGGAAGTGAAAAATCTGAAAACGAGGCTCTGTTTCAGGGCCTGCCTATTCAATTGCCTAATATTTATCGATATGCATGCACTTCATACGCCTTCCACTAGATGTCAACAGGCAGTGGAAGGTGGAATGGGGTGTCTAGCTTGGAAGCACCTCCATATTGTCTTATGATAAGCGTTCGGTATACACGGCTAATATCTCCGGCTCTGTTTTTATTTGATACATATTAGAAAAACATCATAAAGTAGGTTTTTTCAACCGAGTTTCATCAGTTTATTCAACGTTTATTGGGACTTTTGGAGTTTTCCGTTCTTTGCGTCGAGAGAAACTGGGAACGTCATCAACATTGGCTAGCATTGTGGCACGAATAGGAAAAGGACATTCTAAAACCAAACAACGATTTATCCTCGACCTAGGACTCCTTGTACAAGATTCTGATGGAAGCTCAACAAAAGTAAGAACAATTTATGATGTTATTTCGTATTTCTGTGGAAAATGTTATTCCTATTCTCTGCCATTTTGGCGGGCGCTGTCTCGCAATAAAGATAGCTGTTTGTTATGGTAAAGTTATTTTTAAAAATCTAACACGGCGGTTGCATTAAGAACCAGTGTATCTTTCATTTGCCATACAACAAGTATTTTTATGTAAAGTTTATGATGAGTTCTTTGGTCAGATTAGGTGAGTGTCCAAAATAGCTCCGGACATTCTGGTGAATCGATGCTACATATTCACAATGTATAACCACGGTTTGCAATTCTAAATATGCACATTTTCGAACAAAACATAAGTGTATTGTATAACCTGATGTTATAAGACTGTCATCTGATGAAGTTGGTCAAGGTTAGTGATTAATTTTATATCTTTTGCTGGTTTTTGCGAATGCTATCTATGCGGTGAATAAATGCGGTTGTGTGTTTGGCTATTGTGGTAAGCTAATATAATGCTATATTGTGTTTTCGCTGTAAAACACTTAAAAAATCGGAAATATTGGCTGGATTCACAAGATGTTTATCTTTCATTTGCTGTACACCATGTATTTTTCATAAATGTTTTATGATGAGTATTTAGGTATTTCACGTTGCTCTCTGTAATTATTCTGGCTGCTTTGGTGATATTTTTGATGGTAGCTGCAATGTAAAACTATGATTTATACCTCAAATATGCACATTTTCGAACAAAACATAAATTTATTGTATAACATGTTATAAGACTGTCATCTGATTGTAACGTCCTGACCAGAGTTCTTATGTGTTTTGCTTGTTTAGTGTTGGTCAGGACGTGAGCTGGGTGGGAATTCTATGTTGTGTGTCTAGTTCGTCTGTTTCTGTGTCCAGCCTAATATGGTTCTCAATCAGAGGCAGCTGTCAATCGTTGTCCCTTATTGAGAATCATATATAGGTGGCTTGTTTTGTGTTGGGGATTGTGGGTGGTTGTTTCCTGTCTCTGTGTTTTGTCTGCACCAGATAGGACTGTCTCGGCTTTCACATTTTGTTGTTTTGTATCGTTGTAAGTGTTCACTGTTTTCATTTAATTAAACATGTTGAGCACTGGCTACGCTGCGTGTTGGTCCGATCCCTGCTACACTCTCTCTTCTAGTGAAGAGCAGGAAGGCTGCCGTTACATTTCATGATATTTATATGCTATTATTTACTTGTGGCGCTATGCTAGGCTATGCTAGTCAGCTTTTACTGATGAGGATGCTCCCGGATCCGGGATGGGTGTTAAGTAAAGGTTAATAGAAAATGACTCAAGTAAAAGTGAGTCACCCAGTAAACTACTACTTGAGTAAAAGTCTAAATATATTTGGTTTTAAATATACTTCACTATCAAAAGTAAATGTAATTGCTAAAATATACTTAAGTATCAAAAGTAAAAGTATAGTCATTTCAAATTCCTTATATTAAGCAAACCAGATGGCACCATTTTCTTTTTGTAATATTTATTTACAGATAGCCAGGGGTACACTTCAACACTCAGACATCATTACACATTAAGCATGTGTGTTTAGTGAGTCTGCCAGATCAGAGGCAGTAGGGATGACCAGGGATGTTCTCTTGATAAGTGTGTGATTTAGACAATGTTCCTGTCCTGCTAAGCATTCAAAATGCAACACGTATTTTTGGGTGTCAGGGAAAATGTATGGAGTAAAATGTACATACTTTTCTTGAGGAATGTAGTGAAGTAAAAGTATAAGTCTTCAAAAAGTACAGTAGTAAAGTAAAGTACAGATACAGAAAAAGACGACTTAAGTATTTTACTTAAGTACTTTACACAACTGATTACTACACAGTTTCAATTTGGTTTTATTCATTTTAAAGTATATTTAACATACTTTAAAATGACCCCCCCCCCACCCCCCAAAAATATACAGAGAGATGTTGTTTTATGTATGTTTGACACCCCTGGCTTAGACCATGGTGAGTGTACAGTAGATTGCTGAAAAATATTTAAAAAATCTCCACTTCCTGTGAAACTCTTCCAGAACAGATAGCATCATCACCTTTGTTTTTACGAGTCGTTAGACTTGACTTGATGATGAAATGGAGCCTTTCCGCTATACTGCCCATGCAGATGTGTAGCTCTATGGTTTGATGTTATCCACCAAGTCGCAGAGTGCCGTGCAGCAATAGCAATGTAATATACAACCCAAACACTAGATTTTCACCGTACAAGGTTTTTTATATTGCCTTTCCAAAGTGGGCACATTGTGTTTTCCCTTGACTGAGGCGGCAGAAGCACCACCCCTGTGCTCTGATAAAAGTGAAGTGTGGGGTAAAAAGTGAAGTGTGGAAGTCTGGGGAGTGGCAAATTAATGCCATCTACTTCCCTGTTCCCGGATTGTCTAAGCTCCTAGTTACATTTCCTGCAGATGCTACCATTTTCACTCCATTGTTTAGTCATCTTCTGCCTCTCCTGTGTCTCTCCTGGATTCTTTACCTTGGTCCTCATGCAGCCTGACAGGCTAACTGTAGTTCACTATGCCACCAGAGAAGACACGGCTTAGGACTGTGTTTAAAATGCTTGTCATGGTTTTGTGTTTTTGTCAAAACTGTCACATTTCAATGTATTCCATGCTGGTGCTGAACTGGTTGCTTGTGAATGAGATGTTCCTTTTCAAATATTTGTTACGTTTTTGGAGCAAAGGTTCAGTTGGGAGTAAATAGAACATGATGGGCACGGCTTGTCTTCTTGATATTCAATGTGAGGTTTTTAACAGTACACATCACTTTATTGTCTGTGTCATTTCAGAAAGGGAAATCTGGAGTGTTAACATTTGGCATGATTTGCAGTCTGAGGTCCAGAGTTGTTGTGGAGGAGGAATAGCAATGTTTGCAAAATCAAGCTCTTAAAATAATTATAGTTGGCAATGATGACCGTGTATTCTAGAGTAGTCCAAGCTCAAAATGTACAGCGATGGGAAGTACTGTACCATCAACTGTATGCTATGTTATACATGACAAAAAAAATGGCATGGGGTTAGAGTATAGAATAAGAAGATATTATTAAATGGATGGTCTATCCTTTGTTTGTGAGGAGAGAATAAGGACATGCCTCATCTCCTTGGTTACTGGACCCAATTTAAAAAAAATACATTTGCTCTATGTGGAGGAGAAGATGCTATTCGCTCTATGTAGAGGAGAAGATGCTATTTGCTCTATGTAGAGGAGAAGATGCTATTTGCTCTATGTAGAGGAGAAGATGATATTTGCTCTATGTAGAGGAGAAGATGCTATTTGCTCTATGTAGAGGAGAAGATGCTATTTGCTCTATGTGGAGGAGAAGATGCTATTTGCTCTATGTAGAGGAGAAGATGCTATTTGCTCTATGTGGAGGAGAAGATGCTATTTGCTCTATGTGGAGGAGAAGATGCTATTTGCTCTATGTGGAGGAGAAGATGCTATTTGCTCTATGTGGAGGAGAAGATGCTATTTGCTCTATGTAGAGGAGAAGATGCTATTTGCTCTATGTGGAGGAGAATATAGTATTTGCTCTATGTAGAGGAGAAGATGCTATTTACTCTATGTAGAGGAGAAGATGCTATTTGCTCTATGTGGAGGAGAAGATGCTATTTGCTCTATGTGGAGGAGAAGATGCTATTTGCTCTATGTGGAGGAGAAGATGCTATTTGCTCTTTGTGGAGGAGAAGATGCTATTTGCTCTATGTAGAGGAGAAGAGGCTATTTGCTCTATGTGGAGGAGAAGATGCTATTTGCTCTATGTAGAGGAGAAGATGCTATTTGCTCTATGTAGAGGAGAAGATGCTATTTGCTCTATGTAGAGGAGAAGATGCTATTTGCTCTATGTAGAGGAGAAGATGCTATTTGCTCTATGTGGAGGAGAAGATGCTATTTGCTCTATGTAGAGGAGAAGATGCTATTTGCTCTATGTGGAGGAGAAGAGGCTATTTGCTCTATGTGGAGGAGAAGATGCTATTTGCTCTATGTGGAGGAGAAGATGCTATTTGCTCTATGTGGAGGAGAAGATGCTATTTGCTCTATGTAGAGGAGAAGATGCTATTTGCTCTATGTGGAGGATAAGAGGCTATTTGCTCTATGTGGAGGAGAAGATGCTATTTGCTCTATGTGGAGGAAAAGATGCTATTTGCTCTATGTGGAGGAGAAGATGCTATTTGCTCTATGTAGAGGAGAAGATGCTATTTGCTCTATGTGGAGGAGAAGATGCTATTTGCTCTATGTGGAGGAGAAGATGCTATTTGCTCTATGTGGAGGAGAAGATGCTATTTGCTCTATGTAGAGGAGAAGATGCTATTTGCTCTATGTGGAGGAGAAGATGCTATTTGCTCTATGTAGAGGAGAAGATGCTATTTGCTCTATGTGGAGGAGAAGATGCTATTTGCTCTATGTAGAGGAGAAGATGCTATTTGCTCTATGTGGAGGAGAAGATGCTATTTGCTCTATGTAGAGGAGAAGATGCTATTTGCTCTATGTGGAGGAGAAGATGCTATTTGCTCTATGTAGAGGAGAAGATGCTATTTACTCTATGAACCTTTCTTCTTGGATGCACTCTTGACATTGGACAATGTGGAAGAGCCAACTCGTCACTAGCTCCTTTGCTAATGAGGCAATTAAGTCTATCCTGCCGTGTTGGAGCACTGGGCTGAGTGTAGGGCCGAGAAGTCATCTGCAGTCTCAGCAATCACCAAGTGTCTCTTCCCCCCTGGCTGCAAACAGAAGGCACAAGCAGGCTGTCTGGTGGGATTCACTCCCCCTCCATCCCCTCTCCCATTCTTCCTTCTCCTGTGGCCCTCCCTTGTCAATGTGACCCTCGCTCCTCTCTTTAGATCACCAGCAGGGCCAGGCTGTATTGAAGCGTTGTCCAGCTAGTAGCTTCATAGAATCACGTTATCCATGATTGATGCTTGTGCGCTTCCTGTTTGGCGATAGGATGTGAAACAGTACATGGTCTTATAGTGTTGCTTCAGAGTGTTCCCTGTATGACTATTACCTTTGACTGCTGTATTTCAGTGAACCTGACCTGAGTATAACACGGTGCAGCAGCAGCGTTTTCCTGTTCGGTCACCCCGGCCGTTAGTGGAGTATTTACCATGTTTCCTTTAGTCCATGAGGTTATTCATGCCACCAAAAGCACCTGCTCAGGGAGGGGACGTTAGGCTGCAGCAGTGTGGATGGAGGGATCCTACTGCAGCTGGAGGTAGTGTGGTGCGTGGGGGCTTGTTTCGACTTTACCTCCCTCTTCCATGACGCTCATAAGTAAAACAAGGCCCACCTCTCCTTCACCTGGTCAGTCGTTACTAGAGAATCCTGTGTGTTAGTGTGTATGTTTATGTGTGTGTGTTAGTGTGTGTGTGTGTGCGTGTGTGCATCATGTGTTTCTTTAGATTGCATCTTCCTAGTGTGTTATGGGGATGTTTATTAAAGCATGGAAATTCATTCTCCTCCAGGCTGTTTTGCTTATTACAGGCTAATGTTGATTGTTTAAAATGCACTGATACTACGCATTCCTCCTTTTGCACAATTAAATTATAGTGACATCAGTTAGTATGCTTTTTCCTCCAAACCTCTATAGCTTCTCGCTGCTGTGTCATGTACAGAATTAGAGCCTAAGTTAATGTGTTTAAAGGCGGTGATAACGGCAAGGCTTACCGCTGTTCAGAAAGGGATTACGGGACATCGTTTTCTGTCTTCAAATAGCTGGTTTAACCGTCAGATTACTTTCTTCTTCTCTGGTAATGAATTGCTGGTGTTTCCTGACAGACGGCATGAAAGAGAACGTCTCACTCTGCGGAGAAGGAAGACAGCTGCTCTTTAGGTATATTGCAACGCACAGTGCAGAGAGAGAGAGACAGGAGACGTCCGAAGTCTCCTCTTTCACGGCCGCTTATCTAGTGATTGATCAGAAACATTTGACAAGCGATCCATGTGTGATTTGTAATGAGAGCGTTTGTGTGGGCATACAGGCATGTGCTCATGCATATAATAAAGCAATTGTACATGAGAGAGCGTGCTAAACTGCTTTTTTAGCACGGCTGTGCTGCGGTCATAGGTGCGAGGTGGACCCGAGTACCATAGATCAGCACAGCCATGCTAAAACAGTTGTTTTGCACATCCTTGTGTACAATTGCTTTTTTACAAAGCGTTACCAATTATATCAAATATTTTATTTTGATCAATGTATTCATAGGCTACTATTTCATCCCTCAAAGAAAAGGCCTAGCCCGACACAGAAATGGTTGCTAGCCAAGCCAGCTGGACATTCATTCTATCGGTTAGGTTGCCAGAGACGCGACCCAGTTGTTAAGTCTTTTTGTTCTGTATCTATGTACAGATGCAACCCAGTCGTTAGTTCTAAATGTTCCGTTACCATGCTGGCTGGCAACATTCTTATCCCTTGCTTGCTATCTAGCCAACTACAGCTAACACAGTCACGTCAAACCTTGCAGCTAGAATAACAGCAAAATAGCTGCATTTCCACATTTTCGTTTCACCTGACATTTCTTTGTATATATCCATAAAAATGATGCTAGTTCATGATTTCTACTGGCTGAGAAAAGATGTCCTTCTCATCCTGACACGTTCATTCTCAATAGGACAGTTAAAATCAAATTTCAATATTGAAACATTGTTGCAAATGTCAAGAGACAGACAGCAACGTTTGTACAAACCCCCGTTGTTGCAAACCAAATGTTACGCTAGAAGTAAGGGGAAATAATGTCTCAATGCTTTTTACAGTGGAGATCAAGTTAATGAATTGGCTGGCTGAGCTGATGGGACACTGGATGCACAGGGATTTCTCAGATGGAACAGAAAACAAGATGCCCATTTTTGCATCATAGGCTTACCAGTGTTATATCATAATGCTTGTTTTGACCAAACCGTTGTAGAAAGTACATGTATGTACATGTATAAAACAAAATGTTCGATTGATTCCGTTTTGCAGAGCAAAGTCTATCAAGTCTATCAAGTAGCAGTCCCTTTGTATAGGATTTCCACATCCTCTCCAGTTTTGAGAACAAACCCATCAAAGGGTGACATATCGTTTGTCAAGCTCCATCTGCAGATCACGTGAGCGGATCAATAGCCAGAGATCACCCCTGCGAGCGATTGACGCCTGTGAGGCAGCTGGATTGGGGGGTTTCAGTTACAAGTCACCTGGAGGGCAAACTGACAAGACCTTAAAAAAGAGCAATGGCCGACCGCGTCTGCTCTATCATTGGCTGAACGGAGGGACACCAGATCCAGCAGGGGACGTGCTTGACAGCACAGCAGCATGCTGAAAGATAAATACTTCCCTGCCTTGCAGACATAATCCTTTCTTCCAAATGCACTGCTTACAGGACATTTATAAAGACATTCGACTGGAGAAATGACTCCTTATTCAATATTCAACCCACATAGCATGGCAGGATGAAACAGTGGTCTCTTACTTCCCTTGTTAGAGGACATGTATTGAGTGTGCACCCTGAGGACGCACATCCCAATGTACAGTAATGCTGTCGGATGTTGCAGGCAGTGGCACTCTGCTTATGGTTGGAGCTGCGCTGTGTTTTGGGTTTCAGGAGGCTAGCTAACGAGTGCTCACCATTAGCCCATGGTAACTGCGCTGGAGAAGATGGATTGTCTTGGGAACGCTTTTTCTGAAGGCATGTCAATAGCTCCGTTATACCCCAGTGCATTCAAGTGCATTGGGGAGCCTATTCATCAACTGACTGGTTAGCTCCATTTTTGTATGTTTTTTTTGTCTGGTCTCAGTTGCCTCTGAGGGGAAACCATACAGTATGAGGGTGCATCAGTGCTTAACGAAGAGGGTTTATTCTAGCACTGTACTGACTAGGTATCCCCCTTTCCATTCCTTTACTACCAGTATGACCCAGTTACCTCACCAGTATGTCGCTCTCCTCCTATCTCCCCTCGTCTCCTCTAGACCATCCTCCCATCAAGCTAATCATCTCCTGCAATTGATTTTACAGAACATTTGTGCAGGAGGGGGGGACAGGCAGTTCACCCGTCCTGTCCTCGGGGCGGACATTTTGATGTATCACGCTACGCATTATCATTTCAATGCATTAGCATGCCTGGCCAATGGCAAGGCTACATGGGTTTTGAAAACCACCATTATCTCACCTTTAGATTTTTCAGCTGCACCGTATTGAGATCTGTTAAAGTAATACAGTATCTTTACCATACATTTGTTGTTTTTTTATTCACTGATCTATTAGAATTGGATTTGGAAGAAATAAGCAATAATGCATTTTTATAAATCCCAAATGTCTGTTTTGTGTTATAGTCTCCCTGTGTGTCTTTTGAATGGAACTGAAGCATGAATGATGTTTCACTTCGCTGACCCTATCAGACCATTAATCCTAATGTTTAGAGTGTAGCCACCACATACTCTAAGCCTCGGCTTGACTACAACTACTCATAGCCAGTAACTCTGTGTATAGTACAGCAACAAAAACACTACACATGCAGAGCCATAGTCCACCAGTTTAAATGACACTGTTGTTTTGTTTTACGTCTCACCCCTCCCTCATCTTCTAACAACCTGTTTTTACTGTCCTTTACCACTCTCTGAGTAATGGAACGGGCTATGTACGAGTGGAGCATCATGGACACATAGCCTGCAAAAATGTACAGGTAGATTATCATGGACATGTAGCCTGCAAGGATGTATGGATGGAACATCATGGACATGTAGCCTGCAAGGATGTACGGGTGGAGCATCATGGACATGTAGCCTGCAAAGATGTGTAGGTGGAGCATCATGGACACATAGCCACTGCAGCAATGTGATGGTTATGGGACAGGCTGTGTAAGGGTGAAGCCTCATAGGGCTTTTGAGTGGCGCAGCAGTCTACGGCACTGCATCTCAGTACTAGAGGCGTCACTACAGACCCTGGTTCGATTCCAGGCTGTATCACAACCGGCCGTGATTGGGAGTCCCATAGGGCTGTGCACAATTGGCCCAGCATCATCCGGGTTTGGCTGGGGTAGGCCGTCATTGTAAATAAGAATTTGTTCTTAATCTAGTTAAATAAAGGTTCAAGAAAATAACATAATAAGAACATATAGCCACTGCAGGGTGTGATGGATGACCACTCAGCCATGTGCATTCTGCTCAACAGAGGCAGCCTATATTTCTCTGCTCTGAAGTGGGGTTGGGTGCAGGGTGGAAGTGGGGTTGAGTTGAGTTGGGTTGGGTTGGCTGCAGGAACATATTGGAGGCTATTGCTTGGTAAAGGAATGCACTGTAGGGAGACACTAGGGGACAGAGTAGGAGAGCTATTAGAAGAGAGAGAGAACCATTGAGAGAAAGATAGAGTGACAGAAACAGAAGGAGAAAGTCTGGGACAGTAAGCGAGGTGGAGAGGCAGAAACAGCACTTGAGAAGGGAGAGAGAAAAAAAGAGAGGGAGAGAGAGTGGAGGGAGAGAGGGGGAAAGAGAGGAAGAGGGAGGGAGAGAAAGAGAAGGAGAGGGAGAGACAGGCAGGATCTGTCATTGATCTTGTGGCATTAGCCAGGGCCGTGGTCGTAATGAGGCCTGTGCTGTGCTCTCTGCTGTGTATGTGTGTGTGTCTGTGTGTGTGTGCACGCCTGACCATGGTGGAGGGAGGCAGCACGAATCGTCCATCATGTCCCCCCTAGCCTACGGTGCCCTCAGAGGAGTGCGGCGCAGTCACGGTGACATTGGGCTCATTTTCGAGTACACAACAAACTCTGCACCCCACCCACGCTTGGCTCCAGCACCATCAGAACCATCAGTCTCAGTGGGTCTGGTTCTCAGTCTCATCTTTGTGGCTGTATGTCTACCATAAAAGATTGCTAATCAGAGACGGTGGGAGGGACTTCTTTGTCCAACGTTTAGACACTGCTTCAGGTTGGCTGTCCACCGTTTAGACACCGCTTCAGGTTGGCTGTCCACCGTTTAGACACCGCTTCAGGTGGGCTGTCCACCGTTTAGACACCGCTTCAGGTGGGCTGTCCACCGTTTAGACACCGCTTCAGGTGGGCTGTCCACCGTTTAGACACCGCTTCAGGTGGGCTGTCCACCGTTTAGACACCGCTTCAGGTGGGCTGTCCACCGTTTAGACACCGCTTCAGGTGGGCTGTCCACCGTTTAGACACCGCTTCAGGTGGGCTGTCCACCGTTTAGACACCGCTTCAGGTGGGCTGTCCACCGTTTAGACACCGCTTCAGGTGGGCTGTCCACCGTTTAGACACCGCTTCAGGTGGGCTGTCCACCGTTTAGACACTGCTTCAGGTGGGCTGTCCACCGTTTAGACACCGCTTCAGGTGGGCTGTCCACCGTTTAGACACCGCTTCAGGTGGGCTGCCCCTCAGCTAACCTTGGGTCTGACTGGGGGAGGATGGGGGAGGGGGGCAGAATTAGGATAGTTTATGAACAACCCCCCAGCTTGCTAATGTAACGGGTGAGTCAGCAGGAGTAATCCAATCAATCTGTTTATACTCGCCTCTGAGGGGACAATGTAAGCGCTGCGCTGCGCTGCCTGCCGACTGCTGCCTGCCGACTGCTGCCTGCCGACTGCTGCTTCGTGACTCAGTGGCTTGCCAGTTCCTCCCCAACCTCAGTGTGCGTGTATGTGTGTGTGTTTACGTGTGTGTGCTTGCGTACTTGTGTGTGTATTTGTATGTCTGCATTCTTGGTGTACGTATGTCTGCGTGCAAGTGTCAATATGTACAGTATGTCTGTGTCTGTGTGTGTGTGTGTGTGTGTGTGTGTGTGTGTGTGTGTCTGTGTGTGTGTGTGTGTGTGTGTGTGTGTGTGTGTGTGTGTGTGTGTGTGTGTGTGTGTGTGTGTGTGTGTGTGTGTGTGTGTGTGTGTGTGTGTGTGTGTGCGTGCGTGTGTCGGTGCATGATATGGAGGAGAACATGACTTCCATCATAAGCTGCTGTACCGGGAGAGAGATAGATAGGTGTCAAGGACAGGCGACATGCTGGGTAATGAACATTCATTCACTCGTCCCCGGGAGAGAGGGAAAGGAGAGACGAGGAAGATGGAGAGTGGTGTTGGGTCTGTTACAGCGGTCCTACTGGCTCCTCTGGGCTTCTTAACACTCTTTGTGACTGTTACTCTTCTACGTCACTGGGCCTGTCATATGCAGTGCCTCCTGTCCTTGTACCACTCCCTGGACAACCTTTAATGTGGACCCTGCTAGGATAAACAACCCCCCTCCCGAGCTCTGCCCTCGAACCTTATGTAACGCTAGTCACCACATTTTAATGTCATTCCTACAGAAACAGCACATTGCACTCCTATCGTCCATCTCCTGCATTTCTGGGTGGGACTTATGAGGGGGTAAGGTGTTGGTCGGTTGAGAGTGGAAGGGGAGGGGGAGGGGGGATGAATTCACGGCACGTTTTCCCCCTGCCACCGCCCTGTGGCTGTTGTTATTTACAGTCCCTCGTCGTACCTACTCCCATCCTGCCTCACACACACACTGATGCGCACACATATATACACTGACGCACACACACACACACACACACACACACACACACACACACACACACACACACACACACACACACACACACACACACACACACACACACACACACACACACACACACACACACACTGACACACATACATTGACACACACATGCGCACACGGTTACCAGTCAGCAATCAGCCTACTTTACAGTAACATTACCCTACCCCATCCAGCTGACATGAAACAATAGCACACCAATCCCAGTACATACTGAAGTGACACACGCGTCACAGAGAGAGGAAATGTCCTTCACTGTCCCAAGTCAGCATGTTCCTTTCTGTTCTGCTCTTTTATTTTTAAACGGACAGATCTGTTTCCAACAGCGTCCTTCGTTTAGAAGACACTTGTGCATGGCAATTGATTGTTCCTGTGTCACCAGAAATCAATGGTCACCCATCGTTCCTATCGCTGATCTCATTCCTCCATTTGCATTGAGCTGCCAGTCCAGTGACCTTGCTGCTCCCACCTGACCTCAGGTTTCATTCAAGTGAGGATAAAGGTGAACGCATAATATTCATTGTATGACCCATGGCAGTATTGTCTTTCATACGGCCCCAGGAATAACTTGAACTGACTTCCTTCATATGAATCAATAGCATGGGCCCTAAGAAATATTATGCGATTCAGTTCACAAAGGATATGAGTTCTTGAATACACAAACCGTAGCCATAATCGATACCCCACTGCAAATTAAAACATTCCCGCTTCTGTAGCTGTTGTGTGTGCTGCAATACTTTTGTTTACAGTGACAGTGGACTCCTTTAAATTCAATGTAAACTACACCAGAGGCTTTTGCTGTGTACAAGTACAGTATCTTGCTCTTTTTCCTGATATTTTTTTATTTTTATTTTACCTTTTTTAACTAGGCATGTCAGTTAAGAGCAAATTCTATTTTGAATGACGGCCTACCGGGGAACACTGGGTTAACTGCCTTGTTCAGGGGCAGAAATGACAGATTTTTACCTTGTCAGCTCAGGGATTCAATCTTACAACCTTTCAGTTATTAGTCCAATGCGCTAACCACTAGGCTACATACAGTTGAAGTCGGAAGTTTACATACACTTAGGTTGGAGTCATTAAAACTTGTTTTTCAACCACTCCACAAATTTCTTGTTAACAAACTATAGTTGTGGCATGTCGGTTAGGAGATCTACTTTGTGCATGACACAAGTCATTTTTCCAACAATTGTTTACAGACAGATTATTTCACTTATAAATCACTGTATCACAATTCCAGTGGGTCAGAAGTTTACATACACGAAGTTGACTGTGCCTTTAAACAGCTTGGCAAATTCTAGAAAATTAGGTCATGGCTTTAGAAGCTTCTGATAGGCTAATTGACATCATTTGAGTCAATTGGAGGTGTACCTGTGGATGTATTTCAAGGCCTACCTTAAAACTCAGTGCCTCTTTGCTTGACATCATGGGATAATCAAAAGAAATCAGCCAAGACCTCCACAAGTATGGTTCATCCTTGGGAGCAATTTCCAAACACCTGAAGGTACCACGTTCATCTGCACAAACAATAGTGCGCAAGTATAAACACCATTGGACCCCGCAGCCGTCATACAGCTCAGGAAGGAGACGCGTTCTGTCTCCTAGAGATGAACGTACTTTGGTGCGAAATGTGCAAATCGATCCCAGAACAACAGCAAAAGACTGTGTGAAGATGCTGGAGAAAACAGGTACAAAAGTATCGATATCCACAGTAAAACGAGTCCTATATCGTCATAACCTGAAAGGCCGCTCAGCAAAGAAGAAGCCACTGCTCCAAAACCGCAATAAAATAGCTTGACTCCAATTTGCAACTGCACATGGGGATAAAGATCATACTTTTTGGAGAAATGTCCTCTGGTCTGATGAAACAAAATAGAACAGTTTGGCCATAATGACCATCGTTATGTTTGGAGGAAAAAGGAGGAGGCTTGCAAGCCGATAAACACCATCCCAACCGTGAAGCGCGGGGGTGGCAGCATCATGTTGTGGGCGTGCTTTGCTGCAGGAGAGACTGGTGCACTTCACAAAATATATGGCAATTTCATCATGAGGGAAGAAAATTATGGGGATAGATTGAAGCAACATCTCAAGACATCATTCAGGAAGTTAAAGCTTGGTCGCAAATGGGTCTTCCAAATGAACAATGCATACTTGCAAAGTTGTGGCAAAATGGCTGAAGGACAACAAAGTCAAGGTATTGGAGTGGCCATCACAAAGCCCTGACCTCAATCCCATAGAAAATGTGTGGGCAGAACTGAAAAAGCATGTGCGAGCAAGGAGGCATACAAACCTGACTCAGTTACACCAGCTCTGTCAGGAGGAATGGGCCAAAATTCACCCAACTTATTGTGGGAAGCTTGTGGAAGGCTACCCTAAACGTTTGAACCAAGTTAAACAATTTAAAGGCAATGCTACCAAATACTAGTTGAGTGCATGGAAACTTCTGACCCACTGGGAATGTGATGAAAGAAATAAAAGCTGAAATAAATCATTCTCTCAACTATTATTCTGACATTTCACATTCTTAAATAAAGTGGTGATCCTAACTAAACTTAGACAGGGAATTTTTATTCTGATTAAATGTCAGGAATTGTGAAAAACTGAGTTTAAATGTATTTGGCTAAGGTGTATGTAAACTTCCGACTTCAACTGTAACTGAGAGGGTTTGTACTGTACCATATTGCATCTTATCCTACTGTAGCCCGGCACCGTGAAGGAATTCTGAATAGCACATTTCAATAATTCTGTCACGGGAAAACTCTAATCTTTCTCTGCTGCATGGCATATGTCCTCAACTTCCCCTAATCCCTATTGTGGTTGAGAAGCGAAGGTCATTGTCAAAACGGAGGAGTGATTAAGTTAATCCACTTGTTTTGTGAATCCGATTTACCTAATTTTCCAAACTAGGAAACAATGTTCCAGTACAAAGACATCAAGATGATAGTGGTGCATAAAGGAGACCAGGCTAGAAACTATCTGCTCTCTGTCTACATTATCTGCATCCCTTCTAGTGTGTTTCCTAGTTACAGCAACCCAGTGGATTTCAAATGAATATATTCAAAGCCATCTGTGTCATGCAGGGAAAAGGAGAGCAAGAGAGAGAGAGAGAGCGAGAGAGAGAGAGCGAGAGCGAGAGAGAGAGAGAGAGAGAGCGAGAGAGCGAGAGAAAGAGAGAAAGAGACAGACAGACAGACAGACAGACAGACAGACAGACAGACAGACAGACAGACAGACAGACAGACAGACAGACAGACAGACAGACAGACAGACAGACAGACAGAGAAACAGACAGAGAAACAGACAGAGAAACAGACAGACAGTGAGAGAAAAGCAAAGAGAAAAAGTGAGACTTGAGTTCACATAAACAATTGTGTGATCTTCTTTATTTATGGCTCAATCTATGGAACTGCAATAGAGAGACTGAGACATAGTGCCCCAGTGAGCAGTAGTCCAGCCCTAAGAGCAGCCAGCTCAGTTAGTCACACAGTGCAACTGCATACAGTTGCCTTCATTAGTAGCCGTATAGAGATGGGGCGGTTTACTACAGCGCAGAGCAACAGCCACATGCTGTGTTTGCATATATACATGTATGTTTGTGAATCAACACTAAGCAGGATCCCCACATCTGGGTTTCAGGGGAAAAGAAAGCTAGGTTGTATATACTGTATCCCTGAAAACCTGATGTTTCCGGTTTCTATCATTAGACATCTAGAAACCATGCCAGTCAGTCTTCTCTCTCTTACAATGGCTGACATGGTTGTTGTTCTATGCTTCCTTTGCCACGTGTTGTCCTCTTGAGCATAGCACTGCAGGTCTTTGGATTCCATTGGTGGCTCAGTATGAATGTATTTGATTTGGACGTGGTGTGAGAGGAAGGCTAGAGGCTGGCTGTTTCAGAGAGAGTTCACATACAGTATGAAAGCCCTTCCTCTTTTTCTTTCTTCTCTGTTGTTCTCAATCTCACATATCCTCGACTGACTGCCGAGCTGCTTTGTTTTTCTGCCCTGCCTCTTGAGATTGTGTAAAGCACTCTCATCGCACTGGGGGTATCACGCAGACCTTTGAAGTTCATTCCTTTTCTCCATTTCTTTCTCTCTTCTTGAAACTCACCAAACAAACTCACTCCTCTGAACTCTAACTCTAACTCTAACTGTAGCTCATTTGGGAATTTTTGGTTTTTAAATAATAATATGAATTCCTCGGTGATCCTGGAATCCTGGTTGGTGAATTCTGGATTTCCTGCCTATTCCCTTCCGACTCCGGTAATCCTCCAAACGGGATTTTGGGAAAACAAGGGAATTTATTGATTGTTCCCAGAATTTTGCAACCCAATCTAAATAGTTCATGATCCACATCCTGAATTTATTTTATTTTATTTTATTTCACCTTTATTTAACCAGGTAGGCCAGTTGGGAACAAGTTGTCATTTACAACTGCGACCTAGCCAAGATAAAGCAAAGCAGTGCGACACAAACAACAACACAGAGTTACACATGGAAAAAACAAACGTACAGTCAATAACACAATAGAAAAGTCTATATACAGTGTGTGCAAATGAGGTAAGATTAGGGAGGTAAGGCAACAATTTAGCAGTTAAACACTGTAGTGATAGATGTGCAGAAGATGAATGTGCAAGTAGAGATACTGGGGTGCAAAGGAGCAACAACAAAAAATTACAATATGGGGATGAGGTAGTTGGATGGGCTATTTACAGGTGGGCTATGTACAGGTGCAATGATCTGTAAGTTGCTCTGACATGCTTAAAGTTAGTGAGGCAGATATGAGTCTCCAGCTTCAGTGATTTTTGCAATTCGTTCCAGTCATTGGCAGCATAGAACTGAAAGGAAAAGCGGCCAAAGGAGGAATTGGCTTTGGGGGTAACCAGTGAAATATACCTGCTGGAGCGCGTCCTACGGGTGGGTGCTGCTGTGGTGACCAGTGAGGTGAGATAAGGCGGGGCTTTACCTAGAAAAGACTTATAGATGACCTGGAGCCAGTGGGTTTGGCGACGAATATGAAGCGAGGGCCAGCCAACGAGAGCGTATAGGTCGCAGTGGTGGGTAGTATATGGGGCTTTGGTGACAAAACGGATGGCACTGTGATAGACTGCATCCAATTTGCTGAGTAGAGTGTTGGAGGTTATTTTGTAAATGACATCGCCGAAGTCAAGGATCGGTAGGATAATCAGTTTTACGAGGGTATGTTTGGCAGTGAAGGATGCTTTGTTGTGAAATAGGAAGCCGAATCTAGATTTAATTTTGGATTGGAGATGCTTAATGTGAGTCTGGAAGGAGAGTTTATAGTCTAGCCAGACACCTAGGTATTTGTAGTTGTCCAGATATTCTAAGTCAGAACCGTCCAGAGTAGTGATGCTAGACGGGGGGGCAGGTGCGGGCAGGGATCGGTTGAAGAGCATGCATTTAGTTTTACTTGCATTTAAAAGCAGTTGGAGGCCACGGAAGGAGAGTTGTATGGCATTGAAGTTTGTCTGGACGTTAGATAACACAGTGTCCAAAGAAGGGCCAGAAGTATACAGAATGGTGTCGTCTGCGTAGAGGTGGATCAGAGAATCACCAGCAGCAAGAGCGACATCATTAATGTATACAGAGAAAAGAGTCGGCCCGAAAATTTAACCCTGTGGTACCCCCATAGAGACTGCCGGATGTCCGGACAACAGGCCCTCCGATTTGATACATTGAACTCTGTCTGAGAAGTAGTTGGTGAACCAGGCGAGGCAGTCATTTGAGAAACCAAGGATGTTGAGTCTGCCGATAAGAATGTGGTGATTGACAGAGTCGAAAGCCTTGGCCAGGTCGATGAATACGGCTGCACAGTATTGTCTCTTATCGATGGAGGTAATGATATCGTTTAGGACCTTAAGCGTGGCTGAGGTGCACCCATGACCAGCTCGGAAACCAGATTGCATAGCGGAGACGGTACGGTGGGATTCGAAATGATCGGTGATCTGTTTGTTAACTTGGCTTTCGAAGACCTTTGAAAGGCAGGGTAGGATAGATATAGGTCTGTAGCAGTTTGGGGCTAGAGTGTCTCCCACTTTGAAGAGGGGGATGACAACGACAGCTTTCCAATCTTTGGGGATCTCAGACGATACGAAAGAGAGGTTGAACTGGCTAGTAATAGGGGTTGCAACAATTGCGACGGATAATTTTAGAAAGAGAGGGTCCAGATAGCTGACTCTTTAGCGGGGAAGTTATTTTCCCTCACTCATCAACACTTTTTCTCTCTCGCTGGGGTTTAACAAATCTCACGGCCGCATCCATCATAATTTGGTCCTAAATGAGTTATTGCCTAGCATTTCATTAGGAAAAGGTGGAGGCCAGAAACAACTTCATTACATGCCATTCCCCTGCTTTATTATTTTCTGGAGGACCATTTGTAATGATGTATAGATAGGGAACTGCCCAGTGTGGGAGAGAGACCATGCTTATCATTTTAGTTCTCATGGCACCAGCCAGATGTTGCCTTTTGGGGACATGTGGTTCAGAGCACCAGTCTTGTAGACTCCGTGCTATCCCTGTGCGCTATACTGAAATGCTACAGATGCAGGATCTTAATTTGAGCCAGTTTTCTACAACAGAAAAATGTTCCTGCAGCAACAGGAAATGTGAATTATTATGTGGATTATAATTAATGGACATTTTTGTAGAGGTTGATACGTTTCTTTTATTTCGGACAAATCAAATCTGAAATTTCAAAGTAGAAATTACAAACTTTAGAAGTCATTTTAAAACTCAAATACACAACAAGTTTTAATTTCCTGCTTTACAGGAAACTTTTCATTAACAAATGAGTGATCAAATGAAGATTCTACATCTGTAATTAACAGCCCTTAATGGTTTTAACTGTTAAGCCGTGTTGTCTGTCTGCCCATTTTTTGGGTTGTTAGACTTAGACTGTACATTAATTCAGTGTTAACAGCCTGGGTGACCTCCTTGTCTGTCTAATTCATATTACATTTCATCTTCACTTGTACTAACCATCTTAGGTACATTAATCAGGAGTGGCTGGGAGTTTGAGTTCCTAAAGTACACAATTAGTGAGATAGTGAGAAACTCCAACCCCTGAGGGATTATTTAAAAGCAGCTTTTTTTCTAAATATGTGTTCGAGAGCTGTTAAACTATAGTTTTAGACACACCGTTTGTATATTCCTTTTTCTTTACCTTCAAATAACTCACCAAGCAGCCAGACTGTCTCGGTCCCCCTCTAGACTGCATGATCAGTGTCTGCTTGAAGAATAGACCTACCTGTCCATTCCAATTATCTCCTGGGAGCTTGGGCACAATGATCCATTTGAGAAGGAAACACTCCCCTATTACTCTGAAATTGAACATGGCACACCTCAGCCAGTCCTGATGGCCACAGGCAGGGCAGGGCAGGCCTCCTCTCGTTGGAACAGTAAATGGCCCTAAATGAGTCAATCTGGGCACTTGAGCTGTTTCACATGCTTTCCAATCAATCACAGCCCCTATTTGGTTTAGTCTCTATTTACAAAAGAGATTGCCACAGAGCGCTGTAAGGTTTGCCAGGGAAAATTTGGGGAGGCAGACAAATAGACAAAGTAGCATAGCTCCTGGTTCAGGCATGACTAATAAGAAACGTATTTAGTGAACTCTGCATCGAAGCTAAAAGGATTTTAGGGACTGAGAGAATCATTGATAGCAAGTATACAGTATAGGAGACTAATAGAGAAAGGCTCCCACACTGTTTTATGCTGTTTCATCCTAACCTGTTCTCTGGAGGAAAGGGAGGGAGAGGGATTGAAGCTGGCTCAGCCTGAAGTGTGTGCTGCATGAGTGCACTGTCACTGTTACATGAGGAAAGGAGGAGATCAGAGGAGGCACCAGAGTTAGACTCTTCACTCTCATCAGAGAGGACCATCTCCCCCATCTCTCCATCTCTTTCTCTTTCCCTTGCTCTTCATATCTCACCATCTCTCTTTTTAGCTGTCTCTCTCTTAGTTTATATCTTTCTCTCTAGCTCTTTCTCTAGTTGGAATTATTATTATACTGTACCAAGAAATCAGCCAAGTTTTTCCTGTTAGTATAAAACCAATATCATAAATCATTTCATGGAGATATGCGTTTGCATATGTACATATATGTTTGTGAAACAACTTAAATGACTTTAGCTTCTCTGTGTCACATTCTGATTAGATTCTCTCTGTCACATTCTGATTAGTTTCTCTCTGTCACATTCTGATTACTTTCTCTGTGTCACATTCTGATTAGTTTCTCTCTGTCACATTCTGATTAGATTCTCTCTGTCACATTCTGATTAGATTCTCTCTGTCACATTCTGATTAGATTCTCTCTGTCACATTCTGATTAGTTTCTCTCTGTCACATTCTGATTACTTTCTCTCTGTCACATTCTGATTAGATTCTCTCTGTCACATTCCGATTACTTTCTATCTGTCACATTCTGATTAGTTTCTCTCTGTCACATTCTGATTAGATTCTCTCTGTCACATTCTGATTAGTTTCTCTCTGTCACATTCTGGTTAGATTCTCTCTGTCACATTCTGATTAGATTCTCTCTGTCACATTCTGATTAGATTCTCTCTGTCACATTCTGATTAGTTTCTCTCTGTCACATTCTGATTAGTTTCTCTCTGTCACATTCTGATTAGTTTCTCTCTGTCACATTCTGATTAGCTTCTCTCTGTCACATTCTGATTAGTTTCTCTCTGTCACATTCTGATTACTTTCTCTCTGTCACATTCTGATTACTTTCTCTCTGTCACATTCTGATTACTTTCTCTCTGTCACATTCTGATTAGTTTCTATCTGTCACATTCTGATTAGATTCTCTCTGTCACATTCTGATTAGTTTCTCTCTGTCACATTCTGATTAGTTTCTCTCTGTCACATTCTGATTAGATTCTCTCTGTCACATTCTGATTAGTTTCTCTCTGTCACATTCTGATTAGATTCTCTCTGTCACATTCTGATTAGTTTCTCTCTGTCACATTCTGATTAGTTTCTCTCTGTCACATTCTGATTAGTTTCTATCTGTCACATTCTGATTAGATTCTCTCTGTCACATTCTGATTAGTTTCTCTCTGTCACATTCTGATTAGTTTCTCTCTGTCACATTCTGATTAGATTCTCTCTGTCACATTCTGATTAGATTCTCTCTGTCACATTCTGATTAGATTATCTCTGTCACATTCTGATTAGATTCTCTCTGTCACATTCTGATTCGTTTCTCTCTGTCACATTCTGATTAGATTCTCTCTGTCACATTCTGATTAGTTTCTCTCTGTCACATTCTGATTAGTTTCTCTCTGTCACATTCTGATTAGTTTCTATCTGTCACATTCTGATTAGATTCTCTCTGTCACATTCTGATTAGTTTCTCTCTGTCACATTCTGATTAGTTTCTCTCTGTCACATTCTGATTAGTTTCTCTCTGTCACATTCTGATTAGATTCTCTCTGTCACAGTCTGATTAGATTATCTCTGTCACATTCTGATTAGATTCTCTCTGTCACATTCTGATTAGATTCTCTCTGTCACATTCTGATTAGTTTCTCTCTGTCATATTCTGATTAGTTTCTATCTGTCACATTCGGATTAGTTTCTCTCTGTCACATTCTGATTACTTTCTCTCTGTCATATTCTGATTAGTTTCTCTCTGTCACATTCTGATTAGTTTCTATCTGTCACATTCGGATTAGTTTCTCTCTGTCACATTCTGATTACTTTTTCTCTGTCACATTCTGATTAGTTTCTATCTGTCACATTCGGATTAGTTTCTCTCTGTCACATTCTGATTAGTTTCTCTCTGTCACATTCTGATTAGTTTCTCTCTGTCACATTCTGATTAGATTCTCTCTGTCACATTCTGATTAGTTTCTCTCTGTCACATTCTGATTAGTTTATCTCTGTCACATTCTGATTAGTTTCTCTCTGTCACATTCTGATTAGTTTCTCTCTGTCACATTCTGATTAGATTCTCTCTGTCACATTCTGATTAGTTTCTCTGTCACATTCTGATTAGTTTCTCTCTGTCACATTCTGATTAGATTCTCTCTGTCACATTCTGATTAGTTTCTCTCTGTCACATTCTGATTAGATTCTCTCTGTCACATTCTGATTAGTTTCTCTCTGTCACATTCTGATTAGTTTCTCTCTGTCACATTCTGATTAGATTCTCTCTGTCACATTCTGATTAGTTTCTCTCTGTCACATTCTGATTAGTTTCTCTCTGTCACATTCTGATTAGATTCTCTCTGTCACATTCTGATTAGTTTCTCTCTGTCACATTCTGATTAGTTTCTCTCTGTCACATTCTGATTAGTTTCTCTGTCACATTCTGATTACTTTCTCTCTGTCACATTCTGATTAGTTTCTCTCTGTCACATTCTGATTAGTTTCTCTCTGTCACATTCTGATTAGATTCTCTCTGTCACATTCTGATTGGTTTCTCTCTGTCACATTCTGATTAGTTTCTCTCTGTCACATTCTGATTATTTTCTCTCTGTCACATTCTGATTAGTTTCTCTCTGTCACATTCTGATTAGTTTCTCTCTGTCACATTCTGATTAGATTCTCTCTGTCACATTCTGATTAGTTTCTCTCTGTCACATTCTGATTAGTTTCTCTCTGTCACATTCTGATTAGATTCTCTCTGTCACATTCTGATTAGATTCTCTCTGTCACATTCTGATTAGTTTCTATCTGTCACATTCGGATTAGTTTCTCTCTGTCACATTCTGATTACTTTCTCTCTGTCACATTCTGATTAGTTTCTATCTGTCACATTCTGATTAGTTTCTCTCTGTCACATTCTGTTTAGATTCTCTCTGTCACATTCTGATTATTTTCTCTGTCACATTCTGATTAGTTTCTCTGTCACATTATGATTAGCTTCTCTCTGTCTCTTGGCAGCCACATTAATAGAAGAGAGTGGGAGGGAGGGAGAGTGAAGGAGAGAAAAACACTCTAAATGTGCAGATGTTTAGGCGTGTTTATCGTGTCACGTATGTAGCGGGTCACAGAGCTGATACATTAAAAACACGTGGTGCCCCTCCACTAGTTATTAAGTCCAGCTCATAATAATCAGGGGGCAACACCTAATGACTGTGTCTGGTTGTGTGTATGGTTGTGTGTACATTTGTGTGAATTGTCAATTTATGTGTGACCAGACCAAAATGATCTCTCTCCAATTACTCAGTCTAAACAGTAGACATCTATAAACCATGTCAGACAGTCTTTGTCTCTCTTAATGGCTGATATGATTGTGTTTCTATGCTATGGTGTAGGGTGGCAGGTAGCCTAGCGGTTACAGTGCTGGTTATGAAAGGTCACTGGTTTGAAGACCATACACCTCCATCTCTCTCGTTTCCTCTCTATCTCTACATCTCTCTGTCTTGCTAGCGTTCTCTCTCTATCAGTTTAAATCTTTCACTCTAGCTCTTTCTGTAGTAGGAAGTATTATTATGTACCAAGAAATTCGCCTTTTGTAATTCCTGTTATTATGAAACCAATATCAGAAATAATATCATGGAGACATAGTCGTGTGAGATGCAAGAAGTGCACTAGATAAAGTGTTGTGTAGTTGGCGATGACAGTTTACATTTAGTCTTCTTGAGGCCTCATATTCTGACACCTCTGCTCCAGTTCATGTGCATAGATGCTATTTGCTAAGGACAACAAAGCTGTTGGAAACACTGAACATAAATTAAATGAGTGTCTCCAGACAATCTACAGTATCTAGTGTGAATCCTCTGGCTGGTAATTAACAGCACACACTGCTGGATGTTCCTAGTGCTTTCCATAACAGGTCTGGCTGTCTGTCTGTTACTCAGTTCAAACTCGTAAGTATTTTTGTCTCTCCTCTATGACAGCTGAAATTCAATGTTATTTGTTTTATAGGCAAGTCAGTGAAGAACAAATTCTTATTTATAATGTCAACTATACGCCACTTGCAGTCATAAATGGATGGATCTTTATTTGTTATTATTCACATAAACTGAACCTCATATAAGCTAAAACATTGTACCAAGTCATGCTTCAGTATAACATTTGGCTACATTTTCTACCATAGCATTGTTTTTGTCACAGACTGGTCTGTTCCACAAACAGGGTTAGCAGTAAAGCCTTCACAGAGCCACCCTGTTCTGGTGTGTTATAGGGTGGGGAGGTAGTTTGTGAGTCTGCATCCACCAATCCTGGTGACTGTCTGGTTACAGTAAACGGGAGGCCCGGGGTCTTGGGATCTGGTTTCATAGTGCGGGTTGGACGCCAGATGTCCACGGACATGCAAGGCCTAGGCGGGTCCCTACTCCCAGCTTGGCATGACACATGCTGTTTTCTCCTTGGCATTACACAGTGTGGACGCCCCACCATCCTCAGCCTCAGTCCTACTCTCAGTCCCAGTAGTGCAGTCAGCAGCAAGATGTCAAAGTGACCAAGCACTGATTACATTACTGAACTCTTCCACTCCTCCTCTCTTTCTCACCACAGCCTGCTCTTTACAACAGAGCACTCTGAAAAATAAAGCAGTCAGCCAAAAAGCAAGCAAAGGCAGTTAGTCTAAATGGTGCTGTCTTCCACCTGTTTGGTACAGTAAACAAGCTTTGTTGAATGTAATGACTGCAGAGATGCTAGCCATCTAATTATGCCAATTGTTTTGAATACGTATTTTCCTGATCATTTATTATAATGACATTCAGTTGCTCTGTGATTATAATTATCACCCCAAGTGTGTTTTCCGGTAGTCCTGGTTGCCTTGGTCCCATTTCATTTGGAGAGCACACCATGGATGAGTTGAAGCTACACAGATCCTCATGTGATTGAGATTCCCTGATCAATGATGGAACAGGGCCAATGTCTACTGTCTCCATCCATCACACCCCCATATCCCAAGGTTACTGAGTCTCTCGGCCTCAGATAGCTCATCCTATGTTTATGGGCTTTGCTAAGGAAATAGCATCCTGATAACCCTCCCCGGGGGATAACCAGGTGGTCTCTCCACTTGACCCTATGGACCCATGTGATCAAGCCCCCTGCTGCCATAATGTAGGAGGGCCTGTTAGCATGATGGGGAGTACCCATGTGTCCCTCAGGCTGATTAAAACTAGATGCTCTGTATTCGCTGCCACAGGCCAAGGACACGACCCACAGGAGGCTCTAAACGTTCCGACCCCATCCCACTACTGCCTTGTGAGGGGTTGGGCCGAGGGCCAAGATGGCTGCTGCTGCTCTCCACCTCTGGAGGTGTCATCCCTGGCAGAGTGGCATTTAGGATTGGCGAGGATGAGTGCTTTTGAATCGTGAGAATTTGATGTGTGGTTTGCGTGTCTTTGTGTGCGTGCCTGCCTCCCTGCCTTTGTGTGTGTGCCTGCCTCCCTGCCTGTGTGTGCGTGCCTGCCTCCTTGCCTGTGTGTGTATACACAGTATACACAGTGTCTCACTGCAGCTGAACGCTTGTCACTGATAGTGGCCCTGCTGTGAAGTGAAGGTCACGGTACTCTGTGTCTTTCATCTGGCCCTCTCTGAGGGACACTGTGCATGTCAGCTGATGAGACAGGGGAGCGCGATCGAGGTGGGGTGAGAGGGAGAGAAAGGGAATAGGTAGCCAGGGGTGGGGGAGAGATTACTGCAACAAACAAGAAGAGGGAGAGAAGGGTGGGTGCGGAGAGTTTTACACACGTAAATAGGAGGCAAGGAGAGAGAGAGCGTGAGAGACTAGGAGAGACCGGGAAAAAAGAAAGACAAGGAGCTCCACCCTGGTCATATGTAGTGTGGTTGTTAGCGCACACAGACATTGTGTACTCTACTAATTCCCAGGCAGCTTTAGGCTTCAACATGTACATGAAACAGACATTGTTTACAGAGCTATATCTCTGATTTAAGCTTCAACATGTACATAAGGCCAGTCTCCATGGCAGAAACACAGTTTTGCTGCAACAATGTTGATACATGACTCATCAGCCCTGTGACATCATTACACAAGTGTAGCACCTGTTATTCATTTACATACAGTATGCATATGGAAATCCAGCCACAATCCACCATGTCCCTTTAATTTCCCTCATGTTTGTGTAACAGCTTAATTTACAGGGTCGTTAACAAAACCCTCTAGCTGTTCATGCATCTATTCCCAATGTCAAGTGACATCATAACATTTTACTTTGTGCCCAAATCAATAGGCTTGACCATAATTCCCATGACTAGTTAAAAATTGTTCTAAACGCCCTCCATTAAAGTATGTCAGTCGTGCATAACGTTACTGTATGTAGCCGTAGATGTAGCGCTCTTCATTCATTTATAATGAGCCTGTTATGACTCCCTGGAGCCACAGTGGAGAGTGGAGTTTTATTGTGCGCTGAACTGGAACCTCCTGTTGGACAGTGTTGCCAGTGAAGTGTCAAATGTATGCAGAGCATATATACTGAACAAAATATAAATGCAACATGTGTTGGTCCCATGTTTCAGGAGCTGAAAAAAAAGACATGTTCCATACACACAAAAAGCTTATTTATCTCAAATGTTGTGCACAAATTTGGTTATATCCCTGTTAGTGAGCATTTCTCAATTGCCAAGATAATCCATCTACCTGAAAGGTGTGGCTTATCAAGAAGCCGATTATACAGCATGGCCATTACACAGGTGCACCTTGTGCTGGGGGCAATAAAAGGCCACTAAAATGTGCAGTTTTGTCACACAACACAATGCTACAGATGTCACAAGTTTTGAGGGAGCGTGAAATTGGCATGCTAACTCCAGGAATGTCCACCAGAGCTGTTCAAATCAAATCACACCAAATTGTATTGGTCACATACACATATTTAGCAGATGTTATTGCAGGTGTAGCGAAATGCTTGTGTTCCTAGCTCCAGCGCAGTCGTATCTAACAATTCACAACAATACACACAAATCTAAAAGTAAAAGAATGGAATTAAGAAATATATAAATATTAGGATGAGTAATGTCGGTGTGGCTTTGACTAAAATACAGTAAAATAGAATACAGTATATACATATGAAATGAGTAAAGCAGTATGTAAAAATTATTAAAGTGACTAGTGTTCCATTATTAAAGTGACCAGTGATTCCATGTCTATGTACATAGGGCAGCAGCCTCTAAGGTGCAGGGTTGAGTAACCGGGCGGAAGCCAGGTAGTGATGGCTATTAACTTCTTATGGCTGCAAGCCCGAGGTCGGTACACCTATGACAACATCCAGCTCAAAGTGCAGGGCGCGAAATTCAAAAACATTTTTTTTTTTAATATTTAACTTTCACACATTAACAAGTCCAATACAGCATATGAAAGGTACACATCTTGTGAATCAAGCCAACATGTCCGATTTTTAAAATGTTTTACAGGGAAGACAAAATATGTAAATCTATTAGCTAACCACGTTAGCAAAAGACACCACTTTTCTAACTCCATCAGTTTCTTACTCCATCAGGTGCTATCACAAATTCGACCAAATAAAGATATAAATAGCCACTAACCAAGAAAAAACTTCATCAGATGCCAGTCTGATAACATATTTATTGTATAGCATAGGTTTTGTTAGAAAAATGTGCATATTTCAGGTATAAATCATAGTTTGCCATTGCAGCCACCATCACAAATCTCACCAAAGCGACTAGAATTACTACAGAGAGCAACGTGTATTACCAATTTACTCATCATAAAACATTTCTTAAAAATACACAGCGCATAGCAATGGAAAGACACAGATCTTGTGAATTCAGACAACATTTCAGATTTTCTAAGTGTTTTACAGCGAAAACACAATACATCGTTATATTAGCATACCACATGTGCAAACGTTACCCGAGCATTGATTCAAGCCAAAGAGAGCGATAACGTTATCATCGCCAAAATATATAAATTTTTTCACTAACCTTCTCAGAATTCTTCCGATGACACTCCTGTAACATCATATTACAACATACATATAGAGTTTGTTCGAAAATGTGCATATTTAGCCACAAAAAAACGTGGTTATACAATGAGAATAGTAGCAAAACTGGCCTGAAAATGTCGGGCGCCATCTTTGACAGTGATCTTGTCTAATGAATAACTATTCATAAACTTGACTAAAAAAATATAAGTTGGACAGCTATCGAAAGACAAATTAGTTCTTAATGCAATCGCTGAATTACATTTCTAAAATTATCCTTACTGTGCAATACAGGGTTCGCCAAGCGAAGCTATACCAAAAAAAATGGCGGAATATGCGTTTAACATTTTTCTACAGAACAACGATTTATCATCTTAAATATTTCTTACTATGAGCTGATCTTCCATCAGAATCTTGGGCAATGTATCCTTTCTCCGGTCTAATCGTCTTTTGGTCGAAAGATGTCCTCTTGCCCTGTCGAAATGGCCACTAACGTTCGGCATGTACTGGAAACGTGCCCAGCCGTTCAAAGTGCATCACAAAGAAATGCCTCAAAATCGCACTAAACGGATATAAATTGCTATAAAACGGTTTAAATTAACTACCTTATGATGTTTTTAACACCTATAACGAGTAAAAACATGACCGGCGATTTAGAAGTGGCTAAACCAAAGCTTGGAAAGAGAACCAGTCCGACGTCCATCGTGCGTCAGGCGCAGGAAGAAAAGAAAGCTACTTCCGCCTTGTGCTCTTTTATACAGGCCCTGATTGCGCAATCGACTCCATTCAAATTGTCACCTCTTACTGACATCTAGAGGAAGGCGTAGGCAGTGTTTGTATCCTCATAGCATTTACAGGGACCTTAAAACTGACCTGGGACCAGGGGCCAAGATTTCTGAAATCTCACTCCCTGTCAGGAAAAGTGCTGTAGAATGAGTTCTGTTTCACTCAGAGACATAATTCCAACGGTTATAGAAACTAGAGAGTGTTTTCTATCCAATAGTAATAATAATATGCATATTGTACGAGCAAGAATTGAGTACGAGGCCGTTTGAAATGGGCACCTTTAACCAGAGCTACTCAATACTGCCCCTGCAGCCATAAAAAGTTAAACAGTCTGATGACCTTGAGATAGAAGCTGTTTTTCAGTCTCTCGGTCCCATGTAGGGCTGTTGCGGTGACCGTATTACCACCACACCGGCGGTTACGAGTCTGAAGGCAGTCAAATTCCACGTGACTGTTTAGTCAAGGTGATTAGGCTTCTCCAAGCTCTGTTGCTGCTGCTCGTCATTAGTAGCCTACCAAACGTGTTAACTGCCTGGTACTCTGCACTCCATTGTCCCTATCATCACTCTGACATCAATGCAAAAGTAATCAAAAATCAAATGAAACACTTCATTAGAGCTCATGAGCTCATGTTGCACAACATTTCTATAGTCTATGCTTGTCACGTTCCTGACCTGTTTTCTGTTGTTTGGTATGTGTTTATTGGTCAGGGCGTGAGTTTTGGGTGGGCAGTCTATGTTTTCTGTTTCTATGTTGGTTTTGGGTTGCCTGGTATGGCTCTCAATTAGAGGCAGGTGTTTGACGTTTCCTCTGATTGAGAGTCATATTAAGGTAGGTTGTTCTCACTGTTTGTTTGTGGGTGATTGTCGTCCGTGTCTGTGTCTGCGCACCACACGGGACTGTAGCGTTTGTTCGTTCGTTTGTTATAGTCTGTACCTGTTCCTACGTGCTTCGTGTTATATGTAAGTTCTCATGGTTTAGGTCAGTCTACATTCGTTTTTGTTATTTTGTAATCCTTCCAAGTGTTTGTTTTCGTGTTTCGTCGTTTGCTTTAATAAATCATTATGTATTCACAACCCGCTGCATTTTGGTCGAATCACTACTCCTCCTCTTCGTATGAAGAGGAGGAGGAATGCCGTTACAATGCTATTGCACGAGAAAACAGTGATCTATAGGCTAGGCCTACTATATTTATTTCTCAACTTTCCTAATATTAAGCTCATTAATTATAATTACAACAGGAGTATAGCCTACCTGGCTGGCTTGAAAATGAACCTTGGGAAAAGCTTCCTCCATTCACTATTTAAGTGCATAGATGACATGTATTTTTTCCCGCTGCCCCTGTTTCAATACAGGTGCTTGAAATTGGTCCATTCTAAATCAAAACAAATTTCACACATATGTTATTTAGTACATGTAAAGACAAGATTAAATCAAGAATAGTCTGATGGGTGACAATATTAGCCTATCACTTGTGAATTATATATTATCACCTGCCCAGCATAAGAAACAATGCCTTTTTTTGCAACTTTTTCTAATCATAGTTGCACACCTCATGTAGGTCTATACAGTTGAAGTCGGAAGTTACACCTTAGCCAAATACATTTAAACTCAGTTTTTCACAATTCCTGACATTCAATCCTAGTATAAAAACCCTGTTTTAGGTCAGTTAGGATCACCAATTTATTTTAAGAATGTGAAATGTCAGAATAATAGTAGAGAGAATTTTTATTTCAGCTTTTATTTCTTTCATCACATTCCCAGTGGGTCAGAAGTTTATATACACTCAATTAGTATTTGGTAGCATTGCCTTTAAATTGTTTAACTTGGGTCAAACGTTTAAGATAGCCTTCCACAAGCTTCCCACAATAAGTTGGGTGAATTTTGACCCATTCCTCCTGACAGAGCTGGTGTAAATGAGTCAGGTTTGTAGGCCTCCTTGCTCGCACACGCTTTTTCAGTTCTGGCCACAAATGTTCTATAGGATTGAGGTAAAGGCTTTGTGATGACCACTGCAATACCTTGACTTTGTTGTCCTTAAGCCATTTTGCCACAACTTTGGAAATATGCTTGGGGTCATTGTCCATTTGGAAGACCCATTTGCGAGCAAGCTTTAACTTCCTGAATGATGTCTTGAGATGTTGCTTCAATATATCCACCAAATTTTCCGCTCTCATGATGCCATCTATTTTGTGAAGCGCACCAGTCCCTCCTGCAGCAAAGCACCCACACAACATGATGCTGCCACCCCTGTGTTTCATGGTTGGGATGGTGATCTTCGGCTTGCAAGCTTCCAACTTTTTACTCCAAACATAACAATGGTCATTATGGCCAAACAGTTATATTTTTGTTTCATCAGACCAGAGGACATTTCTCCAAAAAGTATGATCTTTGTCCCCATGTGCAGTTGCAAACTGTAGTCTGGCTTTTTTAAGGCGGTTTTGGAGCAGTGGCTGAGCGGCCTTTCAGGTTATGTAGATATAGGACTCGTTTTACTGTGGATATAGATACTTTTGTATCTGTTTCCTCCAGCATCTTCACATGGTCCTTTGCTGTTGTTCTGGGATTGATTTGCACTTTTCGCACCAAAGTACGCTCATCAGGAAGGAGACAGAACGCGTCTCCTTCCTGAGCGGTATGACAGCTGCGTGGTCCCATGGTGTTTATACTTGCGTACTATTGTTTGTAGAGATGAAAGTGGTACCTTCAGGCGTTTGGAAATTGCTCCCAAGGATGAACCAGACTTGTGGAGGTCTACACATTTTTTGCTGAGGTCTGGGCTAATTTATTTTTATTTTCAGATGATGTCAAGCAAAGAGGCACTGAGTTTGAAGGTAGGCCTTGAAATACATCCACAGGCACACCTCCAATTGACTGAAATTGTGACAAGTAGCCTATCAGAAGCTTCTAAAGCCATGACATCATTTTCTGGAATTTTCCAAGCTGTAAACTTCTGACCCACTGGAATTGTGATACAGTGAATTATAAGTGAAATAATCTGTCTGTAAACAATTGTTGGAAAAATTACGTGTCTTGCACAAAGTCGATGTCCTAACCGACTTGCCAAAACTATAGTTCTTCAACAAGAATTTTGTGGAGTGGTTGAAAAATGAGTTTAAATGACTCCAACCTAAGTGTATGTAAACTTCCGACTTCAACTGTATGTTTTGATAGGGTTTTTTCACAACTAAAGTGGCCAAATAACTTCTTAAAATTAAGCATATTAATCCGCTTTACAAGGGCTGTAGAGCTTAACTGGCTCTTCAGTATATTTATATTTATTTCTCGCAACAGAATAGGTCGTCTTTTGTAGGATGGGGGACAGTAGATTGACATAGGCTAGTGCTTTTGCTGTTCGTTTGGCCTACTCTTCATGTTTGCTGACGAAAAATAAATGTGGACAGTTCTTCCAATATCCTCAATATGCATCTCGGAATTGGATAAGGACACATGCAGTTGTGTCCCCGGTGTGTCTGTCTTCACTTGTAGCCTGTGAGAAAGACCCGATCACGTGATGGAGAGCCATGTTAGTGAGTGGTGATTCGAAGCGCAGGGAGAAGGGCAAAATGGCCAATGGCCGCAAAATGCCTGGATATTTTAGGGTGCTTTACGGCCACACAAAGGGGATGCCGGGGATTATCAAGTGCTTGTCAAATTGTGAATGAGTGACTGATTTAGTGTGTACAGTCGTGGCCAAAAGTTTTGAGAATGACACAAATATTAAGTCTGCTGCCTCAGTTTGTATGATAGCAATTTGCATATACTCCAGAATGTTATGAAGAGTGAACAGATGAATTGCAATTAATTGCAAAGTCCCTCTTTGCCACGCAAATGAACTGAATCCCCCCCAAAAACATTTCCACTGCATTTCAGCCCTGCCACAAAAGGACCAGCTGACATCATGTCAGTGATTCTCTCGTTAACACAGGTGTGAGTGCTGACGAGGACAAGGCTGGAGATCAATGAGTTCGAATAACAGACTGGAAGCTTCAAAAGGAGGATGGTGCTTGAAATCATTGATCTTCCTCTGTCCTCCATGGTTACCTGCAAGGAAACATGTGCCGTCATCATTGCTTTGCACAAAAAGGGCTTCACAGGCAAGGATATTGCTGCCAGTAAGATTGCACCTAAATCAGCCATTTATCGGATCATCAAGAACTTTAAGGAGAGCGGTTCAATTGTTGTGAAGAAGTCTTCAGGGCGCCCAAGAAAGTCCAGCAAGCGCCAGGACCGTCCCATAAAGTTGATTCAGCTGCGGGATCGGGGCACCACCAGTACAGAGCTTGCTCAGGAATGGCAGCAGGCAGGTGTGAGTGCATCTGCATGCACAGTGAGGTAGAGACTTTTGGAGGACGGCCTGTTGTCAAGAAGGGCAGCAAAGAAGCCACTTCTCTCCAGGAAAAACATCAGGGACAGACTGATATTCTGCAAAAGGTACAGGGATTGGACTGCTGAGGACTGGGGTAAAGTCATTTTCTCTGACGAATTCCCTTTTGGGCATCCGGAAAAAAGCTTGTCCGGAGAATACAAGGTGATCGCTACCATCAGTCCTGTGTCATGCCAACAGTAAAGCATCCCGAGACCATTCATGTGTGGGGTTGCTTCTCAGCCAAGGGAGTGGGCTCACTCACAATTTTGCCTAAGAACACAGCCATGAATGAAGAATGGTACCAACACATCCCCCGAGAGCAACTTCTCCCAACCATCCAGGAACAGTTTGGTGACAAACAATGCCTTTTCCAGCATGATGGAGCACTTTGCCATAAGGCAAAAGTGATAACTAAGTGGCTCGGGGAACAAAACATCGATATTTTGGGTCCACGGCCAGGAAACTCCCCAGACCTTAATCCCATTGAGAACTTGTGGTCTATCCTCAAGAGGCGGGTGGACAAACAAAAACCCACAAATTCTGACAAACTCCAAGCATTGATTATGCAAGAATGGGCTGCCAGCAGTCAGGATGTGGCCCCGAAGTTAATTGACAGCATGCCAGGGCGGATTGCAGAGGTCTAGAAAAAGAAGGGTCAACACTGCAAATATTGACTCTTTGCATCAACTTCATGTAATTGTCAATAAAAGCCTTTGACACTTATGAAACGCTTGTAAATATACTCCAGTATTCCATAGTAACATCTGACAAAAATATCTAAAGACACTGAGGCAGCAGACTTTGTGAAAATTAATATTTGTGTCATTCTCAAAACTTTTGGCCACGACTGTATAGCCTGTGCAAAAACAAAGCAGAGTTCATGCCTTTCAAGCTACTTTTTTGAAATCATCATTAGAGTTGCAACATGCAGCCTTACAATGTATTAAAAATCAAAACATATAGCCCAATGTTTGTAGAACAACTAAAGTTACATTAATAATTCTAAATTAAGCTTATATGATTAACTATTTCTTTGTTAACGCTCAACAAAGAATAGCCGCATGTGCGCACTCCCTCAAATCGTTTGGAGAAAGTATTATTTTTGTTTTATTCAGCTTAGTTCAATTCTAAGGCACCGCATCTCAGTGCAAGAGGCTTCACTACAGTCCCTGGTTCAAATCCAGGCTGTAGCCATCCCGGAAGGGGGAGTTTTGATAGAACTTAGGTAACTTGTTTTTCAAATTTGCTTTGTTAAAATCCTCAGCTACAATAAATGCGGCCTCAGGATATGTCGTTTCCAGTTTGCACAAAGTCCAGTGTAGTTCCTTGAGGGCCGTCTTGGTATCAGCTTGAGGGGGAATATACACGGCTGTGACTATAACCGAACAGAATTATCTTTGGAGGTAATATGGTCGGCATTTGATTGTGAGGCGTTCTAGGTCGGGTGAACTAAAGGAAATAAACTAAATTCTGCAAAGTTGCTTTTAGGAACTGCCATGGCTGTCGGTGCCATCTTGCATCTAAAACTGAACCGGATAATTTTTCTAACATAAGCCGCCCACAACATCGTTTTAGGGAATTTGGCAGTACTTCCAACTGGCCTCATAACCACAGGCCACATGTAACCTCGCCAGCCCAGGACCTCCACATCCGGCTTCTTCACATGTGGGATCATCTGAGACCAGCCACCCGGACAGCTGATGAAACTGAGGAGTATTTCTGTCTGTAATAAAGCCCTTTTATGGGGAAAACCTCATTCTGATTGGCTGGGTCTGGCTCCCAAGTGGGTGGGCCTGGCTCCCGAGTGGGTGGGCCTATGCCAATTTTAGTTTTAGTGGGAGCATACTGTGCTTTCAATACAAATCCAACTTCAATACAAATCATATTTGAAGTTCAGATAAAGCAGGAAGAAACCAATACTGACAGTTTTTCTACCCAGCAGGCCTCACATACACATTACAGTGAAAGAGTAGTATATATTTTTTTATCTAGCTCAGATCGTCCCAGAACCACTCAGGTGTTGGAAACTCAGGAAAGAGGGGCTTAGAGTGGGGATGAGTCTGGTGCCAAAAGACTGAACCACTGTAAACACTGTGGGAGCACCAGAGTACTCTTCATCTCCCTGTCTCCTGCAGCTCAGCCCCCCCCCCCCCACCCCCCTCCTTTCCTGCCATTTCGAACGGTATGATGGCTGTGGATGGAAAACACTGAGCCTCAGGACAGGAGGAAACGAAGTCAGCTCTCCCATGAAAGGCAATGGGTCTCCACCATGCCTACATAAGGCCAGCAGACTGGCAGTGTGCGTGCGTGCTTGTGTGTATATAGCACGGCAGGCAGGCGGACGTGTGGCGTTCACAGCCACAGGGCCTGACGGGGCTCTGCTCTGCCTCACCTAATCTAAACAAAGAGCTTCGGCGGAGCTGCAATGAGTAATGTGTACTCTGTTTGTCATGGCAAAAGAGAAGATTGTGAAGCAGTGTGTGTGTGTTTGTGTATGCGTGTGTCTGTCAGTATCCAAGTGTGTGTGCTTGAGATGAAACACACTCTGAACTTGAACCTGGAGCCTCTTGGCAGGCAGGCTATCCCCAGTTTCACCTGATTGCCATGTATAGTCATAGCGAGGTGATAAATTCACCCTGCAACCAGATATTCAGGCTGCACATGGATCACACACTACCGAGCCCCCACACAACACCAACCCCATCAGCCTGTTTCTTCCTCTATGTCCCTGAGATCCTTGCTTATGTGGCTTTCTGACTCAGAGCGCCTCCTCCGAGCTAACAGAAAATGAGCTCTTTTATTACTCAAAACTAGAAACCTGATATCATTTTCTTTCCATTCCAGAAACATTAGTGCTAGCACATTCCCAGTGGGCTCTTTTCTTAAATTCCTGTTATATTTCAAAACCAAAACCACAGAGAGCAAATGTTTCCTTGCGTTAATCTTCCAATGGGCTCACGATTCCGACTGTAAGCTGTTTATTTATGATCAGAGGGATCATTTTCATAGTCCTGGCACCAGTCTAGGACCTTGCCGAATGGGGATGTCACCATGTCAGCGTAGTCAGAAGGGACCTAGAGTTAGGTTGGCATGTGACGCTCAGTGCTGTGTTGCTACTGTGGCTGACTGACTGGCTGATGTGTGTGTGTCATATCAGTTAAACAGTGTCCCCAGAGTCTGTTGGGCCACAGGCAGGGCTTAAGGGCAGTCCTGACTGTTTTGACCTCTGCCCCACAATTCCCCTCTACAAAACCAACCAATCAGGTCCCTACATACATTATCACTCAATAGTATAGGGTATCCACTGTTCTTTCTATGTACACTATTGACTTGGGTAGATGTAACCTTACATAATAATCAGGGGTAATAATCTTTATAAACCGCTTCGCATGCTTATAAAATAACAGTTCTGTTCCGGAACAGCATAACACTTTCGTTCATGGTTCTGATTCTGTTCCTCTTTTCCGGTTTTCGGTTCTGTTCCCACACAGTGTAACCTAATGTTGCTTTGGCAGAAACAATGCACCACAGAATCAGCCCAATTGCAAAATGGAACATGTCTCTGAAACCACCGTCACCTCATTTGTCCCCTCCCATCCGTCCCTCCCAGTTGCAAACAACACTGCTATTTTACTGGGCCAATTAAAAGGTAGTGACATTCAAGCGTGGGAGACGGAGTGACATTCAGATTAATTCCTGGTAAAACCCAGTGACATTACGCTGCTGATCAGCCGGCGAGCACACAGGCACGCTTGTACCTACTGGCCAGGAGCACTACTACAGCATACAAAACCGCTGCGGGGGACCCGATGTCAATATGAAGGCCTTCAAATGTCATTAGATATTTCTTTCTATGCGTTTGGCTATTAATCTGCTCTTCATAAAGTGAAAGGGATGTCTATGGTACTTACCTCAGCGGCGATTATTATTCAGTATATTATTCAGTTTGATATACCAAACATGCAAGTCACTCTGCCTCTCTCTCTCTCTCTCTCTTTCTCTCATCCACATTCATCAATATATCCTTCCCACTTTGTGTTGACTGAAAGGGGACCTTGCTTGTCATGAAGGACATCTGAGGGAGGAAGGACATTGGGGCTGGAATGTCGCACTATGGAGTCTATAGCATTTCGCTAAGGGCAGCATTACTGCTCCAGTTGCCTCTGTACGTGTGTGTGCGCCCTCCTAAGACCCTGCTCATTAAATCATACAAGTAATTTCTCCCTCTCATCCACACCAGACCCATAATCAGCATGCAGTCCCACCCTGATCCTCTCCACCTATGTCTGCATTAAGAAGTCCTGTGCCTGCCTGACCTCCCCCTCCACCACCTATTAGAGGAGTCTCTCACGCAGAGCCACTTGTGTCGCAGCATATCACTGGAATGCAGGCGGGACTAATAGAAATATTAGAGTGAGAAAGATGGTGAAGGTTTTTTCTATGAGTTGAACAGATTAGACTGGACTAATCCGCCCGACGATAGGGAATATAAATTGCGCCCAGAGCCTGTGTGATTGACCACTGTGGGATAAATAAGCCTGGACCAGAGTGGGCTGGTCTGAAACATATTCTGCTAACCTCAGCGTCGCCCGGCTCGCCTCTCCTCTCCTCAAATCCGCTGGCTTGCTGCTCCAGCTGAAGAGACCGACCGGGCTACTGCATGGCATCTGGGCCGGAAACAAAGCTGATTGAATCAGTTCTTGTTTATTGGATCGCTGGGAGAATGTTGTCATTGCCCTGGCATTGGCCCACCCATGCATGGCAAGTGCATTATTCCCCTTCACCGAACAGTCGCCATGCAGGGCGAGACTGTGTGTTGGTGTTGTAGTATGTGTTCTGTGTGTGCACTGTAGGCTTGTCTACATCAAGGCAAAAGAGGTGGGTGGAGAAGGATTGGAGGCAGAAACGGGTTGAAGGATAAGGGTTGGGATGAATGGAAGAATGAACAAACGTCTCACTGCAGGCTCCTGAAAACATTCCCTCACCCTCTTCCCCCCAGAACCCTTCTCCCTATGCCCATCTTCCCCAATGCAGCAGAGAAGCCAGACAGCGATGGTGAATCTGGTTTGAAATGGTCCTCTTCCACACAAAGGGAGTAGCCTGAGAGTGAAGTGTATCACCACCATCCCAGCCTCTTAGACTGGGATGGGTGGGTGGCAATCAGACAGACAGCATGACAAAGTCTCTTTATACAGCTTCACTCTGTCTGCCTCCAGACCTCACTGTAGTTCTGAATAGGAAGATGCTGCAGTTCACTGTTTGACATAATCGTCTTTGAAAAGTATGTTGGACAATGACAGATGCCAAAGCTTTGTGTTATAGGCTTTAGTACCTACATATTACCTGTGATGTTTTATATGACCAGACAATGATGGGATCAGGCTCTCACCGGTTCACTGTGTTGTGAAGTCATGACACCCAATGATGTTCTCATCACACCCAGAAAGAAAAGCCCACAGTCTGCTGCTGTGGAATAGGATTCATCTGGCACGGACACAGTAAATTGGAGAATTCTATGATGGATGGCATTCGCAGCACGTTTTTTTAATGTTTTATGAATATGGAGTACTTGATTCCAGATATGTATGTGATGCTGCATGGTACAGGGCGGCATATAAATGGCATATGAATCAACTCCTGAACATAAAGGACATCAAATCAAATCAAATTGTATTAGTCACATGCACCGAATACAACAGATGTAGTAGACCTTACAGTGAAATGCTTACTTACGAGCCCCTAACCGACAGTGCAGTTTAAAACAATATGGTTAAGAATAAGAGATAAAAGTAACAAGTAATTAAAGAGCAGCAGTAAAAAAATAGCAATATATACAGGGGGGTGCCGGTACAGAGTCAAGGTGCGGGGGCACCGGTTAGTTGAGGTGGTATGTACATGTTGGTAGAATTAAAGTGTCACTTTAATTAATCACTTTAATTAAATAATTAATTAAAGTGACTGTGCATAGATGACAACAGAAAGTGACAGGGGTGTGGAGCGGGGAGGGTGGGAGGGGGAGGGCGGGGGGGGGGGGGGGTCAATGCGAATAGTCTGGGTAGCCATTTGACTAGATGTTCAGGAGTCTTATGGCTTGGGGTAGAAGCTGTTTAGAAGCCTCTTGGACCTAGACTTGGCGCTCCGGTACCGCTTGCCGTGAGGTAGCAGAGAGAACAGTCTATGACTAGGGTGGCTGGAGTCTTTGACAATTTTTAGGGCCTTCCTCTGACACCGCCTGGTACAGAGGTCCTGGATGGCAGGAAGCTTGGTCCCAGTGATGTACTGGGACCCTTTGTAGTGCCTTGCGGTCGGAGGCCGAGCAGTTGCCATACCAGGCAGTGATGCAACCAGTCAGGATGCTCTCGATGGTGCAGTTGTAGAACCCTTTGAGGATCTGAGGACCAATGCCAAATCTTTTCTGTCTCCTGAGGGGGAATAGGTTTTATTGTGCCCGCTTCACAACTGTCACGGTGTGCTTGGACCATGATAGTTTGTTGGTGATGTGGACACCAAGGAACTTGAAGCTCTCAACCTGCTCCACTGCAGCCCCGTCGATGAGGATGGGGGCGGCGTGCTCGGTCCTCTTTTTCCTGTAATCCACAATCATCTCCTTTGTCTTGATCACGTTGAGGGAGAGGTTGTTGTCCAGGCAGCACATGGCCAGGTCTCTGACCTCCTCCCTATAGGCTGTCTCGTTGTTGTTGGTGATCAGGCCTACCACTGTTGTGTCATCGGCAAATTTAATGATGGTGTTGGAGTCGTGCCTGGCCGTGCAGTCATGAGTGAACAGGGAGTACAGGAGGGGACTGAGCACATACCTCTAAGGTGCCCCTGTGTTTAGTCCCAGGGTCCTTAGCTTGTTGATTAGCTTTGAGGGCACTATGGTGTTGAACGCTGAGCTGTAGTCAATGAATAGCATTCTCATGCAGTCCCAAATCAGGAGTTGTTTGTCCCTTTTAGAACAGATTATATTCTATTCTAACATGGTTGCTGCCCTTCAAAAACATGGTAATGGTATTATTTGGGGTAATGGTTTCCATTTTCCTGCTTGAAATCTGATTTGTCAGCAGGAGAAAGTGAAAAAGTAGGCATTTTCAAATAAATCTGAGGTTCACTTTTTATTTATTTGTTAGGAGGGTAAAAATGGGAGAGGAGGGGAGAAAGAATTGCTTCACTGAGTGAGCAGAACATTCTGTATAGCGTGGCGCATAAACCTTTGCCGGTTGGAGGTTGTTCTTAACCTCTGCGTAGGATCCAAACGCCAATGAGCCAAACGTCTTTCATTAATCTTGAAACAAAGCCCCTGCATCAGCAGAACCGCAGACTCCACGGCAGTGAGGATCATACCGAAAACTCTGACAAGAAATACAACAAGAAACCCACCCGCCTCAACAGTAGCTAGCCCTCCTCTGCTCCTTGCTCCCTTTTTAATTAAGAAGAATAAATTGCCCCAAGGGTTGATGCATAAGAGACAAAGCACTTAGCATGTCTGGCCTTACAGAAGATTTTACATTCTGTTGCCTAAAATAAATAAATGTATTCAGCCCTCCAGGGTACACTTTTTCATGGCTAAAAGGGCCCTGTGTTGATTCTAGTTTGGCTGCCATTCTACATAAGCACTCATCTAGGGCTGTGTTGCTGTATTTAAACAAATTAATGGAAGGTAAGAATTTACATAACATACCAAGAGAGGGAGGAGAAGGGGAAGCAATGGCTTAACAAAGGAGAAGAGGGAGAGAGACTCTAATTTCAGTCTCCGAAAAGTAAATATCTGTTAAATTAATATCTAGAGTCCTCTGACATATCCTCAGATACCTTCTTGCACATTCATCATAATTTACACCCATTTGAAATGAGAGAGAGAGAGAGAGAGAGAGAGAGAGAGAGAGAGAGAGAGAGAGAGAGAGAGAGAGAGAGAGAGAGAGAGAGAGAGAGAGAGAGAGAGAAAGAGAGAAAGAGAGAAAGAGAGAAAGAAGTCTGTTTTGTGTTGCTCACCCCGTCTCCCGTGGTGATGTCACAGGGGATCAAGTCATGGAGGCTCGGGCCTGGCTCATGATTCACACAGAGAGATGAGGAAGCCAATGTGGACAGGGGAAGAACCAGAGGACAGTAGAGGAAAGGATAGCAGCAGCACCCTCCCTGCCACATGAAGGGAGCTGTTTGATTAGGAGGAGGAGAATAATAAGCTTAGCCTGCATGTGTATTGTGGCAAGGCTGGCTGAGTTTAATAGGGCACTCTCACAGCAGGTAAACCACAACTAACTAAACTCACACCGCATCACTTGGAGCACATGTTCAACCACAGAACTAGCCTATCATGTGCCAGGTTTCCCCCATTCTGCCGTTGTTATTGTGTGTGTTTATAAGGCTGGGAATTTTGTAATCTAAGTGGTTTGCTCTCTACTGGCTGAACTGTCTTCGGAACGTATTACGTGTCCAGTAGGTTCAGTGTCTTTTTAATGGTTCTCTTAATTAACTAACAGTAAAATGTTAGTCCTGTCAGAGAGGATGCCCAAGCATGCAATTTAGCACAGGGTAATGAGCTTAGTCTCTCGTTGGCCAAGCAAATGCAGATCAAACATTATGGCTGAATTAAACAAGGTTTTTCTTTATTTACTCGAGCATAGCGCAGGGCAGCGGCCAGCAAAGCAGCCACAATTCTTTTAGCAGTGACATAGCTGAAATGCTGTGATATGGAGTGTGTTTGGCGTTGGGTTGTGAGTGTGGCCAACCAGCTACATGTCAGAGGGAACAGGGACAGTTCCTGGAACAGGGGCTGGAAAAAAGTATGCCACTTTCCCTCGCTCAGGAGGGCCATTGTGGACAACCAATGAAAGCAGACCCTTAATCACTCACAAACACAAACAAACACACACACACACACACACACACACACACACACACACACACACACACACACACACACACACACACAGTCTGAACACTGGGGTGTAACAGGGACACGTGGCACATTTAGCAGAGTCCTCCGCTGGCCAACAGAAAATCGCCTCCAAGCTGGAAAAACAAGACCTGTGCAGTTGGTTTGTTTTTTCTCTTTCTTCCCCAGTCCCCTTAAGCACAGGCCAACACCCTCCAAGTTGCTCAACTTCTCTGTACTCTACACATCTGATGTCCTGGACAACTGGAAAATTTACTTTATACCACATTGCTGTAAAACACTCAAATTTGGGGGAAGGGCGTGAGAAACCATATATTGCATTTAATTGGACAAGGGCTTACATCCAGTACAGTAATTGCAGACAGGGTTATTACGTAAAGTGTAATTTTAGTAACTCAACAATGCAATTATACACTCTAAGGTATAATTAGTAACTCAACAATGCAAGTATACACTCTAAGGTATAATTAGTAACTCAACAATGCAAGTATACACTCTAAGGTATAATTAGTAACTCAACAATGCAAGTATACACTCTAAGGTATAATTAGTAACTCAACAATTGTAGATCTGTGTCAGTTCTTTTCACCCTCCTGGATTAGACAGGGACGTTCCTATTTCTCACTCTCTCCCAAAATGTTGCCGTTTGCCCTCATTTTCTTTGGCACCGTTGGTTGTCAGTTTCAACCCCATGGCCTACTTTACTGCATTGCACTGCTTTATTTCACACAAAAACACAATGTAATGTGACAGATTCCCACCAAACCCCTTTTAGACAGAATCTAATTTAATTACATTCATCAGTGCTCACATTTCACTGAGATGTCTGAATCAGGGTAGATCAATTATTTTGTCTGAAGCAAATTCGGAGTGCATTCTTGATGTGTCTGGAAAGAACTCCTGAGACTACAGCGACAAATCAGAGAGACTGTAGGTCTGCCCTTTGCCCTGTTTTTCTTGCTTGGGCTGTCGCAGTGAGCCCACGCCCTGCGCTGAGCACTGAGCTCTCAGCCTTGGCCCAAAAAGCTCCGCATCTCGTTTAATCATGCTTTGGGGAGTGAAATAAGGGCCTGGCGAGCCTGCTGCACCAAAGTCCCATTCATCTGGTTTCAATCTCCTCTCCACCCTCGGATGTGGCCGCGTGGAAATTCCTTATCTAGCTGACGGGCCAGGAGGGACAACCCTGCCCTGAGAGAGACTGACTGAGCTGATCAGCCCAAAGGCCAGCCTTATTTATTGGGGGAGTGTGTGAGAGCTGTGAAGCTTATGCCACATGTGGATGCATGTGGACCTCTGCTCTGCTAGTGCTGCTGGCCCCCAGAGAGGGGAGAATGTTTTTGGCCTATCCTGGTGCTCTCTTTAAAAGGGTTTTTTAGGCATGTTGTGTCCTTGTGCTGTAAGATGTTTGGTGGCAATGAAGATTCAATGTGCTATGCCCATTCAAAACCTAACACATCACATGCATTATTTTGATGGATATCTAGTGTATGGCACATTACAAATGGACAAAGTACAATAATTATGATTTAAAGATACATCTAAAATGTTTACTATTGATAGGCTGCTATATTAGGCCTACTGAAATGCTGCATAGTTTCCTTAGGCCAGCAAGTAGTAACTGTCTGTGTGTGCCTAGCAAGCACTCAGTGTCTGTCTGCTCCATTGGACCTGAGTAGCCAGCAGGACAGATGGTAACCTGGGCCATTAGCGATCCTCTGAGCGTAAACGGTACCTTTCCTGTAAGCTCTGGCTCCATTTTGCCCTCCACAGCCACAGCAGCACTTTGTCTTTGTCTGATACCTCACAAATCAACGCCTTTCACAAGCCGTGAAAGCTGTCATGGCACCTCTTCACCTCAGAGGAGATCACATCAAGCTTTATTTATTCAGCACTTTTCAGAGATGAAATGCAACACAATGTGCTTCTCAGGAAAAAACGAATAAAAACAATGAGAAAAAAATGGAAATATTTACAGATGAAGTCGGAAGTTTACATACACCTTAGCCAAATACATTTAAACTCGGTTTTTCACAATTCCTGACATTTAATCAGTAACAATTCCCTGTCTTAGGACAATTAGGGTCACCACTTTATTTTAAGAATGTGAAATGTCAGAATAATAGTAGAGAGAATGATTTATATCAGCTTTTATTTATTTCATCACATTCCCAGTGGGTCAGAAGTTTACATACACTCTATTAGTATTTGGTAGCATTGCCTTTTAATTGGTTAACTTGGGTCAAACGTTTAGGGTAGCCTTCCACTGTCACGATCGTCGTAACGTGGAAGAGAGGAGGACCAAAGCGCAGCGTGGTTAGAATACATTCTTCTTTTAATGACACGAAAAGAACACTTGACAAACTAAACAAAACAATAAACGACGAACGTGAAGCTAAACAAACAATGTGCTAACATGCGACATAGACAATAACCCACGACTTACACAATGAATATGGCTGCCTAAATATGGTTCTATATCAGAGACAACGATAGACAGCTGTCTCTAATTGAGAACCAATCTAGGCAACCATAGACATACATACACCTAGACTAGACACTGCCCCATAAACATACAAAACCCCTAGACAATTCAAAACACATACATCCCCCATGTCACACCCTGACCTAACTAAAATAATAAAGAAAACAAAGATAACTAAGGCCAGGGCGTGACATCCACAAGCTTCCCACAATAAGTTGGGTGAATTTTGGCCCATTCCTCCTGACAGAGCTGGTGTAACTGAGTCAGGTTTTTAGGCTTCCTTGCTCGCACACACTTTTTCAGTTCTGCCCACAAATGTTCTATAGGATTGAGGTTAGGGCTTTGTGATGGCCACTCCAATACCTTGACTTTGTTGTCCTTAAGCCATTTTGCCACAACTTTGGAAGTATGCTTGGGGTCATTGTCCATTTGGGAGACCCATTTGCGACCAAGCTTTAACTTCCTGACTGATGTCTTGAGATGTTGCTTCAATATATCAATTTAATTTTCCGACCTCATGATGGCATCTATTTTGTGAAGTGCACCAGTCCCTCCTGCAGCAATGCACCCCCACAACATGATGCTGCCACCCCCGTGCTTCACGGTTGGGATGGTGTTCTTCGGCTTGCAATCCTCCCCCTTTTTCCTCCAAACATAACGATGGTCATTATGGCCAAACAGTTCTATTTTTGTTTCATCAGACCAGAGGACATTTCGCCAAAAAGTACTATCTTTGTCCCCATGTGCAGTTGCAAACCGTAGTCTGGCTTTTTTATGGCGGTTTTGGAGCATGGCTTCTTCCTTGCTGAGCAGCCTTTCAGGTTATGTCGATATAGGACTCGTTTTACTGTGGATATAAATACTTTTGTACCTGTTTCCTCCAGCATCTTCACAGTCTGTTGCTGTTGTTCTGGGATTGATTTGCACTTTTCGCACCAAAGTACATTCATCTCTAGGAGACAGAACGCGTCTCCTCCCTGAGCGGTATGACGGCTACGCGGTCCCATGGTGTTTATACTTGCATACTATTGTTTGTACAGATGAACGTGGTACCTTCAGGCATTTGGAAATTGCTCCCAAGGATGAACCATACTTGTGGAGGTCCACAATTTTTGGCTGATTTCTTTTGATTTTCCCGTGATGTCAAGCAAAGAGGCACTGAGTTTGAAGGTAGGCCTTGAAATACATCCAAAGGTACACCTCCAATTGACTCAAATAGTGTCAATTAGCCTATCAGAAGCTTCTAAAGCCATGACATCATTTTCTGGAATTTTCCAAGCTGTTTAAAGGCACAACCAACTTAGTGTTGTATGTAAACTTCTAACCCACTGGAATTGTGATACAGTGAATTAGATGTGAAATAATCTGTCTGTAAACAATTGTTGGAAATATGATTTGTGTCATGCACAATGTAGATGTCCTAACCGACTTGCCAAAACCATAGTTTGTTAACAAGACATTTGTGTAGTGGTTGACAAACGAGTTTTAATGAATCCAACCTAAGTGTATGTAAACTCTGGTAAAAGTTAATACAAAGAAATATTTATTTTTTCATTTATTTTTTCCTCATCTTTGAAATGCAAGAGAAAGGCCACACTGTATTATTCCAATTTAGGCGCAATTTAGATTATGGCCACTAGATTGCAGCAGTGTATGTGCAAAGGTTTAGACTAATCCAATGAACTATTGCATTTCTGTTCAAAATGCATCAAGTCTGCCCAAATGTGCCTAATTGGTTTATTAATACATGTTCAAGTTCATAACTGTGCACTCTCATCAAACAATAGCATGGTATTCTTTCACTTTAATAGTGGCTGTATGTATGCCATCTTTATGTAACACGTGTATCACTAGCCACTTTAAACTATGCCACTTTATGTTTATATACCCTACATTACTCATCTCATATGTATATACTGTACTCTATACCATCTACTGCATCTTGCCTATGCCGTTCTGTACCATCACTCATTCATATATCTTTATGTACATATTCTTTATCCCTTTACACTTGTGTGTATAAGGTAGTAGTTGTGGAATTGTTAGGTTAGATTACTTGTTGGTTATTACTGCATTGTCAGAACTAGAAGCACAAGCATTTCGCTACACTCGCATTAACATCTGCTAACCATAAAATTTGATTTGATTTGATTCTGTTGTTTGGCCTCCTCTTCTTCCTAGTTACAGTTGCTCTCTTCCTCACCCTATAAGAGTTACAGGAGGAAAGACCCAGGTGGACTATCTCATCAATGGGATTCTGATTCAGGAGTTTAAAAGTGATCGTTGAGTGTTTACATTTCAACCTGGTTCAGTTAGATTATCAAGAATTTAAGCTTTCTGCCCATATCAGATATGTCTATGTCCTGGGAAATGTTCATGTTACTTACAACCTCATGCTAATCCCAATAGCTCACATTAGCTCAACCGTCCCGTGGGGGGGACACCGATCCTGTAGAGGTTTTAAGAATGGAAGGTTGGAGATTGGCCAAAAATTGCTAAGAGCTGAAGAATCTAGATTACTTTTCTTCAGAAGGGTTTTCACCATAGCAGTTTTTAGTGCAGTGGGGAAAGTCCCTATGAACAGGGAACGATTACCAATAGCTTGCACTCCTTCAGATATACAATTAAAAACTATTTTGAAGAAGGTGGTGGGGATAGGATCAGAGGCAGGTAGAAGGCTTAAGTTGTGATATCACTTTCCTGAGCATGTCTATGTCAACCAGGGGAAATTAATCCATAGTGCCTTTGTGTGGTAGGCTAGGGCACATATTATCAAAACTTCTCATCAGGTCTTGCTTCACTGATACCCAGCCTAATGTTTGCTTTTTTATCTCTGAAAAATGCTGGATACTCATCACATTTCAATGTGGAAGAAAGTTCACATAGGTTTGCGAGGTTAGGATTTATCAGACCATCAATGGTCGAGAAGAGTACTCTCAAATTATTTCGATTATTAGTGATCAATTTAGAAAAATGGAGACGGCGTCCATTGGCGTGCCCTTCCCAGTCATCAGACAGGATGGATAGGGTGACTCCACTCCCAGGCAGCAACAGCAGCATCATGCAGCCACTCCTGGTTTCAGGTGTACTGTGTTTGTTCTTTTCTGCTTTGTCAGTCAAGTCAAATTAGGTAGGCTAGTGGTTAGAGTGTTAGACTAGTAACCGAAAGGTTGCAAGATCAAATCCACGAGCTGACAAAGTGAAAATATTTTGTTCTGCCCCTGAACAAGGCAGTTAACCCACTGTTCCTAGGCTGTCATTGAAAATAAGAATTTGTTCTTAACTGACTTGCCTAGTTAAATAAAGGTAATAAAAATAAAATAAGTCACATACATACCATAAGTCTGGAGAAAATGCTAATATGTTACTGAGCTAGCAGCCTCGGATGCAGGGGAGGGAGTTAGCGTCCCCTCTGTTTTCAATTAGCTTGTGAAATGTACAACATAGGAGCCGCTCTGTTCTCTTGTTGTTCCGATCATATTCGTCCATGGACACAGCCCAGTGCTTCAGTGCCTTTGCTCAGAAATGCTCTGTCTAACCCTGGGTGAACTCAAGGGCCTCGATACTGACAGACAGTGGCAGTGGACAAGCTAATGAAATTAAATGTGTGTGGAGAGGAGAGGGATCAGGGAAGGATCCAGAGCCCCAGCAGCACGCTCAGGCTGAACCCACAAAATGTAGTGTTAGCATGTCCAAACCCAGGCTGTTTTATGCTGTCTAAAGCCATGGTTTAGCATTAGCATGTCCAAATCCCGGCCGTTTTATCCTGTCTAAATCCATGGTTTAGATTTAGCATGTCCAAACCCAGGCTGTTTTATGCTGTCTAAAGCCATGGTTTAGATTTAGCATGTCCAAACCCAGGCCGTTTTATCCTGTCTAAAGCCATGGTTTAGATTTAGCATGTCCAAACCCAGGCTGTTTTATCCTGTCTAAAGCCATGGTTTAGATTTAGCATGTCCAAACCCAGGCTGTTTTATCCTGTCTAAAGCCATGGTTTAGATTTAGCATGTCCAAACCCAGGCTGTTTTATCCTGTCTAAAGCCATGGTTTAGATTTAGCATGTCCAAACCCAGGTCGTTTTATCCTGTCTAATGCCATGGTTTAGCATTAGCATGTCCAAATCCAGGCCGTTTTATCCTGTCTAAAGCCATGGTTTAGATTTAGCATGTCCAAACCCAGGCTGTTTTATGCTGTCTAAAGCCATAGTTTAGATTTAGCATGTCCAAACCCAGGCCGTTTTATCCTGTCTAAAGCCATGGTTTAGATTTAGCATGTCCAAATCCAGGTCGTTTTATCCTGTCTAAAGCCATGGTTTAGATTTAGCATGTCCAAATCCAGGTCGTTTTATCCTGTCTAAAGCCATGGTTTAGATTTAGCATGTCCAAACCCAGGCTGTTTTATCCTGTCTAATGCCATGGTTTAGCATTAGCATGTCCAAATCCAGGTCGTTTTATCCTGTCTAATGCCATGGTTTAGCATTAGCATGTCCAAATCCAGGCCGTTTTATGCTGTCTAAAGCCATGGTTTAGCATTAGCATGTCCAAATCCAGGCCGTTTTGTTTTCGAACAGCCCTGTTTTCACGTACCACCACCATCCTTTGTCTACTCTCATGTGTTTTATTGTCTTCCCACATCTTGAGACTCCTTTAAAACATCATCATCAAAGTATTGAACTGCATTTAATAAAAGTTAATGGCACAATACTTGAGGCAGACAGCATTTTATGTTTTTATTGGTCGTACAGTACGCTGCTACAGAGCATTCATCACCACAGAGACTGGGCGAACACCATGCATTCCACTTCCTGTGGTCATCCACCTTGTAAGCTTTATTTTCCACCTAATGGACATAAAACATTGCAGATTGCAGCTAAATGAACTTGGCAGCACCATAGCGTATTAAGTATTGATCTTCGGAGGCCAATGCACAAATCCAGGCAGCACCAACAATGTGAGTGGAGTTCACCAGCAGCCAGCCACAAATGGAGATTAGACTGCACAGATTAGATCGCACAAATAACAGGGAAATAAACATTGTCCATTTTGTGTCCTGAATAATGGAGAGAATTGCACACAGTTGCCTGTTGTGCCAGGTGAAATAGTACACAAAAAGGTTGTTGATACATGTATGGGTACCATGGCAATTGTGTTTGGTCTCAGGTCTTCTCCATATGTCTGTCCCTAGCATAATTTAGCTTCTATCATACCAATACCCAACAGGACAGCTCCTGTTATCAGCAGCAGGTGAGGCAGTATTAAACAGATCTTTAATTCATAAGGCCAGCTTCCTCGTTGACTGCACCATCTGTTTTGATGTCAGGGTCAAGCCAAGCCTGAACCCCATGGAGGCAAATCTATGACTGTTTGTCTTTTTATAGTTATTGTTTCTTCACCAGCTAACTGTTACAGTAATAATCCTCTGTGATTAATATTTCCTTTCTGTTTGCACAATCCTGGAAAATAACCTTTTTGTTTGCCAAGAAAAATAACTTAATGCCACTCAAAGCGAAAAATAGGCCCAGCTCAGAAAACAATAGTTTTGCTGAATTCTTGGAGAAACTTTCAATGTGCTTGAATAAAATACAGGTTTTCCTAATAGAGGTAAAAATGTATGTAGTTTCTGTGAAAATACATGTAATTTCTTAACAGGATATATAATTGTTTTCTTTAAATATCACGAATTGCTGACTCTTTCAAATATTGCCATTGTTTTCCATCCTTACTTACTGTATACACACAAGTGAAAATGATTTTCAGCAAAGTTGTCTAATGTTTCTGTGGAAACGGCAAAAAGCAGTCTATTCTAGCCTGTCTGAGAATATCTTACCATGTCAAGGGATTTCAGTCCCCTGTCCATGAAATGTGGCTGCTCTAGGCTGTGGGGCATTGGGGGCTAGCAACGTTTTTGCAGGGGTGTGTGTGTTTGTGTGACTCTCTCTTAGTGTGCGTCTCTATGTGTCGCTCTCTCTCTCTGTGTGTGTGTGTTCTGGGTGGAATGTGCCCTTTACAAGGCCCACACCCCAACCACATGTGAAGCAAACACACACACACAGAGAGAGAGAGAGAGAGAGAGAGAGAGAGAGAGAGAGAGAGAGAGAGAGAGAGAGAGAGAGATTCTGCCAAGGACCAGCACATTTGTCACATTAGCTGTTTTCTGTGAGGAGTAAGTCTAAACTTCTCTCTCTCTCTCTCTCACTCTTTTCTGTGAAACACATTGTGTTGCATTTCATGTCTGAAATGTGCTGTATAAATAAAGCTTGATTGGATTTAATTTGAAGAGAAAGCTAAGTACATACTGTATATAGACACTCTAGTCATTTGTAGCAAAGCAAATGCACATACATGCTGGTATGTTTTGTAGTGGCCAGATGTGGGGAGGATGTGTTGCCACAGCAGAGAAGAGGGTCTTTGTCCAATCCCCACAATGCAGCTGAAGTGTGTTATCTTGCGCAAGCCAGGCCATTTGACATTTGGGGGGACTTGTTTATTTAGAACACATCATGGAAATAGGAGGTCCTTTGCATGGTGTTATTTCAAGCTGAAAATAACACCTTAAACGGTTTAACACCATACAAGCCTCCAGCGATTATCCTGCGAGGGAGCCTGGAATCTCTTAAGATGCATTGGCATAATTAAAATGTAAATGAAGAACGTATTTTTTATTTTTTTTATTTTACCTTTATTTAACTAGGCAAGTCAGTTAAGAACAAATTCTTATTTACAATGATGGCCTAGGAACAGTGGGTTAACTGCCTTATTCAGGGGCAGAACAACAGATTTTTACCTTGTCAGCTCGGGGATTTGATCTAGCAACCTTTTGGTTGAATGTCCATTCCAAATGATGAATTGGGTTTTAATTCAAACTCAACCAATGACTATCAGTGGTGTCTTTGTGTTTGAGCACTTTTAAGTCCTGTGCCACTTGTTACGGATACAGGTATCCTGTGTGTATTTGTTTTCTCTCCTTCTGCCCTAGTCACAGGTGGCAGTCATCAGTCGCCAATCAGTCACCACTGAAGACACACCTGCTCCTTTTCCCTTACCCAATCACATCCCCTTTCCCTTGGTTTAAAACACAGTCAGTTGTTTTACCAAGCACATCGCTCTCTCTCTCTCTCTCTCATATATATATATTTATCGAAAACTTTTGGGGAATTAAAAGCGCTCGGCCTGAAACCAATTTAGCATCTATTTTAGGCTTCTGTCAGTGGGATGGTGTCCATTTTTTGCTTGATGTGACATAGATGACAAGCCCTTAAAATAAATGTTAATGAAGCCAACAAGAGCGCTTGAGGTGAAAACGTACCACAGGGTCCTATATTATTCAGACCTTAGTGGAATTTCATCTCCCATTCCTTATTTCCCATAGGGTCTCTCCCTTTCCCTGTTTCTCTCCTCCAGGTCCTATGGATTATCCTGGAAGCGATTCCATTCCTTTGTACCCGCCTGCTCTAGCCAGACTCTTAGGAATCCATCATCGCAGATGAGTGTGGACATGACTGGGCCCTCATTTTAAACATTTCTCTCAAGCCCCTGCCCTCTCTCTATGCTTGAATCCTTCCCTGGTCTTTAATAGTGCTGTTAGTGGCATGGAGAAAAGTTCCATATTAGCAGAAGGGGTGTTGGTCGCCGGGCGCAATGCAGGGAAGGATTATGGGTACTTTATCCCTTCAAAAAGCAGCCTCCAGTCAGAGAAAACACAGCCCTCTTGGATTCCACAGGAGGAAAATATTCATGACTTGGACCAAGAATTAGGGAGTGCCTGCAACGCGTACAATTTAATGTTAAGGCGTGATCTCTGGGAGTGTTAAAATATTTAATCCCTTCAGAAGAACTAATTAAAAAGAGCCTGTATATGAGGCTGCATAAATACAGGAGTCTCTGTGAGAGCTCTAACGAGGGTTGTTTTTGTAGCCTGTTAGTTTGTACTAGTGTCTCAGAGCACGGCTCTTGTCTGGGGAGCCATCAGAGATGTGAGAGCATTTCAGTGTTTCAAGTCCACCTCAGAGATAGCAGTATAAATGTGAGCATATGCTCCCTCTGCGCCCATCTCTGTAATAACTGTTTCCTCGTGAAGAAAGCACCAATATATTTACTGTTTGTAAAGCCACAGCAACAGGTTGTCAACAAACCCACAAGTGTTAATTTCACTGATCTTTCTGAACACCAAGCTGTACTTCTGGCTGTGACCAATGTTCCTTCTAAGCTGTGCGCATGTGTGCGCACAATAGCCCTGAGATTGATGCGCATAAATATTAGCCCACAGAGAGAATCAAGAGATTTGTAACGGCTGTCTACTTCGTCCTCCTCCTCAGACGAGGAGAGGCGAGAAGGATCAGAGGACCAATGTGCAGCGTGGTAATTTGACATAATGAAATTTAATGGACAAAACAAAAACACTATACAAAATAACATACCGTCACAGTCCTAGCTGGTGCAGAACACAAACAGAGACAGGAAACAACCACCCACAATCCCCAACACAAAACAAGCCACCTATATATGATTCTCAATCAGGGACAACGATTGACAGCTGTCTCTGATTGAGAATCATATCAGGCTGAACATAGAAACAGACGAACTAGACACACAACATAGAATTCCCACCCAGCTCACGTCCTGACCAACACTAAACAAGCAAAACACATAAGAACTCTGGTCAGGACGTTACAAGATTGAACTTCACTCAACTTTCTAGAGCACCAACCAGTCGATCGGGATTGACTAGTCAATCTCTAAGGCATTCCTAGTCGATCGCTAAACATTTATGTAAAAAAAAAAAATGATAAAGCCTTTTTTTGTCTCAGACGGTACTGTAGGTGCACCCGATTCAGGATTCTGCTGCCCTGTGTGCCAGATAGGCTAACTGTTTTTATTTTATTTATTTCACCTTTATTTAACCAGGTAGACCAGTTGAGAACAAGTTCTCATTTACAATTGCAACCTGGCCAAGATAAAGCAAAGCAGTTCGACACATAAAACAACACAGTTACACATGTAGTAAAACAAACATACAGTCAATAATACAGTAGAAAAATAAGTATATATACAATGTGAGCAAATGAGGTGAGATAAGGGGGGTAAAGGCAAAAAAAGGCCATGGTGGCGAAGTAAATACAATATAGCAAGTAAAACACTGGAATGGTAGATTTGCAGTGGAAGAATGTGCAAAGTAGAAATAGAAATAATGGGGTGCAAAGGAGCAAAATAAATAAATAAATACAGTAGGGGAAGCGGTAGTTGTTTGGGCTAAATTATAGATGGGCTATGTACAGGTGCAGTAATCTGTGAGCTGCTCTGACAGCTGGTGCTTAAAGCTAGTGAGGGAGATAAGTGTTTCCAGTTTCAGAGAATTTTGTAGTTTGTTCCAGTCATTGGCAGCAGAGAACTAGAATGAGAGGCGGCCAAAGGAGGAATTGGTTTTGGGGGTGACCAGTGAGAAATACCTGCTGGAGCGCGTGCTACAGGTGGGTGCTGCTATGGTGACCAGCGAGCTGAGATAAGGGGGGACTTTACATAGCAGGGTCTTGTAGATGACCTGGAGCCAGTGGGTTTCGCGATGAGTATGAAGCGAAGGCCAGCCAACGAGAGCGTACAGGTTTCAGTGGTGGGTAGTATATGGGGCTTTGGTGACAAAACAGATGGCACTGTGATAGACTGCATCAAATTTATTGTGTAGGGTATTGGAGGCTATTTTGTAAATGACATCGCCGATGTCAAGGATCGGTAGGATGGTCAGTTTTACAAGGGTATGTTTTGCAGCATGAGTGAAGGATGCTTTGTTGCGAAATAGGAAGCCAATTCTAGATTTAACTTTGGATTGGAGATGTTTGATGTGAGTCTGGAAGGAGAGTTTACAGTCTAACCAAACACCTAGGTATTTGTAGTTGTCCACATATTCTAAGTCAGAACCGTCCAGAGTAGTGATGCTGGACGGGCGGGCAGGTGCAGGCAGCGATCGGTTGAATAGCATGCATTTAGTTTTACTTGTATTTAAGAGCAGTTGGAGGCCACGGAAGGAGAGTTGTATGGCATTGAAGCTCGTCTGGAGGGTTGTTAACACAGTGTCCAAAGAAGGGCCAGAATGGTGTCGTCTGCGTAGAGGTGGATCAGAGACTCACCAGCAGCAAGAGCAACATCATTGATGTATACAGAGAAGAGAGTCGGCCCAAGAATTGAAGCCTGTGGCACCCTCATAGAGACTGCCAGAGGCCCGGACAACAGGCCCTCCGATTTGACACACTGAACTCTATCAGAGAAGTAGTTGGTGAACCAGGCGAGGCAATCATTTGAGAAACCAAGGCTATCGAGTCTGCCGATGAGGATGTGGTGATTGACAGAGTCGAAAGCCTTGGCCATGTCAATGAATACGGCTGCACAGTATTGTTTCTTATCGATGGCGGTTAAGATATCGTTTAGGACCTTGAGCGTGGCTGAGGTGCACCCATGACCAGCTCTGAAACCAGATTGCATAGCGGAGAATCTGTTTGTTGACTTGGCTTTCAAAGACCTTAGAAAGGCAGGGTAGGATAGATATAGGTCTGTAGCAGTTTGGGTCTAGAGTGTCCCCCCCTTTGAAGAGAGGGATGACCGCAGCTGCTTTCCAATCTTTGGGAATCTCAGACGACATGAAAGAGGTTGAACAGGCTAGTAATAGGGGTTGCAACAATTTCGGCAGATTGTTTTAGAAAGAAAGGGTCCAGATTTGTAGGGGTCTAGATTTTCCAGCTCTTTCAGAACACCAGATTACTGGATTTGGGAGAAGGAGAAATGGGGAAGGCTTTGGCGAGTTGCTGTGGGGGGTGCAGTGCTGTTGACCGGGGTAGGGGTAGCCAGGTGGAAAGCATGGCCAGCCGTAGAAAAATGCTTATTGAAATTCTCAACTATAGTGGATTTATCGGTGGTGACAGAGTTTCCTATCCTCAGTGCAGTGGGCAGCTGGGAGGAGGTGTTCTTATTCTCCATGGACTTTACAGTGTCCCAGAACTTTTTTGAGTTTGTGTTGCAGGAAGCAAATTTCTGCTTGAAAAAGCTAGCCTTGGCTTTTCTAACTGCCTGTGTATATTGGTTTCTAACTTCCCTGAAAAGTTGCATATCACGGGGGCTGTTCGGTGCTAATGCAGAACGCAGGTCTGGAGAGAACCAAGGGCTATATCTGTTCCTGGTTCTAAATTTCTTGAATGTGGCATGCTTATTTAAGATGGTGAGGAAGGCATTTAAAATAAAATGACCAGGCATCCTCTACTGACGGGATGAGGTCAATATCCTTCCGGGATACCCGGGCCAGGTCGATTAGAAAGGCCTGCTCGCTGAAGTGTTTCAGGGAGCATTTGACAGTGATGAGTGGAGGTCGTTTGACCGCTGACCCATTACGGATGCAGGCAATGAGGCAGTGATCGCTGAGATCTTGGTTGAAAACAGCAGAGGTGTATTTAGAGGGCAAGTTGGTTAGGATGATATCTATGAGGGTGCCCGTGTTTACGGCTTTGGGGTGGTACCTGGTAGGTTCATTCATAATTTGTGTGAGATTGAGGGCATCAAGCTTAGATTGTAGGATGGCTGGGGTGTTAAGCATGTTCCAGTTTAGGTCGCCTAGCAGCACAAGCTCTGAAGATAGATGGGGGGCAATCAGTTCACATATGGTGTCCAGAGCACAGCTGGGGGCAGAGGGTGGTCTATAGCAGGTGGCAACGGTGAGAGACTTGTTTTTAGAGAGGTGTATTTTTAAAAGTAGAAGTTCAAATTGCTTGGGTACAGACCTGGATAGTAGGGCAGAACTCTGCAGGCTATCTCTGCAGTAGATTGCAACACCGCCCCCTTTGGTCATTCTATCTTGTCTGAAAATGTTGTAGTTAGGGATGGAGATTTCAGAGTTTTTGGTGGTCTTCCTAAGCCAGGATTCAGACACGGCTAGGACATCCGGGTTGGCAGAGTGTGCTAAAGCAGTGAATAAACTAACTTAGGGGGGAGGCTTCTAATGTTAACATGCATGAAACTAAGGCTATTACGTTTACAGATGTCATCAAAAGAGAGCGCCTGGGGAATAGGAGTGGAGCTAGGCACTGCAGGGCCTGGATTCACCTCTACATCACCAGAGGAACAGAGGAGGAGTAGGATAAGGGTACGGCTAAAAGCTATGAGAATTGGTCGTCTAGGACGTCTGGAACAGAGAGTAAAAGGAGCAGGTTTCTGGGGTCGATAAAATAGCTTCAAGGTATGGTAGGATGTGAAGTGGAGGTAAACCTAGGCATTGAGTGATGATGAGAGAGATATTGTCTCTAGAAACATCATTGAAACCAGGTGATGTCATCGCATGTGTGGGTGGTGGAACTGAAAGGTTGGATAAGGTATAATGAGCAGGGCTAGAGGCTCTACAGTGAAATAAGCCAATAAACACTAACCAGAACAGCAATGGACAAGACATATTGACATTAAGGAGAGGCATGCTTAGTCGAGTGATCATAAGGGTCCAGTGAGTAGTGAGGTTGGTTGGGGTCACGGTGATTCAGACAGCTAGCCGGTCCATGGGTAGGAAGCTGGCAGAGGATGGAGGTCTGTTTTTAGCCACCCCGTGCGTTTCTAATTTGAACCATTTAATGTGTCTGAGGGTACAAATCAAGATGACTATGTCTGCAGTAATGTAGAAGGCATAAAAGAAAGCTTGATACTGTGCGATTTCAGAATGTTTAAAACCATGACTAGAGAGACTGTCAACAAATACAGCAAAGAGCTGCTGTTTTTATGAGTGAGTTCTTGTTTAAGTTCTTTCTCAGAGCTGTCAACACTTTGTATTGAACACTTTTATAGGCCATAAAATGCGCATTCTTTCTATTTCCATTCAAATCAAATCAAATGTATTTATATAGCCCTTCTTACATCAGCTGATATCTCAAAGTGCTGTACAGAAACCCAGCCTAAAACCCCAAACAGCAAGCAATGCAGGTGTAGAAGCACGGCCAAAACCTAGGAAGAAACCTAGAGAGGAACCAGGCTATGAGGGGTGGCCAGTCCTCTTCTGGCTGTGCCGGGTGGAGATTATAACAGAACATGGCCAAGATGTTCAAATGTTCATAAATGACCAGCATGGTCAAATAATAATAATCACAGTAGTTGTCGAGGGTGCAGCAAGTCAGCACCTCAGGAGTAAACGTCAGTTGGCTTTTCATAGTCGATCATTAAGAGTATCTCTACCGCTCCTGCGGTCTCTAGAGAGTTGAAAACAGCAGGTCTGGGACAGGTAGCACGTCTGGTGAACAGGTCAGGGTTCCATCGCCGCAGGCAGAACAGTTGAAACTGGAGCAGCAGCACGGCCAGGTGGACTGGGGACAGCAAGGAGTCATCATGCCAGGTAGTCCTGAGGCATGGTCCTAGGGCTCAGGTCCTCCGAGAGAGAGAAAGAAAGAGAGAAAGAGAGAATTAGAGAGAGCATACTTAAATTCACACAGGACACCGGATAAGACAGGAGAAGTACTCCAGATATAACAAACTGACCCTAGCCCCCCGACACATAAACTACTGCAGCATAAATACTGGAGGCTGAGACAGGAGGGGTCAGGAGACACTGTGGCCCCATCTGATGATACCCCCGGACAGGGCCAAACATGAAGGATATAACCCCACCCAATTTGCCAAAGCACAGCCTCAACACCACTAGAGGGATATCTTCAACCACCAACTTACCATCCTGAGACAAGGCCGAGTATAGACCACAAAGATATCCGCCACGGCACAACCCAAGGGGGGGCGCCAACCCAGACAGGAAGATCACGTCAGTGACTCAACCCACTCAAGTGACGCACCCCTCCCAGGGACGGCATGAAAGAGCACCCGTAAGCCAGTGACTCAGCCCCTGTAATAGGGTTAGAGGCAGAGAATCCCAGTGGAGAGAGGGGAACTGGCCAGGCAGAGACAGCAAGGGTGGTTCGTCGCTCCAGTGCCTTTCCGTTCACCTTCACACTCCTGGGCCAGACTACACTCAATCATATGACCTACTGAAGAGATGAGTCTTCAATAAAGACTTAAAGGTTGAGACCGAGTCTGCAACTCTCACATGGGTAGGCAGACCATTCCATAAAAATTGAGCGCTATAGGAGAGAGCCCTGCCTCCAGCTGTTTGCTTAGAAATTCTAGGGACACTAAGGAGGCCTGCGTCTTGTGACTGTAGCGTACGTATGTACGGCAGGACCAAATCGGAAAGATGGGTAGGAAGGAGCAAGCCCATGTAATGCTTTGTAAGTTAGCAGGTAAACCTACAGTAATATCGAGGAATATTTCACTTTCTCTGTTCACAGAAGTAACAACATGTGCATGAGGCATCAAGTTGTGCATGAGGCAGAAATATGCTGTGCGGCTCGAGTTTCGCATCAGCTGGAAGACGGTGTCCCTTGTTGGTCAGTGTCAGTGGAGGAAAGGGAGAGCGGAGGAATGTTGAGAGGCGGACCGTCAGTCTGCTGCTCTCTCCTTCTGCTGAGACTGACCATCAGATGCAGGCACCATCAGCCCAGTAAAATAAAAAGCAAATTATTTAAATGTACGCTAACTCAGCTGTGCTTTACAACTAATATAACAACGGATCTATTACCTGTATGATCATATAGGCTACCTCAAATTTTGAAATATAATTTTTTTAAATGGCCTGAACAACAATGCATTGGCAATGCCAATATGTAGTGATAATGTACTGGCCCTATAGCTTACAGAGTGGTAGGTCTTGGGTTGCATTTTGACTCATAGTGATCTTGACTCGGTTGGTGACCACTGTTCTAGAGTTTTCCCTGTTAGCACTAATGACGTTTCTCTTTACTGTGGCAATTGTGATTGAATCAATGCAATATTATCCAATTTCAATGCAACATACCAAAACAAAACTAACTATGCAAGAGATTTTTGTTGTATGCAGAACACTTCGGAGTAGGATTCTATTGCATTGACATGCACTACTCAGCCAGTACTCTGCATAGACCGGTGAGGCATAAACAATCAGCGCTGCAGTAGGCCTATATGCAAATAGACCATAGACCATCTGTGCCATTTACTTTGAACTGGACTGTGCTTACAGCATGAGTAGATGCGCTTGTTTTGAGATCAAAGCAAGAGCTTCATGTAGCCACGTCTGCACATCTTGTTCATATCCTTTGCTAGTAAGTGAGTTATTAGCCCAGTTATAGATCATTTGTAGTCAGCAATAGGGGAGTGATTGCTTCCTACAAGAGCACAAAACGTATACATTTCTAGACATCTTCAACAAGTGAGTCAGGTTTTTTGTCTTAAAGGGGCAGTGTTGTATTTTGAGACAGGCTTGAATAAGATAAGTAGCCAATAGGCAGAGGGTAGCATCATTTGTCTGATTCTCTGTAATAATGGCATGGAAATAATAATGCATTTTATTTTGTGAAGTCATTTATTGCACCAAACACAACAACATTTCCAGTCACCTCCTTCACTGAATGACAAGTGGATAAACAGGTTATAATGTCAAGCTCTGCATGTTTCAAAAGTCTCATGGAATGTAGTCTTACATTGAACACCACATATTGGATGCTACTGTAGGCTGAATGATAGAACAGCTACTGTATGTCCATGTTGAAATGTTATGGCTACATTATGATCAAATAGCCACAGTAGCCGACATGGCAACTGTTAAAACTGTAACTTAGAGTGGATACAACCTCAGTGTTCACAGTAAACGCGCGCTGGAAGATGCACAGAATTGTCATAACGTTCAAGTTTGTGCTCAGCAGACCTGAAATATGCTCAGTGCCAAACATATTTTGAGGAAACTTTGGTTGTGACCTCTGACTATTTCAGCGTTTTCCATCATTTGAATGTGTCCCCAGCTCAACTGTATGTCACCAGTTGCTTCTGATGCATTTCACACATATTAGTCATACCATGGAGAAAAGCCAAATTCAGTGCACCTGGTAACCCGGGAGGCATTTCTCTATGTCCCAGCCCATTGTTCTCTGAGTAATTCTCCCTGTCCTCTCCCTCTGTTTTCTTCTCTTGCCAGAGGAGCCTGTCAGTGGAGCAAGATAAACTTTAGTATAGAGTGGCTGTGCTGAGAGATGAATGCTGCAGTCCTCTCTCCCTGTCTGGACCTTGTGTGGATCAGCTGGTAACTCCTATGCAATTTGAAACTCTGTATGCCCCACGACTGCTATATTCTACTTCACATGTCTGCACAGAGGCCTTGATTTACCGTCAGCATGAGATAGGTCTTGTTTTTCCATTATGCAGATAGAGGAGTATGGAAGTGCATTTCTGAGACAGCAAATGTTCACATAAAGCATGCAACACACACATACTGTTCACACTCACACACACATGCTCTCTTATTACAAAGGACAAATACATATAGAACTCTAGAGGAGTTGCTTCTGCGTCCTCCACTTTTCCCACTGCTTTCCCTAGAGCTACGGTGAGATTCAAGCTCATTGTGGCCAGAATCTGTTGATCATGGCGAACAGAGTGGACTTATTAAACACAAGACATTGGGCCTTCTCTTCTCTTTTCCCTCTCTTCTTTTTCCTCCCCTGATCTCTACAGTTGTGAGAGCCAGAGGTCAGGAGCGTTAGCGGTGCTGAGGCCAAGCCAATGTGCTGAATGGGATGTGGAGCTTGACTTTGGGCAATGTGAAAGATCTGGGGCCGCTGCCTGCCTGCGTCCCACTGGCTGCTCTATAATAAGACGACCATTCTGCGGGGAGGTGGATTTACTGGAGCACAACTCCCCCTAGGGCATTTTCATAGAAATTGGTTCCTCCACTACAGTCGCCCCAGCTCTCCCTCACTCTCTCTGCCCCTCTGTCTTCCTCTGTCTCTCTCTCTCTCTGTTTCTCTCTGTCTCTCTCTGTCTCTCTCTAAGCCTATGCTGCTGCCAGCTCCCCTTTTGTTCATTATAATACATTTCTTTAGCTCTTTTCTTTGCTTGGGTAAAAACTGAGCTCTGTCAAAAATGTGAATTTGCAGCCATGTTGATCCCAGTCCAGAGAGTAGAGGAATGAGAGAAGAGGAGGGGGGAGAGAGGGGGGTGTCTCGTCAGAGCCAGAAGTTATTAACATTATCGCGAAACACCCCCTTGACTCACAGCTATCAGCTAAGATGGCCTCCTTAACATACCATTTCCCAGGGCCCTATGGAATGTCAAGAAGACATGAACACATAGAGGCCTCGTGATTAGACCTGGGATCAAATACATGTGTATTTGAGTATCTGGTATTTAAAATACTTTTTTGTGTATTTGACTATTTTCAAATACACAGCCCAAAACAAGTACTTGTATTTGAATGTTTTTATTTTTTTTACAAATAGTCTGCCAAATTGTATTTCAAATACACTGACAAAATACACTCATGCATTTAATCCAGGAATTTGAAAATAGTATTTGAAATAAGTATTTTAAAATACTGTAACATACTTTCCAATTGTATTTCCAACTACATAAAAATATGCAACCACCCCACTGGACACAGACATCAATTCAACATCTATTGCACGTTGGTTTAACTTAATTTCATTGAATGACGTGGAAACAACATTGATTCAACCAGTGTGTGCCCAGTGGGACTTGTCTTTTCAAGTAAAATATATCTGCAAGGTTACTTTGAATGTACTGTATGTGAAAGTATTTGAAATAGTATTTGAACCGAGGTCTGCTCGTGATGGAAGATGTTTTGACAATTTTGCTGTGCCTGACAGTAGATAATGTCTCAGACTATTTACTGTGTCTCCGGTATTCATAGTAATTCAATTTTTTTTTTTACTTCTGTTGTCAGCAAGCTGGTTAGCAAGCTGCCCACCAGTTCTAGTTTGTATGGAAATGACCAAGTCAAGAAGTATTATGCCGAGTTAGGGGTTCAGCCAAACTCTTTTTCTTTTGCAAAGGTAGCAACAGCCAAAGTAGCCCGCATGCTAGCAGAGCTTAAATGCTCCAAAGCCCCAGGCCTGGATAATATTCCTGCAAGGTTTATTAGAAATTCTGCTGAGGAATTTGGCCCTTGTATTACGCATATCGTTAATCTCTCTCTTGAACAAGGCATCTTTCCCATGGAAACAAGCTAAAGTTATACCTCTCTATGAGAAGGAGGGATAAAGTCTGACCATAGGAATTATAGGCCTTTATCTATCCTCAGTATAACATCAAAGATCCTGGAGAGTGTTGTACATGAGCAAATGTATGAATATGTCAACAAAGTCTAATATCTAGTGTTTAGAAAAACACTTCACTGATTCATGTCTACTTTACTTGACTGACTTCATCAGGAAAGAGATTGATGAGGGAAATCTTCGTGGAATGGTACTGCTTGACCTACAGATACCTTTGATACAGTTAATTACTGTCTCCAAACTGGAGGCACTGGTGTTAATCAGTATCCCTCTAGGCTGGGTAAAGTTCTACTTGCTAGGTAGGGAGCAAGTATTAGAGGTTAATGGTTCACTGACTCAGGCGAAACTAATAAGTTGTGGCATTCAGCAGGGGAAAGTGCTTGGGCCACTACAGTTTTTACTATACATAAACGATATGAAAGATGCTTGTGCTTGCCATCTTGTCCTTTATGCAGGTGACTCTACACTTCTGGTGTCTCATAAAATATAACTATTTTGGAGAGCATACTTAGCACAGAGCTTACTAACATTAGCAAATGGCTTGGAGATAATAAGCTATCTCTGCACTTAGGTAAAATTGAGGCAATTATTGTGTTGGTCCTCTGAAATCAGAGTGGAGTTAGGGGGTGAGGTGCTGACTACTAAAATGCCTGTTTGCTACATGGGATGCATCATTGATGGAAGCTTGGGTGGTGTGAGCATGGCCACTAAAGTGCTAGGGAAGCTTAATGCCAGGGCCACATTTTTGGCTAGAAAGTCCAAGTTGCTTGATAAGGACTCCATGAGCGTGCTAGCCACTGCCCTAATTCAATGCAATTTTGACTACGCTCGTACTTCCTGGTTTGGGGGCTTATCTAAGATTCTGAATGGGAAGCTCCAGATAGCCCTGAATAAGCTGATCAGGGTGGTATTGAATGTGAGTCCACGTACTCACATAGGCAGGAGCTGCTTTCAGGAACTCAGCTGGCTGCCTGTTGATGCTAGGGTGTCCCAGATTAAACTGTGTCTGGTTTACATTAGTATTTATGGTTCTGTGTCCAGATATCTGACTGATTACTTTCTGCATGTTAGGGATGCACACAACCACAGCACCAGACCAGGTGTTGCTAATGTGTGCTTATACAGGTTCAGGAGTAATGCTGGGAAAGGTACTTACTTGTATACTGGAGCCTCAGAGTAGAATGAGTTGCCTTAAAAATAAAGTTCCAAACTGTTTGATGTCTTCTGTGCTCATATGAATGTACCCTACGATGTAACTGCATTGATGAGATAGATGTTCTTCTTTGGTTTTATGTTTTATTACCTCAGTGCCATACTGTGTTCGATCTTGCCTAGCCATCTTGTCTCAAGAGGACCCCAATGGAAATAAGTCCCAGACATTATTGTGTGTTATCCTCCATGATTTTACTAATGTGCATGTATAGCTTTTTCAAGTTTTATGTGCGATTGTTTTTTTAAACGGTCGAAGTAACAAACTAAACTAAAGTAAGCTCAAATATCCCACTATATTAGACCATTGAATGCCAAGGACATAAACTAAAGACTACCTGAGGTTCTTATACAGAGTCACCATAGTATGCTGTGACACCCTGGTATGCCGCATACTGGGCATCTCACAAATTATGGTTTCCATCGGTCCAAACCGCCACAGCTGTGCACACTGTGAATGAAGCCAATCCCAAAAAATCACTCTCACTCACTCACTCACTCACTCACTCACTCACTCACTCACTCACTCACTCACTCACTCACTCACTCACTCACTCACTCACTCACTCACTCACTCACTCACACACACACACTCCAGCAAAACTCCTCCTTCCTCCTCCTCCTGAAAGTGATTAGGAGCTATGCTGAGAGGATACCCACAGTCCTCTGTGCTGGCTGGATCGTTCTCTCCTAGGCTCCCCTCCATGACTTCCATCCAAAGTAATATCTGCGGGGTGCCCACAAGATGAATGGCTCTGCAAATGCTGCATTAAAAAGTCATGAACGGGGTTACCTTCAGGGGAGTTGGGAGCTCCTTGGCTTGAAATAGGTGGCCATTTTATCTGATGAGTAATGATTTGAGCAGAGCAGGGGAGAGCGAGAGCAGTAGGAGGACAGTAATGTGTCCTGTCACCAGGGCTGTATTGAGCGGACTGTGGGCCCTGCTGTACTGTAATATGGCCTCCTTTCCTGTGTTGCTGGGTGCCAGTCAGAGAGGGCAGCTGGGGTTGGGTCAACGTGGTGACTCAGATGGATGTGAGTGACTGGTGTGGAGCCCAGGGTTATTGCGTCAGGGAAATGTGAAAGTCAAATAAACTTAAAGAGCTGCACACAAAGTTCACAGAGTAATGATGTCATCCCTATGAGTCATTCAACCGCTTCTGAATAACGGGTTTGCAGGTATGATACCTCCCTCCCTGTACCAAATAAAATATATTTGCCATAGTTGTCGAATACAACTTTACCATGAAATGCTTGCTTACGAGCCTTTCCCAACGATGCAGAGTTGAAAAATAATAATACAACATTTAAATAGAAACACGAGGAGTAAAATACACGAGAATGGAGCTACATACAGGGAGTACCAGTATCAGATCAATGTGGAGCTACATACAGGGAGTACCAGTATCAGATCAATGTGGAGCTACATACAGGGAGTACCAGTATCAGATCAATGTGGAGCTACATACAGGGAGTACCAGTATCAGATCAATGTGGAGCTACATACAGGGAGTACCAGTATCAGATCAATGTGGAGCTACATACAGGGAGTACCAGTATCAGATCAATGTGGAGCTACATACAGGGAGTACCAGTATCAGATCAATGTGGAGCTACATAAAGGGAGTACCAGTAACAGATCAATGTGGAGCTACATTAAGGGAGTACCAGTATCAGATCAATGTGGAGCTACATACAGGGAGTACCAGTATCAGATCAATGTGGAGCTACATAAAGGGAGTACCAGTATCAGATCAATGTGGAGCTACATAAAGGGAGTACCAGTATCAGATCAATGTGGAGCTACATATAGGGAGTACCATTATCAGATCAATGTGGAGCTACATAAAGGGAGTACCAGTATCAGATCAATGTGGAGCTACATAAAGGGAGTACCAGTATCAGATCAATGTGGAGCTACATAAAGGGAGTACCAGTATCAGATCAATGTGGAGCTACATAAAGGGAGTACCAGTATCAGATCAATGTGGAGCTACATAAAGGGAGTACCAGTAACAGATAAATATGGAGCTACATACAGGGAGTACCATTATCAGATCAATGTGGAGCTACATAAAGGGAGTACCAGTAACAGATAAATATGGAGCTACATATAGGGAGTACCAGTATCAGATCAATGTGGAGCTACATAAAGGGAGTACCAGTAACAGATCGATGTGTAGAGGTACCAGGTATTTCAGGTAGATATGTACATGAAGGCAGGGTAAAAGTGACAGAACTTTTAAGATGTCGCCCTCTTTACCACATCCCTACACCAAGTCACCTATTTTATGAGGCAGACAAGCGATCATTCTCATTGACTCTGACCGCTCTTACTTGTGCTGTTCCTGAGAGACTGGCCACTGAATAAGAAGAAATGTGCCTTCGGCTGATACATTGACCACATATGGTGATCCACTGAACATTGACAACATGTGATCGAGGGTGATAGGGCACAAAGGCATTCTTTCAATGAGTCGCTGTCTGTTTAATCTCTCAATCCCCGATATACTCAGGGCCAGCCCACAGACAATACAGTGTTTGTGTAAGTATGTACACCACATTGTATATTTAGTGATTTATTGAACCACTCAGCACCTAATCAGCGACACACCACTGAGTAATAAAAATGAGTATATTTACATGACCAGGACATACTGCAGCCGAACAAGCGTTTGATAACTTTATTTAGAGCACTTTGAAGCCAGGCTCTTAGCCGGCTCTCTGCAGTGGCTAAATGACATGTGCTGCTTTGGTTAATGCTGAAGCACCAAAAATATCTATCGCATTTGAGCGAGTAAGCCAGAGGCGTCATGGGGGCTGTGGAGCATGTGCATTGTTTTCCCTGTGCTGTGTCTACCAGTGGAAGGGAGTCGTATGTCCCATTGGTCACCCAACGGCCCCCATGAGCTCCATCCCTCTTCAAATCCCCCTGACGCCTCTGTCTAATTCCCCTCAACCCAGCGGGGCTGTCCAGCATCCTCCAATAAATTAACCCAGCGACCCCCACTGCATAGCAGGCCCTTGACAGTCTGGCCAATGGCCAGGGTCCGAGCCACAAGCCCCACGTACACAGCTGACGGAGCCTAGTGCAACTCAGACCCTGTTGTACAGCAAACAACCTGACAGCTAGGTGGGCTTGGGAGAAATTGACTCTAGTTATAGTCTTTGTCTCATTGTGGTTTAGATGGTTTTGTTTGTTTGATTCTGTTTCTTTTATGTGTTATGTCCTAGTAATTCTGATGGGGTTTCCTACCTCACTAGGTTTTTTACCCCAGATATTTTCTGCCTGTGGCTGCTGTCTGGTGGTGTATCTGGTTCTAGTTGTCTGACAGTGTCTTTGTTCTCTCTCTCTGTCTCTCCAGTGCTGCTGAGCCTGCTGACGGTCGGCGCCCAGACAGAAATGAAGAGAGTCGTCGGAGACAACGCCACCCTGCCGTGTCACCATCAGTTCTGGCAATCCAATGTGCAGTTGCTCGACATCGAGTGGCTACTGCAGAAGCCCAACTCCAAGCAGAGAGTGGTGAGGAAGCTGCTCTCTCTCGCTCTTGCCTCTTTCCTTCTCTCTCTCTCTCTTCTCTTCTCTCTCTCTCTCTTCTCTCTCCTTTTCTGTACCTCCCCCTCTCTCCCTCAATCTCTTTGTTGCAACCAATCTGATTTATTTTAGCTTCTTCAAAGGCACACTAATACAACACAATGTTCCACCAATTTGTTTCCTTCCCATCTCAGCCCTTTTCTACTTCCTACAGTTTACTGTTACTCTCGCACAGTTTGTTACGCTACAGCCTTATTCTAAAATGGATTAAATCGTTTTTTTTTTTGCCTCATCAATCTACACACAATAACTCATAATGACAAAGCGAAAAAAAGGTTTTTAGAAATGTTTGCAAATGTCAAAAAATAAATATCACATTTACATAAGTGTTTAGACCCTTTACTCAGTACTTTGTTGAAGCACCTTTGGCAGCGACTACAGCCTCAAGTCTTCTTGGGTATGATACTGCAAGCTTGGCACATCTGTATTTGGGAAGTTTCTCCCATGATTCTCTGCAGATCCTCTCAAGCTCTGACACGATGGATGGGGAGCGTTGCTGCACAAGTATTTTCAGGTCTCTCCAGAGATGTTCGATCGGGTTCAAGTCCAGGCTCTGGCTAGGCCGCTCAAGGACATTCAGACTTGTCCCAAAGTCACCCCTGTGTTGTCTTAGCTGTGTGCTTAGGGTCGTTGTACTGTTGGAAGGTGAACCTTCACCCCAGTATGAGGTCCTTAGTGCTCTAGGGCATGTTTTCATCAAGGATCTCTCTGTACTTTGCTCCGTTCATCTTTCCTCCATCCTGACTAGTCTCCCAGTCCCTGCTGCTGAAAAACATCCCCACAGTATGATGCTGCCACCACCATGCTTCACCGTAGGGATGGTATGGGCCAGGGGATGAGCGGTACCTGGTTTCCTCCAGACATGACGCTTGGCATTCAGGCCAAAGAGTTCAATCTTGGTTTCATCAGACCAGAGAATCTTGTTTCTCATAGTCTGAGTGTCTTTTAGGTGCCTTTTGGCAAACTCCAAGCGGGCTGTCATGTGCCTTTTACAGAGGAGTGGCTTCCATCTGGCCACTCTACCATAAAGGCCTGATTGGTGGAGTGTTGCAGAGATGGTTGTCATTCTGGAAGGTTCTGGCATCTCCACAGAGGAACTCTGGAGCTCTGTTAGAGTGACCATCAGGTTCTTGGTCACATCCCTGACCAAGGCCCTTCTCTCCTGATTGCTCAGTTTGGCCGGGCAGGCAGCTCTATGAAGAGCTTTGGTGGTTCCAAACGTCTTCCATTTCAGAATGATGGAGGCCACTGTGTTCTTGGGGACCTTCATTGCTACATACATTTTTTGGTACCCTTCCCCAGATCTGTGCCTCGAAACAATCCTGTCTCGGAGCTCTACGGACAATTCCTTCGACCTCATGGCTTGATTTTTGCTCTGACATGCACTATCAACTGTGGGACCTTATATAGACAGGTGTGTGCCTTTCCAAATCATGTCCAATCAATTTAATTTAACTCAGGTGGACTCCAGTCAAGTTGTAGAAACATCTCAAGGACGATCAATGTTAACAGAATGCACCTGAGCTCAATTTCGAGGCTCATAGCAAAGGGTCTGAATAACTTAAGTAAATACATTTTTTTAATTGTATTTTTATACATTTGCTAACATTTCAAAAAAACGTTTTTTACCTTATCATTATGGGGTATTGTTTGTAGATTGATGAGAAAATGTTTTATTTAATACATTTTAGAATAAGGCTGTAATGTAACAAAATGTGGAAAAAGTGAAGGGGTCTGAATACATTCCGAATATACTGTAGGCTTTTTCAGATTCCCTGAAGTGAAACGATATCGACTGAGATACAGTAGTAAACAAATTACTGTGGCTGAAAGTCCTCCTGAGCCACAGTTACTAAATAAAGCCTGTACATTAGACCAGAGAAGCCTGTACATCACAACAGCTGTGAAAATAGTATACCTAGACATTCCAGTCCCTGAGATATGAATTAGACAACATCAATACTGCCAGCTCTAAATATAATAAAAATGGATCCATCCTATCACCCACCTTTTATCATCTACCCGAGTCTAAAAACAGTCCTAGTGTAATTACTTGTCTTCTAGCTCTCAGAAGATGTTAAAGTATCAGTTTCTGTTTTGATTTGTTACAGTTTTTTCTTAATGAAGTGTACTATCTGATAACAGTAATACTGTGAAATTTCAACAGGTGTCACGCCCTGACCTTAGTTATCTTTGTTTTCTTTATTATTTTGGTTAGGTCAGGGTGTGACGAGGGGGGTATGTGTGTTTTTGTCTTATCTAGGGGGGTTTGTATATCTATGGGGTTTTGGTATTGTCTAGGTATATGTAGGTCTATGGTGGCCTGAATTGGTTCCCAATCAGAGGCAGCTGTTTATCGTTGTCTCTGATTGGGGATCCTATTTAGGTTGCCATTTACCATTTTGGTTTTGTGGGTTATTGTCTATGTGTAGTTGCATGTCAGCACTCAGTTATATTAGCGTCACGTTCGTTTTGTTGCTTTGTATAGTTTGTTCAGTATTCTTTCTTTGATTAAATAAGAATGTATTCAAATCACGCTGCGCCTTGGTCTCATCGTTACGACGAACGTGACAACAGGCCTTATCAGATGAAAGAGATTTCTAATTTCTTTGAAAGTCATTCATTTACACACTGATCTGTTGATTAGCAATGAGAGATTTGGTTCCACAAGAAAAGGGAGGAGGGAGAGAAGGGAGGAGGAAGAGAAGGGAAGAAAGGGGAAAACAAATGTCTTTGATACCTCTGAAGGGGCTGGCACATTGCATTGAATATTTAATGAGGAGATAACATTGAAGAAACCATTAATTAAAATGAAAAGTCTTGAACATTTTATTAGAAACGAGACTGTGCCTGTAGCGGAATTAATAAATCATTATTTTATTTCTGCTGGAAGGTCGTATTGAAATGGAAAAGAGCAGCTTGTCAACATTTAGCCTCTGTTGCCGAGTGTACAGGCTACATGTGTCAGGAGCACAGAGGGGAGAGAAATCCCGAGCAAGGGCAGGGTTCACTGGCGCTGACCTGAGGATGCGTATGCTAATGCTAATGGTGCTACACACCCATAGGCCCATCCTGAGGACGTCCACAGACAAGGGGAAAATTGAGAACTTGATGTATTCAATTCAATTGCACATTAGACAGACCACTCATTCCACCTCTCATAAACGTATGTTCAGAGCCACAAGCACAAACACATACACACCTGCAAATACTGTACACTCCACATCCAAAATGGATGAACACAGCAGGAGTGTGCCCATAGGCAAATGCACAGTAACTTGAAACTCATAGCGCAGGTGCCAGGGTCATGTCACAGAGTGTCTGTTGCAGGGCTCTCTGTGTGTGTGTGTGTGTGTGTGTGTGTGTGTGTGTGTGTGTGTGTGTGTGTGTGTGTGTGTGTGTGTGTGTGTGTGTGTGTGTGTGTGTGTGTGTGTGTGTGTGTGTGTGTGTGTGTGTGTGTGTGTGTGTGTGTGTGTGTGTGTGTGTGTGTGTGTGTGTGTGTGTGTGTGTGTGTGTGTGTGTGTGTGTAAATGGGCAGACGTCACCTGCGAGCGCAGCAGGTAAACCCAGCTCCGATGGCACTGATGTGCTGTGGCACCAGCGTTTAGCAGTCCCCATCTGCAGGCTCTCACTTGCCCTGAGTAATAGGCTGCTGTGACAGCTGTGTTTGATGCTGTTGTGTGTGTGTGTGTTTTTTTTACAAGGTAGAGAGAGAGAAAGACAAATAGAGGGTACATGTCTGTACTGTATGTGTATGTGTCTTTATGAGCAAGCAGTGTCCATGTATGTCTAAATCCACATACAGAGCTGATGCCTTTACATATCTCTCTGCATACAGCTCTCTGTGTGTCTCATTGTCTCTCTCCCCAACCCAGATCATCACGTTTTTCGGGGGCCAGGTTTACACCAACGAGGTGACCAGCGGGACCAGTCGTCTGTCTTTCGCTGGGGACTACCTAAAAGGAGACGCCTCCCTGCTCCTCAGTGACCTACAGCTGACCGACTCTGGGGAGTACTACTGCAAGGTCAAGATGGGGGGAAAGTACCACTGGAGCCAGGTCAACCTCATAGTGCTGGGTGAGTCTGCTCTCCAGCTCTGTCTCTCACATACGCTAATCAATAGGGAATTAGCCCGGGCACATTTCCTCTGTCATGCTGACTGATCTAATGATTCAATTTGATTCAGATGGAGTGATTCGATTTAGATTTTTTTGTTTGGCCTTGTTTCTCCATTGCGAGGGTCTCTGAGATGTATGGTTGCTGAGGCACATAGAAGTAACATAATCTAATATATGTCGAAAAATGGCTGACATTGTGGATTGACCTCTTGTCAGCTTGAAACAGATGATGCAGAATTTAGTTGTTAAACATTAGGAAATTATTTTGCTACCATGATATGAAAATAAGTTTTCTGTCATCAAATATACTACAGACAAGCTCTTTATGATGATTTAATATTTGTTATGTCTGTTTATAATTATTAAACACCATACAGAGTTCTGAGCCGTCATTCAGCTTTCATAACTATGATGACAAAGCCAGTTGGGCTGCTTTAGAGGGGCAAAGACCCCATTGTTGTTTTATTATCTGTTCTGTTTATTTTTTTCATTGCCCCAATACACAGAGGTTTGGCGGTTTTAAATGGCTTAGTTTTCACTGGCTCTGTGGTAAATGTGTCTCTGCATATCGTTGAATAGACAAACAGCTTTGAAGGACAGACAGGCAAGTGGAGAGCAGCAATACCACAAAGTAGTCCAACGGGAGAAGTGAGATCATTCTCCCATGCAATTTATTAAAACATCATCGGAGATTAGTTCAACCGGTGGTTATTGGTACTTTAATGGAACAGTCTCTTAATCATTTCTCTCTTTTCTCCCTCTCCTCCATGAAGACATTTCTTTGAGTTAGCATCTAGATTTTTACTAATTGCCCTCAGCTTTGCAGTGACACTTTTGATTTTGAGAGATGAACATTTGCATTTTTCTCTTGCAGTCCCGACGTTAAGATAATGGGTTGGCAGAGGAGCTGGTGGCTGGCTGGGTCTGGGCCCCTGTCTCAGTGTGTGTGTGTGTGTGTGTGTGTGTGTGTGTGTGTGTGTGTGTGTGTGTGTGTGTGTGTGTGTGTGTGTGTGTGTGTGTGTGTGTGTGTGTGTGTGTGTGTGTGTGTGTGTGTGTGTGTGTGTGTGTGTGTGTGTGTGTGTGTGTGTGTCCTCGCTCTGGCTGCTCCGGCTGCAGATAGATTGGTCTAACTGGCCCTGACAGAGCTGTGAGATGTACTGCAGAATCCCCGGCACTCTCCTCAGCCCTTTCATTATATCTCTTACTGAGCGTGGGAGCAGCATGTTCACCATGCCGGTTAGACTGGGAGGGAAGGGATGGAGGGGAGGGGAGGGATGGACGGATGGAAGGAGGAAGGGGTGGAGGGTTGGAGGGATGGGTTGAGGGATGGAGGGAGAGATATAAGGAGGACTGGAGCAGCTGCTGTGAAGCAGCCATAGAGCTAGAGAAGGGCTGGCCATCTAGTGACCCCCAGGCCACAGAAACTCAGGAGCACAGCACTCTCTCCTGACCTGTCTCTGTCTGCAGGCTTTCAAAACCAACTCACAGTCACTTATTGATCTAGGTTTGGGGCCTTTAACACAACTCTTAATCCCAGCATTGACTTCCATGAGAAACAAACAGGCTACTGTTACACTCAAGAATCTTTAAGTATTATTTCCCGTTTACACATGCGGCTACAGTATTATAGTGTTATTTGTAGTGTTTTATAACTACTGTTCTGTTGTTTCTACAGTGAAGCCCTCTAAGCCACGATGCTGGATGGACGGCAGGCTGCTGGAGGGCAGTGATGTTAAACTGAGCTGCAAATCCAGTGACGGCTCAGACCCTATCAAATACAATTGGGAGAGGGTGCTGGATAAGGGAAAGAGTGTTGGGAACCTCCCCCTACTGGCACTGAGAGGTAAGTAGATTGTCCACAAGTACACATGCTGCACACCACTTCATCCATGTGTATGTGAAACACGGGTCCCCTAAAGAGGACATTACATAGTATATGATATTTTGATGACAGTATTTCCCAGAATACATTTTTATCCCAAACACTTAAATTCCAGTCTGCCTCCGAAACACCAAAATATAATGGAGATTCATTATAGCACAAAAACTTCCTGATAGCAGCGATTCAGCCAGTGTTCCCCAACTGGCAGCCTAATTTGTCCCGCGGGTGATTTTATTTGGACATAAAAGACTGTAAAATCACCAGCAAATCAGCTCTGAATGATTTTAATTTTGAAATTCTGTTCAAAAGTACTCCCACTGTCACGGCTGTTAAGAGATGAGGACCAAGGTGCAGCGTGGTGAGCGTACATTTTCTCTTTATTTATAAAAATGACGCCGACAAAACAATAAACAATACAAAAACGAACCGTGAAGCTCAAAAGGCTATGTGCCCTAAACAAAGTCAAATTCACACAAAGAACGGTGGGGGAAAAAGCTACCTAAGTATGGTTCCCAATCAAAGACAACAATAGACAGCTGTCCCTGATTGAGAACCCATATCCAGCCAAAACATAGAAATAGAAAATCATAGAAACACAAAACATAGAATGCCCACCCCAACTCACGCCCTGACCAAACCAAAATAGAGACATAAAAAGGATCTCTTAGGTCAGGGCGTGACACCCACGCATAATAGAGAGATATATGTGATTGTATACAAATGTAAGCAAGGTTTGAAATGATTATGTTTTATGCATTTATGCATTTATGGATTCTACAAATGATTACTAATTATGACCCCGTGACCATCCACTCAAGAAGAAAATCAGCCCGTGGCTGAATCTAGTTGATGATCCCTATCCTAGACGCATCTACCCCTTGAGGCACAAAACACACTTTCATTGCATTTCAGTTTTACCACCTATTCTCCCCACTCAACTCGCATTAGTGATGACACGTGCCCATGCCAAAAGCCTAGAAATTAATGACCTCCATGATACAACATCTGTTCAGTCTAATTCGTTTTCATTGGGCGATAAAACGCACCGTCGTGGCCCATTATTTATGGGTGGTGGTGAAAGGTAATATCACGTGGCTGTCATGACAGGGATGTCTAAGGGACTCTTAGCCACGTAAATCTCCATCGTTCTCTCAGACAAACTCTTTCAACTCCCCCTAAATTCTACGAGGTTCTACGAGCCCGGTGGTCTTCAATCACCAGAGTCACTCTGAGTTTGAGTACACCCAATCTCTCCGAGGCCAAGATCAACATTTGCGAGTTCCTCTCCTCTTGCTCCATCCCACAGAGTGTGATACGTCAGAGCTGACACGCTATTGCAGACAGGAATGGTCAGCCCAAAACAGACCTGAGTCAGGTCTAACGAGGCTCAACACTCATCAATACAATTTAATCTCAATACAGCCTCACAATGCATTTTTCTTGCTGCTGATCTGTTACTAGATTATCAAAGAATGGAGTGGATCAGAGCTGAGATATGATATGAAGTACAGTACTTCACTGCAAGGATTTATTACATGCTGTTAATCAAATTGCTCTTCAAGATCATGCTAACTGTAGAAGTGCTTGAAACCATTGTAGATGGAAATACATGTACAAACTGCACCACAGACCCCGGTCCTCTCAGCTTTCCTAAGTTGAGCAGGTTGTTAAATCACAGTCTATCTATCTCTCCTACAGATCTGAAGAATCCAGAGATTGTCACCCTGCGGAACCTGACGAAGGACAGTACAGGTGTCTACAAGTGCACTGCCAGCAATGACGTTGGCGAGGAGAACTGCATCATCGAGGTCACCATGCAGTGTGAGTAGAGAGAGCTGCTCTCCGGCTCCGCACCACACCATGCTATGATGGTGATGGATGACTGTAGTTTCCAATAGCACCTGGACATTGTTTTTTCCTCGCTTCACTCCCCTGCGCCTCAGTAACACAACACTGGGGACTGTACCGTTAAAACAGTGGCCATTGGTCATCGACTTCGCTCAAACAGTAATGTTTCAATGTCACGGTAATAGATTTCCAGAAAGGCACAGGAATGTTAAGGTCAAAACAGGGTGAAATGTTGGGGACATGATTTATAAGTTAACACAGCAACAGAAATGGTTTGATAGCATTTTGTTAGATTCATAGCTTTGTAGGGAACACAAAATACACACAACACCAGCAAAATCTATCATCCACAAATTCACAGGGTTTACCTATCGGGACTAAATCATTATTTTTAAAGGGATTGTTTATGTGAAAAACATCAATATTTTTGGTGTGTGCACAGTACAGTGTGGATACTCTATGTACAGGTACATGTATGGTAGTTTTCCGCTGCCCTTCTGAGGTCAAAAATGTGTGATGATCCACAGATGTTCGAGGGATGGGCGTGCTGGCAGGTGCCGTGGTGGGCGTCTCCTTTGGTGTTCTCCTCATCATCCTAATCATCTGGTTCGTCTTCCGCAAGAAAGAGAAGAAGAAGTATGAGGAGGAGGAGACTCCCAATGAGATCAGGTCAGTCATTTTCTTCTTCTTCCTGCATCTCTTTATCTTCTGTTCCTCTTTCACTCTTTTTCTGTCTAACTTATTAAATACTGAAGCAAAGCACCAACTTCTCTGCATGTGTATGTGCACTTGCGTGTGTGTCTGTAATAAATCTCTCATTGTCAAGCATAGTATTTATTGGTTTCTGAGAGCCATCCTTTTCACACCTCTCTGCTCCTCTCCAGAGCAGCCATAAGCAGGCAGCAGGGCCTAAGTGTGGATTGAGGCCATGTTTGACTCCCAGAGAGAGATTTACAGTAAACTGGGGCCTCCAGGCTGCTAATGGCGCAGCTTGTTACAGCAGAAGAGAAAACAATTCACTGCTTGGAGGCTATGTAGCTGCTTATTTGCCGGTGTTTAGATGAATAATGCAGCTTGGTTGGGGATGACTGTGTAGTAAATAATGCAGACTACAGGGAGGTGTTTCCTTTTACATGTCATGTTTAGCCACTGAGCGGGTGGGATGGGATGGGGCAGTTTTCTGAAGTGGGGTCGGTAACGGTGGTGCCGGTGTAATGTAGTGGATTAAGACCTAGACGAATTAGACTATTTTTATTTAGACACTTGTGTCAGACCCAGATGATAATGCAGCAAATGCAGTGGAGCATCACCAAACCCTTTTCTCTGATTGTGTAAGACCGTTTTCTCCACTGGCTCTCCTCAGAAAGGCCGTAGAGTTTGTTTAAGTTTGTTTGTCTCTGTGTGCATGCTTGGGGTCATGACTGGCCGAATCTAAGTAGCTCTTGTTTGTTTTTGATTTGTGTATCTGTGCAGGGAGGATGCAGAGGCTCCCAAGGCCAAGCTGGTGAAGCCCAACTCTCTGTCATCGTCCCGCTCTGGCAGCTCCCGCTCCGGCGCCTCCTCAACACAGTCCATGGTGCACAACACCGCCCCCCACGGGCACCGCCCTCGGGCCCCAGCCATAGCTGCCCTTAAGGAGAATGGACAGCCCCCTGACTTCCCCCAGTCCCCCCCAGCATACACAACGGTGGTACCCCCCAACAAGACCCCTGAGCCCCCTGGCACCCCCAAATTCAACATCAACTCCAGGAACCAGATCTCTGGACCCACTCCCCCCACTCTCATGGTCCCTGCCCAGACCAAGGCCTTTCAAACTGTGTAGGATGGAGAAGAAAGTCCATCCTGGCTATGTTGATGTGTAAAACCCACCCCTTCAAAGACACAAACTCTTCCGTTAAACAACGAAATGCAAGTAGTAAAAGGATGTAATTAAAATAATCAATAATATAAATCCCAAAACTTTTAATGAATGCCTACTTAAAAAGGGAAAATAAGAAATGCTTGCCCCCTACTGAAAAAAAAAAAAAACATGAGACAGAACACATTTCTGTTTATGTCTCGTGGCTAAATAACTTATTTTTACACTTTTCTTTCTACTTTGAAGTCATGGGAAGCAATGAGCGAGCACAGTGCTGTGTGCGGTGAGGTGTAAGAAAACCCAGAGTGGAGCTTTTATTTATCAAATCAAAAGGACAGGAAGAGTGCAGAGAAAAAGGAAGAAAGAAGGAATGGGTTGAGAAAAGAGAGATCCAAAGTCTGCGGGTGCCGATGGAGACACGCAGCTGACGACATGACGGAGGGATGAGGGCATGAAATACTGAGAGAGAACCACGCCTCTTTATTTTGGCCTAGTGGTGTCTCTGACTCATCCAACCACACCACTCCCAACAGGCAGACACACCGGAGCTTCCAGTCCCCACTACAACCACGGCTCTCTGACAGAGAGCATGCTGTGTGCCCTGTGAGGAGAGAAACCGCTAGATCAACCCTCCAGAACACAGGCGGCCGATGGCACCTTATTTGGAGAGGACGGGCTCATAGTAATGGCTGGAGTGAAATACATGGAATGGTATCGAACACGTCAAACACAAGGTTTCCGTGTGTGATACTATTAAATGCACTCCATTCCAGCCATTATTATGAGCCATCCTCCCCTCAGCAGCCTCCTGTGCTCCAGACTCTGTGATGCTTTACGGACTCCATGACGACATCTGAGACACATCATGTTCCATGGTCCTGACCCCATTCAGAGAACAGCTCATTTGCTTTTCTCAACAGGAGAAACTTTAGCCACATTCATAGGATGTAGCACTGACATGGTAGTCAGAGTTCTGATGAAACTTTTATTTTTCTCACCACATCCTCTCTCAGCTCTGTGGATTGGCAATTCCAGTCCTCGGGGTCTAGAGTGCTGTCACACTGTTCCCCAATCCCTAGCAAACACAGCTGATTAAACTAATTGAATTCTAAACTGAACATCATGATTAGTTGATTATTGGAGTCAGGTGTGTTAGCTGGGGCTGGGGAAAAAGTGTGACACCAATCAGGCCCTTGAGGACTGGCGTTACCATCCCATATGGTCCGGAAACTCCTCCCCAAATTAGCATATGGATGAATTGGGTGTTAACGTACAGTAAATAGAGATACATGACTGAATATACTGAATAATAATAATAACTTTAAGACAAGGGAGGTTTAATATCTATTATATTTCAATTTTACTGCCCCTACCAAGGCATGTCTGGACAGGTTGTGAAGGGTGACAGACAGCTGTGTCTCAGCCTGAAGAAGTGCCACCAATCCCCAGGATGGATCATCGTTGCTTTTTTTACTCTTTTATTTACCTCCACTGTTTTGCAATGTTACGCAAACCAAAACCTGTCAAAAACTCAATGAATGTGTGTTGAACAAAGATGGTCACTACGATTATTTTCTATGCTTTGTAAGGTACTGAAAAGAAGGAAGTAAAACATAGGTAGAGAGACACAAATGACCTTGAAGTTAATCCCCCAAATACTGTAGATGATTGAATAGAGGAAGGAGTATGATTCTAGGGACTTGTATTGTACAGTTCCACCCCTGGTAGGTACTCTCCTTGGATCCACAACAACAGAGTGCCACTCGATTACTGTCTCATTGTTTTGATGGCTTCTCTGTACATTGGCCAGGCTTTGGCATCAGCCATCCCCTTTGTTGTACATCTGTCTGACCCTGTGCAGTTTGAATGAAGTAGGCTATTTAGTGTGCCTTTGCAATCCCTATCCCCGTTAATGGTTTATTTTTCTGTCCTTATCATGAATGCACATGTGGTTTGAGTTATATGTGTTGATCCAGCTTTGGGAATCTACTGCCAAGACACAGTGAGACAGGGGCATAAGCCAAACCTGTGTGATTATATGTATCTGATCAGAGTCCATCTGCGCTCTTTTAAGGTCCTTACTACTAAAAAGGGTCTGTTGCAGGTGCGTAGGATTCAAAGTAACAATACTGGACGAGATAGAGACCTGCACCTTGTCAAAAAAAGAATAGATCCAAAATTTAGGCTTGAATGCAAAATCAAGATGTTTATTGAAACATTATGGTGTCCAAAGAATATAGCAGAGTGCAAGAAAGTGCATAAATAAAATGTGAAAACAAAACACAAATGTTTCTTCCTCAGGCCATCAGTGGAAATTTTCAGCACACACCTGGTTTCTATTTCAATGATACTTGCATGTCACATGGGCAAGAAAATACATCAGAAAATCTATAAATTAGTACCTAGTACAATAGAATGCATGATCTAGATTATATACAATTGCGGACAGAGAAACATCAATTATTACTTATAGATGTACAATGTGAACATTTCCTCAGAATAAATAACACAGGATTGTAAGAGTAGGGAGCTAGAGACACCACTAGATGGGGGTATCGTACACAAATAGTTACAGAAAACACTTCAAGAACAATTATTCATTCATGCCTAAAATAGAATATGACGTTAGAAGACCTGCATGTGGATACTGTTTGATAGTGTATTTTTTTCCAGTGGCAGAGCTGTTGAATACGCTCACTTTGTAATAGGTTCCTTAAATGCTGCACAACTACGACAGAGGTAGAAGCCAGTCACCTAGTGTCAGCCCTAACAGTGAAGTCCCTGACATTCCTGGCCCTGTAGTGTGAAAAGAGAGGAGGGTCAGAGAAAATCTTTTGGCAAGCAGGATCAGCAATAAGCACATTCCAATGTTTCTTAATAGCTCCCTTGATGTCATCACTCCCTTGATGTCATCACTCACAGAACAATATGTAACGGTACAGACATGAATGGTTTTTATTTTATTAATTTTTGTATTACTTTTATCCCTTCTGGTAGAGGTCTCGTCAATGGTACGTACTCTACTGAGAGCACTAGAGGCATGTAGTATACCGTTCTTGTCTGTAGGCTTTGTATACAAAGTAGTGGACAAAGACCCTGACTGAAGGCGTACAAGGGTATCCTGGAAGAATATCTCGCTATGACTAATCTCTGCTGTAAACTAGATCATATGTAACCATATCACAATGCAGAGGGTGTACATCTCCATAATGAGACAACATTCTATGCCAAGGGAATGATGTACATTATTCTTCAGGATCAGTGGGTCCCCTGCGGGACAGTTGAGCTAACGTAGGCTAATGCGATTAGCAGGAGGTTGTAGACATATCTGATATTGTCAGAAAGCTTAAATTCTTGTTAATCTAACAGCACTGTTTATAGTAGCTATTACAGTGAAAGAATACCATGCTATTGTTTGAGGAGAGTGCACAGTTTTGAACATTAAAAGTTATTAATGAACAAATTATGCACATTTGGGCAGACTTGATACAACATTTTGAAAAGAAATGCAATGGTTCATTGAACCAGTCTTAAACGTTGCACATACACTGGTGCCATCTAGTGGCCAAAATCTAAATTTCACCTGGGCTGGAATAATACATTATGGCCTTTCTCTTGCATTTCAAAAATGATGGTACAAAAAAATACAAGATAACTTTTTTTTTCTTTGTAATATCTTTTACCAGATCTATTGAGTTATATTCTCCTACATTCCTTTCACATTTCCACAAACTTCAAAGTGTTTCCTTTCAAATGGTACCAAGAATCTGCATATCCTTGCTTCAGGGCCTGAGTTTCAGGAAGTTGAATTTGGGTATGTCATTTTAGGCGGAAATTGAAAAAAAGGGCACAAGCCTTCAGGGCCACACGAACACCCACACATTCTCATGTTAGCCGCTCATTCAAGGGAGAAGAATAGTGGGACCAGCTAGGCATAACCTATCTGAATGGAAAAGACTACACTGCAGACACACAGTGTTTATATTCGTTTCTGTGACTTACAGTATACAGTTGAAGTTGGAAGTTTACATACACCTTAGCCAAATACATTTAAACTCAGTTTTTCACAATTCCTGACATTTAATCAGAGTAAAAATTCCCTGTCTTAGGTCAGTTAGGATCACCACTTTATTTTAAGAATGTAAAATGTCAGAATAATAGTAGAGAGAATGATTTATTTCAGCTTTTATTTCTTTCATCACATTCACAGTGGGTCAGAAGTTTACATACACTCAATTAGTACTTGGTAGCGTTGCCTTCAAATTGTTTAACTTGGGTCAAATGTTTTGGGTAGCCTTCCACAAGCTTCCCACAATGTAAAAAAATGGGTGAATTTGGGTGAATTTTTGGCCCATTCCTCCTGACAGAGCTGGTGTAAATGAGTCAGGTTTTTAGGCTTCCTTGCTCGCACACACTTTTTCAGGTCTGCCCACACATTTTCTATGGGATTGAGGTCAGGGCTTTGTGATGGCCACTCCAATGCCTTGACTTTGTTGTCCTTAAGCCATTTTGCCACAACTTTGGAAGTATCCTTGGGGTCATTGTCCATTTGGAAGACCCATTTGCGACCAAGCTTTAACATCTTGACTGATGTCTTGAGATGTTGATTCAATATATCCCCATAATTTTCCTCCCTCATGATGCCATCTATTTTGTGAAGTGCACCAGTCCCTCCTGCAGCAAAGCACCCCCACAACATGAGGCTGCCACCCCCGTGCTTCACTGTTGGGATGGTGTTCTTTGGCTTGCAAGCGTCCCCCTTTTTCCTCCAAACATAACAATGGTCATTATGGCAAAACAGTTCTATTTTTGTTTCATCAGACCAGAGGATATTTCTCCAAAAAGTATGATCTTTGTCCCCATGTGCAGTTGCAAACCGTAGTCTGGCTTTTTTATGGCGGTTTTGGAGCAGTGGCTTCTTCCTTGCTGAGCGGCCTTTCAGGTTATGTCGATATAGGATTCATTTTACTGTGGCTATAGATACTTTTGTACATGTTTCCTCCAGCATCTTCACAAGGTCCTTTGCTGTTGTTCTGGGATTAATTTGCATTTTTCGCACCAAAGCACATTCATCTCTAGGAGACAGAACGTGTCTCCTTCCTGAGCAGTATGGAGGCTGCGTGGTCCCATGGTGTTTATACTTGCGTACTATTGTTTGTACAGATGAATGTGGTACCTTCAAGCATTTGGAAATTGCTCCCAAGGATGAACCAGACTTCTGGAGGTCTACAATTTTTTTTCTGAGGTCTTGGCTGATTTCTTTTAATTTTCCCATGATGTCAAGCAAAGAGGCACTGAGTTGTAAAGGTAGGCCTTGAAATACATCCACAGGAACACCTACAATTGACTCAAATGATGTCAATCAGAAGCTCTAAAGCCATGATATACTTTTCTGGAATTTTCCAAGCTGTTGAAAGGCACAGCCAACTTAGTGTATGTAAACTTCTGACCCACAGGAATTGTCATACAGTGAATTATAAGTGAAATAATCTGTCTGTAAAGAATTGTTGGAAAAATTACTTGTGTCATGCACAAATTAGCTGTCCTAACCGACTTGCCAAAACTATACTTTCTTGTTTGTTAACAAGAAAATTGTGGTGTTTGAAAAACGAGTTTTAATGACTCCAAGCTAAATGTATGTAAACTTCCGACTTCAACTGTATGTCTATTATTGAAATCAATTCAGTTTCACATGCAGCAATCTTGTTTTCTCTAGTGGTAACAATGCTCGTCCATAATTCATACTCATCTAGGCCTCTGGAAGTCGCTCGCATGCTATCTGCCTGGCAAAGCTGTCTTTTAATATAGCCATGCACCGGTCTCTTTGTGTATTGACAGCTTCCCATCACACACACAACCAGAAACACAGACACAGACACACACACACAAATACACAGAAACACATAGAAACACAGACACACACATAAATACAGACACACACATACAGTACACAGTGAACCAAAAGCCGAAACAGTCAGCCTTGTTATTTCTGTTCCTTCAGAATACATTTGATGGATGGTTGGCGGGCATTACGACTGACTGATGGCACTCCCCACCAAAGGGAGCACAAAAAGAACCATTGCATAGCCCAGGAGACAATACACACACACACACATGAACAGGGCTATGTGTCTTAACATTCTCAATACAAATGCTCTCTCACAGTTTTCAAAGGAACGTGAGAGAGTAGTGGGAGAGGAGGGGACATAAAACAAGATTGATATCGAGCCAGAGCTCTAGGATTCTCCATTTAAATTCCCTCCACTGCCTATAGGAGCAGCTCGGTGGAGGATAAGATGCTTTGTCTTTAATTCCTCCGGCTTTTTGATTTGCTTTCAAGCAACTGGAGGTCTCAGGTGGAAAATTCCCCAGATTATGAGCCCTCGCGTTGCTTTTCCACATCTGTGCCAGCTTTGTGGACTGTCAAACCTGTTCTGTTTTCTCCAAATTAATCCTGATAGGCTTTTGTCTGAGCAGTCGGGAATTTAAACTAGGCTTTTTCTCCACCCCCAGATTTGCAACACAGACAAAATGGGTATTAAAGTGGCCCCACTATAATGTTATCAGCATTCAAACGCAAGTGAAATGATTCATGATTCTGATTATCCTACATTATATTATATGACTATGAATCTCATGTAGCCAATACGTTTGTGATCTTAAGCAGTTTTTGGGATAAGCAGTCCAGCATGACAGATTGAAGCTCAGACTGTGTTTGGACAGCCTCTGGTACAGGAACATGATGCGTTGTGACATTCTGAAAATGGAGGGGTGGAAGTCCATCTCAGAAAGGAGGAACGCAAAGGGAGCTGCATGTCAAAAGCTATCGAGCAGATGAGGGGGAATGCTTTGCTTTGATGTAAATGTATACCAGTATTTGGCTAAAAAACATGATTGTAAATATATGTTACAGAAAGTTTTATGACGCTTTTCATTTGTTTTCTATTTTGGTTCTTCCAAATCCATGTACTTTGCACCTTTGTGTGCTGTGCTCATCACGGGTGATGGTTGGGGGTTGGGGGGTTTGGCTTTGTCTGTAACGACCTTGACTGGATGTCAGACAGACAGCTCAGCATAGCATCATTAAGGTAAATTTAAACCACTCTTTACTTTTCACTAATCTGTCATCTTATTTGTTGTTGCTTCTCTTTATTTGTCAAAAACAATCCATGTAAATATTACAAGTAAAAAAAATGTATATTTTTACTACTTCTAGTTAGTTATTACTATTTCATTTGCAAATAAAATATACAATGACAAGTTATACGGCATGACATAATTTTTTTGCTTCAATCAAGGCAAATACAAGCAGTGAAACTGACATTCACTAGCAGCTGCCTCTCGTGTGTATGACATTGTAATGGGATTATACTGGTGACTCATGGTGACTTAGTTGAGAGAGCTACAGTAGGGACCACCTTTCTCTATGTTGCCAATAGGCCTCATGATCCCCAGGTTCGCAGTGACAGAATGGCCAGCGACAGCAGTAACAGGGCTTCAGCCTAACTGCTAATCTCCAGGCCCCTGGATGTGACACTTATGCCTATTGCAGGAAGGTTCAGAGATATCAATTGACCTGTCAGCCTTATATTGACTGTGTGACGACCCTCCCACTCTGTCTGCCGTATTCTTTCTCTTTGCTCTTCTTTTCCTTATTAGGATGTCGGCGGGCGGAGCTGGGAGGGTCGTCAGCGACATGAGACACACCTGGGCCCGGGTGTGTCCCAGGAGAAGTACACCTCTTCCCCATTCATTGAGGAGACTCTCTCCATGCAGACACACTTACAGATTTTGTTTGCTTTGGCACCTTTCAACACTCCCCATTATCACATTTATATACGCAAACACTCACACTACTGATTACTGACTACACACAATTGTTAAATGTATTTAGTTTACTTCAGTTAATAAATATATTTTGTTATTCCTTATCTCCACGTTGTCTCCCTTTTTGTTGCGTGCTTTGAGCCGGTTCGTGACAACTGACATTCATCTTTTTCCCTCAGAACTTCTTCCTATGTTGACAATTTATTGAACTGCCAAGACGAAGTATACATGTCAAACGGATCCAGAGATAAATGGTGACTTATAATTTTTTCACGGGAACACAGGTATCATACAAAATGTCTTAACAAATCACGACAAACCAGGGTTATGGAACATATTTCTGAAGTAAATGATAAGAGATATGAAGTGACTGTACTGTAGATATGAGAGCAATAAAATGGGGATTGTTTAGGCTACATATCACATCAGACTGTTATCTGACATCTGCTTGTTGCTGATCCTATTTGTTTAAACATTGCCATAATTCCAGATCACCTCATACATATCCAACAAGATTGAGACAGATTTTCAAGCCCACATCATATTTCTCTACTCTCTGCTCCATGCCTCTGTGCCCTTTGATTCCACATGATTGACAATGTGTAATGACACACACCCCCTCAGATACATGAACATGTAAACACACACACAATCAAATTATCTGGCATGAAAATCAATAATACAAGCACTGGCCATTGTCTAATTTTAGAGAAATGTAATTGAAAATTAAAAAGGTGATTCTAGTCCTAGTGTGGGATACAATGGATTACCACAGGAATAGAAAACACAATGTTACTCTAATGGGTTGTAACGTTACTATGATAAAGATTAGTCCTTGTGTCTTCATCTTGGTGAGGAATATCTTAATCTGATCTTTTTGCCATAAGAAAATGTAATCAAACCTTATTTGGCTGTTGGTCTCTCCTTTATCTTGAAAGTTAATGTATGTAGATTGCCATAGTTCTGTACATTATCGGAGCACCGAAAATATGTTTTTGTTCATCAGTTATAGAATTGTGCCCCCTGGTGTTGGTTGAAGATCTGTGAAAACTACCCCTTCTGTGATGATGCTGCTGGACCCTAATATGATAACAGCCATCCACATATTAAACCAAGAAATCAGGCATAAAAATAATGAACAACTTTATCAGTTTATAATAAATCCTCACATGACTATCTAGACTATGTTGGTGGTAATCGGGGTTGAAACAGTGAAGCCATGAATAGCTTTGGTTGAGGCTTCTTTTGGCAGTTGTGTACTCTAGTCACATGACTTGGATCTGAGTCTGACTCAAGTCACAAATTTGATGACTTGAGACGAGATATAGAATAACTTGAGGCTTGACTTGGAGCCTCAAGACTCGGGACACGACTTTGAGTAGAGACTGATGACTTGAACTTATCTGGACAGGTTTTGTAATGTTTTGTCACTCATTTTGTGGCACAGTATACATGCATTACTCTAAACGCAGCCAGAGACAGTAGCCGCAGCATTGCTCTTGCAAAAAAAACTGGAACAGATTGGCTAGTAAAACGCACACTTGGCACTCTGATCGGACTAGAAAACTGTCAATCAATACAGGTCGGGTGATGAGCTCGCGAACAGATTGCTGATTTGCTGTACAGCTATAGGATCTGTTGCAGCTCGAAAGTAAATTATAGGAAGAAAGGATTGCCATAATAAATAAATATGCAGCTCCAAAAGAAATGTGGTGATCAAGGACAGGGGCGCCACTTTCACTGGGGACAGCCAACATTCTGAAATTGCATTTTTGTCCCCCCCCAGTTTTATCATTGGAATGTGATACAAAACATTGCAGCGGTGTGCTTTAGAACCATGCGGACGCCTCTGAGCGGTGGGGTAGGATGTTTGGAGTGTTTATCCAATAGGATAAAGAAATCTATACTTCTAAAAAAAAAGTTGCCCCTGATCAAGAATATTAACTGTTTACTTTGCAAGCTCATCAGCAATCGGGCAACAATTACTAGCATAGGCCACTGGTATTTTGGTATGTAACACTTGCTTCAAAATTATAATTTACTTATGAAGCTTGCATTTGTTTAAAACTAATAATTACTGTGGAGAAGACGCACCAGTGGAGAGTGCTTTTGTTCTCTTGTTGAAATGTTTGCTCTTGCTTTCACACGTTTAAATGCATAGGCCCTATGTGGTAAATCTATATTCCATCTAATACTACAATAGCTGCTAGCTCCCCGTACCGTTTATTGCCACACATAGACATTTCTGTTTCATGTTTGATAGGCCTACGATACATTTTAATTTAGCCAACAATTTCTTGCCCTCTGAGTGGTTGTGATGTTTACTGTGCACGTGAACGTTCACAAGACTCATGAGGTAGAAGTTATGTTTAATTAATTGAAAGTATGGTTTCCTTTGTTCATATTTCCTGTGTAATGTTTGAGTTCCGTGTGTCTGTGTCCTATGTCTTTGTCATTCTGGTTGTGCGTAAAAGGAGCGCGCTTGCCTCAGTGCGCATTGAAATAAACTACGTGGCCTGCACTACGCTTTGGAGTCAGAACGTAGAGTAAGATAAAATGATTGTTCCGTGTATGCATGGTGTTTAAATATCATTAATAATCATTAAGTTTGATTGACACGAATGTAACAATGTATGTGGAAATTGCATTTTACATTGTAGAATCAGTTTTTGGTTGTAATTGCCAATTGGGTAATTTGTATGGTCCTGGGGCCAAGTGCTTATGTTATGTAGGCTTACCTGTTTGAGGTCCTGTTCGACAGATTCCATTTGGTTTCTCAAGGGTAGGCTGTACAGTCTTGCCCTCTACCTGTCCATTCAGATAGGACAGGTTAAGCCTTAAACAAAGGCTATTTCTTTTGGGCTATCGCTTGTGTATGTTTGGTCAATCTATTTGTATATTTTGTATGATATTGTGCTTTCACCATTGGATCACCAAGACTAGTAAGTAAATGTACACTCTGAGCATGTCAACCTGCCTTGCCTTCTGCTGATGTCATGCCCTTATGACTGATACAAGGTCCCTATTTTACAATTACATAATCAAAATGTGTTTTAGACAAAATAATGAAAATGGCTGTCTGGTAAAATAATGAAAAGGGCTGTCTGGTAGCCTCAATAAATAGACAAAGATTTGTAGTTAAACAAGCCATTGCATGTATATATTTTTTTACTTGACTTGAAAATGTGATTTGGGACTCGACTTGGACGTTGTGACTTAACTTGCTTGTGACTCCAATAATAGTGACTTGGCACCACCTCTGCCCTCTGGTGGTCCATAATATGGCATCCTCAAGAGGAATCCTGGTTATTACAAACCACGTTTCCATACAACAATTTGATGCAGAATTACCTGCCAACCTACAATTTCTTCGTTTGACATGGTGGGATCTTTGGTGGAAACGCCTTTATGCAAATATTGATATAATAACCATCATATCGATCATATCGAATTAAACTTGGAGTCACGCGATGATAATGTGTGGTCCTCCCACTACCACTCGGGAAAGCATGCAGTTTATTAGGCTACAGATTAAATCAATTATTAACTTCACAGGGTGGGGAATGTGCAAGGTGATGAGCTTGATGTACCTTTCCAATAAATATTGAGGGTCTTTGACAAATACAAATAATAGACCTATCGCTCTTATCCATATTCATCTCATAATGTAGGTAGCCTACCCGCACGGTATCTGCTAGGTGTTTGCTAGAGCGCATCAGCCAAGAGAAGAGTGTGTACATTTGCTATAGAACGCAACAGTTTTTGTTTCAAAACCATCAGTAGAGTTGAAAATGCGATGAAACACATTAAACTTGTATTTTTCATTCGGTATCCTACATGGGAATTTACATTGGTGTAAAGTACTTAAGTAGTACATTAAAGTATTTTTACTTAATTTTTTTGGGGGGGGGGGGTATCTGAATTTTACTTGACTATTTATGTGTTTGGCTACTTTTACTTCACTACAATCCAAAATAAAATAATGTACTTTTTACTCCATACATTTACCCTGACACTCAAAAGTAGTCTTTACATTTTGACTGGAAAATTGTCCTACACATTTATCAAGAGAACATCCCTGGTCATCCCTATTGCATCTGATCTGGCAGACTCACTAAACAAAAATGCTTTGTTTGTAAATGATGTTGGAGTGTGCACCTGGCTATCCGTCAATAAAAAAAAGAATAACATTGTGCAGTCTGGTTTGCTTAATATAAGGACCTTGATGTGATTTTTTAAGTATATTTTGTGATGTGATTTTTTTAAGTACATTTTAGCAATTCCATTTACTTTTGATACTTAGGTATATTTAAAACCAAATACTTTTAGACTTTTACTCAAGTAGTATTTTACTGGGTGACTTGTACTTTTACTTGAGTCATTTTCTATTAAGGTATCTTTACTTTTACTCAAGTATGACCATTTAGTACTTTTTCCCAACACTGGGAATTTAACTGTAAAAGTTATTTGTATGCGCCTTTCGTCATCAGGCACAGCCTTTTATCCACAAAAAAAGTCAGTTTGCTGGAAACATCTAGTGGGAAAATGTGCATATTGTTTTAAGCATATTTTAGAATATTCACATAAAAATCTGTCACAAATTGGATGGAAACTGAGCTAAAGATACAGAAGAGATGCATGTGTCACTGTCCACATATGGTTATATATGAATGTCAGTTTACAAAGGAAGTGCTTTATCAGTACTTATTCACACAATTGCTGAAAGGATGCTGATAATGCAACAACTGGAGTACTTCAATAAAAACGACATTGATAAGAGCATGATGATATACAGTAGCAGTCAAAAGTTTGGACACATCTACTCATTCAAGGGTTTTTCTTTATTTTTACGAGGTTCTACATTGTAGAACAATAGTGAAGACATAAACTATTAAATAACACATATGGAATCATGTAGTAACCAAAAAAGTGTTAAACAAATCTAAATATATGTTATAGTTGAGATTCTTCAAAGTAGCCACCCTTTGCCTTGATGACAGCTTTGCACACTCTTGGCATTCTCTTAACCAGCTTCACCAGGAATGCTTTTTCAACAGTCTTGATGGAGTTTCCACATATGCTGAGCTCTCGTTGGCTGCTTTTCCTTCACTCTACAGTCCAACTCTTCCCAAACCATCTCGGGGTGGCAGGTAGCCTAGTGGTTAGAGTTTTGGACTAGTAACTGAAAGGTTGCAAGATCGAATCCCCGAGCTGACAAGTTAAACTCTGTCTTTATGCCCCTGAACAAGGCAGTTAACCCACTGTTCCTAGGCCGTGATGGAAAATAAGAATTTGTTCTTAACTGACTTGCCTAGTTAGATATAAAAATAATAAATGGTGTTGAGGTTGGGTGATTGTGAAGGCCAGGTCATCTGATGCATCACTCTCCTTCTTGGTCAAATAGCCCTTACACATCCTGGAGGTGTGTTGGGTCATTGACCTGTTGAAAAACAAATTATAGTACCACTAAACGCAAACCAGATGGGATGGTGTATCGCTGCAGAATACTGTGGTAGCCATGCTGGTTATGTGTGCCTTGAATTCTAAACAAATCACTGACAGTGTCACCAGCAAAGCACCCCCACACCATCACTCCTCCTCCATGCTTCACGGTGGGAACCACACATGCGGAGATCATCTGTTCACCTACTCTGCGTCTCACAAAGACACGGCGGTTGGATCCAAAAATGTCAAATTTGGACTCATCAAACCAAAGGACAGATTTCCACCGGTCTAATGTCCATTGCTTCTGTTTCTTGGCCCGAGCAAGTCTCTTCTTCTTATTGGTGTCCTTTGGTAGTGGTTTCTTTGCAGCATAACCAGGAAGGCCTGATTCACTCAGTCTCCTCTGAAGAGTTTATGTTGATATGTGTCTGTTACTTGAACTCTGTGAAGCATTTATTTGGGCTGCAATTTCTGAGGCTGGTAACTCTAACGAACTTATCCTCTGCAGCAGAGGTAACTCTGGGTCTTCCTTTCCTGTGGCGGTCCTCATGAGAGACAGTTTCATCTTAGCGCTTGATGGTTTTTGCTACTGCACTTGAAGAAACTTTCAAAGTTCTTCAAATCTTCCGTGTTAATTGACCTTCATGTCGTAATGTAATGATGGACAGTCATTTTCTATTTGCTAATTTGAGCTGTTCTTGCCATAATAGAGACATGGTCTTTTACCAAATAGGTCTATCTTCTGTATACCACCCCTACCTTGTCACAACACAACTGATTGGCTCAAAAAGCATTAAGAAATTCCACAAATTAACTTTTAACAAGGCACACCTGTTAATTGAAATGCATTCCATGAAGCTGGTTGAGAGAATGTCAAGAGTGTGCAAAGCTGTCATCAAGGCAAAGGTTGGCTACTTTGAAGAATCTAAAATATATTTTTATTTGTTTAACATTTTTTTGTCTACTACATGATTCCTTATATGTTATTTCATAGTTTTGATGTCTGCACTATTATTCTACAATGTAGAAAATAGTGAAAAGAAAGAAAAACCTTTGAATGAGTAGGTGTGTCCAAACTTTTGACTGGTACTGTATAGTGATGGGCATTCCGGCTCTTTTCAGTGAGCCGGCTCGTTCGGCTCAGCTCACAAAAAAGAGCCGGCTCTGTTGACTCCCAAACGGATCTTTAAAAAAATATATGTTTTGTATTTTTTCAAGTCAAACAGATTGCGGTAGTTTGACTATGATTAGTTTTAAAACAATTCAAATTAAATTAGTAAATGAAATCATACTCTACCTTGACCAGAGTGTATTTAAAAATGCATTGGTTTGTTATGAAAAAGAATGCTATTAAACATTTGCATTTAAAGTATAACTTAAAACATTAAACTGGTCCCTCTTTTCTCTCTCTTCTTTATTGCTATGTTATAACCAGCAGCACACAGCAATGCTGACCATATTTTGCTTTTATGAGAGATTTGCATTCAGAAATGCAAGCTGCCTCACTTTCGAGGGGCTGATACGGTTTCTTCTCTCAGTAATTATTTGTCCAGTTTTCGAGAAGACCCTCTCAGAGGGAATGGATGTGGCCACTATGCAGAGTCTCCCTGTCATGGCTTTAGTAAGCTGTGGGTAGACAGAGGCCTTGTTCTTCCACCAGCTCAGAGGATCTGCAGATCTTTGGAGGAGGGGCTCCTCCAAATAGGATCGTACCTCCATTATGGCATCTGCTGAGGGATTCCATCGTGCTGCATCCCCAGTTGCTCTCTCATCAAACAGCATCCATATGTTCTTTGAATTAGTTAATTTCATTCATTTAAATCTTTTGATTATTCATATCTTTATTATAAAAAAAATTATAAATAGATTCGGCTCTTCTGGTGTGCGAGCCGGCTCCCAACGTTAGAGCCGACTCGTTTGCGAACGACCCATCACTAGTACTGTAGGCCTACAGTAATGTAGTATGTACCCACTGGGCACTCACATATATTTTGACAACCCACATGAAACTATCATGGTCATGTATCTCTCTGGACAATAATATCTTCTGCCTAAATTACAATTGGTAACCATCTGCCATCTGCCCATTGATTTCCATCTAAAATGGCAACTGCTGCCGTATAGGACACAATGCCTTGCTTGCCGGAGTTTGAACTCTGTATAAAAGCCAAAAGGCTGGTGAAAGATACTATTGAGCAATTGATAGATTTGTCTGAAGGTTGTGTCAAACTTAACACACACATCGTAGACTTTTAACGATGTCTGTCTGCCTCTCAGTTCTCTCAGTGGCTCTCAATGGATAATGGGTATTGCACTGTGACCCGCATCTAAAGCACATTTCACTGTCTGACGACTACACTAATTACAGCGCTGCCATAAAGTCAAATGGAGAGGTTAATAGGATGCTATTTTTATCATCAGCTTGGCATTATAATTCCCTTTTTAAATCAAGAGTCCCCAACTCCCCCTTCATCCAGATGAACTGTGCAGACATCATTCCAGTCGGAAGACATTCAATTGCTCACAATTTACTCCTTGATACTTTTCTTCTTGATACTGCCCTGCTCACAGTGCTAAAAGAAAGAGACTTACTTGACTCATTCCTTTTAGCTCATAGTGGAGAAATGGGCATCAATGGTGCATCTCCAGCTAACTTGGTTCTGGGTAATTGTCATGACCTTATTTCAGGCGGTTCCTGCCTTATCTCTTCCTCATTCGTCCTTCTCTATGGCTTTTTTGGGTGGCCAACCTTCCTTTTGACATGTGTATAAAGGGCACAATATTATGGAATATTTTATAGTTACAAATGTTTTGTTTCCCTAGAACTGCTGGTCAATATGTTATTTTGGGCAGAAGGATTGCCCATGTGACTTTTGGGGGCAATTCAAAGATAAATGTGTTTTAGTTAAGCCATTAGCGTTAGGTTTAATCTTGGAGATTCTAATGAATTCACTAAACCTGATTGATGCTAAACAAGAAAGTAGAGCACCTGTTACATTAATATTTATGAAGTCAAAAAACTAAAAAACATTGTTTGGGTGGCCTAATTGTCAATTAAAGCAATTAGTAATATCTCTTCATGGAGGCAGAGTGCAGAAAAGTAAGAGTAGGCCCAGTCCAAATTGACATGCCATGTGGTTTCATAATACAATTATTCTGGGCCCTTAAGACGTGTATTTGACAGATGCTGAGCTGACTCCATGCAGTTCAATGGAGGAGAGCTAATTGAAAACAAGTGATGACCAGGATGCCCACAGTAAGGTAATTGAGCTAAGACTCCTCAGGAAAACTACACAAATCAGCAGAGCTTTGAGGATTAGTCTATTAGCTTCAGTCTAAAGAATTCTGAATGAGAAGTCTTCAATTATTTAACCATAAGCTAGTCTATGACATATGGGCAGACAACATACAGTTGAAGTCGGAAGTTTACATACACCTTAGCCAAATACATTGAAACTGTTTTTCAAATTCCTGAAATGTAATCCTAGTAAAAAGTCCCTGTCTTAGGTCAGTTAGGATCACCACTTTATTTTAAGAATGTGAAATGTCAGAATAATTGTAGAGAGAATTATTTATTTCAGCTTTTATTTCTTTCATCACATTCCCAGTGGGTCAGAAGTTTGCATACACTCAATTAGTATTTGGTAGCATTGCCTTTAATGTGTTTAACTTAGGTCAAATGTTTTGGGTAGCCTTCCACAAGCTTCCCACAATACGTTGGGGGAATTTTGGCCCATTCCTCCTGACAGAGCCGGTGTAACTGAGTCAGGATTGTAGGCCTTCTTGCTCGCACACACTTTCAGTTCTACCCACAAATTTTCTACAGGGAGAGGTCAGGGCTTTGTGATGGCCACTCCAATACCTTGACTTTGTTGTCCTTAAGCCATTTTGCCACAACGTTGGAAGTATGCTTGGGGTCATTGTCCATTTGGAAGACCCATTTGTGACCAAACTTTAACTTCCTGACTGATGTCTTGAGATGTTGCTTCAATATATCCCCATCATTTTCCTCCCTCATGATGCCATCTATGTTGTGAAGTGCACCCGTCCTTCCTGCAGCAAAACACCCCCACAACATGATGCTGCCACCCCCGGGATGGTGTTCTTTGGCTTGCAAGCCTCCCGTGTTTTCCTCCAAACATAACGATGGTCATTATGGCTAAACAGTTCTATTTTTGTTTCATCAGACCAGAGGATATTTCTCCAAAAAGTACAATCTTTGTCCCCATGTGCAGTTACAAACCGTCGTCTGGCTTTTTTTATGGCGGTTTTGGAGCAGTAGCTTCTTCCTTGCTGAGCGGCCTTTCAGGTTATGTCGATATATGACTCGTTTTACTGTGGCTATAGATAATTTTGTCCATGTTTCCTGCAGCATCTTCACAAGGTCCTTTGATGTTGTTCTGGTATTGATTTGCACTTTTCGCATCAAAGTACATTCATCTCTAGGATACAGAACGTGTCTCCTTCCTGAGCGGTATGACGGCTGCGTGGTCCCATGGTGTTTATACTTGCGTTTGGAAATTGCTCCCAAGGATGAACCAGACTTGTGGAGGTCTTGGCTGATTTCTTTTGATTTTCCCATGATGTCAAGCAAAGAGGCACTGAGTTTTAAGGTAGGCCTTGAAATACATCCACAGGTACACCTCCAATTGACTCAAGTGATGTGAATTAGCCTTTCAGATGCTTTTAAAGCAATGACAAAATTTTCTGGAATTTTCCAAGCTGTTTAAAGGCACAGTCAACTTCGTGTATGTAAACTTCTGACCCACTGGAATTGTGATACAGTGAGTTATAGGTGAAATAATCTGTCTGTAAACAATTGTTGGAAAAATTACTTGTCATGAACAAAGTAGATGTCTTAGCCGACTTGCCAAAACTCTAGTTTGTTTACAAGACATTTGTGGAGTGGGTTAAAGAAAACGAGTTTTAATGACTTCAACCTAAGTGTATGTAAACTTCCGACTTCAACTGTATGTCATGTGGGGTACCGCAGGGGTTGATTCTGGGTCCATTACTGAAAGAGAGAGACCTGGCTCTCTGTGTTTGCTGGTCAGTGACCAGAAGGGAATAAGCAGATTTGTGGTCATGCATCCCATGCATGTACAGATGTAGGATCTTAATTTGATCACCCTGTTGCAGGATAACTTTCCTGCAGTAGAATGTGTAGTATTTTTGAGGTTTAAAAAGGCTTCTGAAGTTTGTAATTTCCACTTTGAAATGTCAGACCGTTTATTATAATCTACATAATAATTCACATTTCCTGTTGCTGCAGGATTATTTTCCTACTGTAGCAAACTGGGTCAAATTAAGATCCTAGATCTGTAAAACCACCCATGCTCACAAACTGGACAAAGACTGTACGGGTACAGGCCATATTTCTACCCTTGGAGAGCGTGGGTCAGGCTGGCTAGCCATTCAGGGCCTGAAGAGACAGCATGGCTAGCTCGTCCACAGGGGTGAAGTGAATGGACACTGTCAGATTGCTATCACCTCCAGCTCCTGGACTCAGCCAATCTCTCAATGGAGGGGGAGAAAGGGTGGGGATGGGTGAGAGCTAGACTCTACTGCTGGACATATAAACAACACACAACCTGGAAAAAATGTCCTAAAGCAGTCCATTGGATTCCATGGAAATGCAAAGTGTTGGAGTGAGTAGCTTCTGAAAGTGTTGTGGAATCCAATAGGTTGCTTTAGAATTAGCTAGCCTAGCACGAGGAACAAAAAAGCCAGTTTAATTCAAAACTAGCAGTATTTTAATCTTCTTGATTTTGCATCTTCCATCCCTGGATTGAGGTATGTTTTCTAGCCAAATCCCACGTTCATCACCATGATACAAACATAATGGGTGAGAAGTGTTTAATTTGAAGGGATCCGGATGTATTATCAGTCATTGGCTGAAGCTCAGGTCGAAACATAAAGGAACGTCTGTGGTAGCCTATCTTATGTGAAATTTGCGGTGACAGACAGCATCAGGTCAGGCAAATAATAATGGTTTACATAAACATGCATTTTAATTCCCTAAATTCTAATGAAATCAACATATTTGAAACTGTCCACTGAATCGTAAAGAGGGACTCATTAGATCCATTAACAAACGACGCATGCTCACTCTACCCAGTGGCGGGCAGTCCTCCACAATGATTCTGTTCCATCGTTTGGAACAAGTGCGCGCGCGACTCCAGAGTGAAGCGATTTGTGTATCGTTTGGCACCTCACCATCCACATTATACTTTTCAGCGGCAGTAAAGCGTTTAGGACGCTATGACAAGGATCTTGGGGCGATGGAGACCACATTATAAGAGCGACAGAAGCACCAGCACTCGTTTTTAATAGTTCTTTATAGTATTGTAGGCTTGTCTCTCGAAGTGCGTCCTCTTTATCAGTAGGTGGCTGGCTATACGTTGTAAATACGATTCGCAGGTGTTGTGATAAACATCATGGCCTTCGGACACCTGATCCCTCAACTGAGGCTGGAGGAGTCAGCTGAGGACGGTTTGTTCAAGAGCATCTCCTTCCCTCTCTTTCAGCAAGGGCAAAACCAACGTGGGAAAACAACCTCCCCTTCTAGTGACAGAAAACAACACAGGTAGCCTACACGCTTGTTTACTTACAGTAGAATACTGAAGACCTGAGGATTCCAAACATGCATGGTATTGTGAGTTGAAATATTCGATTTGAGGTTGATATCTAAAAAAAAAAAGAGATTTTAGGTTAAAAAAAAAGATTTTCACAAAGTCAAATGAATGTATTGTGTTATAGGTTTCATGATGCTTGTATCTAAACCAAAGTAGACAGATAAGCTACAATATGAGGTCCTAAACCTAACATGAAAGTGCATCCTTGTAGCTGTGTGGGCTAATATAGTCAAAATGTTTGTCTTGGATTAAGTTGAGCCATTGCCCATGGGGTAAATTGAGCCTATGGCCACCATATCCCATACAATTTATGATTACATTTCGTCAGTTTTTTGTATAATATACATAGTATTGGTACAATGTGTCATTTATATTTACTCAAGATAGAGCATTTTTATTGTTACAGAGCAGACATCATGTATACAAATATAAAACAAGCCCCACTTGAGGTTCTTGAGAGAGCAGCCAAGGAGTGAGAGAATGAAAGAAGTACACTATACAGTACCAGTCAAAAGTATTGACACACCTACTCATTCAAGGGTTTTTCTTTTTTGGACAATTTTCTACATTGTAGAATAATAGTGAAGACATCAAAACTATGAAATAACACATATGGAATTGTAGTAATCAAAAAAGTGTTAAACAAATAAAAATATATTTTAGGTTTTTAGATTCTTCAAAGTAGCCAACCTTTGCCTCGATTACAGCTTTGCACAGTCTTGGCATTCTCTCAACCAGCTTCAAGGAATGCATTTCAAATAACAGGTGTGCCTTGTTAAAAGTTAATTTTGTGGAATTTCTTAATGCTTTTTGAGCTAATCAGTTGTGTTGTGACAAGGTACGGGTGGTGTACAGAAGATAGCACTATTTGGTAAAAGACCAAGTCCATATTATGGCAAGAACAGCCCAAATTAGCAAAGATTAACAACAGTCCGTCATTCCCATGTTTCATGAGCTGAAATAAAAGATCCCAGACATTTTCCATATTCGCACAAAAAGCTTATTTCTCAAAGATGCACAGATTTGTTTACATCCCTATTAGGAAGCATTTCTGCTTTGCCAAGATAATCCATCCACCTGAAAGGTGTGGCATATCAAGAAGCTGATTAAACAGCATGATCATTACACAGGTGCACCTTGTGCTGGGGACAATAAAAGGCCACTCTAAAATGTGCAGTTTTGTCATACAACACAATGCCACTCATGTCTCAAGTTTTGAGGGTGCATGCAATTGGTATGCTGACTGCAGGAATGTCCACCAGAGCTGTTGCCAGATAATTAATTTTTAATTTCTCTATCATATGCCGCCTCCAACGTCATTTTAGAGAATTTGGCAGTACGTCCAACTGGCCTCACAACAACAGACTACATGTAACCACGCCACCCCAGGACTTCCACATCCGGCTTCTTCACCTGCTGGATCGTCTGAGACCAGCTACCTGGACAGCTGATGAAACTGAGGAGTATTTATGTCTGTAATAAAGCCCTTCTGTGGGGAGAAACTCATTCTGATTGGCTGGGCCTAGATCCCCAGTGGGTGGGCCTAGCTCCCAAGTCAAATCAAATCAAATTTTATTGGTCACATACACGTGTTTAGCAGATGTTATTTTGGGTGTAGCGAAATGATTGTGTTTCTAGCTCAAACAGTGCAGTAATATCTAACAAGTAATATAGAACAATTTCACAACAATACACACAAGACACACAAATCTAAAGTAAAGGAATGGCATTAAGAATATATAAATATTTGGACGAGCAATGTCAGTGTGGCATAGACTAAGATATAGTAGAATAGAATACATATGAGATGAGTAATGCAGAATATGTAAACATTATTAAAGTGGCCAGTGATTTCAAGTCTATGTATATAGGGCAGCAGCCTCTAATGTGCTAGTGATGGCTATTTAACAGTCTGATGGCCTTGAGATAGATGTTGTTTTTCAGTCTCTTAGTCCCAGCTTTGATGCACCTGTACTGACCTTGCCTTCTGGATGATAGCGGGGTTAACAGGTAGTGTCTCGGGCGGTTGTTGTCCTTGATGATATTTTTGGCCTTCCTGTTACATCGGGTGCTGTAGGTGTTCTGGAGGGCAGGTAGTTTGCCCCTGGTGATGCGTTTGGCAGACCACAACACCCTCTGGAGAGCCCTGTGGTTGCGAGCGGTGCAGTTGCCGTACCAGGTGGTGATACATCCCGACAGAATGCTCTCAATTGTGCATCTGTAAAATGTTGTGAGGGTTTTAGGTGCCAAGCCAAATTTCTTCAGCCTCCTGAAGAGGAAACAGCGCCTCTTCACCACACTGTCTGTGTGGGTGGACCATTTCAGTTTGTCAGTGATGTGTACACTGAGGACATTGAAGCTTTCCACTTTCTCCATTGTGGTCCTGTCGATGTGGATAGGGGTGTGCTCCCTCTGCTGTTTCCTGAAGTCCTCGATCATCTCCTTTGTTTTGTTGACGTTGGGTGAGAGGTTATTTTCCTGGCAACACATTCCCAGGGCCCTCACCTACTCCTTGTTAGCTGTCTCGTCATTGTTGGTCATCAGGCCTACTACTGTTGTGTCGTCTGCAAACTTGATGATTGAGTTGGAGGCGTGCGTGGCTACCAAGTCATGGGTGAACAGGGAGTACAGGAGGGGAATGAGCACGCACCCTTGTGGGGCCCCAGTGTTGAGGATCTGTGAAGTGGTGTTGTTTCCTACCTTCACCACCTGGGGGCGGCCTGTCAGGAAGTCCAGGACCCAGTTGCACAGAGCGGGGTTCAGACCCAGAGCCTCGAGCTTGTTGATGAGCTTGGAGGGTACTATGGTGTTGAATGCTGAGCTATAGTCAATTAACAGCATTCTTTCATAGGTATTCCTCTTGTCCAGGTGGGATAGGGCAGTGTGCAGTGTGATGGCGATTGCATCGATCTATTGGGGCGGTAAGCAAATTGAAGTGGGTCTAGGGTGTCAGGTTAGGTAGAGGTGATATGATCCTTGACTAGTCTCTCATATGACTTCATGATGACAGAAGTGAGTGCTACGGGGCGATGCCCTCACAGTGGGTGAGCCTATGCCCTTACAGGCCCTCCCATGGCTGTGCGCCTGCCCAGTCATGTGAAATCCATAAATTAGGGCCTAATTTATTTATTTCAATTAACTGATTTTCTTATGAACTGTAACTCAATAAAATCATTGAAATTGTTGCATGTTGCATTCATATTTGATTAATTATGAAAGTATGAAAAATATGAATAACATTCCTAACAGGTTTTAATTATATTGGGTCAATTGAAATGTATGAGTGTGTTGGCCTATAGGATGCATTTATTACAAGAAGAATGATGGACAGCACAGGAGGTTGGTGGCACCTTAATTGGGGAGAGCAGCCACGTGGTAATGACAGGAGGGAAATACCTGGAATGATATCAAATACATTTGATGCGATTCCATTCGCTCCATTTCAGCCATTGTTATGAGCCGTCCTCCCCTCAGCAGCCTCCACTGAAGACTGGTAAAGGTTAGTTTAACCTTCACACTGAGGATATGATAACTATATCAAGTGTGCTTCTTGTGCTGCTGCATCATGGCACTTTTATCTTTTGTAACTACTGTAGGCCTATATTGTATTTCAACGCCTTGGCAAATTTGAAGGATGAACTTCAATTCCTGACATCAGAAGTCTCAGGTTCTTGACAGAAGTTCTTGTTATCTTGACAGAAGTTGACTATAAGACCCTCGCTTCCTGTCTCTGAAATCAATGGAGTTTTTCAAAAATGTCCAGCTCTATGCCCTTATTTCCTAGAATCGTCAAATGACCACATAGGGACTGTAGCTGAGGTCATTCCAATGGCACCGTATCAGTCATCTTCACTACCTGTACATCTATAAAGCTTTACAGGCCACTTACTTCTAGGTTTGCAAATGGAGGGTATATTACTGGAAACTTTCAAAGTTTTCCAGGAAACTTCCAGAATTTTGCTATCTTTCAATGATTTTATGTAATCTATCACAAGACATCTAGTGACCCTTTTGGGTACTTCAGATTATCACAGGTGTCTGTAATTATCTCTGGCCCTCTCTCTGGCCTTATCACATGTAAAATATAATAATGAAAAATATTTAATAATGAAATAAGCAGTAGCAGTGCGTGGGTAAAATCACTGCAGAAGCCAAGCCAGAAAAGAACACCATATTACAACCTATGTGTTGTGATAATTGCATTGTGACCGTGATATATATAGGACTAAGGCCGAGACAATAAAAAGACACAGTGGCAGAATAAATTCAACCACACCTTTGTTTCATCACAAAAAGCAACCTCTGTCCAGTGAAGTCCACAAATCATATTGCATGTACCAGTTACATGACCTCTACAGCATGGTCAAACAAGTTAATGTTTCCAACATTTTCGGACTACTAAACAACTATTGATTTAGAACCACTAAGAGTTACCGCAAGTAGCAAAGAAAACAGTTGCATCCTCCACTATTTCAGCACCATTTCAACTTCAACAATTTAACATCATCAAATCACCTATGTCTAATACAGTGACAACTAAAGGATACCAAAAACAATTTAGTCCAATCAACGTACGCTAAATATGATGTGGCTGTCCATGGTTCTGATTTGTGTGTGTGTGTGTGTGTGGGGGGGGGGGGGTGTGTGTTGGTGTGTGTGTGTGTGTGTGTGTGTGTGTGTGTGTGTGTGTGTGTGTGTGTGTGTGTGTGTGTGTGTGTGTGTGTGTGTGTGTGTGTGTGTGTGTGTGTGTGTGTGTGCATTCTTGCAAGTTGAAAAAATATGTTGACACCCTACTTGTAGAGAAATGCCAATGCCACCCTCATCTTTTTCATGTTGACAAAACGGTCTATAACTCTGTCATACAGTACACGCTTACATTTTTTGTTGTCCTAGGCTACCTGGCTAAAATGATTGCTCGCTAGCCTAACTTCCTTTCATGGCCAACGTTAGCTAGTTAGCATTGGCCTTCTACATCTAGCTACATGTTCCATCCTCTTGGGCCAGGGACACAATGCATAAATTTATGGTTGGATCAGAATCGCCGTTACAATCATTGGCCAGTGCGGAGAATTAAGTCAAACCACAAGTCCAAATCTCTGTTTCCACCATGGCTAATTTAGGAAAGGGACATTTTTCGTTAGCTAGCTAGACACCAGAGGACAACAACTCAACAAGATGCAACATTTCAAGTTGTTTCCGTCAATGACGTATTTTTCTTGATGCATTGTGATAGGAGTGAAGCCAGAACCAAACTGGCTTCCCTTGACACATTTTATGGTGCGAAAAAGCTGTAAAACATTATAAATATAAACCAAATATAAACCATCAACTTAGTGAATACCATTTGGTGTTTAATATGAGGGTTTCAGTATGCAATATCCTTTATATATTTTTTTGACACACTTTTATTTATTTTTCTATGTCAATATGTATTTATTTTCAATGTTTTGTTGTCAAAATGGTGGCAGTTGTGAAAAAGTCAATAGTTGGACAAGTTCCAGCGATAACTGAAAATAAAATCATTGTTAATTAGATGCTTTTTAAATTAATTAGGCTATTTTCTCTTGAATTGATTGATTGAATTTATTAGACCATTTTTAAAGTACATACATAAGGGCGCTCCAGCCGGTGACACCTCCACATACAATTTAAGAAAATCATCAAGGATAACACAAAGCTTAAGCTTATTTCCATTGTGGTCCTTTTGAAGAGGGAAGGGGGCAACAGACAATGACAGACAAAATTGTTGTTTGTTTCATAACATGAGATAATTAGTACAATTCCTTTTCCTAATGAACAACTATGGAAAGGACATCTCCCTCGTCTCACACAGCCTTAATATATAAAACAATAAATCCCTGATATATACAAAACATTCACAATATGATAAACAACAGGCACCAAAAGGCAGACCATATGCTATCCATTTCCTTCTCAGTCACGTACTATAAGCTTACGACTCACTTTTGAGACATGCTACTATTTAGCAATTTTTTCAGTGAGAACTTGAAACTACCTACTGAGGTTATAAGTTTCAAATTCTTTGGAAGACTATTCCAAAGAATGGCAGATGAGTATAAAACAGTTTCTTACCCCAAACAACTTTTAAATCTAAAAGGAACAACGTTAGTTTCACTCATTGTAGTGGAATAGTTATAGTTATCCTGGACCAAGTTAAAGTAGTTACATAGGTACCTGGGGACCATACTGTGGACAATCTGATGTACAAGACACAATTTCATCTGAGAGTCTCTCTCCTCCACTTTGATTCATATGATGTCTGCTGGTGATTCTCTGATCCACCTCTATGCAGACGACACCATTCTGTATACATCTGGCCCTTATTTGGACACTGTGCTAACAAACCTCCAAACGAGCTTCAACGCCATACAACACTCCTTCCGTGGCCTCCAACTGCTTTTAAATGCTAGTAAAACTAAGTGCATGCTCTTCAACCGATGGCTGCCCGCACCCTCCCGCCCAACTAGCATCACTACTCTGGACGGTTCTGACTTAGAATATGTGGACAACTACAAATACTCTGGACGGTTCTGACTTAGAATATGTGGACAACTACAAATACCTAAGTGTCTGGTTAGACTGTAAACTCTCCTTCCAGACTCACATTAAGCATCTCCAATCCAGAATTAAATCTAGAATCGGCTTCCTATTTCGCAACATGTTGTCTATCACAGTGCCATCCGTTTTGTCAGCAAAGCCACATATACTACCCACCACTGCCACCTGTATACTCTCGTTGGCTGGCCTTCACTACATATTCATCGCCAAACCCACTGACTCCAGGTCATCTATACGTCTTTGCTAGGTAAAGCCCCGCCTTATCTCAGCTCACTGGTCACCATAGCAACACCATAGCGCTCCAGCAGGTATATTTCACTGGCCATCCCCAAAGCCAACACTTCCTTTGGCCGCATTTCCTTCCAGTTCTCTGCTGCCAATGACTGGAACAAATTGCAAAAATCACTGAAGCTGGAGTCTTATATCTCCCTCTCTAACTTTAAGCATCAGCTGTCACAGCAGCTTACTGATCACTGTACCTGTACACAGCCAATCTGTAAATAGCACACCCAACTACCTCATGCGCATATTATTACTTACCCTCTTGCTCTTTTGCACCCCAGTATTTCTGCTTGCACATCATCATCTGCACATCTATCACTCCAGTGTTAATGCTAAATTGTAATTATGTTGCCTTTATGGCCTATCTCCCTACTCTTCTACATTTGCACACACTGTACATAGATTTTTCTATTGTGTTATTGACTGTACGTTTGTTTATGTGTAACTCTGTGTTGTTGTTTTTGTCGCACTGCTTTGCTTTGTCTTGGCCAGATCGCAGTTGTAAATGAGAACTTGTTCTCAACTGGTTAAATAAAGGTGAAATATAAAATATATATATATAATCTATCTACTAGAAACTCATGGACAATATGAACACAGATATAACAAATTATTACTGTATATGAATAATACAAAAAAAAGTTATTCAACCATAGTGTAACGGCAGCCTTCCTCCTCTTCACGAGAAGAGAAGGTGTAGCAAGGATCGGACCAACACGCAGCCTAGCCAGTGCTCAACATGTTTAATTACGACGAATAAACGTGAACACTTACAAAACAAAATAACAAATGTGGCAAACCGATACAGCCCTATCTGGTGCAGAGAAAACACAGAGACAGGAAACAACCACCCACAATCCCCAACACAAAACAAGCCACCTATATATGATTCCCAATCAGAGACAACACAAAACATCTGCCTCTGATTGAGAACCATATTAGGCCAAACATAGAAACGGACAAACAAGACACACCACATAGAATGCCCACCCAGCTCACGTCCTGACCAACACTAAAACAAGCACAACACACAAGAACTATGGTCAGAACGTGACACATAGATTACCGAAGTTACAATAGATTGCCATAGAATTTCTGTTAATTGCTCAAATTACTGAAGATTCCGGTAACTTTGGTAAATTACCAGTAGCTTTGAAACCCTAGTTACTTCACACAGCTTGTGATGATTACCTCAATGTCTGTAATGTAAGATGTTATTGTAGTAAACTTCATGTGGGGAGAGGCTATTAAGTCTGGATTTATTTGCAAAGGTTTTTATATGGATAAAACACCACAGAACCTATGATGCTGCTTTAGATGCACGTTTGATAACACTGCAAAGTAAATGACAGCCATAAACGGGGGGTGCAAAGACTTTAATCATGCTAAAGCCAAGGTGCAGTTGAGTCATTGATAGGCCAGAGATGGATGGGATTTCCAGAGAGCATAGCAAATTAATTTAATGCTCACTCAGGTCCCCCTCTTTATCCAGTTGCACCAAGTACCAGACTATAGTGTATTTAGTTCTTGATGAACAATTAGATAGAAAAATGGCCCCTTCGAGAAATGTACTCAGTCAAAATAACACAGCTTGGCGTAACAAGATTGCTCTATCAGAAGTAATGTCTCCGGAATTGCAGTTGGGGTACTTGCTAAATGGTGTCTACTAGAGGTGTCACTTGGGACAATCCTGATCTAAATGAGGCTTTGTCTAATATGAGCGGCGGTGGTGCTTAGCAGGCCTGGTGGTCTCTGGGTAACCTGGTTATTAAGAATCACTCCATCTCTGTGGCCACATACAGTATCATGCCTCTAGGCCTACTGCCACCAGTCTGTCTGTCTGTCCTCTGACTATCTGAGCAACAATGATGTATGACAACTGTGTCACAGCCCGATTACTGTGTTAAAAGGCATCAGCCTAATAGGAATACTAAAGAAAAAGCTTTTGCTGAAAAGTAGGGTCACTCTGTGGCCATCCAGTTGTCTTTCATACTCACTCAGGCATGCATACACAATACTGAATCGTATTGCGCAGATACAGCATGTATGAGTAACCAGTTGTATGATGTTTCATGGGTGACCTTCTTGAGCTATAGTTCTGTTGTCACTATAACCCATTTACTAGACGGATGGGTGATGGTCCCCGTAACACTATGTTGAACCTGCCCTTGAGAGGAAGAGATGGGGACATTGTTTTACTACAGGAGACTGCATGTCATGGCACAGAGCTACAGTAGGAAAGTGATTGTCAGTTGTCAGGCTTCTGTACTCCTATCTGTATTAACAGGAAATATTTGAGTTTCATGTCAATTTATACTGTATCCACAGACAAAAAATGTCAAACATTTTCTTCAGTTATTCTGGCTATAAAATGTAATTAAGAGGGTTTCGTCCTTTTGGCTTCGATTTCTAGGGGATCTCTACCTGCTTTTTTGTCATTCTAAGCTTTGATGTTTTTTTTCTATTTGATTGGTATAACACACATGTTGACCATGAGAGAGAAAGTCAAATAAATGTAAATAAGTGGATGGAACTAGTTAAACGCATTAAGGCAGGTTGGGGGTAAAAGGAGTATGTGATAACAGCAGTGAGAGAATGGATCATCCTTTCCCATACATTGAGTATGTTTACATGCACAGTAATAATTCAATATTAAGCTGATTATGTCAGTAGGCTGAATGTGGCATTAGTCATGTAAACACCTTACTTTGCTTATCTTAATTGGCATAAGGTCATAATCGAAGTAAGCATTTGCCGTTAAGTTTTTCTGAGCAATCTTTCAAATTATTAGTACATGTAAACACTTTAATCGGAGTTCCAGCTGTGTATTTGATCTCCACATGTGCTAGCACCAGCCGAGCGAGCCTCCCTCTTTAGCACGAGTGAAGTGAGTTCAGAACAACTGAAAGTATGTATCTTAGAAATAGTTTTCACATACAAACTTTATATGTCCGAACACAATGAAATAGGCTTCCCAAAATGAGATGGTGCTGTGGTAGAAAGTTTATTTTGATTTGAGATTTTATGCATTTATCAAAGTCCCATCAGGTAGCCTGATTTTAGATGTGTCCATGTAAACAGGATTATTAGGGACATTCTTCTTCTTGTAAAGCATGTAAACTATTATATTAATATATTTATGTAACCGTGTAATTGATACACTCATTGATACACCGTTACTGTGGCCATCCAGTGGGTGTGTCCATCATCTCTCCACTGCTCTGCTTGGTCGTGCAGTTTCATTTTCACTTGCCTTTTCCAGCTAGCTGATTTATATACTACAGGGAAACAGTAATAAATAATTCATCTGGCTCCGCCTTGTAACACTAGTCTATTCCTGTTTCCCATCCAGATGGATGAATATGTATGACTTCTTTATTCCAGCCACTCATTTAGAATAGGTGGAATCAAGAGTTACTTCAGCCAAGGGTGATGTAATGACTAGTGTGGATGCTGAAGATGTGCAGTATAATTTTTGGAGCTGTGTGCTTTTTGGAGCTGTGTGCTTTTTGGAGCAGTGATCCATTAGGTTTTAGGCCTATGTTTTATAGTGTGTTAATATTATTCTCCTCTTTTCCTCTAGCTACTGCTTTGTCTTATTGTAGCTAGTCATGGAAGATATAATGATAGTATACTGTGTGCATTATTTACATTTTCCTGCATGCTTGCTGATATGTGTAGAATACTGATGTGTACGGTATGAATACATTCAGACTCTAGAGCAATTTATATTCATGGCAGTTTGATAGGATTTCCAGACAGCTTTCCTCTGAAACAGCATGAGGCTGATTGGAAAGATTAAATCTTGTTCCCATAAACAGCAGACGGAACAAAGCGCACACAATAACGGAAATGACAGTAATATTAATCTCTCACAAATACCCACCATCTCCCCTTTGGCCATCCATCCTCACTCTCCATCCCTCATTCAAGCCCCCTGTACATTATGCTTGATGCCATCAATAATTTCTAGCCTATACTGTATGTTCCCACTGAGCTCTGTACAAGTTTATAGCGTAGTCTGTAGTTTTTTAGCCTGGTGTTCATTGTGTACATACTGTAGCTACTCTGTGTCAATACATCTTGTCCATATATTCTGTTTGTTTGTCTGTCTGTGTATTCCGTTTATTGTGGCTGCAACAATTTACCATATCAAAATCCTGTACAAGCAAATGTATTTGGCGAATAAAGGTGATTCTGAGTGCCTTGAAGAAGGACTAGCGATTGCAGTGCCATCCGGCTCACTGAAGGCACAGGGTGTCGTGTACCTGTCAGGTGAACCGACAGCGATGACCCCCATCACATTTTAGATGTATGGTGCTTTTGATTTTCACACCACAGGCTTATCAAACAAACATAATGTGGTAAGTCAATGAAAAGGTCAGCAGAGAGCAAGTTATTCCAACGTCTCCTTTAGTTGGCTAAGGACTAGGCCAATGGCCTTTCTTTCTCCCGAGGAACAGTTCCCAGCTCTAGTCTCTCTCTGTTGACATGTCTCCTAATGAGGATAATCAAAGCTGTGCTAGTAGATGAGGCTGATCGGAGCCCTGGTAAAGGGATTCATTTCATGTTTTTATCCCTGTGAGATCTACTGCACCAGTTCCCTCTGATTATCTCAATCCACCGCCAAGATCAAAGCAGCCTGGCACATTTTAAATGTATTTTCAAAAGCAAGGCGACGCAGAGTCCCTTATGGCCAGTGAGCGCAGCTGATTTTTGCTTACAGGGAGAAATGAAAGCTGTGGATTGCCTTGCCTATATTTTTATGGAAATTTTTCATTATGCGAGAGTGAAGGGAGATTAAACGGAGCAGGCTTTTTGGATGCTTTTTCATTTGCATTGGGGCCATGGTCTGGCATACGTGGGCAGAATAAAGCAAATCTTTCTGGAACTCATCTGCATGAAGCTCTATGGGCCCAAATCCCTCTCCACTATCCCCTGTGAGTGCTGGCAACTGGAAAGCCCAGAGGCCTTTATGGCCAGCCTTGTTATGTGTGGTACCAGATGGAAAAGGTGACATCTTATACGTAGATATGGAGTATTGCTTAAGTGGTGTGCTCACTGTAATTCCAGTCAAAGATCTGGCTGATCTTGCTGTCCCCAGATTACAAATCACTAAGCTCCCAACCCCATACTTGGGTGTCCTGTGTGCATCCTTGTCTTCACAACTGGGTTAAACATCACGTTGAGTTTCCCATATCTGGTCCATGAGCAGTGTTCCAGGCAGGTGCTGTGGCTAAGGTTTCACAGGCAGACCAGGCCCTGTTCAGGGCTAGGGCTGCGACACTCCTGCTTTTCTTTCCCCCCAGCCCTTAGGCCCTGAATCCTCCCCAAGGGCCAATACACAGTTACAGGATAGTCTCTCTGGGACCCCATTACTCCATACAGGTCCACAGACCGACAGATAGACACACACACTGCTCTCGTCTTGCTCTTTGGATATGTAACTCCCTCGTATACAGCACCAGAGAAGTGCCTTCAGCTGGAATGGTGCTTTCTTACTGACCTCGAGCTCACCGTGGTAGCCCTAGGCTCTTCCAAGATTCCATTTTTGACAGCTTTGTCACCTAAGACATTTTCAGTCTGCCCACAATGGATAGATACACTGATTCCAGCAGTTGTAGCTAGGCCTATACTGTATAACTAGTTGATTTGATGTAATCACTAGAAAATATGATATTGATGATAATGGATCTGCTTAGCTAGTCTGGTATATTACTCCTCCATTGAGTCTTAAAGCTGCAATATGTGACTTTTTGGGCGACCCGACCAACTTCACATGGAAATGGGAGTTATAGATCTGTCATTCTCATTGAAAGCAAGTCTCAGAATCGGTAGATCTGTTCAATTTGCGCTATTTCTATTCTTCTCGTGCTTATGTTTTGTTTTTGAGTCTTTTACTTTCTGTTTTGTACACCAGCTTCAAACAGCTGAAAATACAATATTTTTGGTTATGGAAAATATATTTCACAGCGGTTTAGATGGTACTACAATTCTCTACACTATATTTGCTTGTTTTGTCACAAACTGAAATGTATTAATTTTAGCAACCAGGAAATGGCAGAGCAAATTCTGCATAGTGCGTCTTTAAACAGTGTGATATTTCTATCTGATGTGTTCAGCAACAGCAGCAGAGCAATCAGGCCCAGATGCTGCTGTTAAACTGTCCTTTCTAGGTAAATAGATCCAGATCATCCTCATCACAAAAGCCCTCTGATATATATAGCATCCTGGAATTACTGAGAATGCTGTTGCTGTGCTCAGCCCTGTTGACAAAATGCAGCACGGAAGGAAAGCAATAGTCACTGCATTGGTTATTGGATCGAATTGCCGGAGTTTAGCAACATTACTGTCACGAGGCCGCCATATGTCATGATGGGTCTGGAAATGTGCCTTGCCGTCACAGTGTGAATGTGGGTGCATGCCCGGTGTGTGTGTCCGGTGTGTGTCTCCACCCCAAACCACTCAGTGCAGACCAGATGGCATGATGACATTTGTTATTCGTATGTCACATGAAGGTGATTCTTGCTAGTGCCCTGTTCAGTCAGGTGTTATCACTTGGAAAATATCAGTTTTGCTTGGCAGCAGTTTCGAGGCGTCTTGTGAAACCTCCAACCAACTAAATATTTTTGCATTGAAATGTGCATGATTTATTGCACTGCACATTTGATTAAACACATCCAATACTGAACCCTTAGTGAACCCTACTGTCCTCATCCAGGCCTGTAAAGGAGAAGCCATCTTCTGAGCACACTGCCCCTGACTAAGCTCTCTTTTTTTCCTCTGTCTCTCGCTCTCTTTCTCTCTCTCTCTGTCTCCTCCAATGGCATCTCCATGGAGCACAGCTCACCCCAGGGCTCCAGCTAATGAGACAACACAGCAAAATTGATTTAGCTCCCTGCTCCATCCCTATCTCCGTCTCAGAGAGGCCAGAGATAAAACAGGGGAGTCCCCAGTGTCAGGGCTCACTAAGTCCCTCCAAAGTAATTTCCTCTCGTCTGACCGACCTCACTGAAGAGATTAATTATAGTCAAATCAGGGAAATAACTAGGTGAACATCTAAAAAGGGAAGTATTACAGGAAAGTAGGTGTTCTGGTTTAAGGTGCTTCAAATTGTTTTAGAGGAACATTATTTGGTTTATTTATAACATCATGTGCATAATGGGCACCTGAGGAGCAGGTTTTCTTTCATAGAGTGACCAAAAACAATGCATGTTCAATAAGGATGCAAAGAGTTAGTTTTCTCTGATCATGTGAGGTTTTCTTGCTCTTTCATCTCTGTACTGTATGGCTTGCATGCAGGAAGTCTCAAACATTGCAGCGCTATTTGAACTAATAAGAATTGGAATGGCCCAGTGGTATGGTATAGTATACACTGTCTCTGTTTTATAGATTTTCTTCCACATGGTGGCAGGATTGCACTATTTCAGGATGAAGTGGATTACCTAAAACAGATCCCAATATGAATGGGGTTACATGATTGTATTTGGCCTTGTGGAAAGCCAGGAAAAGTTCAAATACCCCACCACACACACAGGAATCAGGATATGTGATGCCTTTTAAAGCGAGACCCCTTTCATGGACTACTCCAAAGGGTTCACAGCTCCCAGAGTCAACAGTGAGGAAAATGTGCATCATAGGCCTCACAGGGGGCGTGCTCTGACAGGGCAGACACCAACTTTGTCATCCACTCCATTGTTTTTGGAGATAAATGGACTGCAAGGACAAATATGAAGGACAGACAAAGTACCATATAATTAGAAATTACAATACTAGAATTGACAACCCTTCTTATGACAGTATTAAAGGTCAGCTATTTTGGTCAGAGAGTAGGTCAACCATGGTCAGCCAGTGATGTGATAAGATAGTGTAAAACAATGAATTCAAAGATTATCTGCACATTATGTTTGTTAGCCAGTCAGTTTTAGAAGAATGATTCCATACATTTTTCAGATGAATTGCCAATATTCCATAGAAACAATGTAGTCAATCCATACTCATACACTGACTGAAATCAGTTGATAGGACTTAGACAAGTTGTAAATGCACTGTACTGATATTGTATCATAATATAACACTCACAGCTTTCAAAAACACATTTAGACATTTATGGTCTGTTTACATATTTTAGATGCTATTTATACAGAACATTTGTTTAAAGCCTGTATAAACTATATTACATCATTTGTGTGACAATATTTCTATTACATATTTTCTGATACATGCCTTACTTTTATTTTCCTGCATACATAGATGCAGGAAATGAATCACCTGTGCCTCTACTGCCATTCATTCCAAATAGACTGGTTTGGGATTTCTGACATTCGTTACATAAACCCCCAAAGTTCCAGAATGGATTGAAAATGGCAGCCATATTGGTTAGGGAGAAATCAAAACCAGTCTAATTGTAACGGAGATGCTGTGAGTCGAGAAGCAGGTGAAGGGGGGGGCAGGAACCACTGGCCTGAGAAGGGAGACATGAAAAGAAGGTGAGATACGATAGTGACTGGGAAGCTGTAACCTACACTACCGTTCAAAAGTTTGGGGTCACTTAAATGTCCTTGTTTTTGAAAGAAAATAAAAATGTGTCCTTTAAATAACCTCAAATTGATCAGAAATGCAGTGTAGACATTGTTAATGATGTAAATTACTTGTTGCTGGAAACGGCAGATTTTTTTCTGGAATATCTACATAGGCGTACAGAGGTCCATTATCAGCAACCATCACTCCTGTGTTCCAATGGCACGTTGTGTTAGTTAATCCAAGTATATCATTTTAAAAGGCTAATTTATCATTAGAAAACCCATTTGCAATTATGTTAACACAGCTGAAAACTGTTGTATTAATTAAAGAAGCAATACAACTGGCCTTTAGAATAGTTGAGTATCTGGAGCATCGGCATTTGTGGGTTTGATTACAGGATCAAAATGGCCAGAAACAAAGCACTTTCTTCTGAAACTCGTCAGTCTATTCTTGTTCTGAGAAATGAAGGCTATTCCATGCGAGAAATTGCCAAGAAACTGAAGATCTCGTACAACGATGTGTACTACTCCCTTCACAGAACAGCACAAACAGGCTCTAACCAGAGTAGAAAGAGGAGTGGGAGGCCCCTGTGCACAACTGAGAAAGAGGACAAGTACATTAGTGTGTTTAGTTTGAGAAACAGATGCCTCACAAGTCCTCAACTGGCAGCTTCATTAATTAAATACTACCCGCAAAACACCAGTCTCAACGTCAGTGAAGAGGTGACTCCGGGATGCTGGCCTTCTAGGCAGAGTTGCAAAGAAAGCCATCTCAGACTGGCCAATAAAAAGAAAATATTAAGATGGGCAAAAGAACAGACACTGGACAGAGGAACTCTAGAAAGCCAGTTTGATTGCTTCTTTAATCAGCACCACAGTTTTCAGCTGTGCTAACATAATTGCAAAATAGTTTTCTAATTATCAATTAGTCTTTTAAATGATATACTTGGACTAGCTAACACAACATGCCACTGGAACACAGGAGTGATGGTTGCTGATAATGGGCCTCTGTAGATATTCCTTTTTTTTTTTTTTAAAGCTACACTAGTCATTTACAACATTAACAATGTCTACACTGTATTTCTGATCAATTTGAGGTTATTTTAATTAACAAAAAGTGCTTTTCTTTAAAAAAACAGGGACCTTTAAGTGACCCCAAACTTTTGAACGGTAGTGTATATGGCACCTCATTGACCCTCCGGAGAACCTTGAACGGCCCCACAAACCGGGGGCTCAGTTTATTGCAGGGCAGGCGTAGTGGGAGGTTCCTGGTAGAAAGCCAGACACGGTCCCCAGGGTGAAAAACAAGAGTCGCACTGCAGTGGCGGTCTGCCTGCTCCTTTTGACGGTGGACAGAGATGCTGTGAGTCGAGAAGCAGGTGGAGGTGAAACCTTTAATGAAACGAGACAACATAACAGTGGCGATAATGCATGACCACAGGAACAAAACCGACAGGAAGGAACACAGGAAGGAACCCATGTCACGATCGTCTTTAGGTGAATGAGTGGACCAAGGCGCAGCGTGATATGAATACATCTTCTTTTAATATATCGAAGACGAAAACTGAAGAACACTGACCAACTAATACAAAAACAACAAACGATCATGAAGCTATACAAACTATGTGCACACATGCAACATAGACATAGACAATTACCCACAACCTACCTAATGCCTATGGCTGCCTTAAATATGGCTCCCGATCAGAGACAACGATAGACAGCTGTCTCTGATTGAGAACCATTCCAGGCAACCATAGACTTACCTAAACACCTACACTGAACACAACCCCATGAACTCTACAAAAACTCCCTAGACAATACAACCACCCAAGACGAGACAAACACACACACAAACATCCCCCATGTCACACCCTGACCTAACTAAAATAATACAGAAAACAAAGATAACTAAGGCCAGGGCGTGACAACCCAAGAGAGTGACTGATAAAGGGGAGGTAATCAGGACGGTAATGGAGTCCAGGTGAGTATCATAATGATCTGTAAGCGTGCATAATGATGGATGCAAGGTGTGCGTAATGATGGATCCCAGGACCGGTGGTTAGTATACCAACGACGTCAGATGAGAGGAACAGGAGTAGACATGACACTAATTGGAAAGAATGGTAGTAGAGGTAGAATCCTGATTTCACTTGTCCAGGACATTTTTAAATAAAAGTGAGTATGTGATATCAGAAATTGTGTAATACAATTATTGTCAACGTAAAATATTGTCATATAAATATTTCAAATATTTTTATAAGTTTAAAAGTATTTATATTGTCATGAATACAGGTTTAATTAAACAAATCTGTATAAATTATCAGGTATCAAGGTAAGACCCAGATGCACACCGTGTCGAAGTAACAATGTTTATTACAGCAACAGGGGAAAAGGTACAGGACGGCAGGCAGGCTCAGGGTCAGGTCAGGCAGAGGTCGGTAATCCAGAGGTGGGGCAAAGGTACAGGACGGCAATCAGGCTCAGGCAGAGTGGTCAGGCGGGTGGGTACAGGGTAAGGACAGGCAAGGGTCAAAAATCAGGAGAACGAGAAAAGAGAGACTGGGTAAAAGCAGGAGCTGACACACAAACGTTGGTTGACAAACAAGACGAACTGGCACAGACAAACAGAGAACACAGGTATAAATACACAGGGGATAATGGGGAAGATGGGCGACACCTGGATGGGGGTGGAGACAATCACAAAGACAGGTGAAACAGATCAGGGTGTGACATAAATAGCTTCTAAAATATATGTAAATAGACCATAAATGTCTACATTTTTGTTTTCTTTACAAGCTGTCAGTGCTATTATATGATACAATATCAGTACTTGTTGCCTTTTACAACTTGTTGCCTCCTATCATCAACTGATTTCAAACAGTTTATGGCTGTGGATTGACTGCTTTGTTTGAATGGAATGTTGGTATATTGGCAGTTAATCTGACAAATTAATGGAATAATTACTTTAAAACTGTCTGGCTAGCTAGCTAACAAACAAACAGTGCAGATATATTCTTCAAATTCATTATTTTACACACGATCTTATCACAGCACTGGCAAACCATGGTTGACCAACTCATAAGAATGTTCATGTCCATTCTAGTAATTTAATTACTAATTCTATTGACTAATTGATCTTCGCTGGCGGACAGTTTCAAGAACAGAACAGGGTTCATCTTTAACCAACTACCTGAACTACCTGACGCATGAAAAAAGTCATGACTGGGTTGATGGAAACAGGTAATGCCGGTGTAATTTTATAAATGTCATCAGACAAATTTCTTCGTTCGACATGGTGGATCTTTTTGTGTCTTAAATTAATTATGCAAGACATGGCAGTGGAAATGCCTTTATGCGTTGATATAATTACCATTATATCGAAGTACATTTAGTCACGCGATGATCTGTTGTGTGGTCCTCCCACTACGATTCAGGAAAGCATGCAGTCTATTAGGCTACAGATTAAATAAATGATGTATTTCACAGGATGGTGAAAGTGGACGGTGATGAGCTTGATGCTCCTTTCCAATAAATATCAAGGGTCTTATTCTGGTGACATGATGATCGATGCTTGGCTGCCACCAAATTTACTCGCTCTCATCCATTATAATCTCATCATGTAGGTAGCCTATCAACACTGTATCTGGGAGTTGTTGGCTAGACCAGAGTGGGCTCATTTGCTATATAATGTCACGTGTGCTCCCTCTTCGGCCTTTAGGTCACCAGGCTGCTCATTATGGCGCACAACTGTCACCATCGTCAGACTCACCTGGACTCCATCACTTCCCTGATTTACCTTCCCTATATGTCACTCCCTTTGGTTCCTTCCCCAGGCGTCATTGTTTTTGTTTCATGTCTGTAGGTTGGTTGTGTTTCTTGTTTTGTATTATGTTTTTATTTATTAAATGATTCACTCCCTGAACTTGCTTCCTGACTCTCAGCGCACGTCATTACATACAGTATAATCAAACACTTTTTGTGAAGCCACCATCAGTAGAGTTGAAAATGCGATGGAAACCCATTTAACTTGTCATTTTTATTCGGTACATAGGGGTTTAGCCGCAAAAGTTATTTTTATGTGCACTATGTCATCATACACAGTCTTTTATCTGCAATAAATCCGTTTGATAGAAACACATCTCTGGTATGGACATTTGCATATTGTTTTATGCAGATTTTAGACTATTCAGATGAAAATGTTGCCAATTTGATGGAAACCTTGTTAGTGTGTAATTCAGATCTACGTCTCATCAACAGCTGTACATTTCCATGAAATGTCTTGCTGTGATACAATCTAGTATTGTTATAAACATGCTATGAGCATGAAACATTTTAATTTAGTCACTTGAACAACACATGAAATCACTGGAACTTGCCTGCATTGCTTTTTTTGTCAGTGCCTTGATCTTAATTTGCGGAGTTTTCTGAAATACTATATTTTTACTGATCGTTTGTTCCCTCCTTTGGTTTTGCTCCATGTCTAAGCAGGCTGTGTTGGAGCCAGCGGGTGTTCTTGAGAAACAGACAGTAACTTTCTGAGTGTCGTTTCCGCTCAGATTTAGAGACACTGAAATAAATCCCTAGAGAATAAATCGCTTATAGAATTCAGCACACTATTTTCCAGTTCTCCAGTGTGAATGATAACAAGCCATGAGCCATGCATTACAAAATGAGGGCACCCTATCTCAGTCTATTTGTTTTGGAAATGTTGAATGAAGATCATTCTCAAACAACAGCATAGAGGCTGAATATGTTTACCTCAAATTGAAAAGGACTGCACTTGCCCCAAAGCATTCATACAAATCAGAAACTGATGGATTTTAGAATATTATGTATGTGACATGCAAATACTGTGACAGCGAAGAGCATTTCCCTGTGTTCTCATACTATAGCTCTGATATCTTCCTATTATCAATCTGCAGAAGTTCATTTCCAAACATTTACCTGTCACCATCCTCATTATACCTGCCCAACCACATCATATCTTCTCTAGGATGCTACATCAGAGTGTGGGATTACATTCTCACATATAAAAGGTTACATCCTCCATGTAAGCCTGTGTGTCAACATATGGCAGCACAATTGTACTATTTTCCTCTGCGTTTATGATAATATCTTTGTCTTCTCACCACTGACAGAACACTGGGAGCAAGAGGGAAATGGAACAGCTCTCTGCAACAATCTGCTATCGTGTTCTTCTCAATGGTTGATTACACTCCTATCTCGTCAAATTGGATTGCCTGTGAGAGCGATGTGCAATGACCGTCAGTGACCGTTATGCTCGAACATTTCACTGATGGGCCTCATTGAATTGAAGTAGTAGAAGAAGCGAGGGTGGTAGTTTAAAATACTACGTAACCTAATCACAGCAGAGAGGGCCAATGTTGGAAAGATATCGTATCGTAAGCATCACCCACATGGTTTCAATCATAGAGCTAGATAAAGGAATCTAGTGCACAAAAGCCTGTTTTAGCATGGGCAGCGCCCTTGAGGACTTTAACCATTTTTATGTAGTCAACTGGGTGGGACTTCCTATGGGTTAAGGAAGGATCACATAATTCCATCCGGGTCATCAAGAGGGATCAGCCAATGAATTATGCTCGTGAGCAAACATTCCGTAACTGCTGGTCGACAACCTTGGCTTTATATCTTCAAACAACAAACTCCAGGTGGCAGTATGCACCCTTTCAGTTTGTTTACCAACCCATAGAAGTAGTAGAAAAATGAAATGCACTACCCCAAATGTAGAATGCCTCAATGGCACTGCCCGTGTGCTCACATACGCCATAATGAGACAGATACAAAGACGAGTCCTCTGTCATTCTCTATGGTCTCAATGCATTTGAATGTACACTGTAGAACATGATAAATGAATAGATGGTTTTACCAGAGTCAGCGGAATAACCTTGAAATGATGAATGAGTCACAGGGCTCTGTATGACCAATCAAACACTCTTAAGGCAGCCTATAAACATGAGGTAATGTGGTAATTTATCTGCCTTCTGTTCCACACAGACCCTACTGCTATAGTACCCCAGGGGTTCACACTCTCCTGTACTATCAACACCTCACTATGATTATGACGGGCCTGGACATTTTAGAGCTTTATTCTCTAATGTGTCACCTGGGTAAATTAATATCAAGTGAAATGTACAGCACAATTTCTGTTTACGCCTGTGATTGTCAGATATTACACACAGCGCCTCATTCATTAACACTATTTTCATAATGACTAACACTTTTATAAGCAGTAATCGAAAAGTACAATCCCAAAAGTACAATGGCATTATTACTACAGAGAGAATGACTCTTGCCTTTATGGAGGGATGCTTTGTAGTAAATAGTTTAGGACACCCAGAGACTAAAACGGACATCTACTGTTCCCTTTACAGTGGTTATGGTAGCATCCAGGTATCCCAAGATAATTGTGTTTTAATCATGGAGAGATTGATCTGGAGGCCCCTCTCACTCTGGGAAAGACATGAAATAACCAGCAGTACAGGATGAGGTGCACTAGGGACACAACACTGTGGTGTACTGGAGGTGATCTTTATATGACCTAGCAGGCATTTGCTTGTGGGTAACAACATGACTTTATGTGATTTACTGTAGAGATTGGTTTGTCTGATACAAGACCTTGTTAAATTGTTGTTGTGTCCCTAGTTGTAAACAATTCCAACAATAATTGTTTAGATTTTCCATATTGATATATATGTACGCAGATGAAAAGAATGCTTCAATTGAAGTTATCCTCTATGGTCTTCTTATCTGTCATATGTCTAGGCGATGCGGGTAAGGCGGAGTCAGGCGCAGGACACAGAGATGAGTAATAACCGTACTTTACTCAAAAACAATATCCATAAAGGAGACAAAATATCCAGGTCACAAAACGAGACAACTTGACAATAACAAACAAGCACAAAACCAAGGGGGAAACCAGAGGGTTAAATAGGGAACAATGATTATGGAATGGAAACCAGGTGTGTATATTGAAGACAAAACAAATCGAAAATGAAACATGGATCGGTGGTGACTAGAAAACCGGTGATGTCGACCGCCGAATGCCGCCCGAACAAGGAGAAGGACCAACTTCGGCGGAAGTCGTGACAGTACCCCCCCCCCCCCCCTTGACGCGCGGCTCCAGCAGCGCGCCGACACCGGCCTCGGGGACGACCCTGAGGATGAGGCGCAGGACGATCAGGGTGGAGACGGTGAAACTCCCGCAGTAACGAAGGGTCCAGAATGTCCTCCACCGGCACCCAGCATCTCTCCTCCGGACCGTACCCCTCCCACTCCATGAGGTACTGAAGGCACCTCGCCCAACGCCTTGAGTCCATGATGGCTCGAACAGCATACGCCTCGGCCCCCTCGATGTCCAGAGGGGGCGGAGGAACCTCCCGCACCTCAGAATCCTGGAGCGGACCAGCCACCACCGGCCTGAGGAGAGACACATGGAACGAGGGGTTAATACGGTAATCAGGGGGAGCTGTATTCTATAACAAACCTCGTTCAGTCTCCTCAGGACTTTGAATGAACCCACAAACCGCGGACCCAGCTTCCGGCAGGGCAGGCGGAGGGGTAGGTTTTGGGTCGAGAGCCAGACCCGGCCTCACTGCGGTGGCCGAAACCATTCATTCACCGCAGGTGCCTCAATCTGGCTCTGATGCCACGGTGCCAGAACCGGCTGATAACCTAGTACGCATTGGAAAGGAGATAGGTTAGTGGCGGAGTGAGTTCTGGGCCATCTCTGCCCAGGGGATGAAAGTCGCCCACTCCCCCGGCCGGTCCTGGCAATAGGACCGCAGAAACCTACCCACAACCTTGTTAACTCTCTCCACCTGCCCGTTACTCTCGGGGTGAAAACCCGAGGTGAGGCTGAACGAGACCCCCAGACGTTCCATAAACGCCCTCCAAACCCCGGACGTGAACTGGGGACCCCGATCAGAAACTGTATCCTCAGGCACCCCGTAGTGCCGGAAGACGTGGGTGAACAGGGCCTCCGCAGTCTGTAGGGCCGTAGGGAGACCGGGCAAAGGAAGGAGACGGCAGGACTTAGAAAACCGATCCACAACGACCAGGATCGTGGTGTTTCCTTGTGATGGAGGAAGAGCCCAGTGCACGGCCGCTGTGGAACGGGTAGGGGTTGTAATTTCCCTCGGGGCAGGTGTCTAGGTGCCTTGCACTGGGCGCACATCGATCAGGAGGAAACATAAACCCTCACGTCCTTGGCCAGGGTAGACCACCAGTACTTCCCACTAAGACAGTGCACTGTCCGCCCGATGCCAGGATGACCAGAGGAGGGTGACGTGTGGGCCCAACAGATCAAACGGTCGCGGACAGCAGACGGAATGTACAGACGTCCAACTGGACACTGGGAGGGAGTGGGCTCTGTACGCAACGCCCGCTCAATGTCCGCGTCCACCTCCCACACCACCGGTGCCACCAGGCAGAAGCCGGAAGTATGGGAGTGGGATCCGTGGACCTCTCCTCTGTGTCATACATCCGGGAAAGTGCGTCTGCCTTAGCATTCTGGGAACCTGGTCTGTAAGATAGGGTGAAAACAAAACGGGTGAAAAACATGGCGCACCTGGCCTGGCGAGGGTTCATTCTCCTCGCCGCCCGGATGTACTCCAGATTGCGGTGGTCAGTCCAAATGAGAAAAGGGTGTTTAGCCCCCTCAAGCCAATGCCTCCATGCCTTCAGAGCCTTGACAACAGCCAACAGCTCCCGGTCCCCCACATCATAGTTACGCTCCGCCGAGCTGAGCTTCTTCGAAAAGAAAGCACAAGGGCGGAGTTTTGGTGGCGTACCCGAGCGCTGAGACAGTACAGCTCCTATCCCAGCCTTGGACGTGTCCACCTCCACTATAAATGCCAAGGAGGGATCAGGATGAGCCAGCACGGGAGCTGAGGTAAACAGAGCCTTCAGGTGACCAAAAGCCCTGTCCGCCCCAGCTGACCACTGCAGTCGCACCGGTCCCCCCTTCAGCAATGAAGTAATGGGAGCCGCTACTTGACCAAAGCCCCAGATAAACCTCCGATAGTAGTTGGCAAACCCTAAGAACCGCTGCACCTCCTTTACCGTGGTTGGAGTCGGCCAATTACGCACGGTTGAAATGCGGTCACTTTCCATCTCCACCCCTGACTCAGAAAGGCGGTACCCTAGGAAAGAGACTGACTGTTGAAAGAACAGACATTTCTCAGCCTTGACATACAGGTCATGCTCCAACAGTCGACCAGGCACCCTGCGCACCAGGGACACACCACTACACACTGCCCGTGCAGGTCCCTGAAAATCTCGTCCACAAAGGATTGGAAGACTGCTGGAGCATTCATCAACCCGTACGGCATGACGAGGTACTCATAGTGCCCAGAGGTGGTACTAAATGCCGTCTTCCACTCATCTCCCTCCCGGATACGCACCAGATTGTAAGCTCTCCTGAGATCCAAATTTGTGAAGAAGCGCGCCCCGTGCATTGACTCAATCACACTGGCTATGAGAGGTAGCGGGTAACTGAACCTCACAGTGATCTGATTGATACCTCGATAGTCAATACACGGGCGTAAATCTCCATCCTTCTTCTTCACGAAAAAGAAACTCGAGGAGGCAGGTGAAGTGGAAGGCCGAATGTATCCCTGCCCCAGAGATTCAGAGACATATGTTTCCATAGCCGCCGTTTCCTCCTGTGACAGAGGATACACGTGACTCCTGGGAAGTGCTGCGTCTACCAGGAGATTTATCGCACAATCCCCCCGTCGATGGGGTGGTAATTGAGTCGCCTTCTTTTTACAGAAGGCGAGAGCCAAATCGGCATATTCAGAGGGGATGTGCACGGTGGAGACCTGGTTTGGACTTTCCACCGTAGTTGCACCTATGGAAACACCTACACACCTTCCCGAGAACTTACGTGACCATCCCTTGAGAGCCCTCTGTTGCCATAAAATAGTGGGGTCATGATAGGCCAACCACGGGAAACGCAGGAGAATCAATAAGTAAGAGTTTAATTCTCTCCTCATGACCCTCCTGCGTTATCATGCATAGGGGAGCGGTGGCCTCCCTAATCAGCCCTGACCCTAATGGTCGACTGTCTAAGGCGTGCACAGGGAAGGGCATATCAACAGGAACAATAGGGATCCCTAAACTATGTGCAAATGAACGATCAATAAAGTTCCCAGCTGCGCCTGAATCTACTAGAGCCTTATGCTGGGAATCCGGGGAAAGCTCTAATGAAATTCTATGAACACAAACATGTGAGCAACAGGGAGCACTGGGTGAGTCGGGTGCCTACTCACCTGGGATGATCCACCAGTGCCCTGACTTGTGTCATGCACAATGTAGATGTGTCACGACTTCTGCCGAAGTCAGGTCCTCTCCTTGTTCGGGCGTCACACGGCGGTCGGCGTCGCCGGTCTTCTAACCATCATCGATCCACTTTTCATTTTCTATGTGTTTTGTCTTGTTTTTCCTCACACCTGGTTTCAATTCCCTCAATTACTTGTTGTGTATTTAACCCTCTGTTCCCCCCATGTCTTTGTGTGAGATTGTTTATTGTAAGTGCTTGTGCACGTATTGACTGGTGCGCGGCGGGTTTTGTTAGGCTTGAAATGGTCTTCTTCACCTCAAGTTCAACTGTCTGAGTCAGTTCGAGGGCTGGGGCGCACTGCCTTCATATCATAGACCTGTAGTAGCTGAAGCTAAATAATAGCCACACCATACCAAACCTTCACAAACGTTTCTAAACTTTATTAGGGTAATATCAAACGTAAGTCCAGCCATTGTTTAAAGGGAAAATATGAGCAGAAGATCAGAAGTAAACCAGGGAAAAAATATACTACCTTCCCCTGTGCTCAGTAACAAACCACACATCCCTCCCCAATGTAAAAATAGAATTTTGACAACCCTCCCCTATTTTGGACCACCCCTCCCCCATCACATTTCGATCTGTCCCTAAGCTCATTTACTTGTGTGGCTGCCAGCCAAATAGCATTGCTCTTCTGTTGTCACTGGTGAAAATTAAGATATTTTCTTCAGAATGTGTTGGACTAATGTATTTTCTGTGAAGGAAACTTTAGTGGCACGTCCCGGATCACTATATTGAGGCTAAAAAACACTTTCAATATAAAACGTGACGCCTGTCAATACACAGCTGGACTCGCCTGCTCCCGCTGTCTCCCGTTGTGCTATTTACAAGAAAGCATGTGACTGGCTCAACTGTTCTGGGGAACTATGGTAAAATAATGTGACAGGTGAAACGAAGAACACGTTCTGCTTTATCTCCTAATGTATTGCACAAGTTGACTGCAAGTATTTACTTAAAAAGTAGCTACAAGTATATTAACATTTATTGAAAAACTTCAAATAAATAGTTTTATTGCTATTGACGGTATTGAAAAAGCATCCCGTGGCTATTTCCAAGTACCCCGGTATACGGTATATACGGTATACCGCCCAAGCCTACTACACAGTGAACTGTCCAAGCAGGAGGTCAAAACAATGATCTAGAATCATATTGGACTCTGTTTTGGTTGCGGCAGCATGATTGATGATACCTCAAAGAGGACATTTGCCTCTGCCTGAGACAGACCATGATTAATCCTAAAATTAGCCATGCCATAATTACATTTTAATCACAAAGCACTCTGTGTTTCAGCCCCACTTCCTCCACTCAGGAATTCTGATCATGGAGAAGTTGACATGTTTAGTTCTTGAAACCTATTTGAGGCACCTATCACATTGATTCAGTCTTATTTCCTATAAAAATTATTGTTGTGATCATCTCTCAGTTGCAGTAATAACACATACTTTGTCTTAGACCAGATCTAAATATACTGTGTTTTGTATTTGATCAAGCTTGCCTTAAGGGAGCAGAGTGCATATTTGTGTGGGGACATTGTGATTCATCCAAGCAATAAAATACGCTGGGGGCGTTCTCTGGAAAAGTGTACCAAATCATACTGTATTGTCAAAGTGATAGCTACTCTGTTGCCTTCTTCAGTAAGCATTTGCTTACATAATGCAGGTGAAACAACAAAGCTATTGGCAATACTGTACTGTATATAAGCCACCAAATCCACCTACCTGTGGGGTTGTTCCATTTAATTTCAACAAATCTTTCAGGGTGTGGCAGTAGCAGGGACAGTGGAGTCTAGTGTGTAAAACCTTGTAATTTATGCAGGGAAATGCAAGCTACTTCAATGGCTAATTTCTCTGAACTTGGGTGAAAAAACATCACCAAATTAATTGAGAATACATTACATAGTATGATTAAACAATACTCCAAGCCACATTTTCAAACTACTTGTCAAATATATAGATCTGATACTGTATACTGGCCGTTTGGGTGGGCTTGGTGTGGGTTATGGGGGGGTCAGTGTGTGGCTGTTGACCATTGATTTAGGTTCCTCAAGTCTTAATCACTGTTAAGAATAGGTTTGTTCCAATACAGATGTTGGGTACTATATGTATTGAATATTATATTCCTCCTATAAATCTAAATGGCTAATTTGGGTGCAATCAATTAGCTTAATTTCTCAGAGTTCAAATTATATTTCAACTAAATAATGTATCAGGAATGCTAATCTTATCCATTTCTAACTACAGACATAATTTCAGAACAATTTGAGATGGTGGGTGGCAAAAACCTCTTTCATCTGTTTTTTTAGGTGGAATGACTCTGTGTTTAATGGTCTTAGCTGACAGTATACCCCTCCCCACCAATCTCATAACAGCTCCACTCACCTCCAGGGGTATTTTTAGCTCTTACCTAAATCTGTCCCTCCCTCTTCCACTCCACTTCTCTCTCTCTCTCCTCCCTCTCTCCCACTGTTATCCCCTTAAAGCGTGGAGATGTGGTTGGTGATGAGCTTCCTCTGAGAGGCTGCATCATATTTAGCCCCTCCCCACTTTTTCTTCTGTTATGCATTATGATTCAAGTCTCAAAATAGAACATCTCTGGAGCATCCACTTAAAAATACATCACACACGTCATATACATACGTACACACACGTATACACATTTGACTCCATTTTACACATGAAAATGAACGGACATACAAATACCCAGGGCCTTAACTACTTCAACTGTATGTGTATATATATATATATATATATATATATACAGTGGGGCAAAAAAGTATTTAGTCAGCCACCAATTGTGCAAGTTCTCCCACTTAAAAAGATGAGAGAGGCCTGTAATTTTCATCATAGGTACACTTCAACTATGACAGACAAAATGAGAAAAAGAAATCCAGAAAATCACATTGTAGGATTTTTTATGAATTTATTTGCAAATTATGGTGGAAAATAAGTATTTGGTCAATAACAAAAGTTTATCTCAATACTTTGTTATATACCCTTTGTTGGCAATGACAGAGGTCAAACGTTTTCTGTAAGTCTTCACAAGGTTTTCACACACTGTTGCTGGTATTTTGGCCCATTCCTCCATGCAGATCTCCTCTAGAGCAGTGATGTTTTGGGGCTGTTGCTGAGCAACACGGACTTTCAACTCCCTCCAAAGATTTTCTATGGGGTTGAGATCTGGAGACTGGCTAGGCCACTCCAGGACCTTGAAATGCTTCTTACGAAGCCACTCCTTCGTTGCCCGGGCGGTGTGTTTGGGATCATTGTCATGCTGAAAGACCCAGCCACGTTTCATCTTCAATGCCCTTGCTGATGGAAGGAGGTTTTCACTCAAAATCTCACGATACATGGCCCCATTCATTCTTTCCTTTACACGGATCAGTCGTCCTGGTCCCTTTGCAGAAAAACAGCCCCAAAGCATGATGTTTCCACCCCTATGCTTCACAGTAGGTATGGTGTTCTTTGGATGCAACTCAGCATTCTTTGTCCTCCAAACACGACGAGTTGATTTTTTACCAAAAAGTTATATTTTGGTTTCATCTGACCATATGACATTCTCCCAATCTTCTTCTGGATCATCCAAATGCTCTCTAGCAAACTTCAGACAGGCCTGGACATGTACTGGCTTAAGCAGGGGGACACGTCTGGCACTGCAGGATTTGAGTCCCTGGCGGCGTAGTGTGTTACTGATGGTAGGCTTTGTTACTTTGGTCCCAGCTCTCTGCAGGTCATTCACTAGGTCCCCCCGTGTGGTTCTGGGATTTTTGCTCACCGTTCTTGTGATCATTTTGACCCCACGGGGTGAGATCTTGCGTGGAGCCCCAGATCGAGGGAGATTATCAGTGGTCTTGTATGTCTTCCAGTGGTCTTGGCCATACTGGAGTTTGGAGTGTGACTGTTTGAGGTTGTGGACAGGTGTCTTTTATACTGATAACAAGTTCAAACAGGTGCCATTAATACAGGTAATGAGTGGAGGACAGAGGAGCCTCTTAAAGAAGAAGTTACATGTCTGTGAGAGCCAGAAATCTTGCTTGTTTGTAGGTGACCAAATACTTATTTTCCACCATAATTTGCAAATAAATTCATTAAAAATCCTACAATGTGATTTTCTGGATTTTTTTTCCTCATTTTGTCTGTCATGGTTGAAGTGTACCTATGATGAAAATTACAGGCCTCTCTCATCTTTTTAAGTGGGAGAACTTGCACAATTGGTGGCTGACTAAATACTTTTTTGCCCCACTGTATATGTATATGTATATATATATATATATATATACAGTTGAAGTCGGAAGTTTACATACACCTTAGCCAAATACATTTAAACTCAGTTTTTTTGCAATTCCTGACATTTAATCCTAGTAAAAATTCCCTGTCTTAGGTCAGTTAGGATCAACACTTTATTTTAAAAATGTGAAATGTCAGAATAATAGTAGAGAGAATGATTTATTTCAGCTTTTATTTCTTTCCTCACATTCCCAGTGGGTGAGAAGTTTACATACACTCAATTAGTATTTGGTAGCATTGTCTTTAAATTGTATAACCTGGGTCAAACGTTTTGGGTAGCCTTCCACAAGCTTCCCACAATAAGTTGGGTGAATTTTGGGCCATTTCTCCTGACAGAGCTGGTGTAACTGGGTCAGGGCTTTAGGCCTCCTTGTTCACACACGCTTTTTCAGTTCTACCCAAAACATTTCTATAGGATTGAGGTCAGGGCTTTGTGAAGGCCACGCCAATACCTTGACTTTGTTGTCCTTAAGCCATTTTGCCACAACTTTGGAAGTATGCTTGGGGTCGTTATCCATTTGGAAGACCAATTTGCGACCAAGCTTTAACTTCCTGACTGATGTCTTGAGATGTTGCTTCAATATATCTCCATAATTTTCCACCCTCATGATGCCATCTATTTTGTGAAGTGCACCAGTCCCTCCTGCAGCAAAGCACCCCGACAACATGATGCTGCCACCCCCATGCTTCACGGTTGGGATGGTGTTCTTCGGCTTGCAATCCTCCCCCTTTTTCCTCCAAACATAATGATGGTCATTATGGCCAAACAGTTCTATTTTTGTTTCATCAGACCAGAGGACATTTCTCCAAAAAGTATGATCTTTGTCCCCATGTGCAGTTGCAAACCATAGTCTGCCTTTTTTATGGCGTTCTTTTGAGCAGTCGCTTCTTTCTTGCTAAGCGGCCTTTCAGATTATGTCCATATAGGACTCGTTTAACTGTGTATATAGATACTTTTGTACCTGTTTCCTCCAGCATCTTCACAATGTCCTTTGCTGTTGTTCTGGGATTGATTTGCACTTTTTGCACCAAAGTACGTTCATCTCTAGGAGACAGAACGAGCATCCTTCCTGAGAGGTATGACGGCTACGTGGTCCCATGGTGTTTATACTTGCGTACTATTGTTTGTACAGATGAACGTGGTACCTTCAGGCGTTTGGAAATTGCTCCCAAGGATGAACCATACTTGTGGAGGTCTTGGCTTATTTATTTTTATTTTCCCATGATGTCAAGCAAAGAGGCACTGAGTTTGAAGGTAGGCCTTGAAATACATCCACAGGTACACCTCCAATTGACTCAAGTTATGTCAATTAGCCTATCAGAAGCTTCTAAAGCCATGACATAATTTTCTGGAATTTTCCAAGCTGTTTAAAGGCACAGTCAACTTAGTATATGTAAACTTCTTACCCAGTGGAATTGTGATAGAGTGAATTATAAGTGAAATAAATTGTCTGTAAACAATTGTTGGAAAAATGACTTGTCATGCACAAAGTAGATGTCCTAACCGACTTGCCAAAACTATAGTTTGTTAACAAGAAATTTGTGGAGTGGTTGAAAAACGAGTTTTAATGACTCCAACCTAAGTGTATGTAAACTTCCGACTTCAACTGTATATACATACATATATATATATGTAACGGATGTGAAATGGCTAGCTAGTTAGCGGGTACGCGCTAATAGCGTTTCAATCAGTTACGTCACTTGCTCTGAAACCTAGAAGTAGTGTTTCCCCTTGCTCTGCAAGAGCCGCGGCTTTTGTGGAGCGATGGGTAACGACGCTTCGTGGGTGACTGTTGTTGATGTGTGCAGAGGGTCCCTGGTTCGCGCCCGAGGTCGGGGCGAGGGGACGTACTAACGTTATACTGTTACATTGATGCTGTTGACCCGGATCACTGGTTGCTGCGGAAAAAGGAGGAGGTTGAAAGGGGGGTGAGTGTAACGGATGTGAAATGGCTAGCTAGTTAGCGGGTACGCGCTAATAGCGTTTCAATCAGTTATGTCACTTGCTCTGAAACCTAGAAGTAGTGTTTCCCCTTGCTCTGCAAGGGCCGCGGCCTTTGTGGAGTGATGGGTAACGATGCTTCGTGGGCGATCGTTGTTGATGTGTGCAGAGGGTCCCTGGTTCGCGCCCGAGGTCGGGGCGAGGGGACGTACTAAAGTTATACTGTTACATATAGGAGTATTGAGGAGTATTTCTCTCTGTAATAAAGCCCTTTTGTGGTGAAATACTAGTTCTGAATGGCTGGTTCTGGCCCTCCCAGGCCCACCCATGGCTGAGCCGCTGCCAAGTCATGAGAAATTCATAGATTAGGGCCTACTGAATTTATTTAAATTAACGGATTTCCTTGTATGAAATGTAACTCAGCAAAATGTTTCAAATTGTTGCATGTTGCGTTAATATTTTTGTTCAGTGTGTGTGTGTGTGTGTGTGTGTGTGTGTGTGTGTGTGTGTGTGTGTGTGTGTGTGTGTGTGTGTGTGTATATAAACTCAGCAAAAAAAGAAACTGTCAACTGCGTTTACTTTCAGCAAACTTAACATGTGTAAATATTTGTTTGAACATAACAAGATTCAACAACTGAGACATAAACTAAACAAGTTCCACAGACTTGTGACTAACAGAAATGGGATAATGTGTCCCTGAACAAAGAGGGGTTCAAAATCAAAAGTAACAGTCAGTATCTGGTGTGGCCACCAGCTGCATTAAGTACTGCAGTGCATCTCCTCTTCATGGACTGCACCAGATTTGCCAGTTCTTGCTGTGAGATGTTACCCCACTCTTCCACCAAGGCACCTGCAAGTCCCTGGACATTTCTGGGGGGAATGGCCCTGGCCCTAGCCCTCACCCTCCGATCCAACAGGTCCCAGACGTGCTCAATGGGATTGAGATCCGGGCTCTTCGCTGGCCATGGCAGAACACTGACATTGCTGTCTGAACGAACACTGACATTCCTGTCAGAACGAGCAGTATGGCTGGTGGTATTGTCATGCTGGAAGGTCATGTCAGGATGAGCACCACATGAGGGAGGACGATGTCTTTCCTGTAACGCACAGCGTTGAGATTGCCTGCAATGACAACAAGCTCAATCCGATGATGCTGTGACACACCGCCCCAGACCATGACGGACCCTCCACCTCCAAATCGACTCGCTCCAGAGTACAGGCCTCGGTGTAACACTCATTCCTTCGACGATAAACGCGAATCCGACAATCACCCCATGTGAGACAAAACCGTGACTCATCAGTGAAGAGCACTTTTGCCAGTCATGTCTGGTCCAGCAACGTTGGGTTTGTGGGCATAGGCAACGTTGGTGACAGTGATTTCTGGTGAGGGCCTGCCTTACAACAGACCTACAAGCCCTCAGTCCAGCCTCTCTCAGCCTATGATGGACAGTCTGTGCACTAATGGAGGGATTGTGCATTCCTGGTGTCACTCGGGCAGTTCTTGTTACCTTCCTGTACCTGTCCCGAAGGTGTGATGTTCGGAAGTACCGATCCAGTGCAGGTGTTGTTACATGTGGTCTGCCACTACAAGGACGATCATCCGTCCATCCTGTCTCCCTGTAGCCCTGTCTTAAGCGTCTCACAGTAGGGACCTTGCTATTTATTGCCCTGGCCACATCTGCAGTCCTAATGCCTCAATGCAGCATGCCTAAGGCACATTCACGCCTATGAGCAGGGACCATGGACGTCTTTCTTTTGGTGTTTTTCAGAGTCAGTAGAAAGGCCTCTTTAGTGTCCAAACTTTTCATAACTGTGACCTTAATTGCCTACCGTCTGTAAGCTGTTAGTGTCTTAATGACTGTTCCACAGGTGCATGTTCATTAATTGTTTATGGTTCATTGAACAAGCATGGGAAACAGTGTTTAAACACTTTACAATGTAGATCTGTGAAGTTATTTGGATTTTACAAATTATCTTTGAAAGACAGGGTCCTGAAAAAGGGATGTTTCTTTTTTTGCTGAGTTTATATATGTACAGTACCAGTCAAAAGTCTTGTCACGGCCGTTGAAAGAAGTGGACCAAGGTGCAGCGTGGTGAGCGTACATTTCTCTTTTTATTTAAAATGTCGCCAACAAACGAAAAACAACCGTGCCGCTTACAGGACAAAGTGCCACTAACAAAGATAACTACCCACACTGAAAGGAGGGGAAAAGGGCTACCTAAGTATGATTCCCAATCAGAGACAACGATAGACAGTTGTCCCTGATTGAGAACCATACCCGGCCAAAACATAGAAATAAAGAAACATAGAATGCCCACCCCAAATCACACCCTGACCAAACCAGCTAGAGACATAAAAAGGCTCTCTAAGGTCAGGGCGTGACAAGTCTGGACACACCTATTCATTCAAAGGTGTTTCTTTATTTTTACTATTTTTTACATTGTAGAGTAATGGTGAAGACATCACAACTATGAAATAACACATATAAAATCATATAGTAACCCAAAAAGTTTTAAACAAAAAACAAACAAAAAAACAAAAAAATTGAGATTCTTCAAAGTAGCCACCCTTTGCCTTGATGACAGCTTTGCACACACTTGACATTATCTCAACCAGCTTCATGAGGTAGTCACCTGGAATGCATTTCAATTAACGGGATCTCAGCCGTAAGAAGTTAACGGGATCGACTTGACAACAGCCAGTGAAAGTGCAGGGCGCCAAATTCAAACAACAGAAATCTCATAATTAAAATTCCTCAAACATACAAGTATTTTACACCATTTTAAAGATAAACTTGTTGTTAATCCCACCACAGTGTCCAATTTCAAAAAGGCTTTACGACGAAAGCACACCATCTGATTATGTTAGGTCAGTACCTAGTCACAGAAAAACACAGACATTTTTTCCAGTCAAAGAGAGGAGTCACAAAAAGCAGAAATTGAGATAAAATTAATTACTAACCTTTGATGATCTTCATCAGATGACACTCATAGGACTTCATTTTACACAATACATGTATGTTTTGTTCGATAAAGTTCATATTTATATCCAAAAATCTTAGTTTACTTTGGTGCATTATGTTCAATAATGTTTTGCCTCCAAAACATCCGGTGATTTTGCAGAGAGCCACATCAATTTACAGAAATACTCATAATAAACATTGAGAAAAGATACAAGTGTTTTACATGGAACTTTAGATAAACTTCACATTAATGCAACCGCTGTGTCAGATTTCAAAAAAACTTTACGGAAAAAGCACACCATGCAATAATCTGAGTACGGCGCTCAGACACAAAAACAAGCCATACAGGTACCCGCCATGTTGTGGAGTCAACAGAAGTCAGAAATGGCATTATAAATATTCACTTACCTTTGATGATCTTCATCAGAATGCACTCCCAGGAATCCCCGATCCACAATAAATGTTTGTTTTGTTCGATAAAGTCTATAATTATGTCCAAATACCTCCTTTTTCTTCGCACGTTTAGAACACAAATCCAAACTCAGGAGGCGCGGGCAAGTCCAGGCGAAAGTTCAGACGAAAAGTCATATTACAGTTCGTAGAAACATGTCAAACGAAGTATTGAATCAATCTTTAGGATGTTTTTATCATAAATCTTCAATAATGTTTCAACCGGAGAATTCCTGTAGAAATGCAAATGGAACGCAGCTAACTCTCACTGGAGCGTGCGAGACTGAGCTCGTGGAACTCTGCCAGACCCCTGACTCAAACAGCTCTCATTCCCCCCTCCTTCATAGTAGAAGCATTAAACAAGGTTCTAAAGACTGTTGACATCTAGTGGAAGCCTTAGGAAGTGAAATATGACCCCATAGACACTCTATATTCGATAGGCAATGACTTGAAAAACTACAAACCTCAGATTTCCCACTTCCTGGTTGGATTTTTTCCTCAGGTTTTTGCCTGCCATATGCGTTCTGTTATACTCACAGACATCATTCAAACAGTTTTAGAAACTTCAGACTGTTTCTATCCAAATCTACTATTATATTATATTATATGCATATCATAACTTCTGGGCCTGAGTAGCAGGCAGTTTACTCTGGGCACCTTATTCATCCAGTTGAAAGTCCGTGTTGCCCAGCAACAGCCCCAAAACATCACTGCTCTAGAGGAGATATCCATGGAGGAATGGGCCAAAATACCAGCAACAGTGTGTGAAAACCTTGTGAAGACTTACAGAAAACGTTTGACCTCTGTCATTGCCAACAAAGGGTATATAACAAAGTATTGAGATAAACTTTTGTTATTGACCAAATACTTATTTTCCACCATAATTTGCAAATAAATTCATTAAAAATCCTACAATGTGATTTTCTGGATTTTTTTTTCTCATTTTGTCTGTCATAGTTGAAGTGTACCTATGATGAAAATTACAGGCCTCTCTCATCTTTTTAAGTGGGAGAACTTGCACAATTGGTGGCTGACTAAATACTTTTTTGCCCCACTGTAGTCCTATTTGGTAAAATACCAAGTCCTTATTATGGCAAGAACAGCTCAAATAAGGAAAGAGAAACAACAGTCCATCATTACTTGAAGACATGAAGGTCAGTCAATGTGGAAAATGTCAAGAACTTTTCAAGTTTCTTCAAGTGCAGTCGCCAAAACCATCAAGCATTATGATGAAACTGGCTCTCATGAGGACCGCCACATGAAAGGAATACCCAGAGTTACCTCTGCTGCAGAGGATAAGTTCCTTAGAGTTACCAGCCTCAGATCGCAGCCCAAATAAATGCTTCACAGAGTTCAAGTAAGACACATCTCAACATCAACTGTTCAGAGGAGAGTGCATGAATCAGGCCTTCATGGTCGAATTGCTGCAAAGAAACCACTACCAAAGGACACCAATAAGAAGAAGAGACTTGCTTGGGCCAAGAAACACGAGCAATGGACATTAGTCAGGTGGAAATCTGTCTTTTGGTCTGATGACTCCAATTTGGCGGTTTTTGGTTACAAACGGTATCTCTTTGTATGACGCAGAGTAGGTGAATGGATGATCTCCGCATGTATTGTTCCCACCGTGAAGCATGGAGGAGGAGGTGTGATACTGTGGGGGTGCTTTGCTGGTGACACTGTCAGTGAATTATTTTGAATTCACGGCACACATAACCAGCATGGCTTCCACAGCATTCTGCAGCGCTATACCATCCCATCTGGATTGCTCTTAGTGGGACTATCAAGAGTGTGCAAAACTGCCGAGAGAGAGAGAGAGCGAGCGAGAGTGAGAGCGAGAGAGAGAGTATATATATAAATAAATAAAGCTGTTGGACCAAAGGCAATTTTAAAACCATCGCACAACTCCTGCCATGTCTACAAACATCCCACAAACAAATACAGACCCACAGAGAATGAGTGCACAACTAATAAATAGTTGTTTATAGATACCTACAGTGGTCCTGCAATGCATGCAGAGGAGACAGAGAGAGGAAGCAAGCTGAGAAGGAGGTTAGTAAAGTGGTTCTCAAACTTGGGGTCGGGGCCCACATGGGGTCCTCTGAGAAAATCTGTACTAATCTTTGCAAACAAGTTAGGAACTTAAGAAAATAAGATATGTTTCAATATGAACATCTCCACATGGCCTGTCTTCCCTATAGGTCTAGGCATATATTAACCTGTTTGGCGTGCAAGCCCGACACCGGTACACTTATGACAACAGCCAGCTCAAAGTGCAGGGTGCGAAATTCAAAATATATATTTTTTTAAATATTTAACTTTCACACATTAACAAGTCCAAGACACCAGATGAAAGGTACACATCTTGTGAATCAAGCCAACATGTCCGATTTTTAAAATGTTTTACAGGGAAGACACAATGTGTAAATCTATTAGCTAACCACGTTAGCAAAAGACACCACTATTTTTACTCCATCCGTTTTTTACTACATCAGTAGCTATCACAAATTCGACCAAATAAAGATATAAATAGCCACTAACCAAGAAACAACCTCATCAGATGACAGTCTGATAACATATTTATTGTATAGCATATGTTTTGTTAGAAAAATGTGCATATTTCAGGTTGTCACGATCGTCTTGACAAGAGAGAGAGGACCAAGGCGCAGCGTGTGCAAAATACATCTTCTTTTATTATAGAAGAGAGAAAAACAAGAAACGAACAACTATACAAAAACTAACAAAATAACAAACTGACGACCGTGAAGCTATACATATAAATAGTGCTGACCCAAACACTACACATAGACAATTACCCACAACCAGCTAAAGCCTATGGCTGCCTTAAATATGGCTCCCAATCAGAGACAACAATAACCAGCTGTCTCTAATTGAGAACCAATTCAGGCAACCATAGACTTTCCTAGACACCTACACTGAACACTAAACCATCTACTCTACTTAACCCCCTAAACCAAACAACACCCTAGACAATACAAAAACACATACTTCACCATGTCACACCCTGACCTAACTAAAATAATAATGAAAAGAAAGATAACTAAGGCCAGGGTGTGACACAGGTATAAATCATAGTTTACATTGCAGCTACAGTCAGAAATTGCACCGAAAGCAGACAGAAAAATTACAGACACCAACGCCAAATAACTAAATACTCATCATAAAACATTTCTGAAAAATACAGTGTACAGCAATTGAAAGACAGGCATCTTGTGATTCCAGACAATATTTTCCGATTTATCAAGTGTTTTACAGCGAAAACACAATATAGCGTTATATTAGCTTAGCACAATAGCAAACATAACAACAGCATTGATTCAAGGCAAAAATAGCTATAACGTATAAACCACCAAAATATATTAATTGTTTCACTAACCTTCTCAGAATTCTTCAGATGACAGTCCTGTAACATCATATTACACAATGCATATAGAGTTTGTTCGAAAATGTGCATATTTAGCGCCACAAATTGTGCTTATACAATGAGAATAGTGTCCATAACGTCAAGCAATCTGTCCGGCGCCATCTTGGAAAGCCACCTACTCTTATCGAAAACTATTCATAAACTTGACTAAAAAAATACAGGTTGGACAGCAATTGAAAGACAAATTAGTTCTTAATGCAATCGCCGAATTACATTTTTAAAATTAACCTTACTGCGCAATACAGGCTGCGATAACACAATGCTACACTGCAAGCAATGGCGTTTCATGCATTTGACATTTTTCAACAGAACAATGAATTATCAGCATAAAGACTGCTTACTATTAGCTGAGCTTCCATCAGAATTTTGGGCAAGGTGTCCTTTCTTCAAAACAATCGTCTTTGGGTTGAAAGATGTCCTCTTGTCCGGTCGAATTAGCCGCTAAACGTTAGCCGCCAACTGGAGTGGTGTCCAACTCGTGAAAGCGCATGGCAAAGAAATCCCAGAAAATTGCAATAAACTGCTATAAGTCGGTTTAAATTAACTACCTTATGATGTCTTTAACACCTATAACGAATAAAAACATGACCGGAGATATAGAAATACTAAAACGAAAGCGTTTGCAGGACGCCATTCTGATGTCTTCATGCGTCAAGCGCACTGTTGAAAAGAACGGTACTTCCTGTTCCACGGTCTAATATAAGGTCCCAGATTGCGCAATCGACTCCATTCAAAGTCTCACCGCTTACTGACATCTAGAGGAAGGCGTATGCAGTGCATGTACCCTCATAGCTTGCATGGGGACTTATAAACTGATCTCAGAACAGGGACCTGGATTTCTGAAATCTCACTCCCTGACAGGAAAAGTGCTGCAGAATGAGTTCTGTTTCACTCAGAGAAATAATTCAAACGGTTTTAGAAACTAGAGAGTGTTTTCTATCCAATAGTAATAATAATATGCATATTGTACGAGCAAGAATTGAGTACGAGGCCTTTTTGAAATGGGCACCTTTTATCTGGCTACTCAATACTGCCCCTTGAGCCCAAAGAGGTTAAAATGCAATCAAAATGTTCTAAAAATCTCATATGATTTTGTTTATATCGTCGGTTGTTCGTTTTATCTCAATCGCCCACTAGAGTTTATAGTTTACCAGTGCTTGACTTGGGCAGGAGCTTACAGGAGCTGAGTCCCGGCATCTCAATCAATGTTCTAGGACCAAGAGGCATGGAGAGGCAGCCTTGAGTTATTATGCCCCCATCCTCTGGAATAGCCTGCCAGAGAACCTGAGGGGGGCCAAAACTGTAGACATTTTTAAAAGAGATCTTAAAACAGACCTTTTTAGCTTTGCTTTTCCTTAGAGTGATTTTTAGTCATACAGTTGTTATTGTTATTCTTTAGTTTTTTATCCTCTTATGTTTGTTGTGTAGTAAATATTTCAGTTTTTATTCTCATTGATTTTTGGTGTTTTTTTTATGAAGCACATTGCATTGCATTCCATGTCTGAAATGTGCTGTATAAATAAAGCTTGATTTCATTTCATTACTGCTTGAGCTTCTGTTCCTCTTATAGAATATTAGCTCAAAAGTGCCGGCACCTATTTCAGTCCAAGTAAAGCACTGTAGTTTAACCATTACCCACCTTTATTACTGTCACGGTTTTCTAAAGTAGAACCCAGAAGCAGACCAGGACAAGGAGAGTAGGACGAAGGTGAGTATTTATTTACAAGTTTAAACGTAGAGGTAGAAAGATCCAGGTGGCGGAGCGGGCAGCGGAGGTGAGTTGATAGGAGTGAATAGGCAGATCCAAGGGAGTAACAGAAGCCACCGACGACCAGGCAGGAATGGGGTGAGTGTTCCGGGTGAATGACTGTAGACAGAACAAACGGAGGTAAGTTCAAGGCAAGCAAGATGTACAAAACAACAAAACAAACTCTATCAAACTGGAGGCTGATACGCTGGCACAACATACTGTTCATGGCTAACGATCCGGCAGGGAATGGATGTCAGGTCAGAGCTTATGAAGTGGAGGGGTGATGATCAGGACCAGGTGTGCAGATAGCTGATGGGATACAGGTGCGGGTAATCAGAGATCTCCCAACTAGCTACGTCGCCCGGCAACCAGACAGGGTGCGTTCCAGGACACCGGAAAAACACTCCAGGACAGAACACAGGCAAAAACAGACTCAGGAAGCGGGATTCGTGACAATTACCAACACATTTTTTCTATATTTATTTGTTAACCTTTATTTAACTAGGCAAGTCAGTTAAGAACAAATTCTTATTTACAATGACGGCCTACCCCGGCCAAACCCTTACGACGCTGGGCCAATTGTACATCACTGATAATAGAGAATTGTGAGTAATATTCAAATAATTAATGTGAATGTGATAATACGATCATCTGTGTGCTCCACTGATGTCAGTTTGTGTGGAGCTTGATTACTAATACCTAGGAATACAAATGTGAACGCTATGCAATTTGAGAAAAGACATATCTATGTAAAGAGTTGATGATTTTAAGCAATTCGTCATTAAAACTGCCTGAACAGTCGCTGATACTATGTGTCAGTGTGAATAATTGATCATATTTCCCCCTTTCAGAGGTATAAGAATACAATTGTATAGCTAATAGGCTATGTGTTTGTAGATCGACTGAGGTGAATGAACCTACAGCAGCCAAGGCAATAATGGCCGCTGAGGTTATTTTTGCTTGTTTTTGGTGTTCTCCAAATAGCATTTGAACGTTGTTTAATTGTATAGAAATGCAGTAAATGAGCTTCAACTATCAAAACATTTCCTGGCCGGAGAGGGGACACCCCCCTGCCTCCCTTCTGGACTTCACTAAAACTCAGACCCCGTTCATGGCCCTGCAAATAGCCATGACTCATTCTGGGTAGGTTATTTTATTCATTACATCCACTATTAAGTCACAGCCTGTGTTTCCCTTATTACCAGATCTCATTCAGTGCTAATAGCATTGTTAGGGGTTTTGCCCAGGTTGTCATATATTCAGGTGCTTAAATCATCTTCTAGAATAGGTGAGCCATGAAATTATGAAAAACATTTCAGACATGAAAATGTACCATGAAGCACAGAAAGAGGATTCAAATGTATTTAGTGCTTATTAATGTTTTAATGGTGCTTTAGTGTTTATTTAGTGGTCTGCTGTGTATATGTCCCAAAATACTCCAAAGATTTAAGTTGTGTTTTTGGCATGGTTAAAGATAAAGTATGTTCACTTAGAGAGATGTGTAGAAAGACAGAAGTCCATACGCTTCACTATGTACTGACGGGTTAACTACACACAACAGAAGGCTGTGTGTGTGTGTGTGTGTGTGTGTGTGTGTGTGTGTGTGTGTGTGTGTGTGTGTGTGTGTGTGTGTGTGTGTGTGTGTGTGTGTGTGTGTGTGTGTGTGTGTGTGTGTGTGTGTGTGTGTGTGTGTGTGTGTGTGTGTGTGTGTGTGGTGTGTGTGCATTTCTGTGTGCATTTCTGTGTGGAGGAGAAAGAACACCAGTGAGTGGGAGCAGTAGAGAGAACAGAGTAGGGGAGTGAGAGAGAGAGCAAAGTAGGAGAGCAAAGGAGAAAGAGACGGAGGGACATCTTAACACGTTGCCGGGGCATGCAGGTATATGTCACAATTCCCAGCAAAGGTTGTCTTGTGTGAATTTAAATGGGCTCCAGACAGAGGATTCCCTTCACTTGGAGTGGAGCTGCTCTCTGCTCTGTAGGGTAGTGGAACGAGAGGAAAGCACAGCTAGAGAGGAGAGCAAAGGAGTGAATTGGTCCCACTTCCCATGCACCCCAACTGCTTGACAGATGGCATGGCAAAGTGATCCTTGGTTCTAACCCAGCTACTGCCCTTTTATGCTCTGTGAGGTAATGTATGTTTCCTACCTTGCTTTAGCAAAGCTCATGTCTACTGTACACATACATGTATTGTACATTCTGTACTGTAATGCTTTGAATATGCTTGCGTGAATGGGTGTGAATGGAACTACTCTACTATGTGTTTAAAATGAATCAGCACAAGTTCAGTGTCAGGTCACTATGTCATCATACTACAGGCTAGTGGTAGTTTATCATCACTTCATCGGTGTGTTATCAGTCAGCTTTGAGGGATTTGCTGCTGGTTCATTGCACTCTTCAGTTAATTGTCTCATGTGGCAGGAGATGGCTGTTCTGCCACTAACCTTAGATTGCATCAACTATGTGATGAAGCGTAGTGAAGGGAAGTTTAGCTGAAGGGCGACTGAGGAGAGCACCCTACGGTGAACACTTTCCTCTAGAGTCTGCATCCATCTGCACCTTTTATCAGCCGTCTGTTGTCGAGCAAAAAAGGATGCTGCTGGTCGCCACTGCCTGAAGCAGCACACACCTACTGTAGAAAAAATACCTTGTCCCTGCACCTCGCCTTCTCATGTTTATCACTCCTTGAGCAATATTAGCCAGTACTGTGTAAGAATATAATGATTTTTGCCACAAGAGAGAGGCTATAGGAACAAGTCTGGGAAGGTTGTGTACATGGAACATCCTGTGCAGTAGGTAGGGGAGAGATGGGGAATGTTAGATGATGAGATGGATAATTACCATGTAGTTGCACATTTTGGGTCTGGTTGAGTTCTAATACTGTTCAAATCAATGGAAAATACACAAAATCACAAACTTAGCTCCGGATTTGCAAAGAGCCTGAGGTTGAATTGGAAACAATGGTAGCTATTGGGTGAACAAATTACCCATTCATTGCATAGAATAGATACTGCTAAGATCAGAAAGATCTCAATGGTTCTGCCACATTTTGACAAACATCTTTTCTGGTGAAAATATGTTATGTTAAACATAGCAGGTCTCCAACTTAATACTTGGATCAGTTTTCGTAAAAATATCAGTCATAACAACAAGAGCAGGAATAATCTCACAGGTTATTAAACAGAAGTGTGACTGAAGCAAAAGGATTACTTGAATGGAGGCGTAAAGTGGAAAAATTACTAAGAGAATAATTACCTCTTGATTTAGGGCTGGATTTCTTAAACAAACCTGCCTTACATGTCTAGACGTTATTTTGCTCTGCTTAGAAGTCTGCTGGAAACATTGAAATCTTGTGTTGCATTAGAGGAATTTATCGTTCTCTCCTCTCTCTCTCTCTCTCTGTGTCAGGATGTCTGAGTTGCCTGTTTAGATTTCTTATGTGATCCTTCATGACCCTGTGAACAATTGTCAGGGAAAAGTCCATAAAATAGAGCTTTTTTTTCTCTCATCTCCTCTAATAATTCTCAGATGCATTTGAAGGGCACAGACAACATTTGGCTGAATTCATGTGACGTCATAAATGACATATGATGGCTTTACATCGCTGCTATGCATTAGCACTTAAATCAAGACAAATACCATACATCTCAGTCATATTACTTTGAAGTTCACATTATTCATTTTGACATGAGTGCAAAAGCATGACCAACTCCTTCATGCAGACTTGAGTGCCAGCCGCCCGTTATGCATATGGGAAATACACTCAAACATGCAGACAGTGCAAATTCAATGCATAGACTTTACAACCTGGATCTCTGATGAGTTTGATCTCTTTTTTCCCCTTTTTGTTTGATGGTTGATTATATTTGTTCTATTTTAGGTTCTCATTCAATTCCACTGAATGATTATTCATGGTAAACATCCTCATCCTGCATTCCTCTGGGTCACTCTCCATTCATCTAGACCCCATTGAAATTCCCATTATTAACTATAGATTTGACCTAGATAGTTTGTGTGTATGTTTTGATATGTAGGCTACGTGTGGCTTTTTTAATAATTTTTTTATTTGACGTAGTTCTGTTCTTGAGCTGTTCTTGTCGATAATTTTTTTTGTATTATGTCATGTTTCATGGTTTATGTGGACCCGAGGAAGAGTAGCTGCTACTTTTGCAACAGCTAATGGGGAACCAAATAAAGTAAATATAAAATATTAATTAAAGACATGCCTTCCCCTGCTAGGCGCCAATTCACCCAGCCAGGTTGACAAAGTATGTGAGTTGTTAATCCTACGGGGGTCTAAGCAGTGGAGGAAAACCTGCAGTGGTCCATGTTTTCACCCATGTCCAGCTTAATGGGCAGATCTGGGATATTGAGCTCTGACTCTTCGTAATGAATTGTAAAAGGAGAGGAAAGCAGATGTTGTTAAATTTTACAAGCAGACTTTGACCTTTCGCAGTGGATAGAATATTGATTATTGTGATTCGCATCTCATTGAAACCTAGACCGAGGCTGAATCTTCCAGAGAATAGCAAGGTCTATCTTGTTAAATGTCACACATTGTATAACCTGTAGAGGATCTGTTTTTTGGCTATTTTTATTCATTGTAGAATCGTATTTCTTCCTTACCTTTCCTTACCTTTATGTTTTATCTTATTTTAAAGATAAACAGACATAAGAAATATAACCATAAAGATAAGCAAGATATGAGTAAGCATCAGTAAACAGGATCCCCTGTGTAAATTGGAATAATTCACAAATACTTGAAGACCCAACCCATGACAATATTCACTGCAACCATGGTGTCAGTCTGTTAATGAATTGACAATTCAGGTTCTCACTGCCAAGTGGAAAATGTCATAAGGCACCAAATTAACCATGGCTAAGGTTAACAATTACTGGAATTTCCTGAATATGTTAAATGATGCCATGTACTGTACAGTCGTGGCCAAAAGTTTTGAGAATGACACAAATATTAATTTTCACAAAGTCTGCCGCCTCAGTGTCTTTAGATATTTTTGTCAGATGCTACTATGGAATACTTTTATTGACAATTACATGAAGTTGATTCAAAGAGTCAATATTTGCAGTGTTGACCCTTCTTTTTCAAGACCTCTGCAATCCGCCCTGGAATGCTGTCAATTAACTTCTGGGCCACATCCTGACTGATGGCAGCCCATTCTTGCATAATCAATGCTTGGAGTTTGTCAGAAATTGTGGGTTTTTGTTTGTCCTCCCGCCTCTTGAGGATTGACCACAAGTTCTCAATGGGATTAAGGTCTGGGGAGTTTCCAGGCCATGGACCCAAAATATCGATGTTTTGTTCCCTGAGCCACTTAGTTATCACTTTTGCCTTATGGCAAGGTGCTCCATCATGCTGGAAAAGGCATTGTTCATCACCAAACTGTTCCTGGATGGTTGGGAGAAGTTGGTACCATTCTTTATTCATGGCTGTGTTCTTCGGCAAAATTGTGGGTGAGCCCACTCCCTTGGCTGAGAAGCAACCTCACACATGAATGGTCTCAGGATGCTTTACTGTTGGCATGACACAGGACTGATGGTAGCTGTAGTATCCTTAAAGGCTTCTTAGAGGTACGACTCATGAGACTTAAGTACGGTTTAGTATTTAATTGTAACTTAGAATTACATCCTCCAATGCACCTGGCTTAAGCTAACTGAAGCTTTCTTAATCATAGTTAAATAGGCAGACATAGGAAATAGCTACGGATAGCGGGAAGCAAACCCCCGTCTTGAGTCAATACTGACATCTATTGGTAAACATAAATATACCAGGTTACTACAGTAGTGCTCACCCTGTCTTCTCCGGACAAGCGTTTTTCCGGATGCCCCAAACAATTGGAAAGGGGATTTGTCAGAGAAAATGACTTTACCCCAGTCCTCAGTAGTCCAATCCCTGTACCTTTTGCAGAATATCAGTCTGTCCCTGATGTTTTTCCTGGAGAGAAGTGGCTTCTTTGCTGCCCTTCTTGACAACAGGCCATCCTCCAAAAGTCTTTACCTCACTGTGCATGCAGATGCACTCACATCTGCCTGCTGCCATTCCTGAGCAAGCGCTGTACTGGTGGTGCCCCGATCCCGCAGCTGAATCAACTTTAGGAGATGGTCCTGGCGCTTGCTGGACTTTCTTGGGTGCCCTGAAGCCTTCTTCACAACAATTGAACCGCTCTCCTTGAAGTTCTTGATGATCCGATAAATGGTTGATTTATGTGCAATCTTACTGGCAGCAATATCCTTGCCTGTGAAGCCCTTTTTGTGCAAAGACGGCACGTGTTTCCTTGCAGGTAACCATGGTTGACAGAGGAAGAACAATGATTCCAAGCACCACCCTCCTTTTGAAGCTTCCAGTCTGTTATTCGAACTCAATCAGCATTACAGAGTGAACTCCAGCCTTGTCCTCGTCAACACGAGAGAATCACTGACATGATGTCAGCTGGTCCTTTTGTGGCAGGGCTGAAATGCAGTGGAAATGTTTTTGGGGGATTCAGTTCATTTGTATGGCAATTCATTGCAATTCATCTGATCACTCTTCATAACATTCTGGATGAAATGCAAATTGCATATACATACATGCAAATAAGCAGACTTTGTGAAAATGAATGGTTGTGTCATTCTCAAAACTTTTGGCCACGACTGTACATCTCAAAGTTCAACAAGGAAAGTAACACCCTCATGTTGAGTCAGAGAACAGTACTTGTGAGTTTGATGAGGAGGATTGGAGGAAATAATCAGTAGATTTGTCTTATGTTTTTTGGTAAAACATCTGCCTCTACAGCTCTGTAGTATCTGGGAACAATAAACATTAGTAAATTGTTTGTGAGGTTTACACATTTGATTTGAAAAAACTGAAACTCTTTTGTCCGTGCTTTCATGTTTAGGCCAGCTATTGTAGTCCTTGGGAATGGGTCCATTTTGTCTGAGAGAGGCTTATTTATACCACACTATCCCATCCACAGTAGTTTCCTCCATTCATCTGTGTTGTTAATGTAAGGTTCTGTATTTATTTTCTTAGTCAACCTTGTGTTCTGTTTCGTTGTGTTCTTGAACGTAGCCCTGTCTTTCATTTTTGTTCATTTATTTAATCTGTGTTAGTTACTCACCTGGTCTCATTAGCTCATTTGACTCTACTAAGCCTTTTCCCAGCTCGTTTGAGAGAACCAGTTATAGCCTTCAGTCCTAGTTTTGATTCACCTGCCTGTTTGCCTACCTGTGTATTGCCTGCCTGTGACCACGATTGAAGGCGAAATAAACACCTACCGCGCTCTGCGCGTGAATCTACACCTTTTTCTCCCTGAGTATTCATTACAGGTAATAATCTCATCTGTTTCTTCTCTCTTGCTGTGACCAGCTGTCTCACCATTATTAGAACAATAGCAGTCTCTGCTTCCCAGGAAAATATTCTCAGTACAATTGATCAGCTGGCTCATGTTTCTTGCATGTTAAATCCAACTGGTAATGAGTAATATTGCAGCACTGAGTCAGTTTTAACATCCATAAAGACTACTTACCCATGATAAGTGTAGCGTGGTTTGTTCTGCGTTGTGTACTTTTAATTAGGACACTGCCACAACTGCAGGTCTGCTGGTTGAATTATTTTTATTTGCCCTGCACACGAAGAGACAACACACAATATTTTTGCCCTTGGCGCAGTCATAGCTCTCAGGCACCTTGCTAGCCGAAGGTCAGGCAAAAGAGAGCGCCAAAAATAAATAACAGGTGCTGCGTGCACACATTCAGTGCACAACAGCACACCATACAATACAAGTAAAATGACATACAACATAATTCGTAAAAAATAAAAGACATACCTGCACACAAAGAGACAACACACAATATTTTAGCCCTTGGTGCAGTTACAGGTCTCAGGCACCTGTGCGAGCACATGGAGACTCACTCAAACACTGTCCCAAGTACTCACAAGTTACAATAGATACCCTAGTTAGCGAGCTTTGTGAAACTTGTTAACATAAATCTTTATATTGTCCACATTGTAACAAACTAATGGTTGCATAACAGCACATTGTGTAACATTACCACGGTTTTATATTGAACAATTTCGGAGCCAAGGACAACATACCTTGCTATGGCGAAGGTCAGGCAAAAGAGAACAATAAGAGAACAATACAGATAACCCGCGATGGGTCAAACCAAAATATACAAAACTTTTACAATCACGTGTATGTACAATATTGATATGAAAAAGTGTTTGTTCACCAAAGAATAACAGTAGCTATGCAGCTGTAATTTCATTTAAAAAAACACACAGAATTATTATTATTATTATCAAATTATTAACATCCCCTCTTGACCTGGCCTATTTGAATTGGTCCTTGTGTGCAGCTTGGTGCATAATCTAGGGGAATAACTTCACACTGCTACATTAGCATCAACACAATTTCCATAGCATTACGTTTAGAGCAGATAATCTAATAAACTACAGTCAGTGGTCAGTGACAGCTTGATGTAGGATCATTCATTTTTGCAAATCAACATGTCGGAGAGCGTTGTATATTAGTGTTCATTTGTTAATCACATTGTCAGCTAGAATGAAAATAAGAAATCAAAGGCAGTGGTTTCAGCATAAGCATAACTGACATTATTTGCTGGTATTAACAAAGGTGTTATAATAATCCAGATTAACTGTATTGATGGAAGCATGCTGAGTTTACTTTGCTGCCTCTTTATTAAATACCATTGGCCTCCCGTGAAGAGTTGGATATTATTTAGCTTCTTGGAAGTTTTCAACATTCTTTTTACCATGCGGCTGGTACTTTTTTTGGTATCCTGCCTAATTGACTTTGGCAGTGTCTTGCAATACTGGCTGTAACACCAGGGATGAAATAAGTCCTTTTTAATAAGAAATTCCATACATTTTTCAACCTAGTGACCTCTTTAGACTGTGTATTAGGTGTTACCTTTATGGATCAGCACAATTACTACCCTACAGACACAGTGACCTCTCTGTTACAGCTTTGTGTAAATGGTATTGTATTTGATTAGAGGTGGCTGGTTCACTCAGCAGAGGCAGCTACAGTTTTGGGTGTAGTGATGATTATGTATTTTTCCTACTTTAGCTATGTACACTGAGGCTTCCCTGTCATCCACATGGGTAATGAGGTACAGCCCAACCCTCTCAGACATCCTTCCCTGGCAGTGACCGGGTGTGTAGTTGATCTGGCTGGATGAATGGAATAGTTTGTGTAATGAGTTTCTGTATCAGGGAGTTCCATCAATGCCTCAGAGAAAAGCCCTGTCTATACCAGAGCTCGGAGCTTATTCAATTACATTTGATTTGGTGTTGTGGTGATGATGCTATTGGTATTCGCCACTGTTTACTTTTTCATCATTATACCCATGCTTAAATTACCCAAAAGCAGCACAATAAGAAAACATGAACTCTCCATGATTGTAAGAGCAGGATAAACAAACTATGCTCTTACAATCATGTTTCTAGCCATGTCTATGAACATTTATGTGCTTGTTACTATCATAGTTTTTTTTCTCAAGTATAGTTGTAATACTGTAAATACATTGGACATCTTACTCTCCAGAGCTCTCACAATAAAAACAATCTTCCATTCTTGTAGGCACTGAACTCTGTCCCTCCATTCTGTAATTCTCTTTAATTCCCATGGCATGTCGCCACAGCTGTGCCTCTGCTTGTTAGTGGCAAACTCAGAAGACTTATTGTATTAGATGAGATTCAATATCTCTCACAGCTAAATGTTCTTAGCCTCGCAAGCCACCTGATCTCATGAGCTTACATGGATGTTTGATATAGCTGCGGTAATCAGTCTGGTAATTATGAGGCTAAAATCTTCTGGCAATTTAGATGTGTTTTAAGCCCCGGGATAGATGCTGGTTGTTATGGTGACTGACTGGTAGTGGCAACATTGGGTCACAACGTTTCCCTCGATTAACCCTTTTGGCTGCCACACAACTACCCCATCATCCCCACACAGAAATGGAGCACGCCTCCAAGTAACGTCTGAAACACACTCTTGGCCTTGTACTCATGCCCTTTACAATTTCTTGAAGCTTACTGCAAGCTTACGGCAGGCCCTCTCTAAGCTTGTGGCGCAGTTCTTCCACTTTTAGAAATGAAACTCTCCAAATAAGAAACTGAGAGCATTTGAGAGTTCACTTTGGAATGGGAAATCTACTCAGGATTTCCTATGAGAGTTCAGGGTGGTTAGCGGATCACACAAACTAGCCTCCACATATGAGTTTATCTTCAACATTATGATCTTCTAATTGGGTGTAACTTTTTAATTGACTTGGAGCTTGCTGTTCCAGTGGTGATGTAGGAAACTCATGATTTCATACAATAATTGCTGGGTTGTCAGCTTGCCAACGCATCAGACATTCTCATGTAAAAGCCATTAACAGAAGCCTCTTGAGGTCAGTGCTATTACTCCTTGCTGTGCCATTAGTCAACTCATCAAATTCAGGACCACTAAGTTTTGACAGAATCATTCTACTTGATTTAAATGGTATTTAGACCCCCTGAGAGAAATTACAGTACCACAATAACATTAATATGGACCGCTAACGTCTCGCTTGAATTGTCACACAGGAAGTGGGTGGTATCTAAGAGAACCGGACGTGTGCTGCTGACAATTATAATCAGCAGGTGTCATTATGATGTTTGGCTGAGCCGTCAAGTCAAAGAGAAGCTTTTCAATATACAGAGAACAACAGCTGTATCCAGTAACCATTCAGGTAGTCATTGTCAGCCATAGTTAGCTATTCATCCTGGTCTCATAGACTAGACATAGCATACTAAATTTAAATCTGGGACACTCAAATTAATATGATATGTTATGTTTGGTGTGGTTACATAAGACATATAGTTACTTAAGTCAAAAACAAAAGTAGGGTGCCTGGTCGGGGTGGATGGGTGGGTGTATAACGCAAACATCTTACAACTCAAAGGTTGCAAGATCAAATCTTATCAGGGACAACTTTAGCATTTGAGCTAATTAGCAACTTTTCAACTACTATTTAACTACTTTGCAACTACTTAGCAGGTTGCCTAACCCTTTTAGCTAACCCTTCCCCTAACCCTAACCTTAACCCTTTAACCTAACTCCTAAACTTAACCCTAAGCTTAACCCTAACCCCTAGCCTAGCTAACGTTAACCATCTAGCTAATGTTAGCCACCTAACCACCTAGCTAGAATTCGTAACATATCACACATTTTGCAAATTCATAACATATAGTACGTTTGCAAATTTGTAACATATTGTACGCATTGCAAGTTCATAACATGTAATGCAAATTGTAATTCGTAACATCATACGAAATGTGTAATGGATATCCACAAGTTAATAAATACCAGATGAAACGTAACATATCATACTAAAAGGAGTGTCTCAGATGTTCGTACAGAATAATATGAAATGCTCTGAGACCAGGTTGAACTATTAAATACTGTCAGCCATGGCTAGCTAGAAGACACTATCAGCCGTAGCTAGCTAGAAGCCACTGTCAACCATAGCTAGCTATTAAACACTGTCAGCCATAGAGCTAGTTCCAACTGCTCATTAATCCAACTTCAGGAGAACTGTTTACAGAACCCATTGAACCTGTTCACAGCACAGACAAAAATAGATCCCTTAACTGTACCAATTGTTGAAGTAGGTGTTAACTCTGAATTCTTGTTGAAAATTTGTTCTGTAACAAATCGGGATGAAAAACTGCCAGAGTACCTCTTCTTAACTACTGTACCCCACTTGGTAAATCCACCATTCTAAGACAGGTATCACACTTTAGATGTGTGCTACTTTTAAGAAGCACATTTCATTCAATCTCTTAATACTCACTCCATCAGTATTGTCTCAGTATGTTTGTGATGTTTTTCACTCTCATGTCAATACTTCTCTATCATATTCAGGGTCCTGTCCTCACTGCTTGTGTCTCACATGATGTTCGAATTTGACTGTGTCCAAGAACCGTCATGCCTCCATAGGACAAAGCACTGGAGGGAATCAGGGCTTATGTTTGGTCCATTTATTTCATATTTGTCTGATTAACAAAGTATGCTGCTGGAGAACAATGATGTCTAGTTCACCCTTGAGTCGTGATCAACCTATGATTTCCCATAGAAGTGCATTTAGCTGTATATTAATTATTCATTCAATGGGGAGAGCCTGCAGGATGAAGAATAGTCAACAATTATTCATCACCAAAATCTAAACTCTAGCACATACATGAAAATGAGCCACTAAATTACCCCATGGAGGGATCAATGGAGAATAGTTATTTTGAATTTCATGCTTTGTTGAAGCACCCTATTTAACATGCTTTGTTCAGACTAATTAAGATCATACACGGTTATTAGTCATATTCCTACTCCATAGCAGGTGAAACTCTATCTATGAAAGCGTAGCAAATCACATCCAAGTATTCCCACTTGGAAGGCCATTGTAAAGCAAAGGAGAAGACTGCTTTTTTTTGTCATGAACCATATTGACTATAGTGATAGTCCACCTGACATACTGTAGATTGTTAAACAAAGTATGCCTGAGGTAATGGTGCCCATGGTTCCAGTAGTGATGCAGTCTCTTTAAATAGTTCAGGCTTTGACATGTGAAATCAACTCTGATGCAACAACTGCGGCATAACACCTCAATAAACTAATTCATATTTTCCAATTTACCACACACGTACACATGGATTTATATAGATAGATGGATGTCACTCAAATGTGGAACAGAGAACAGCTTTGATGTCAAGAATCTTATATACAACATAGCCCTCATATGGATTTCTTGTTGGTGTCTGGGTAAAGATTCCTTATTTATTGGGGAATTTGTTTAATTTGCCCACATACAAATCAAGTGTTACCGAGTATAGTTTACATCATACAGTAAAACATTTGCATATACTGTATTTCTGCTGCAGCGTTCATGTTTGTCATCCTCTCCAGTCAGCACCATTAAGTGTGTTTACCTCCACCTGGCAGGATGGTGGGTTGGCTGGTGGCCAGTGTCCTCTGTTGACCAACACATAATGGCAGATTTATGAAGGGGGATGGATGGGGACCACACTTGTTCTCCTGGCTCCTAATCTGAGCTGTTAATGTCTTTGTACTGTCAATTAATTGAGTTTCAGAGCATGATAACAGCACAATGGAGCAGGCTGTCCCTATCTGTTCACCTTTTATGGACCATGACAACTTATCAAGGTGAATGGGAGGTGTTACCTTTAAAGCTTACTTTTGGCATTAAGAATGGCTGTTGAAAATATACTGCTGCATTGGCAATAAAATTGTGAATTCAATTTTATATGCTGGTGAGGCATAGTCAAGTAATCTAAACCTTTTTGCACTATGTTGTATCGTGTGGTCTCTGCTGGTGCATCCTCTGAGTAAACAACTAGATCACTTTGACAGTTTGATAGAGTACCGCAGTTTGATACAGAGAGTAAAAACAATATGCTGAAAACACATTTATCTCACTGCTCAAAAAAAATATATATATTTATATAATTGTCTGCTTTGAGAAAAGATGCTTTTCACTTCCGCCTATGATAGCTTGGTGTCACTCTATTCTCTATCTAGACTTGAATCAGTGCCACAAGTTGGTGCAGGCAAGTGCAAGACTGCATTTTCAAGGCAGTGTATTTTAGGCATTGATACAAGGACTGCCAAACAAGTTGACTGGAGTTATCTAAATGTGCTGCTTAATGGAAGTATTGCCTACTGTCTCACTGATAAGCAGAGGAGAGGTGATATGAGTGTGCCTACTGTCTCACTGATAAGCAGAGGAGAGGTGATATGAGTGTGCCTACTGTCTCACTGATAAGCAGAGGAGAGGTGATATGAGTGTGCCTACTGTCTCACTGATAAGCAGAGGAGAGGTGATATGAGTGTGCCTACTGTCTCACTGATAAGCAGAGGAGAGGTGATATGAGTGTGCCTACTGCATTTCCTATGGTGATATACTTTATATGAAATATGTGGGACAAAACGCTGACATTGTGTGGCACCATGATGAATGGATGCTTTTTCCAGCTCACTAGAAAATCACAATTTAGTTTATTCCACCCGTCCCCGTCCACCTGCAAATATAATTTTCCGTCAGGTTGGCTGTATTTTGACACAACCAATCAACAGTTTCCTTAACAATATGACAAGCCTTCAGAAGTCTCCGACAAAATTAAAATGTTCACCTCATGGATAAAAGCAGTGGTATTGGTGTACCTGGAACTAGAACCCCTGGAATATTTCTGACCAAAATGGAGGCAAAGCCTCTGTTACTTTGTCCAGACATTACATTACATATTAATAAAGAGAATATGGAATGTAACGACTGGACAGAGTAACAGAGGATTTAGATCCATTTTGGCCAGAAATATTCCAGGGGTTCTAGTTCCAGGTGCACCAACCAATCACACTGTATTATTAATTTGACTCTGCTCTTCTCCAGCCAGCCTAATCATAACACTCGTTTAGGGAGAGGTAAGAGTTTTCATCAATGCATCACTACTTTTATCCCCTCAACAGAGAGTACATGTACTTCTTTTCAGCAGACCACGGATTCCAGTAGTACTGAACCATGCAATGGAGTTCTACTTTAATAATGGGCTCTACCGAGTCAATTTTAGAATCACTCACAGTTAAGATTATACCCTAGTCCCAATGAAACCTACTTACAGTAAGGATCTGTGGTAGAATACATGTGTCCATTCCCACAAGCTTCCTGTTGCCTCAGGATATGAAACCTGTTGAATGTGTACTTAAGTGTGTATTACAGAACTACATTCCCTTGGCCCTGTCCTACTACCTGTACTGTACTGGCAGTTAGTTCCTCACAGCAGTCTGCTCTACTGCATGCCTAGATGCTTTGTCAATAAATCAATATCCAATTATAGTTTAGAGTAACATAAATCCGTAGCTGTCCTCTCCCTGAGAGATTGTTTAACTTAATGCTCATGGAGATTTGAAGTCATCCATTACTGTCAAAGGGTGCCGCCTGGTCTCCATCAACTGCTAATGACGAAGTGGTGTTGTGATCCCCAAAGAGATGCTCAGTTTCTCTCAGATTGGCTGCCGTTGTAGCAGGAAGTGTTTGCTGCCTTTTACACTAATTAGCTACATGTTTCTGCTTCGAGACCACTACTCAAACCTGATGGAGGCTAATTAATCAAACTGTGTTGTTTTGCAACACTATTGCTCTTCAACCAATCGCTGCCCCCACCCGCCAGCCAGACTAGCATCACTACTCTGGATGGTTCCGACTTAGAATATGTGGACAACTATAAATACCTAGGTGTCTGGCTAGACTGTAAACTCTCCTTCCAGACTCACATTAAGCATCTAAAATCCAAAGTTAAATCTAGAATCGGCTTCCTATTTCGCAACAAAGCCTCCTTCACTCATGCTGCCAAACATACCCTCGTAAAACTGACAATCCAACCGATCCTCGACTTCGGCGATGTCATTTACAAAATAGCCTCCAACACTCTACTCAGCAAACTGGATGTAGTCTATCACAGTGCCATCCGTTTTGTCAACAAAGCTCCATATACTACCCACCACTGCGACCTGTATGCTCTTGTTGGCTGGTCCTCGCCACATATTCGTCGCCAAACCCACTGGCTCCAGGTCATCTATAAGTCTTTGCTAGATAAAGCTCCATCTTATCTCAGCTCACTGGTTACCATAGCAACACCCACCCGTAGCACGCGCTCCAGCAGGTATATCTCACTGGTCATCCCCAAAGCCAACAGCTCCTTTGGCCGCCTTTCCTTCCAGATCTCTGCTGCCAATGACTGGAACGAATTGCAAAAATCACTGAAGTTGGAGACATATCTCCCTCACTAACTTTAAGCATCAGATGTCAAAGCAGCTTACCGATCACTTCAGCTGTACACAGCCCATCTGTAAGTAGCCCATCAAACCAACCAACTACCTACCTCATCCCCATATTTGTTTTTGTTTTTCTGCTCTTTTGCACACCAGTATTTCCACTTGCACATCCCCATCTGCACATCTATTTTTGTTGCACTGCTTTGCTTTGTCTTGGCCAGGTCGCAGTTGTAAATGAGAACTTGTTCTCAACTGGCCTACCTGGTTAAATAAAGGTGAAATATAACAAATATATTAACTAAACGATTCGATTGGATTTTTATTGTTTTCAAACAGATATGTGACACGTATTAATGCCAAAATAACATGCAAAACAGGCAAACACAAAATTGACGGGTCGCCACTGGCCAGTTTATACTTGGTCTAATGACATGTCTGTAGACAATTAGAATGCGACAAGTGTCGCTGGTCAAAAGAACATTTAATTTATACTCTGGTGGAAAGTCTGTTGACCATCAATGCGACTGTCAGTTTCCTTTCCACACAGACATGAAAAAGTTTAACGCCTCATGTCCACCAGATGCATCAAACTCTTTGTACCTGTAGGACCATATCATTAGAGTCTCCCTGGACCCCTGGTGGCCACAGTGTGCTCGCAGTCACTGCACACTGCAGGTGACAGGGACATGGCCTGATTGACTGTGTCACACTTTGAGCCTCAGCTGGTCTGGTTATTCCATGCGCTGGGTGTAATCTATAGGATTTATGATGCATTGCATAGGAGATAGGAAGTGGGGGAGGAAATAGTTATCATCCCTTTAAGGGACCACTACAGCCATACATTTCTCATGGAGCAGATGTATCTATGCCCTATGGAACTAGCAGGGTGGAGGATACATTTGTTTTCTTCCTTATTTATTCGTTTTTGTTTGGTCGACGACCATTTGAAGCCTCATTAATGAAATAATTAGCATATTTGTTTCATTATTTAGAGAACAGCATCACGATTAACAGCTAACTAAATGTGACTGTGGAGAGAATTTTTGAATGAAATGCTTTTTTGTTGCAGCACAATATAATTTGAGATTTAATACTGTACCCAATAGTACATGTGTTTCATGAACAACCATGTAGACATGTCTGACCTTGAGACTTTGGAAATTATTTCATCATGGTATTTACTTTAATGGAATAGGAAGAACTGTGAAACAGGGACACTGTATGTTAGTAACATCTTTGATAAGCAAGATAACATGTGGGAGGTTCATTGTTGTTTCTCCTTTAAATTCAAATGGGTTCCTTTTGTAACACCAAGACTGGAAACACAATAAAACATAATACATTTTACACATCACAATAGCAAGACCTTTGTTAATGGTCTGAAAATAAAACTTAGCAGCAAAACAAATTCCAACTTCCATTGTTACCATGGAAACTGAGAAAAACTGTCTCCCCTCCAAAGCATGTACTGTATATTTATTACTTCATGTCTCTCAAAACATGTTGTATGTGAATGAGTATTTTCATTGAACAGTGAAAAAAAAAAAATGCTACCACAGATTCCTTCCCTCAGTGTTTCTGGAGCTGTCAGATAGCTGAAGATGAATGTGATGTTGTCTGCACACTGCAATTACTTTAGCTGGCAGTTGGTGGGAAACCCACATGTTCACTTCTCCTCTCTCTCTCTCTCTCTCACACTCTCTCTCTTTTCTTTTCTTCTCTTTTCTGTCTTTCTCTCACTCAAAGACATCAGATTGTGCAGGCAGTGCAACTCGACTACAAAGGCCTTTTCGGTCAAGTCAATCTACAGTAGCTAGTTTGAATGTTGTCTGTGCTGCCGACCAACAGCACACTGCCTGAGTTTCACCACCAGTGTTCCAACGACAGGTACCACAGGCCTGGTCTCCACACCTTGATGGAAAGGTGGAGGTGGGGGTGCTTAACTGTTTCTGGAGTAGTGGCTAATTTGTGTAATTGATCTTGTTATGTGTTCTCTAGGGTGGCTGGAGATCCAGGTTCAATTCAATCTCTCCTCACCTCGGCTCAGCTTTCACTGCCACTACCATAAAGGAGGCAAATGAACAGTCTAACTATCCTTCAAGACAAGGTGACTCAGGCAGGGCTTATACTGTTTTAATTACAGATGAATACATGGATAACAGGTAACCTAGATGATACAGCAGTTTAATGTGCTCTGTGCTACATCATTGATCTATTCACAAAGTGTTTCCAGTTACACAAGCTGTCATTCAGACTGGCAAACTCATCATTAAGTGAATTAAGAGATAAGAGCACACAATTGTAACGACATGACTGTTCCCCGCTATCAGGCTAATGGATTACAGTCATCTTGCCAGCTAAGAACATGAACAAGGTGTTCATGAAGGAACTTCAGAAGGAACTTAAGTCCAATCGGGGAATTTATGAGTTAGTACTTTGTATTTGTCTTAGTGAATGGTATAGCGCTTAATGGGCTGCTGCCCCATATGTACTACTCACAGTGATTGAACCGTCTAGCCACCTCCCACTCCCCTTTCCAAGCATGTATTAGAGCAGCGACATTATAGGACACATTTACTGCAAAATGGGAGAACAGCCCAGTACAATCGGGTCTGACACATCCCATTTAGTTCAACATTTCAGTTGAATGCATTCAGTTTTGGGGCGGCAGGTAGCCTAGCGGTTAGAGCGTTGGACTAGTAACCGAAAGGTTGCAAGATTGAATCCCTGAGCTTACAAGGTAAAAATATGTTGTTCTGCCCCTGAACAAGGCAGTTAACCCACTGTTCCCTGGGCGCCGATGACATGGATGTCGATTAAGGCAGCTCCCCGCACCTCTCTGATTCAGAGGGGTTTGGGTTAAATGCGGAAGACACATTTCAGTTGAATGCATTCAGTTGTACAACTCACTAGGTATCCTCCTTTCCTTAAAGGTGCAGTCTGGGATCTTAAGCAATTACACATTCGTAACATATTGTACGAATTTGAATTCGTAACATTTCATATGAATTGCAAACGTACGCAAATGTGCACAGTTATCGGGGAGCCGTTTTGGCTCGTGAGCACTATTTTCAAAACTACTGGGAGAAATTATACTTAATCTTTGGAGCATCACTTCAAGCCAAGTGATATTGCTCCATTGGAGTGCCTTCAAAGCAGAAAAGGTCATTTTGAATCTATTCCAGAGGCCCTAGTGGCCTAGTTGTTTTTTCATGTTTGGAATGCAGTGAAAAAGGGCAGTTTAATACAATACAATACATTCACCAATCAATACCAGTTAGTCAAACATTGATAAGCCCACCAAGTTCTAACACACAGACAGACAGAGAGAGAGAGAGATTCAAGCCTTGGAGGAACATGAGCCACCCATCTCTAGTTAAATAAAAAAAGTTTATTGATTTTCCTCCCAACCACAAACATGAATACCTTAAAATGTAAATTAATAGCCCCGGCATTTATTTGCTTCAATCATGGAGCACAACCAGTGCTTATTAGAGCCAGGCGTCTATTTCCTTAATGCACACAGCTTTTGCTCAATAAAATGTTGAAAAGACTACCACACTGTGTATTGTGACCAGTATGACCAGTATAAACATTATAATAACATCCATCCTAGATTAGACTTGCAAAGACTAGGCTGCCTATCATACACCCCCGAGTTCACGCCTTACCATCACTGAGAGCGATACCGGCACCATAGATAGCAACGTTGACAGAATATATATACTGTATATATATTTTTTTTTTATGTTTAATGCACGTGACTGTGGGAATAGCAGAGCTGTATCCATGGTAACCTCGTAACGAATTCATTTAGATGTGACATTTATTTGAAACAGACGTTTATTTGCTGAAATGTGTTCTGATGCCCAGCTATTAAAAGGGACAGGCAGCTATTTGAGACTCAGCGTTAATTGACGTTTTACGGTAGATCAATGGGAGTATAGTGTTAATATTTCATATCCAAATGTTTAAGAAGCATCGTAGACAAACCTCTCACAAACCTTTATTTTAGATTCAGGAAAGGCAGATCATCAATAATAAGTTCATTATAGTCAAGTCTCTCCACCTCTCTCCCAAGTGGCGCAGTGGTCTAAGGCACTGCATCGCAGTGCTAGCTATGTCGCTAGAGATCCTGGTTTGAGTCCAGGCTCTGTCGCAGCCAACAGGGAGACCCATGGGGCAGCACCCAATTGGCCCAGCATCGTCCGGGTTAGGGGAGGGTTTGGCCGGCAGGGATGTTCTTGTCCCATCACGCTCTGGCGACTCCTGCGGCAAGCTGACACAGTCGCCAGGTGTACGGTGCTTCCTCCGACACATTGGTGCGGCTGGCTTCCGGGTTAAGCAGGCATTGTGTCAAGAAGCAGTGCGGCTCGGCCGGGTTGTGTTTTGGAGGACGTACGGCTCTCGACCTTCGCCTCTCCTGAGTCCGTATGGGAGTTGCAGCGAAGACTTTAACTACCAATTGGATACCACGAAATTTGGGAGAAAAAGGGAGTAAAAATAATTATAAATAAATACTAATTATAATAAAATTAAAAAGTCTCCACCTCTCTAAACTGTTATCTAATTACAGTCAAGTCTCCACCTCTCTGAACTGTTATCTAATTACAGTCAAGTCTCCACCTCTCTGAACTGTTATCTAATTACAGTCAAGTCTCCACCTCTCTAAACAGTTATCTAATTACAGTCAAGTCTCCACCTCTCTAAACTGTTATCTAATTACAGTCAAGTCTCCACCTCTCTGAACTGTTATCTAATTAGTCAAGTCTCCACCTCTCTGAACTGTTATCTAATTACAGTCAAGTCTCCACCTCTCTGAACTGTTATCTAATTACAGTCAAGTCTCCACCTCTCTGAACTGTTATCTAATTACAGTCAAGTCTCCACCTCTCTGAACTGTTATCTAATTACAGTCAAGTCTCCACCTCTCTGAACTGTTATCTAATTACAGTCAAGTCTCCACCTCTCTGAACTGTTATCTAATTACAGTCAAGTCTCCACCTCTCTGAACTGTTATCTAATTACAGTCAAGTCTCCACCTCTCTAAACAGTTATCTAATTACAGTCAAGTCTCCACCTCTCTAAACTGTTATCTAATTACAGTCAAGTCTCCACCTCTCTAAACAGTTATCTAATTACAGTCAAGTCTCCACCTCTCTAAACAGTTATCTAATTACAGTCAAGTCTCCACCTCTCTAAACTGTTATCTAATTACAGTCAAGTCTCCACCTCTCTAAACAGTTATCTAATTACAGTCAAGTCTCCACCTCTCTGAACTGTTATCTAATTACAGTCAAGTCTCCACCTCTTTGAACTGTTATCTAATTACAGTCAAGTCTCCACCTCTCTAGTATGTTTTAGAATAATTTATGAAACTGGAGATGAAAACTGACACATACTTTTTCCTGACAGTTTGTACTTTATTTAATTTCCTCCGCTGTAAATGTCACAGCTATTTCCATTTTATTTGCTCTCTTATAACAGCCCTTTTTCCTTTCAATCAAACTAAAGTAAACCGACACCCACTTGCAATAACCCTTAGGCAGTTGTACAGATCGATCACTTGGCTGGCACAGACAACACAGGATACAACCCAGGATATTCTCCATAACAAAAACTGTTATTCACATCCAACAGACATCTCTTGCTCTAACAGGCTCAAATTATGAGGGGCATGTTGATGGTTCACTAACTTCAGACAAGGAGCCAAAAAGAACACATCTCTTATCTGTCCCCACCTCATTGGCTAAGATGCTATTCTGGTTCTGAGTCACGTGTCTCTCCCACTTAGAAATGTACAGTGGCTCCTGGCTGCTCTCAGTTTTAATAGGGAAAACTGATTGTAACCATGGAGGAGATGGAAACGCTCCGCTCCTTCAATAGAAACATTGTTTAGCAAAGTTATCAATAGCGGCGGAGTGGCCATTGCCAGATAGAAGGCTTGAATTTGACCGACCACACACAGGTCACATTGAGGAGCTTAGCGCTCTTGTGAGGAGGTGGTGGTGACACACACACACTATCAGACAGACGTCCACTCTGTTGTCTATGGCCTTTTAATCCTTTGTTCTGAAAGAGGCGGAAAGGTCAGGATTAACATCAGGGTCTATTACATAACTATCTATCATAGAGATTTCACTATATGAGCCATGTTTCCCTCTGAACTCAATATCAGTGCAACACAAATGTGAAATGTGATGTAAATGAGACAAAAAAAATTGTCATTAACATCAGTAGTTGTTTGCCAGACACCACTTAAGGTTATCCCAAACACCATTGAATGCCAAGACATGAGATTACACCAGTGCCACTTCTTCCTTTACGCAGACTATGTGCTACTCGTAGCCCCGTGGCTGCCTAGGGGGCCAAAAATAAATAAACTCAGTCGGGGTCTCAATTTACTGTTGGGATTTAGAAAAGTAGAATTCACAAGGTGCATTTGGTAGGGCATCAGCAGTTTTCTACTTGTTATGACATTCAATGAGCCCATGTCAGCTAACATTGCTAGGTAGGTAGTTTAGCCAGCTATCTAAACCTCGTAGTCGGCCTAATCATTACCGGACACGCAGGGCATGTGCTCAGGGGCCCTGACCTCCAGGGGGCCACCGTTGATATCGTCGCCAAAGTCATGGAAAAATGCGTAGAATTGCAGAAAATTGGCTATAAAACGGCAACATTTTCTCTGCCCCATGGCAAAATGTGTAGAATTAGGATGGAAATTGTGCATTAGGCAGGTACAGTGTTTCATTTTTGGAAGGAAACTCTAAACTAAAACTAACAACCAATTATGCCCACAACACAATAGTTAGAAATGTCCAATGCCCCTGTCAGTTTGAATACAAAAAAAATGCACATTTCTGTATCCTTGTAGAATTTGACCATCTGGCAGGTGTTTCTCTCGTGGTGCCAAGTTCCGGGTAGAGAGCTCTGTGTGGATGTCTCCTGGGCTGGGTGCCACGACTAAGAGTCACTGACTCTGGCCCCACTGTCTGGTGGTGCTTTAACTGTTGCTAAAACACAGTCGGAGAGAGAGAGGATGCTGTAGTAACATTTTGTGCAACAGTTGGCTAACAATTTGGCATCATATATAGCTGTCGGTTTTTACAGGGTGGTTGTATCACATTGAACATTGAGGTAGAGTATGTATCTGTCTGCCTGGACTCATATACCTCAGGTAAGTGAAATGGGGGGACATGGTGATGATGATGATTGTGGAAAGATTGTCAAAGTTGTGAATCTGAATAGCATTAGGAAATTAAACAATGTGTAGGCATATTTAGGAAGACCTACCTCACATATTTTGGATGTTTCTGAGTTTGTGGGAAACATGTATTTAATCTCGATAACTAAGAGGTTAAAATGAGGGAGGTCAGTTTACTGTTTTGGTCAGCAGCATGTGCTTGCAACTGATAGGTCACTGGGCAGTGGTCTGCTCTCTCTGGCTCTGAGAGGCAGGGAATGATTGCTCGGATCCAGAGTAACGGGATTTTGCCCCGCCTACAAGATGCACTGATTGTTCTTGTTTGTTCAACGAATCAACTTCCCGGTGCGCACTGAACTACTCCGCGTCAATTTCACGTTCAATGAATAGCCTTCTCAAACTTGTTGATGTTGACGAAACCTTTTACAACTTTGAAGAACATATTGAAGGTAAAGCACATTGAAATACAAATAACGATTATGGAATAGACTTTATTGGCGTTTTTCTCTATATAGCCACACAGTCAACTTCAACCAATTGACAGGCTAAATCAATGAAATCGTACGGAGTTTATGAAATGAGTCTCATTGTATTGCTGATATTCAAATTGACAATGAAATATAAGGATGGAGGCAATTGAATATTTCATGTTATAACTGAGAAATAAACGCGTCACACTGGCCACGGTTTGTGCTGGACCTCTGCAAAGGTAGGATATTCTTATTTTCCTTCAGCATACAACATTCCTTGTTCACTTATTGACATTCATTACATCCTACGATTATAAGTTAGTTTGAGGGAACATCGATGTGGGTAATAGAAATATCATGCAGTCCATCGACTGTCATGTCAAAAATACAGTATCTGCTTCTGCCATGACTCGAGTCGCATCGTATCCTTATAACATAATCATATTGCTTGGCATGCCTGGCAGTGTTAAAACAAATAACAGTTATTAGGCGTATCACTTCATTGAAAACTTTTTCAAAGACCATAACTAAGGATCCTCTTGAACACTTTTTAAAAATGTCTATAATGAACTAATCAGACTTTCAATATGGACAGTAATTAATATTGGGAGGCTGGGTGCGTGATGGATTACACAGTGATACCCACTGGTCAGTTGGACAGGTTGCTGACATTCTGCACATAGCTCCTCTCTCTATTGGCTTTTTAACATGACCCCTAGCCAGCTGTTATACAGGGCAGCATGTGTGCAGCAACAACTGGAGGAATACCCATAGGGGTCCCCAGTCCTACTCTATAGCACCCTTGTGCCTCTGATTCTGCATGTTTCTAAACACTCCTTTGTATGCATTTACCCCATAAAGCCTTTGTAGACTAACTAAACCTTTCTCTCTTTACCGTAGGCTATATATCTACCTATAATATGTGCCATCTCCATTTTATTCTGAGTGAAACTCTCTCGGGATGCATGCAGTATGAATGTAGCTTACACTGGCTCTCATCCTAGACAACTCTATCTGAATAACACCCCTTGCTTCTCACAGCCAGGCTCTCTCAGCCTCAGACAGCTTCTCTTCTTCTGTAATGTGTGACATGACTTTGTCAGGCCTGGGAAAGTGATTCTCTAGCTCACAGGAAGTGTCAGTCAGGGCCCTTTCTCTTTCTGTCATATTGAAACTACAATGTTTTCTTCACAGATAAAATAAGTTCACAAACCTTCTCCCACACTGCAGTGCCAGGTGGCATGGAGGCAAAAATGTCCATTCATTAGAATCCACATAATAATCCTGTTGCTGCAGGATTATTTCCCTGCTGTAGCAAACTGGCTCAAAGATCCTACATCTGTACTAGAGAGTTGGAGATACTCTGATGAAGTGGCTGGTGGTGAAGAAGCATGGGAACGGTCTGTCCGAGAGACTGTGGCGGCACTAATGACATCACTTCTATGGAAATGACAGAGTCGGACTGGCCTTAAAAGGCATTTTTGTTTGAGATGACGTGAACCAAAATGTAATTTCTGAAAAAGATTCAGTGATTGGTCTGCCTGTTTGTAGCTGGACATAATGTGTGGTTTTGACAGGATGTTAAAGATGTCTATAACACCATTACCGTGTAGGATGATTAATACTGTAAACCTGTCTTCTCTACACACTACAAATTAGCCATATCTAGTTAAACCTCTCTCTTCATTCATTCAGTCAATCAATCAATCAAATGTATTTATAAAGCTCTTTTTACATCAGCCGATCTCACAAAGTGTTGTACAGAAATCCAGCCTAAAACCCCAAACAGGAAGCAATGCAGATCTATAAGCACGGTGGCTAGGAAAATCTCGCTAGAAAGGCAGGAACCTAGGAAGAAACCTAGAGAGGAGCCAGGCTCTGAGGGGTGGCCAGTCCTCTTCTGGCTGTGCCAGGTAGAGATTATAACAGCACATGGCCAAGCTGTTCAAACGTTCATAGATGACCAGCAGGGTCAAATAATAATAATCACAGTGGTTGTAGAGGGTGCAACAGGTCAGCACCTCAGGAGTACATGTCAGTTGGCTTTTCATAGCCAATCATTCAGAGTTAGAGACAGCAGGTGGGTAGAGAGAGAGAGTTGAAAACAGCAGGCCCGGGACAAGGTAGCACGTCCGGTGATCAGGTCAGGGTTCCATAGCAGGTAGACTGGGGACAGCAAGGAGTCGTCAGGCCAGATAGTCCTGAGGCATGGTCCTAGGCAGGTCCTCCAAGAGAAGAGAGAGAGTTAGAGGGAGCATACTTAAATTCACACAGGACACCGGATAAGACAGGAGAAATACTCCAGATATAACTGACTGATCCTAGCCCGACACAAACAATTGCAGCATAAATACTGGAGGCTGAGACAGGAGGGGTCAGTAAACACTGTGGCCCCGTCCGACGATACAGGGCCAACCAGGCAGGATATAACCTCACCCACTTTGCCAAAGCACAGCTCCCACACCACTAGAGCGATATCTTCAAACCACCAACTTACTACCCTGAGACATGGCCGAGTATAGCCCATGAAGATCTCCCCCACGGTACAAACCCGAGGGGGGCGCCAACCCGGACAGGAAGATCACGTCAGTGACTCAACCCACTCAAGTGACGCACCCCTCCTAGGGACGGCATGGAAGAGCAGCAGTAAGCCAGTGACTCAGCTCCTGTAATAGGGTTAGAGGCAGGGAATCCTAGTGGAGAGAGGGAAACCGGACAGGCAGAGACAGCAAGGGCGGTTCGTTGCTCCAGTGCCTTTCCGTTCACCTTCACACTCCTGGGCCAGACTACACTCAATCATATGACCTACTGAAGAGATAAGTCTTCAATAAAGACTTAAAGGTCGAGACCAAGTCTGCGTCTCTCACATGGATAGGCAGACCATTCCATAAAAATGTAGCTCTGTAGGAAAAAGCTAACAGTAAAACCTTGAATTCAGCCCTTGCCTTAACAGGAAGCCAGTGTAGAGAGGCTAGCACTGGAGTAATATGATATTTTTTCTCTCTCTCTCTTTTTGTTTATGGCCATGAAAGCAATTCCTTCTAGTTATCACAAACCAGTTATCGCAAACACATCACTTAACCCTATATAGAAGATAGAATGTGGATAATAGAGCATATCAAACCCAAATAGACTGTGTGTCAAATGCTTTGTTAGAACAAATCACATATATTAAGTTTAAATGAATGTGCCGTCATCTAATTCATTCCTAACAGGCTCAATCAGGCTTAATAACCCAGACATATCCTCCTGTGATTGTGGTTTAAACAAACACTGTCGGTCTGGTGAAAACCCACCTTTCACTGTTTTAGAATGAGACTGTGTTAAAGCTTGTCTGTCTGACTGACTATTTCACTCACAGCATACAGTGTTACATGTTCCACACCTCAATCTGGGCCCATGTAGGTGTCCACATTGGAGCAAGTGCTATTTTTAGAACACACAGAATACTGTAAATAAAAGGTGAAAGCTCTCCTTTCCTCCATAGACGTGGACCAAAACAACATTCAGCTCTTCTTAGGACAGATAGAGTCAGAGGTATACATAAGTATTCACTGCCAGGCTGATTAGTTGTGATGCACTTCATCAAGCAGAGTTGGGTTTAGGATGGCACTTTAATGTGTGTAGTGTGAAGATACAGTCACAGTACAAGGCCCTCAATGCACACAAGTATGCCTTTGGAGAGTGTTGGTATGATATGAATCCTTGTAGCCACTGATGTAAGATTCATGCGACAGATAAACATAGTACAGATCATTTCCAGAGGCATTTAAAATGATATTTGTGTTTACACAGGATTTTTCCACATAAGTAATTTCCATCTGTGGTCCATTTCGATCGTCATGTACCATCTGACATTGTTGTCACATGCACGTACAGTAAGCAACACAGAAGCAGTTGTATAGATTCTGTATACAAGATGAATCATCATGAATACAGTGGTTTGGTACATAATGTGTTCCTTTATTCCCCTCCACTACAGTGGGTTAATTAGTGATCAGATTCCAGTGAAGCCTGTAGCGTACTGTGAGGCCTATAGAGTACTGTGAGGTCTGTAGAGTACTGTGAGGCCTGCAGCGTACCGTGAGGCATGTGAGATCTGTAGAGTTCTGTGAAGTCTGTAGCGTACTGTGAGGCATGTGAGATCTGTAGCGTACTGTGAGGCCTGTAGCATACTGTGAGGCCAGTAGCGTACTGTGGGGCCTGTGGGATCTGTAGCGTACTGTGAGGTCTCTAGCGTACTGTGAGGTCTCTAGCGTACTGTGAGGTCTCTAGCGTACTGTGAGGCCTCTAGCGTACTGTGAGGTCTCTAGCGTACTGTGAGGTCTCTAGCGTACTGTGAGGTCTCTAGCGTACTGTGAGGTTTCTAGCGTACTGTGAGGCATGTGGGATCTGTAGCGTACTGTGAGGCCTGTAGCGTACTGTGAGGCATGTAGGATCTGTAGCGTACTGTGAGGCCTGTAGCGTACTGTGAGGCATGTGAGGTCTGTAGCGTACTGTGAGGTCTGTAGCGTACTGTGAGGTCTGTAGCATACTGTGAGGTCTGTAGCGTACTGTGAGGCCTGTAGCGTACTGTGAGGTCTGTGAGATCTGTAGCGTACTGTGAGGTCCGTAGCGTACTGTGAGGTCTGTAGCATACTGTGAGGTCTGTAGCGTACTGTGAGGCCTGTAGCGTACTGTGAGGTCTGTGAGATCTGTAGCGTACTGTGAGGTCTGTAGCGTACTGTGAGGCATGTGGGATCTGTAGCGTACTGTGAGGTCTGTAGCGTACTGTGAGACCTGTAGCGTTATGTGAGATCTGTAGCGTATTGTGAGGTCTGTAAGCGTACTGTGAGGCATGTGGGATCTGTAGCGTACTGTGAGGTCCGTAGCGTACTGTGAGGTCTGTAGCATACTGTGAGGTCTGTAGCGTACTGTGAGGCCTGTAGCGTACTGTGAGGTCTGTGAGATCTGTAGCGTACTGTGAGGTCTGTAGCGTACTGTGAGGCATGTGGGATCTGTAGCGTACTGTGAGGTCTGTAGCGTACTGTGAGGCCTGTAGCGTTCTGTGAGGTCTGTAGCGTACTGTGAGGTCTGTGAGATCTGTAGTGGACGGTGAGGCCTGTAGCGTACAGTGAGGTCTTTGGCATTCTGTGAGACCTGTGAGGTCTACTTTAACTTTTGTGTAGGAAGGGGATAGTAGGACAGGGTAAATGTGATTATGTGAGCAAGCAGGGTTTATGTTCTCCTCACAGCTTAACAGCACTCATGGTATTTCTGCATCACCCTCCAGTGCCTTGGAGCATAACGCAATCCTCTTACGTTACATATTAAACATCTAAATGGGTCTGAAAGTGTTCTGTTCAAACAGTGTTGTTCTCCAATCTGGTCTCCAAGTCTGTAACATTTCACCCTGAAAAAAAAGAGAACTTGAATTTAATAAAATCTTCTGCAATGTATGAATATTTTATGAGTGGTAGTACCTACAGTATGTCCATAATTGTTTGTTGTTCATGTAGCTTACTTTGTCTGTCTCCTTTTCAAGTCGTAGTTTTGTTTGATGACTCGAGTCCACTGGCGTTCTGTATCAGTAGTTCATCTGGCAGTATGGTCACTGTGGATCAAAGTATGATTCTCCTTGAAGAGGAGTCCTAGACATGCAGTAGACATGCAGTAGGAACTAGGGTATAGCCTGAAAGTTTTTGACAAAGGTATAAATCACAGCAGAGCACTAGAGCCTGCAGGCAGCTCTGTCCTCCACAGCACCAGCTGTTTCACTCACACACTCCGACTTCCTGCCATGCTGAGAGGAGAGCGGACTACTCTTATCAGTCAGAGATGCTACCATAGCTCTATTATAGTGTAGGCTTAAGCTAATAGAAAAGATGTTGACGATAATTCATGATAGCCCTGTGTGATACTTACAGGTAGTACGGTCAAAGTACTTCAAAGTATCTATTTTCTGAGTATTAACCATGCTTTGCACCACAGGAGTTTATTTAATTCTCTGAGAGCAGGCAGGACAATGAAATGTTCAGCTATGTATCCTCTTTGATCTCTCTCTGAATGGTTCTGTGACCCGTGTAAAAGTCTTAATGTAAAAGTCTTAACTGATTGCAGTACTTAGAGCTGCTGTTCTGTCCTCACCAGAGCTTTACATCATGTGCTTACTTTTCCATGGTCTTTATGATCGTTAACATGACTCTGTAATCTGCACATGCTTTGTTACTGCGTGCTGTTGACATGGCGATGGACTAACAATAAAATGGGGAGAAGACAGAACAATACTGTGAAACGTTTGATGGTCAGAAATGAGGCATGAAAGGAGGCTAGCGGTCAAGTAGTCAGACTGTAGCGTAGAGCGGTCGACCGCAGCGGTCCAAGTAATGGAAAATAGCCATCTCTGTCTCAGCTGTAACAGCAAAGTGACTCTGTGGTGGGTCCAGCTGTTGGTCCTAATAATGTACACCAGGCACAATAAATGATGAGGGCATTTGAGGTTCCTCCATCTGTGCCTGATGGCCTCGAGTCGCCGCACGTTCCTTTTTAGGGGAGGCCAGCATCTTAGAAAGGCTCGGGGACAGTGTGGTCTTCTGTACCGCTTTGTTCCTTTTCTTTAGCATATTTATTAATCATTTCCAGGTGCACGTTCATGTAGAAACCATATGTTATATGCACTGGCGATTTTAGCATGTACATCTTGGTGGGGCAAAAAAAATAAATGTTTTTGATGCGTGCCAGGTGGTAAACAGGTGGGGCCCTGAATGATGCATCGCCACTGGTTATATGACATGACTTCACTGTTGTGCTGTTACAGTGGAATATAACACCTTATTAATGAAGTGACTGTATAGAGGTTAGACCACTCTTCTCCTCCTGTCTCTTCATTCTAAGCACCAGCCTCTCGTTTAGTGGTGGTGACATCACCTGTTCACCTGAGCATGTCCAGGGCGACCGGAACGTGTGAAGCTGTAAAGAGAATTTATAAAGCATGTATAATGCATGCTGTTTTCCCACTGCCACGCTGAGCCTGCCAACAGGTTGGTCTGTGGAGAGGGGGGGTGGGGGTTGATTTAGAGAGGTGGGGAGGCAGCTGTGGAGCATGCTCAGACCGGACTAGATGAAAGGTCTAAAGGCATCCCGCAGTGTCGCCACGAGTCTCCGTTTCCCCCGGTAACTTAATCTGCTGCTGATGAGTCACGGACACAATCACCTTGGAAATTGACACCTGGAAGAGAGGTTTGTGTGTTTGTGCATGTGCATGTGCACGTGCACGTGCATGTATGTGTGTATGTGTGAATGCCGCTCTCTATTGTACTACCTTCCAACTTTAAAGGCATAATCTGAAGAGTGATATTTTAATTTCTCCCAAATTTGCTGTCGATCGTTTCACAGATTGTGGGACGTTTGTTCATTACTGAACATTGTTCATTATTGTTATTACCTAGCATAAAAATAATTGGATGGCTAAGACCTGAAGGTGAACTGTCTCCACATTGTCCTTCTTTTAGTAGGTCATTTGACAGAATAATACATTCAGCAGAGTACCTGTGTGTTGAGTGTTGTGTAGAAAACCAGCTGATAGTACATGGTACAGTATCCTACTGTAGGCAGCTATTGGAAACAAAATCGTTAAAAAATATTTTAAAAATTACCCCCTTTTTCTCCCCAATTTCGTGGTATCCAATTGCTGATAGTTACTGTCTTGTCTCATCGCTACAACTCCCGCACAGACTCGGGAGAGGCGAAGGTCGAGAGCCATGCGTCCTCTGAAACACAACCCAAGCAAGCCGCACTGCTTCTTAACACAGCGCGCATCCATCCCGGAAGCCAGCCGCACTAATGTGTCGGAGGAAACACTGTACACCTGGCAACCTGGTCAGCATGCACTGCGCCCAGCCCCCACAGGAGTTGCTAGTGCACGATGAGACAAGGATATCCCTGCCGGCCAAACCCTCCCTAACCCGGACGACGCTAGGCCAATTGTGTGCCGCCCCATTTGCCTCCCGGTCGCGGCAGAGCCTGGGCTCGAACCCAGAGTCTCTGGTGGCACAGCTAGCACTGCACCACCCGGGAGGCACAAAACAGTTTTTGATGTAGTGTCTACTAGTTCATCATTGGCTGCCAGTAATATTTGTACTGATCTCCAGATATTTGACCACGGCACCCAGGTGAATGAATCTCTTGGGGGTAGAGGGGCCAGTGCTGGCTAATCACTCAGTGATTTGAATCGGTAGATTTGTTTACTATGTCTCAAATTCAGTTGCAAATGCAACACCTTGGCACATTCATCCATCAATCTTCCCAGTTGTTGTAGTTGGCTAGGTCATATTAATTCAATTCATCTAACGAAGGTATTATTGATTCAGTTTAAACAGGTTACAGACCTCTTAAAGTTTGAACTTTGAACGTTCAAGATTTTAAAAGTTTGTTTTGAAGCGGAAAACATCCTCTTCCACTATCAAAGACCAACTTGATTTACAAGATCAAGGCCTGTACTTTAAAATAGAATAAGCACTATGACCATAAGCAGAATAAGCTATTTCTGCATAACGTTTACAATACTGTATATTAGTCAATATGTAGAGCTTAGGTCATGGGAAACTGGCTTGTTAAACCCAGATGGTTATGATTACCATTGACTTCTCTGTGTGTCTGCTGTGCTCTGACCTACATGTAACTGCCAAAATAATGAAAACACTTGAGTGAATGTTGGTGTTTCCTTTATTTTGGTATTTACCTGTATATCCTCTGTGGGTTGCTTTAGGGGTTATTTATACCCACGCTGTCTCTTCACACTGTTCGTAAAGAGGCCATGGAGCAGGCTTGTTGACACATAAAACTGTTAGTGTTGTTGACAGATACAGCCGTTTGAGTGTGTCATAGAGGACATGAAACCTGCCTGTTAGAGTGTGGGGTAGAGGACAGGAAACTTGCCTGCTCCGTACAGTAACAATGGAAGGCTAGAGCTCCATTCTGCAGTAACAGGTTATCACTTCATCAAAGCCTTCATCCAAGTGTTTTTCTCTTTCATAATAATTGTCTTCTTCAGACCCCCATGTCTCAGATATTTACACTTTCCCCATGGCAATATCACTTACCCATCACACAGTTTAACAAATACATCTGCTACTTAAATAATGTGATCGTCAATGTGTCTTTGGGCCTATGTACAGTATATTACACAGTGGGTATATCTGAACCTATAGGTCTACAATTACCTTTGCATTTGTACAGTGAAATATAGACTTGAGCACATGGCTAGTAGTTCAAAACTTCTCTTATTGGTTAATGTTCTCTGAGTCAGTAAGGTGTATGGTGGTGGACTCAGACAGTGGAGACACAGAGTAGCACTGCCTGCTAACAGCATAAAATGCATTACATGGAGATACCAGTGTAAGGACAGGTTAGTGTAAATGAGAAAGTGTGTGTGTGTGTCCCTCTACATATTTATTTGTGTGTGTTTTCTGTCTGTGTTCATTGTGTTTCCTGGGTGCATGTTGGTGTGCGTGTCTTTGTGTGTGCGTGTGTGTGTCTGCTTTGCTGTGTCATCGCCCTCAGCACCCCTATCACCTCCCTCTAACCTGTAGGACGTGTCTGTGCGGAGCCAGAGAGGACAGCGGGACACTGGCGCTCCAGACGACGGACTGCAAGAGCCTACCCAACCTACAACACAGGCATGGGACAGTAACCAATAACCTGGAGCCTACAGTACAGCATACAGTATAGAGCTCATCTTTTCAGTCAACTTCAAGACTGGAGTGTTGCCGGTACTTGGAGTCTTCCTGTTTAGCATTGGGAGTAGCAGACAGTCAGTCCTAGCAGCCAGCAGTGGACAGCAGGCAGCCAGCGAGCAGAGGGAGCGAGAGAGCTGTGAATGTGTAACTGGGCCTGCCAGTCCCGGGGGAGAGCGGAGGAGTACTGTTACACTCCCTGAAAGACCTTATACATGTTTCATCTGCTCCTTGGAGAACAGACGCCCACTTTGTCGTCTCATCCATCTGTCTCTCCTGGCCCGAGACGCTGCTGCAAATCGCTTGTCTCGCCGTCGCCCGACGACCAGCAACAGCCACACATCTCCCCACAGCTGAGGACCAGGCCAGGCCCAGGGTATCTGAAGGGCTCACCTCCTCACCTGTAAGCTAACCTTGAAAACCAGTGGTGAGGAACCAGAAGAGTATATAAGGCTATATGAGAGATCAGTAAATGAGGACGACCCAGTATTTTTTGAGTGTCTCTGTGCTATTGGAGCATCTTGGCACCTGACTCTCAACAACCAGCTACCCCCTCAGCTTCCGCCAACTACAGATCCCAGCAAGCCTGCCAACTACTAAAACGGCGAGCCAGCCAGCACCTCTCCTCCAATATCCACTGTCCTAGTAGCAGTCTCTGAGTGTGATTGTGAGTCTGAGCCTCGACCATGAACGAGAACTTACGGCCCCCGTCGCTCCAGTTGAGTGTCCCCCGCGATGCCCCTGCCTACTCGGATGGTGGGAATGGTGGGGTCTCGGATGGTCCTGTGTGGTCAAGCTCGTCCACCCCAACACTACGACGCAAGCGCTTCAAGATGCGGCGCATGAAGAATGTGCCTAGCGAGAGAGAGAAGGAGAAAGACAGGGGCAGGCTGGTGAATGGGTGGCTAGTCTCTACCCGCTCCCACTCGGGCTCCAAGGAGTACCTGCAGCTGCCCTCCATCGAGATCACCCCATCCAGTGACGAGGATGGGGCCACCTGGTCTAACTGCTCTACGCCCAGCGCCTCACCCCGACGAAAGCGCTTCCTGCTCCGCAAGTGGCTGAGGGTGAGAGAGAAGAAGGAGCACGCCGGCAGCGAGAGCAGGTTGGTATGGAGTATTACCTCCCCCAAATGTAAACTTTTCTCCTTTCTTCCCTCCTGTTTCCCCCTTAAACCCTTCATGCTGCTTTGAGCCTGCTGTCACGGTCCACTAACGTTTTGGCCAGTACTAACACTAACAGAAAGAACCTTGTCAAGGTCCTTGTCATGTTAGAATGTCTCTTTTTTTTATTGAGCTGTAAGATTGAATATGAATCACAGGTTTATGATTGTGAGGCAGCAGCCTGCTGCCCATTGTATTCAACATTATATATATGTTTTACACACACCACGAGGCAGGAATAAAAGCTGTCAGTTATACAGTAGCGCCTTGATGCAGCATTCAAATGCACCATGAGCTAGAGGTAAGAAAATCATTCGGAAAATCCCTGCTGAACTGCACATAGATGTATTTAGAGAACATAGAGGCCTAGGATCAGTGGATTCATGCAGCCTAATGATTTGGTTACTGTGCATTACCATGTGAAAAGCCCCATGATCACTAGTTTCAAGTTATATTGTTACATGCACAGGATACAGCAGGTGTAAAACTGTATAGTGGAATGCTTAACCTCTGCGCTCTTTCCTAATATTCAACAATAGAAGTAGTAATATAGATAAGAAATAAAACACTTGAAATGCAAGACAACACAAAGAGGAAAAGAACAAGAATGCAGTCATATACAGGTCTTACCGTACACATAGATCAAATCAAATTTTATTGGTCACATACACATGGTTAGCAGATGTTAATGCGAGTGTAGCGAAATGCTTGTGCTTCTAGTTCCGACCATGCAGTAATATCTAACAAGTAATCTAACAATTTCCCAACAACTACCTTATACCCACAAGTGTAAAGGAATGAATAAGAATATGTACATATAAATATGTGGATGAGCGATGGCCGAACGGCATAGGCAAGATGCAGTAAATGGTATAGAGGACAGTATATACATATGAGATGAGTAATGTAGGGTATGTAAACATTATATAAAGTGGCATTGTTTAAAGTGACTAGTGATACATTTATTATGTCCAATTTTTTATTATTAATGTGGCTAGAGATTTGAGTCAGTATGTTTGCAGCAGCCACTCAGTGTTAGTGATGGCTGTTTAACAGTCTGATGGCCTTGAGATAGAAGCTGTTTTTCAGTTTCTCGTTCCCAGCTTTGATGCACCTGTACTGACCTCGCCTTCTGGATGATAGCGGGGTGAACAGCCAGTGGCTCGGGTGGTTGTTGTACTTGATGATCTTTTTGGCCTTCCTGTGACATCGGGTGGTGTAGGTGTCCTGGAGGGCAGGTAGTTTGCCCCCGGTGATGCATTGTGCAGACCTCACTACCCTCTGGAGAGCCTTGCGGTTGTGGGCGGAGCAGTTGCCGCATCAGGCGGTGAAACAGCCCGAAAGGATGCTCTCGATTGTGCATCTGTAAAAGTTTGTGAGTGTTTTTGGTGACAAGCCAAATTTCTTCAGCCTCCGGAGGTTGAAGAGGCACTGTTGTGTACGCCGAGGAACTTTAAACTTTCCACCTTCTCCACTACTGTCCCGTTGATGTGGATAGGGGGGTACTCCCTCTGCTGTTTCCTGAAGTCCATGATCATCTCCTTTTGTTTTGCTGACGTTGAGTGTGTGGTTGTTTTCCTGACACCACACTCCGAGGGCCCTCACCTCCTCCCTGTAGGCCATCTCGTCGTTGTTGGTAATCAAGCCTACCACTGTAGTGTCGTCTGCAAACTTGATGATTGAGTTGGAGGCGTGCATGGCCACGCAGTCATGGGTGAACAGGGAGTACAGGAGAGGGCTGAGAACGCACCCTTGTGGGGCCCCAGTGTTGAGGATCAGCGGGGTGGAGATGTTGTTTCCTGCCCTCACCACCTGGGGGCGGCCCGTCAGAAAGTCCAGGACCCAGTTGCACAGGGCGGGGTCGAGACCCAGGGTCTCGAGCTTAATGACGAGTTTGGAGGGTACTATGGTGTTAAATGCTGAGCTGTAATCGATGAACAGCATTCTTACATAGGTATTCCTCTTGTCCAGATGGTTTAGGGCAGTGTGCAGTGTGATTGCGTCGTCTGTGGACCTATTGTGGCAATAAGCAAATTGGAGTAGATAAGGTCTTACCGTATACACAGGTATTACCGTATACACAGGTCTTACCGTATACACAGGTATTACCGTATATACAGGTCTTACAGTATATACAGGTCAGTCCAGTGCCAGCACTGTTAATACAATGTGCAGGGATACTTGAGCGATTAAAGAAGGAATGTACATGTATAGTCCATCAATCAATCAATCAAGTTTATTTTATATAGCCCTTCGTACATCAGCTAATATCTCGAAGTGCTGTACAGAAACCCAGCCTAAAACCCCAAACAGCAAGCAATGCAGGTGTAGAAGCACGGTGGCTAGGAAAAACTCCCTAGTCCATTCGGAAAGTATTCAGACTCTTTGACTTTCTCCACGTTTTGTATACTTGCAGCCATATTTCCTCATCAATCTACACACAATACCCCATAATGACAAAGCAAAAACTGTTTTTGATTTTTTTTTTACAAATGTAAAAAAAGAAAATAAGGAAATATCTAATTTCCATAAGTATTCAGACCCTTTACTCAGTACTTTGTTGAAGCACCTTTGCCAGCAATTACAGCCTCGAGTCTTCTTGGGTATGACGCAACAAGCTTGGCACACCTGTATTTGGGGAGTTTTTCCCATCCTTCTCTGCAGACCCTCTCAAGCTCTGTCAGGTTGGATGGGGAGCGTCGCTGCACAGCTATTTTCAGGTCTCTCCAGAGATGTTTGATCGGGTTCAAGTCCGGGTTCTGGCTGGGCCGTTGTCCTGTTGGAAGGTGAACCGTCGCCCCAGTCTTTCCCTCGATCCTGATTAGTCTCCCAGTCCCAGCCACTGAAAAACATCCCCACAGTATGATGCTGCCACCACCATGCTTCACCGTAGGGATGATGTCCGGTTTCCTCTAGACATGACGCTTGGCATTCAGGCCAAAGAGTTCAATCTTGGTTTCATCAGACCAGAGAATCTTGTTTCTCATGGTCTGAGAGTCCTTTAGGTGCCTTTTGGCAAACTCCAAGCGGGCTGTGCTTTTTACTGAGGAGTGGCTTCCGTCTGGCCACTCTACCATAAAGGCCTGATTGGTGGAGTGCTGAAGAGATGGTTGTCCTTCTGGAAGATTCTCCCATCTCCACAGAGAAACTCTTTCAAAGTGACCATCATGTTCTTGGTCACCTCCCTGACCTAGGCCCTTCTCCCCCGATTGCTCAGTTTGGCCGGGGGGCCAGCTCTAGGAAGAGTCTTCGTGGTTCTTAACTTCTTCCAATTAAAGAATGCTAGAGACCATTGTCTTCTTGAGGACCTTCAATGCCGCAGAAATGTTTTGGTACCCTTCCCCAGATCTGTGCCTCGACATAATCCTGTCTCGGAGCCCTGTGAACAATTTCTTCGACCTCATGGCTTGGTTTTTGCTCTGATATGTACTGTTAACTGTGGGACGTTATAAACACAGGTGTGTGCCTTTCCAAATCAGTACGATACAGTACAGTACAGGAAAGAAAAGAAAAGAAAAGAAAAGTAGAGCAGGGTATAGGTCAGTACTATACAGTACATTACTGTACAGTAGATTACAGTTTTTTTAAGTACTGTAGAGTACACTATAATTTACTGTGTTGTACTGTACTGTATTGGTCTATAGTCTACTGTACTTTACTGTACTGCACTATAGTTTACTGTACTGAACTATACTGTGCTATACTGTGCTGTACTATGTTGTCCAAACTTGTCAAACATAAATGACTATGATGGGTACAGAATTGATCACAAGTCATTTTGATATCAATCATTTATTCTAATGAGCTCCAGCCCCAAACAAAACCAGTCTTCTTCTTTGGGAGCGGCAATCATTAGAATAATAGCCAGTTTAATTAGACAGATATATAAAAATGGTATCCACGAGTTCATCTGACTCTGGGGAAGTAGATAAATGGTCTCATTGCTAAAAATCTCAACATATTCCTTAAGCGTTAACGTCCCAATTTTGTAAAAATGTTTTGACTTTTAAACGTTCACACCCCTACAAAGGCAAAATGCAGAAACTACATAATTTGTTTTACTGCAAAATCTGACTTCTAAGTATTTTTTTGTCTTGGCAGACAGCAATTCCTGACACTCCATTACATATTCTGGCTTGTTCTTTTGTCAGGAAACTAAATACCACATTAATCAGATAATATACCTGGGCATTACAGATCAGACTTTTGATCAAATTCGTAGTTACTGCGTTTTGCCTTTGTAGGGCAGTGTGTGAATGTTTAAATGTTAAAACGTTTAAATGAAAATGGGAAGTTAATGTTGAAGGGATACTTCCTTTATCTACTTCCCCAGAGTCAGATGAATTTGTGCATACCATTTTTATATATCTGTCCAGTATGAAGGAAGTTATAGGTAGTTTCGCAAGACAAAGCTAACTAGCATTAGCGCAATGACTGAAAGTCTATGCTATCTGCTAGACGCTAGTTAGCAATTGCGCTAGTTCACAACATCTTCAAATTGCACGCAGAGACATAGAAGTGGTATCTACAAGTTTATCTGACTCTGGAGAAGTAGATAAAGGGCCTCATTGCCAAAATCCCGAAGTATCCCTTTAAGAAAAAATACTTAACCATGTATGTTTTTTTTCTTCCACAAAATTTAAATCACTGTGCAGGTATCACAAAACTACCACTAACAGGTCCAGATCATTATCATCATAAAAAATATATATAATCTTTAACTAATTCCTAACGCAACAATGCTGTAATGTTATTGATAGATATGCATCTTTAAAATGATTTGCCAAGGATATAAAGCGCTCCGCACGTGCCCAAGACAGGTCGCGGGAGACAATGCACGCAAATGGATTTTGAATTTTGGAATATATATACCTTTCAGATGAGACGTCGAGCGTGCATAATCTCGATGTTAATTTTGGCCAAAACACTGCAGACTCAAGTGATCACTATCGAACACAACAGAAAGTAGCCACTTGATAAAGGCCTTAGGGGCCAAGTGTTCGGTTTGAGATTCAGCCATTAACTGCAGTAGATAACTTCATTGCCCTCTATTGGTCATATTCAAAATACGCAATAGGAACGTATTCTGCATTGTGCACCTGGAATTTATGAATATTTCTTATTGTTTTAATGGAAAACCCTTAATAGCCAGTGTGTAGAGTTACACTCAAACACACGAAGGGGGATATTACATGTTCTACCTTTGTGTACCTATTCAGGATACATGACAATGAAGATAATGACAGGGGACCCATGGTGTCATAGTGTTACCATCATTCTGTTACCTGGTGTTAATCCACATCACTTACTGTAGTTAAATAACTAAAAGAGATTTTTTGCAAACTCAAGGTGTCATGTCATAGCTGACACCACATTCTTTCTGCAGGCATCTTTCAATCTTAATTCGGGAGCGGGTAGAGGCTTGAGTTTTTGGAAAACATGGTCACATAAAAAACTGAGGGAGATTTTAACCTCATTCTATTACCCAGCTTCACATCTACACTGTTTTTCAAGTAAATGTTTTTTTTGTAAAATTGACAATGGAATTTGTTAAAAGTAGTCCTTAACTTTGCAATCAATGGTTTTAGTTTGGCATACTTTTAAAGTGAAAAAAGTATCAGCGTCATTCTGTTACCATGGAATTGCCTTACTGTTTGGAGTCACGGTTTAAGAAGCAGAGAATTCCACAGCACACATGATCATCTATTCTCAACTTCTTTCCTGTCCAGTAGAAGAACCATTAGTTTCTCAATTTATTGACATGAGAAAAGAGCTAGTTGTAATTTGTTCTAATATGTACAGTATGTTGGACATACTGCTCTTTCATTGAAATTATGTGAGAACAACGTTGATTCAACCAGTGTGTGCACAGTGCGAGGTTTGCACCGGAGTAACACACAGCACACTAACATCAAGCGTTTATTTCACTGTTCACCTTTATCTGTTGTATACGAAGCATGTGACAAATGACATTTGATTTGATTTGTCAGCATATTACACAATAAGATGAGAACCTGCAGTGCAGACTGTATTCTTGTTATGTTAAGGGGAATGGAGAAGCTTCTAGTTCTGCTGGTATTTGTGTTCTCCCTCTCCCCTAGCAGGGAGCAGAGATGGTAGTAGCAGATGGTAGACATATAGAGGGTTATTATGCCATGTCTATGCCATTTGACTGAAAACATCCTATTTTACCGAGAGGCATGTGTGCATAACCCTATCAGCTCCCTAAGTTAGAAAAACTGTACCATTACCTTTTCAGACTAATCACAACTTTACCCCCCTCTAGGAGTGCAAAACCAGTTTGTTCACACTGTATTATCAGTCAATGGTTCACATACACATACAGTATTCCTTTCTGCTGCTGAATTGTCCTGTCTTGGCCTGTTTTGCTGTGAAATAAGTGATGTATGAAGACTGAAAAGACCAACAGTGGGCTTATGTTACAAAAACCACCACAACTCAATATTAATGATCCCATCATCAATTATTTATTTGGCAGTATTGCAGACCCAAGCTATTTCCATCATGTTGGGTAGAGGCGACACAGATAGCGAACATAACGAGATATTTACATATTTTTCTCCATCTCAACTCTTGTAGCCCTAAGGGAACCACTGCCTCTGACTGCCTCTGCAGCACACAGCCATGAATTAAGCATTCATAAAGGAAGCTGTGACCAATGACAGCACACTAATTTCAGGGCTGTGCCATTGATCCAGACTTAACCCACAGTGGATGTCTGTTTGTCATATGCTGTTCTGGCTCCAGCGTTCTCCTCCCACTCTTCATATTGCTATGATTTACAATGTAGTGCAATGGGGGCTGTCAGTGCCAGCAGGGGAGTGTGTAAGTGCATGGTCAGAGCAGCCTTGATGGGAACAAGGAACTGCTTCTTGCTCAGGTGATGTAGTGAGGAAGTTGGGGGATGGTCTGCTGGAAGCTACTGTATACATCCCCTGGCTGGCTCTCAGTTCCAATACCATGGCCATATTAGAGATTCTATGTGCAATTGCAACACCACAATAAATGTACTTTATACATTATTCACTCCCACAGTATGGTTCTGGAAATGGATGGTCTGTCATACTAGCCTTTGCACACCGATAAAGTATGGTTTCCAGGTTTCCTATTTTGCAGTGAGGTTCTGTCTGTAGCAAGCGTTAGGTGAAGCCATTGTAGTCACATCTGGTTCAAGGCCATTGTCAGTGTACTTGAAAGCAATGCAATAAGCATTCATTGTGTTGTAATTGTTCCTGTCACCACAACAAGCAGGGCATTGCCCTGAACTCAGTCATTTCAACAATGCGAAAAGTAAATCAGTTACAGAGGAAGTATTGTTTTATTGTTACATTCTTACTCAAGAGTGATTGTGTATATAAAAATGTGGCTATGAGCTATCTGTTTCACAAGGTAAATCTTGTAACCTGGAGGAATGGATGACTCTAGTTTCTACGGCTACAGGTAACTACAGCTTCAGTGCAAGCTCAAGTGCGACCTAGCTGTGTATTTAGTCAGTTAATGTATAAACATGGTACGATGACATTAATAGTTAAACTGGCTTGTGTGACTTATGTACCCCTCCGGACGTTCTTAGCACATTTTAGCAGGACTTCACAGAGAACACCCATCAAACATGCTGTGAGTACAGTACGCTAACTACTGATAATGCTATAAGTTGTACCATGGGAGAATACTGGGCCATGGTTTAGGCACTATTCCTTAGCAGTTAGCTGAATTCCTGTTCGACAATCCAAGACAGTGCACAACTATGTGTGCTTTGTCTGACTCGGAACAGTGTTTCAAATGAGCGTCTAGGCCTAATCATTGCCAAAGACGTGTTTGATAGGGTCTGAAGTTGTCTTAGATGTACTATTATCTGTCTAGAGTTTGAATTGTTTCAATGGCAAATGTATTCCAGTTTGTATGAAAATCCCACAGTGTGGATTGTCTATCATTCTCTCATACAGCAGTAAGATTGAAAGGGAGACAGTCGGACATAGCATGACACACTTTGTTCAGTCAGAGGTCAGATCTTTCCCGTCTCTGACACAAGGGACAACTCTGTTCGGAGAATATATTGGAATTGGGTCTTCATTTGTGTCTTACCAGATATCAAATCTGATCCATATCAAAACTGATCCATCTGTACTGTATGATATCCAATAAAGTATTTGTTACAGTTTTAGATAAGTCCTCTTGATAGTACCAGTCAAAAGTTTGGACACACCGACTCATTCAAGGGTTTTTCTTTATATTTACTATTTTCTACATTGTAGAATAATAGTGAAAACATCAAAACTATGAAATAGCACACATGGAATCATGTAGTAACCAAAAAAGTGTTTAAAAAAATCTACATATATTTTAGATTCTTCAATGTAGCCACCTTTGCCTTGATGACAGCTGTCACGACTCCCACCGAAGGTGGCCCCCCTGCCTGTTCGGGCGGTGCTCGGCGGTCATCGTCACCGGTCTACTAGCCGCCACCGATCCCTTTTTCCTTTTCTGTTTGTTTGGTCTTATTGGTTGCACCTGTCTCTTATTTTGTTTCTTGATTCATGTCTATTTAAGCCTGTTAGGCCCGCTTATGTTTGTGCGGGATTGTTTTCTGTTAGTCAGGGTGTGCGTGTTTGTGTTCCTGTCCGTTTGTGCCCTGTGTTGGGTTGGACTATTTTTCTGTCTATTTTTCGCCTATGGTTTTGGGCGTTCGTTTGGGAATCCAAATAAAGACAGTTTTCCCCAGTATCCTCTGCTCTCTGCAATTGACTCTGCACCCACCACTCCAGGCGATTGTGACAACAGCTTTGCACACTCTTGGCATTCTTTCAACCAGCTTCACCTGGAATGCTTTTCCAACAGTCTTGAAGGAGTTACCACAAATGCTGAGCACTTGTTGGCTGCTTTTCCTTCACTCTACAGTCCAACTCATCCCAAACGTTTGGGTTGAGTTGGGTAATTGTGGAGGCCAGGTCATCTGATGCAGCACTCCATCACTCTCCTTCTTGATCAAATAGCCCTTACACAGCCTGGAGGTCTGTTTTGGGTCATTGTCCTGTTGAAAACAAATGATAGTCCCACAAAGCGCAAACTAGATAGGATGGCGTATCCTATACAGAATGCTGTGGTAGCCATGCTGGAACTTCTTATGGCTGCAATCCCGGTAACGGGATGATATGACAACAGCCAGTGAAAGTGCAGGGCGCCAAATTCAAAACAACAGAAATCTCATAATTAAAATTCCTCAGACATACATGTTTCTTATACCATTTTAAAGCTTAATGCCTTTCACACCAAACCACAATAAGCACAGCCATTTTTCCAGCGAAAGATAGCAGTCACAAAAAGCAGAAATATAGCTAAAATTAATCACTAACCTTTGATGATCTTCATCAGATGACACTCATAGGACTTCATGTTACACAATACATGCATGTTTTGTTTGATAAAGTTCATATTTATATTAAAAAATCTGAGTTTACATTGGCGCGTTACATTCACTAGTTCCAAAAACATCCAGTGATAGTGCATAGCCACATCGTTTCAACAGAAATACTCATCATAAATGTGGATGATAATACAAGTTATACACATGGAATTATAGATATACCTCTCCTTAATGCAACCGCTGTGTCAGATTTCCAAAAAACTTTACGGAAAAAGCAAACCATGCAATAATCTGAGACGGAGCTCAGAACAATAGTAAAATTAGCCGCCATGTAGGAGTCAACAGAAACCAGAAAATACATGATAAATGTTTCCTTACCTTTGATGAACTTCATCAGAATGCAGTCCTAGGAATCCCAGGTCCACAATAAGTGCTTGATTTGTTCAATAATGTCTGTTATTTATGTCCAATTAGCTACTTTGGTTAGCGCGTTTGGTAAACAATTCCAAAGTCACAAAGCGCGTTCACTAAAACGTGACGAAATGTCCAAAAGTTCCGTAACAGTCAGTAGAAACATGTCAAACGATGTTTTGAATCAATCTTTAGAATGTTGTTAACATACATCTTGAATAACGTTCCAACCAGAGAATTACATTGACTTCAGATGAGCGATGGAACGGAGCTGCCTCTCACGTGAACGCGCGTGGTCAAAGCATGGTCACCTCATGGCAGTGGTTACTCATTCCTGTCTCCTTCGGCCCCCCTTCACAGTAGAGTCATCAGACAAAGTTCTATTGACTGTTGACATCTAGTGGAAGCCGTAGGAAGTGAAAACTCACCCATATCTCGCTGTAATTTCAATGGGAGCTTGGTTGAAAATCTACCAGCCTCAGAAAAAATCCAAACAGGAAGTGGAACTTCTCAGGTTTTTGCCTGCCATATGAGTTCTGTTATACTCAGACATAATTCAAACAGTTTTAGAAACTTCAGAGTGTTTTCTATCCAATACTAATATACTAATAATACTAATAATATGCATATATTAGCAACTATAACTGAGGAGCAGGCCGTTTACTCTGGGCACCTCTGTGCACCTTTCATCCAAGCTACTCAATACTGCCCCTGCAGCCATAAGAAGTTAAGTGTGCCTTGAATTCTATGTAAATTACAGACAGTGTCACCAGCAAAGCACCCCCACACCATCACACCACCTCCATGCTTCACGGTGGGAAATGCAGAGATCATCCGAGATCATCTGTTCACCTACTCTGCATCTCAGAAAGACACGGCGGTTGGAAGCCAAGATCTCAAATTTGGACTTATCAGACCAAAGGACAGATTTCCACCCGTCTAATGTCCATTGCTCGTGTTTTTTGGCCCAAGCAAGTTTCTTCTTCTTATTGGTGTCCTTTAGTAGTTGTTTCTTTGCAGCAATTTGACCATGAATTCACCTGATTCACGCAGTCTCCTCTGAACAGTTGATGTTGAGATGTGTATGTTACTTGAAGCATTTATTTGGGCTGCAATTTCTGAGGCTGGTAACTCTAATGAACTTATCCTCTGCAGCAGAGGTAACTCTGGGTCTTCCTTTCCTGCACTTGTTGGTTGAGCTGTTCTTGCCATAATATGGACTTGGTCTTTTACCAAATTGAGCCAATAAGTGTTGTGACAAGGTAGGGGTGGTATACAGAAGATAGCTCTAAGGCATTAAGGAAAGAAATTCCACACATTAACTTTTAACAAGGCACACCCTTTTATTGAAATGCATTCCAGGTGACTACCTCATGAAGCTGGTTGAGAGAATTCCAAGAGTTTGCACAAGAATATAAAATATATAACACTTTTTTGGTTACTACATGATTCCATACATGTTATTTCATAGTTTTGATGTCTTCACTATTATTCTACAATGTAGAAAATAGTAAAAATAAATATAAACCCTTGAATGAGTAGCTGTGTCCATACTTTTGACTGGTACTGTACATCAAACGTACCCATTGGTAAGTGCAAGTAACTTACTGTAGTTACATTGTAACTTATTGTTTCAGTTTAACAAGTAAAGGTTTGTGTTTAATCTCCATACTGCCATACGGCTATGTACACTGTATGTCAAGTTTATATTTAAGAAATAAGGCACGGGGGGTGTGGTATATGGCCAATATACCACAGCTGAAGGCTGTTCTTCGGTACGACGCAAAGCGGTGTGCCTGGATACAGCCTTTAGCCGTGGTATATTGGCCATATACCACAAACCCCCGAGGTGCCTTATTGCTATTATAAACTGGTTACCAACATAAATAGAACTGTAAAAGTACATGTTTTGTCATACCCGTGGTATACGGTCTGATATACCACAGCTGTCAGCCAATCAGCATTCAGGACTCAAACACCCAGTTTATATTATGGTGTGTATTTGGTGTAAATGTGATTCTTACCATCCCATCTCAGAGCCTGTAATAACTCCTCCAGTCTGGTCTTGTCTCTGTCTCCCAGTTCAGGAACAGGGCCAGCTTTATCTTGAGAATGTGTGTGTGGTAGTGTCTCAAGTGTTTTGATCAGATTGTGTGAGTGGAATGTTTGTGTTAGGGGAACCTGGAAGTGTTAGTTTAGTTTGGGGGGGGACATTGTATGAGTGGGGGGGGGGGGGGGGGGGCAGTGTGTGAGTATAGTGTGGGGGGGTCTGGCAGTGTGTGAGTATAGTATGTGTGTGGGAGGTCTGGCAGTTGTAGTCGCTTTAGCCCCTGTGGATTCTCTGTTGTGAGCAGATAAGACCTGGAATTATTTAGGGAATCAGGACAGTATCTTTCACCAGGCATTAGTGTCTCTGTCTGGACCGTGGATTTAAGTATTTCAGAGACAAAACATTTCGGCAAGATATTGGAGATTGAAGATAACAGTTAACAAGACTTGGAAAGTGTTGCTAATGCAATAGAAGAGATTAGAAATGCCTCCCAAATGCATTTTTAGAAGGGTTATTTCTGATATGGTTTGTTGAAGAGATTCCCAGGAGCAGATTATTATTTTTCTTTAGTGTACAGGTTTTCCTCAGCTTTCAACTAAGGAATGTGGTGAAGGAGAAATGTTAACCCTGCTCACGTTTTTTTGTAAGTGGCTATTTCTTGCGAATCAACCACTGTTGATACTTATACAGATAACATAATAGGAGATATGGTTGCCGAGGGGATGGTTGTCTCATAGTCTATTAAAGTCCTCCATTTTGTTTGGATTGCCTCTCAGAAACTCATCCTGAAAAGCAATTGCTTTGGAATTAATTCAAAGCCCGGAGAAAACACCATGACCACTACTCTGTATGCCTCTAAGTCTGATGTAATGCCAGTGCTCTTTAAACCTACAGTGTTTTGTTACATCTCCTACAGTAGCTATCATGTTCAAAGCACATATTGAACCAATTGTGTATGAGTTATGAATGATTTAGTGAGGCTTTATGCTACGTCAACTTTCATTGCTTGTGTTTTGAAAGAGGCATGCACAATGGTGTACACTCCATACACTAGTCTGACCATCACACACATTCAAACAAACTCAGAGCAGTGAGTTTACTAATAACCTACACCTGATTTATTGTAGAGCAGGTGCAATCCAGGCATTTCTGAATGTTTCACTAGGGTATACATCTCCCTCCAACCCTTAAAACAACATTAATAACTACCTGGAAAACTTAGGCAGAACTTCACTGTCTGGCATGCTAGTTGAGAAACCACAGACGCTAAGTTGACAGTGGGGAATATGACCAAAGCAACAACAAAAAAAGGCCCTCTCTAAAAACCTATGGCGTCATGGACACTCTCAAAACACGTAATGATTGACAGTATTTTACTGAAGCATTATTTGGCCTAGTCTGCAGTTTTAAACTGGCTCCTCAGAGGCAACGTGATGAGTAAAACAGATTTCATAGGTTCTGTTTTACTTTTGAATACCGTGAAGGAGACTGGAGGAAACATAGCTCTCAGTTTCTCTTTGGATAATTCTGAACATCTGTCTTATGCAAATCTATTATGTTTAAAGCTGCCCCTACTTTTCAAAGAGGAACTTTGACATCGTCTTTAACATGATCATGTATGATCATGTTAAAGACGATGTCAAAGTTCCTCTGAAAAGTGCTCATCCTTAGATATCAGACCATTTCTCCATGTCAGCTACCTACAGGTAATGCCAAAATAAAGGATACACTTGAGTAAATGAGGGATGCAAAGTATATTGAAAATAGGTGCTTCCACACAGGTGTGCTTCCTGAGTTAATTCATCAGTAAACATCCCATCATGCTTAGGGTCATGTATAAAAATGCCCAGTTGCCCGTTATTTTTAGCTACCATGGCTAGAAGAAGAGATCTCAGTGACTTTAAAAGAGGCGTCTCAAAGGAGCATAGGGTTTTTAAAGGGTGTGGGTGTGTGTGCGTGTGTGTGCGTCTCAGTCACCAGATCTCAACCCAATAAAACACTTCTGGTAGATTCTGGAGCGGCACCTGAAACAGCGTTTTCCACCACCGTCAACAAAACACAAAATTATAGAATTTATCGTGGAAGAATGGTGTTGCATGCTTCCAGTAGAGTAGCTGTTCTGGCAGCTCATGGTGGCCCAACACCCTATTAAGACACTTTATCTTGGTGGTTCCTTTATTTTGGCAGTTACCTGTCTATCTGGATGGACTTAAAATGCCTCTAACTGGGAATCAAATCAGTATACAGAGATAGAATGTGTTTAACGGGTATCCAAGCAGCACAGCAGGACGGGTGGGATTCTATTAAATGCCACAGTATACGGTTGGTGAACATCTCCACCACAGATCTTTACCTCTGTATCTCTGTATGACTCATGATCAGTGTTTGTGTGTGTCTTGTAGTGCTATCTAGTGGGTATAACTAAGAAGTACATCTATTGTAGTGTACTGATGTACATATTCTCAGGACACAGAATCACTGTAGCAGTGAAATGTTCTATGAATGCACCTGGAGTGGGTAGGGCCACATGGTATGTTTTCATAGGATTTATTCTGTGAGTGATTGTGTATTGGTGTATGACTGACATGTGTTCCTCTCTGTTGTGTTCTGTCACACAGCAGCCAGCAGAGCAGCCACGACGATGACTCCTCTCGCTTCCTGACTCCCTTCATCCGAGAGGAGAGGTAAATACAAGAAGATTCTGAATTTACTTGTATGTGTATTCTGTTGTTTGTATTCTACGTTTTGTATTTATTCAAAAGGGTTTAATTGTTTGTGTGGTTTGATGAAAGCAAGGGGAGAGCGCTGACTGTATGAATCAGGATGCTCAGGAAATGACTCTATTCTGTCTACTTATTATACTGCTGCTTTTTCACCACTAGATGGCAGTTGGTCCTCAGCCCTACTCTTTTTCACCACTAGATGACAATTTTTTAAATGTATATTTATTTAACCTTTATTTAACCAGGTAGGCAAGTTGAGAACAAGTTCTCGTTTACAATTGCGACCTGGCCAAGATAAAGCAAAGCAGTTCGACACATACAACAACACAGAGTTACACATGGAGTAAAACAAACATACAGTCAATAATACAGTAGAAAAATAAGTCTATATACAATGTGAGCAAATGAGGTGAGATAAGGGAGGTAAAGGCAAAAAAAAAGGCCATGGTGGCGAAGTAAATACAATATAGCAAGTAAAATACTGGAATGGTAGATTTGCAGTGGAAGAATGTGCAAAGTAGAGATAGAAATAATGGGGTGCAAAGGAGCAAAATAAATAAATAAATACAGTAGGGGGAGAGGTAGTTGTTTGGGCTAAATTATAGATGGGCTATGTACAGGTGCAGTAAACTGTGAGCTGCTCTGAAAGCTGGTGCTTAAAGCTAGTGAGGGAGATAAGTGTTTCCAGTTTCAGAGATTTTTGTAGTTCATTCCAGTCAGTGGCAGCAGAGAACTGGAAGGAGAGGCGGCCAAAGGAAGAATTGGTTTTGGGGGTGACCAGAGAGATATACCTGCTGGAGCGCGTGCTACAGGTAGGTGCTGCTATGGTGACCAGCGAGCTGAGATAAGGGGGGAACTTTACCTAGCAGGGTCTTGTAGATGACCTGGAGCCAGTGGGTTTGGCGACGAGTATGAAGCGAGGGCCAGCCAACAAGAGCGTACAGGTTGCAGTGGTGGGTAGTATATGGGGCTTTGGTGACAAAACGGATGGCACTGTGATAGACTGCATCCAATTTATTGAGTAGGGTATTGGAGGCTATTTTGTAAATGACATCGCCGAAGTCGAGGATCGGTAGGATGGTCAGTTTTACAAGGGTATGTTTGGCAGCATGAGTGAAGGATGCTTTGTTGCGAAATAGGAAGCCAATTCTAGATTTAACTTTGGATTGGAGATGTTTGATGTGAGTCTGGAAGGAGAGTTTACAGTCTAACCAGACACCTAGGTATTTGTAGTTGTCCACATATTCTAAGTCAGAACCGTCCAGAGTAGTGATGTTGGACGGGCGGGTAGGTGCAAGCAGCGATCGGTTGAAGAGCATGCATTTAATTGTACTTGTATTTAAGAGCAATTGGAGACCACGGAAGGGGAGTTGTATGGCATTGAAGCTCGTCTGGAGGGTTGTTAACACAGTGTCCAAAGAAGGGCCAGAAGTATACAGAATGGTGTCGTCTGCGTAGAGGTGGATCAGAGACTCACCAGCAGCAAGAGCGACATCATTGATGTATACAGAGAAGAGAGTCGGCCCAAGAATTGAACCCTGTGGCACCCCCATAGAGACTGCCAGTGGCCCGGACAACAGGCCCTCCGATTTGACACACTGAACTCTATCAGAGAAGTAGTTGGTGAACCAGGCGAGGCAATCATTTGAGAAACCAAGGCTATCGAGTCTGCCGATGAGGATGTGGTGATTGACAGAGTCGAAAGCCTTGGCCAGGTCAATGAATACGGCTGCACAGTATTGTTTCTTATCGATGGCGGTTAGGATATCATTTAGGACCTTGAGCGTGGCTGAGGTGCACCCATGACCAGCTCTGAAACCAGATTGCATAGCGGAGAAGGTATGGTGGGATTCGAAATGGTCGGTAATCTGTTTGTTGACTTGGCTTTCGAAGACCTTAGAAAGGCAGGGTAGGATAGATATAGGTCTGTAGCAGTTTAGGTCAAGAGTGTCCCCCCCTTTGAAGAAGGGGATGACTGCAGCTGCTTTCCAATCTTTGGGAATCTCAGACGACACGAAAGAGAGGTTGAACAGGCAAGTAATAGGGGTTGCAACAATTTCGGCAGATCATTTTAGAAAGAAAGGGTCCAGATTGTCTAGCCCCGCTGATTTGTAGGGGTCCAGATTTTGCAGCTCTTTCAGAACATCAGCTGACTGGATTTGGGAGAAGGAGAAATGGGGAAGGCTTGGGCGAGTTGCTGTGGGGGGTGCAGTGCTGTTGACCGGGGTAGGGATAGCCAGGTGGAAAGCATGGCCAGCTGTAGAAAAATGCTTATTGAAATTCTCAATTATAGTTTATTTATCGGTGGTGACAGTGTTTCCTGTCCTCAGCGCAGTGGGCAGCTAGGAGGAGGTGTTCTTATTCTCCATGGACTTTACAGTGTCACTTTACAGCTTGAAAAAGCTAGCCTTGGCATTTCTAACTGCCTGTGTATATTGGTTTCTAGCTTCCCTGAAAAGTTGCATATCACGGGGGCTATTCGATGCTAATGCAGAACGCCATAGGATGTTTTTGTGTTGGTTAACTTCTTATGGCTGCAGCCCGGCGTCGGTACACTTATGACAACAGCCACTTCAAGTGCAGGGCGCGAAATTCAAAAGATATTTTTTTTAAATATTTAACTTTCACACATTAACAAGTCCAATACAGCAAATGAAAGGTACACATCTTGTGAATCCAGCCAACATGTCCGATTTTTAAAATGTTTTACAGCGAAAACAGCACGTATATTTATGTTAGCTCACCACCAAATACAAAAAAGGACAGACATTTTTCACAGCACAGGTAGCATGCACAAAGCCAACCTAACTAACCAAGAACCAACCAAACTAACCAACAAACAACTTCATCAGATGACAGTCTTATAACATGTTATACAATAAATCTATGTTTTGTTCGAAAAATGTGCATATTTCAGGTATAAATCATAGTTTACATTGCAGCTACAATCAGAAATTGCACCGAAAGCAGCCATAATAATTACAGACACCAACGTCAAATACCTAATTACTCATCATAAAACATTTCTGAAAAATACATAGTGTACAGCAAATGAAAGACAGGCATCTTGTGATTCCAGCCAATATTTCCGATTTATTAAGTGTTTTACAGCGAAAACACAATATAGCGTTATATTAGCTTACCACAATAGCCAAAAATACAAGCCATTTCCCAGCAGTAAAAGTTAGCGATCGTGACAAACCAGTAAAAGATATATAATTTTTGACTAACCTTGATATTCTTCATCAGATGACAGTCCTATAACATCAGGTTATACATACACTTATGTTTTGTTCAAAAATGTGCATATTTAGAGCTGAAATCAGTGGTTATACAATGTGCTAACGTAGCTACTATTTCCCACAACGTCCGGATATTTTTCTGACACTTTTTCTGACACACATATTCTGACCAAATAGCTATTCATAAACATAACTAAAAAATACATGTTGTATAGGAAATGATAGATCCATTAGTTCTTAATGAAATCGCCGTGTTAGAATTCTAAAAAATAACTTCATTACGACATCCAGCTTCGGTATAGCTAGAGTACCCAAAACTTGGGCGCCGACGACTAGTTCACATCTACGACAGATATATGAAATAGCATCATAAAATGTTTCTTACTTTTGCTGATCTTCCATCAGAATGTTGGACAAGGGGTCCTTTGTCCAGAACAATCGTTGTTTGGATTTAGAACGTCCATTTTCCCTCTTGAATTAGCAAGCACACTAGCCAAGTGGCACGAATCTCTCCATCGTCAACAAAGTCAGAGAACGGAACACGGCAAAACTCCCGAAAAAATTTCAATAATCTGATTAAACTATATTGAAAAAACATACTTTACGATGATATGGTCACATGTATCAAATAAAATCAAAGCCGGAGATAGTAGTCGCCTATAACGGCAGCTAAACAGAAGGCAAATCCAGGTACCACCTCGCGCTCTCCAGAAAACCGGAAATGGGGGACACGTCATACAAAGAGCTTGTATTCCACTTCAGACCAAGATAAACACTAAATTTCTTCTCCCACCGCCTCTTGACATCCAGGGGAAGGTCTATGAAGTGCATGTATACTCATACGTATCATGCCCATTTATAGGCAGGAAGTAGAACAGAGCCTCGATTTCAGACTTTCCACTTCCTGGTCAGGAAGTTTGTGCCAAATGAGTTCTGTTTGACTCACAGATATAATTCAAACGGTTTTAGAAACTAGAGAGTGTTTTCTATCCAATAGTAATAATAATATGCATATTGTACGAGCAAGAATTGAGTACGAGGCCGTTTGAAATGGGCACCTTTTATCTGGTTACTCAATACTGCCCCTGCAGCCCAAACAGGTTAAGGGCAGTCAGGTCTGGAGAGAACCAAGGTCTATATCTGTTCCTGGTTCTAAATTTCTTGAATGGGGCATGCTTATTTATTTATTGGTGAGGAAGGCATTTAAAAAAAAATAACCAGGCATCCTCTACTGACGGGATGAGATCAATATCCTTCCAGGATACCCCGGCCAGGTCGATTAGAAAGGCCTGCTCGCTGAAGTGTTTCAGGGAGTGTTTGACAGTGATGAGTGGAGATCGTTTGACCGCTCACCCATTACGGATGCAGGCAATGAGGCAGTGATCGCTGAGATCTTGGTTGAAAACAGCAGAGGTGTATTTAGAGGGCAAGTTGGTTAGGATGATATCTATGAGGGTGCCCATGTTTACGGCTTTGGGGTGGTACCTGGTAGGTTCATTTATAATTTGTGTGAGATTGAGGGCATCAAGCTTAGATTGTAGGATGGCTGGGGTGTTAAGCATGTTCCAGTTTAGGTCGCCTAGCAGCACGAGCTCTGAAGATAGATGGGGGGCAATCAGTTCACATATGGTGTCCAGAGCACAGCTGGGGGCAGAGGGTGGTTTATAGCAGGCGGCAACGGTGAGAGATATGTTTTTAGAGAGGTGGATTTTTAAAAGTAGAAGTTCAAATTGCTTGGGTACAGACCTGGATAGTAGGACAGAACTCTGCAGGCTATCTTTGCATTAGATTGCAACACCGCCCCCGTTGGCCGTTATATCTTGTCTGAAAATGTTGTCGTTAGGAATGGAGATTTCAGAATTTTTGGTGGTCTTCCTAAGCCAGGATTCAGACACGGCTAGAACATCCGGGTTGGCAGAGTGTGCTAAAGCAGTGAACAAAACAAACTTAGGGAGGAGGCTTCTAATGTTAACATGCATGAAACCAAGGCTATTACGGTTACAGAAGTCATCAAAAGAGAGCGCCTGGGGAATAGGAGTGGAGCTAGGCACTGCAGGGCCTGGATTCACCTCTACATCACCAGAGGAACAGAGGAGGAGTAGGATAAGGGTACGGCTAAAAGCTATGAGAATTGGTCGTCTAGAACGTCCGGAACAGAGAGTAAAAGGAGGTTTCTGGGGGCGATAAAATAGCTTCAAGGTATAATGTACAGACAAAGGTATGGTAGGATGTGAATACAGTGGAGGTAAACCTAGGTATTGAGTGATGATGAGAGAGATATTGTCTCTAGAAACATCATTGAAACCAGGTGATGTCATCGCATGTGTGGGTGGTGGAACTGAAAGGTTGGATAAGGTATAATGAGCAGGGCTAGAGGCTCTACAGTGAAATAAGCCAATAAACACTAACCAGAACAGCAATGGACAAGGCATATTGACATTAAGGACAGGCATGCTTAGTCGAGTGATCATAAGGGACCAGTGAGTAGTGAGGTTGGTTGGGGTAACGGCGATTCAGACAGCTAGCCGGGCCATCAGTAGCAAGCTAGCATAGGATAGAGGTCTGTTTTTAGCTTCCGACGGTAGATTAGTGGGGTTCCGTGTGGTAGAGGGGATCAATCCAATTGGCAAAATAGATATAGTTATAGTGACCCAAGAAAAATTGTCCGGTAGACCTATTCAGATAGCAGCCGATAAGACAGCTAACGATTAGCGGGCCGCAGATGGGCGTTCAGGTAACGTCGCGACGGAGGGGCCAGTTGGATAACTCCCTCGGGCAGATAACGTCGGTAGTCCAGTCGTGAATTGGTCCTCAACACTGCTCTTTGTCACCACTAGATGGCAGTTGGTCCTCAGCCCTACTCTGTTTCACCACTAGATGGCAATTGGTTCTCAGCACTGCTCTTTGTCACCACTAGATGGCAGTTGGTCCTCAGCAGTGCTCTTTGTCACCACTAGATGGCAGTTGGTCCTCAGCAGTGCTCTTTGTCACCACTAGATGTCAGTTGGTCCTCAGCAGTGCTTGGCATCTGGACTGTAATGCTCATTATTGACAATTTAGAGGCACTTTTCATGGTGTTGGTAATGATTGCAATGAACATGTTCTTCTATGGGACATGTTAGTCTTCAATTTAGCTGTTTTTAATTATTGTAATTCAGCAACAATAACAAGAAGTAATATGATAAGGTAAGGATTCAAGGCACTTGATATTATCAAGCAATCCATCAAATGTATTTATAAAGCCCTTTTTACATCAGCAGATGTCACAAAGTGCTATACAGTAACCCAGCCTTAAACCCCAAACAGCAAGCAATGCAGATGCAGAAGCACGATGGCTAGGAAAAACTCCCTAGAAAGGCAGGATCCTAGGAAGAAACCTAGAGAGGAACATGGCTCTGAGGGGTAGCCAGTCCTCTTCTGGCTGTGCCGGGTGGAGATTATAAGAGTACATGGCCATTAAGGCCAGATTGTTCATCAAGATGTTCAAACGTTCATAGATGACCAGCAGGGTTAAATTATAATCACAGTGGTTAAGGGTGCAACAGGTTAGTACCTCAGAAGTAAATGTCAGTTGTCTCGAGACGAGACGAAAACAGCAGGTCCGAGACAAGGTAGCACATCCGGTGAACAGGTCAGGGTTCTATAGCCGCAGGCAGAACAGTTGAAACTGGAGCAGCAGCACGACAGCCAGGAGTTATCAGGCCAGAAAGTTCTGAGGCATGGTCCTAGGGCTCAGGTCCTCCGAGAGGGAGCGAGAGAGGCCCCATCCGACGATACCCCCGGACAGGGCCAACCAGGTAGGATATAACCCCACCCACTTTGCCAAAGCACAGCCCCCACACCACTAGAGTGATATCAACAGACCACCAACATACTACCCTGAGACAAGGCTGAGTATAGCCCACGAAGATCTCCTCCACCGCACGAGCCCGTGGGGGAGCAAAACCTGTCAAAACCACGTCTGTGACTCAACCCTCTTAAGCGATGGCATGGAAGAGCACTAGTAAGCCAGCGACTCAGCCCCTGTAATAGGGTCAAAGGCAGAGAATCCCAGTGGAGAGAGGGGAGCTAGCCAGGCAGAGACAGCAAGGGCGGTTCGTCGTCCCTCACTAAGTGAGTGACCTGTGATCATTACGCATGCTAAATTTGCTAGCAATGTAATTCACATGTTAGTGGCAGGGCTTTAAAAGTGAGTGAGAACATACTGTTCCCCCCTCTCTGTGGTGTGAGTGGGATGTGGTGTGAGTGGGTGGATGGCTGCGGCTCCAGCTCAATATTACCTCTGTCAGCAGTGGGGATATATTGCAGTGGTCTCAGGGAGCACAAATGTCAGGCATGGGGAGTAAATCAGATAGAGAACAGAGAGAGGGAGAGAGCGTGGTGCCTGCCTGCCTCCCTGCCTGGAGAGAGAGAAGATCATACCTCAGCTATGAGATACCACATCAGGAGGAACTCAATGGCCTGAGCTCACTCTGGAGAAAGGGAAGGCTGTTTGAAGCTTCTAAAGGCACCTGTCATATCTGCCTCTTTCAAATGCTGCGTCTTTGTAATGAAAATGGATTCGTCATACAGTGGTTTAGTGGTGACAGAAAAAGATTAGACATTCAAACAAATCACAGCCAAATTGACTGAGGAAACTTGAAGCAGTGATAATGGTTTTGAATAAATTGAAATACAGTATTAACCATTATTGAAGAATCAGCTGAGCTCGTGCTGTTGGAATCCCCCTTTTTATCTTTCTCTTCATTTCTCTCTCACTCTCTTCTATAGTATCTACGGTAGGCTACAACATTCTACTCTCCCTTTCCTCTCTCTCCCTCTTTCTCACTCTCTCCTGCTCTCCTCTCTGTCCCGCTCTTTTTCTCTACAGTTCCTCCCCCGCTATTTCTCTGTGTACTGCTCCGAATAGGAACCTTACGTTTGACCTTATGGGATTTCTCCTGAATGCTACTCTTTTCTCTCTGCTTGTAATACCTGGCTGCTGCTGCTGGGGATTGAACGGTCTGTACCCAGCTTTAGAGGGCACGGAATGTCATGTCTCCTCTGCAGGTAACAGCTACATTTAATGTCTGCTCTGGATGTTCTGTCTGATCTGTGGCTGTCTGCAGCGGTTTGTTTGCTTACAGTGAAGCTACAGCATGGCACAGGCTAGCTGGCTTACCGGTAGGCTAGCTGGGATGCCGGTGGCAGTGTGTAGATGTTCCTGTGTAATAGGAGCAGGCTAGGTTATTAGCGTTAGCATTCATTGCACCAGCTGAAGAGGTTTTGCTCTGACAAATGCATTCTGTGATTTGTTGTGTTTGCTAACTGGCTTACAAGATTATCCAGGATGACCGCCTCTTCTCTCATTGTTTTAGGTGCTTTTGCAGAATTCTGCGATTGGACAATAACTGTTGATTATGCCATGGGTTTGTTAAGGTATTCATCTGTATGAGTGAAGTATACGAGGATGCCCCTGTGAATGACATCTCCTTTCTCATCTCTCTGCCTTCCAGGTCTGACAGTGCAGCGGACAAGATCAGGTAAGTCTATACTCTCCCCTATGCTTCCTTTTCTCTGCTGCAGTGGTGGAACCTGTGCTGTGGGGTTATGGAGTGATGTATAGGTAGTGGGGTTAGATAGTGTGGTGTATAGGTTGTGGTGTATAGGTTGTGGGGTTAGATGACGTGGTGTATAGGTTGTGGGGTTAGATGACGTGGTGTATAGATTGTGGGGTTAGATGGTGTGGTGTATAGGTTGTGGGGTTAGATGACGTGGTGTATAGGTTGTGGGGTTAGATGACGTGGTGTATAGGTTGTGGGGTTAGATGACGTGGTGTGTAGGTTGTGGGGTTAGATGACGTGGTGTGTAGGTTGTGGGGTTAGATGACGTGGTGTGTAGGTTGTGGGGTTAGATGGTGTGGTGTATAGGTTGTGGGGTTAGATGACGTGGTGTATAGGTTGTGGGGTTAGATGACGTGGTGTATAGGTTGTGGGGTTAGATGACGTGGTGTGTAGGTTGTGGGGTTAGATGACGTGGTGTGTAGGTTGTGGGGTTAGATGACGTGGTGTGTAGGTTGTGGGGTTAGATGACGTGGTGTATAGGTTGTGGGGTTAGATGACGTGGTGTATAGGTTGTGGGGTTAGATGACGTGGTGTATAGGTTGTGGGGTTAGATGACGTGGTGTGTAGGTTGTGGGGTTAGATGACGTGGTGTGTAGGTTGTGGGGTTAGATGGTGTGGTGTATAGGTTGTGGGGTTAGATGACGTGGTGTATAGGTTGTGGGGTTAGATGGTGTGGTGTATAGGTTGTGGGGTTAGATGACGTGGTGTATAGGTTGTGGGGTTAGATGGCGTGGTGTATAGGTTGTGGGGTTAGATGACGTGGTGTATAGGTTGTGGGGTTAGATGGTGTGGTGTATAGGTTGTGGGGTTAGATGACGTGGTGTATAGGTTGTGGGGTTAGATGGTGTGGTGTATAGGTTGTGGGGTTAGATGACGTGGTGTGTAGGTTGTGGGGTTAGATGACGTGGTGTATAGGTTGTGGGGTTAGATGGTGTGGTGTATAGGTTGTGGGGTTAGATGACGTGGTGTATGGGTTGTGGGGTTAGATGACGTGGTGTGTAGGTTGTGGGGTTAGATGACGTGGTGTATAGGTTGTGGGGTTAGATGACGTGGTGTGTAGGTTGTGGGGTTAGATGACGTGGTGTGTAGGTTGTGGGGTTAGATGACGTGGTGTGTAGGTTGTGGGGTTAGATGACGTGGTGTATAGGTTGTGGGGTTAGATGACGTGGTGTGTAGGTTGTGGGGTTAGATGACGTGGTGTGTAGGTTGTGGGGTTAGATGACGTGGTGTATAGGTTGTGGGGTTAGATGACGTGGTGTATAGGTTGTGGGGTTAGATGACGTGGTGTGTAGGTTGTGGGGTTAGATGACGTGGTGTATAGGTTGTGGGGTTAGATGACGTGGTGTATAGGTTGTGGGGTTAGATGACGTGGTGTATAGGTTGTGGGGTTAGATGACGTGGTGTGTAGGTTGTGGGGTTAGATGACGTGGTGTGTAGGTTGTGGGGTTAGATGACGTGGTGTGTAGGTTGTGGGGTTAGATGACGTGGTGTGTAGGTTGTGGGGTTAGATGACGTGGTGTGTAGGTTGTGGGGTTAGATGACGTGGTGTGTAGGTTGTGGGGTTAGATGACGTGGTGTATAGGTTGTGGGGTTAGATGGTGTGGTGTATAGGTTGTGGGGTTAGATGACGTGGTGTATAGGTTGTGGGGTTAGATGACGTGGTGTATAGGTTGTGGGGTTAGATGGTGTGGTGTATAGGTTGTGGGGTTAGATGACGTGGTGTATAGGTTGTGGGGTTAGATGGTGTGGTGTATAGGTTGTGGGGTTAGATGACGTGGTGTATAGGTTGTGGGGTTAGATGGTGTGGTGTATAGGTTGTGGGGTTAGATGACGTGGTGTATAGGTTGTGGGGTTAGATGGTGTGGTGTATAGGTTGTGGGGTTAGATGGTGTGGTGTATAGGTTGTGGGGTTAGATGGTGTGGTGTATAGGTTGTGGGGTTAGATTACGTGGTGTATAGGTTGTGGGGTTAGATGGTGTGGTGTATAGGTTGTGGGGTTAGATGGTGTGGTGTATAGGTTGTGGGGTTAGATGACGTGGTGTATAGGTTGTGGAGTTAGATGGTGTGGTGTATAGGTTGTGGGGTTAGATGACGTGGTGTATAGGTTGTGGGGTTAGATGACGTGGTGTATAGGTTGTGGGGTTAGATGGTGTGGTGTATAGGTTGTGGGGTTAGATGACGTGGTGTGTAGGTTGTGGGGTTAGATGACGTGGTGTATAGGTTGTGGGGTTAGATGGTGTGGTGTATAGGTTGTGGGGTTAGATGACGTGGTGTGTAGGTTGTGGGGTTAGATGACGTGGTGTATAGGTTGTGGGGTTAGATGACGTGGTGTATAGGTTGTGGGGTTAGATGACGTGGTGTATAGGTTGTGGGGTTAGATGGTGTGGTGTATAGGTTGTGGGGTTAGATGGTGTGGTGTATAGGTTGTGGGGTTAGATGGTGTGGTGTATAGGTTGTGGGGTTAGATGGTGTGGTGTATAGGTTGTGGGGTTAGATGGTGTGGTGTATAGGTTGTGGGGTTAGATGGTGTGGTGTATAGGTTGTGGGGTTAGATGACGTGGTGTATAGGTTGTGGGGTTAGATGACGTGGTGTATAGGTTGTGGGGTTAGATGGTGTGGTGTGTAGGAGGCTGCTGTCCTGTCACCCTATGGCCCCCAGCCCGCCCACCCTGCATGTGCTAGATCTGTGGCTTTGTCCCTGCTGACTGAGGTGTCTGAATACGCTTTTCATTTGGAAAGGCGAGTCGTGAATACAGTTGCAAGCCATGGAATGTCATTGTTTGTTTTTACTGGAGAAACAACATCAGTCACAATATGGGAAACAAACAGGGCTTTGTTAGTGGACAGCAGACTGCTGCCATTCGTCTGTTAGCTACTCTGATTGGTCGGTTTGAAGATCTGTGTGCAGTCACTTCATTCTGAAGGGTCTCTTTAGACTGTTACACCTGTGGAGACACTTGCCAGGTCTGAGTAACACTGTTTATATGACACAAGCCCAAAAGGTGAGTGATAGTATTGCAATGGGGAGGTATGAGCGATGCATGAAGGTTTTGATTTGGATGTGCAGTATGGTAGTTGTCTTTGTTCCCCTGTCATTACTCCTTGTGCATGTTTGTAGAAGGGGAAACTACTATCAACACACAATTCACAGTTCAGTAGGTCTGTCAGCAGTGTGTTATTTTAGTGTGGATGTGTGTGTTTATGGGATGACTGATTGTTGTTGTGTTAAGGTTGGGATTGCTGATTGAAGTGATTTTATAGGTAGGGAGAGGGGTCTAAGGACAATGTTGATGTGTTTGCAGGTGAAACTGCTTAAAACACAGGGAGCTGATCCTCAGTTGTCCCTCGTCATTGTTAGGCAAGTTTGAGGTAATTTGTCTTGGGTTACCATGGTTACTTACAATTAATGCAGTTACACAGATATATCCTCTTTCATAACTATCTTGTAAAATTTTCAAAATGCATTCCTATTGGTCGTTAATATCTATGACCTTATCTGTTCAGATCATGAAGGACAGGATATGATCAGGCATACTGGTGGAGTGGTGGTATGTGTCTGGCCTGGCCTGAGTTGAATAGCCAGTCATGCGGGTTGTGTGATGAACAGACAGAGCCAGGTTTGGACCACTATAGTCCCTGACCACCATCACATCACGTGAGCTACAGATGGTCTACTAAACTCCATCTGATTCTCTTTCGTTTGTGTCCAACCATTATGTCCCTGCCTTTCAAAATAGCCAATACAATAAGCTCATAATAAGTGTATTATGGGAGTGTGGATGAAGCCGATTGTTGCTTTTCTATAGCCAACTTAAGTGTACCTACATGTCAGAAATGTATCTCATGCTTTAAGACAACACAGGATGGAAACATCGCTCTTCAGAAGCTTACCAAGCTCAAACCTCCAGCTGTAATGCAAGACAGTCATGGTTAAGGCATATCACTGAGAGCATCTTCATGCATTATTGAGAAGTGTAATTTCAGGGCACAGGAAGTGCCTTCTATCTTCCTAGGCTGTGCAGTAGAGCTCTGGGTTCTGTGGTCAACAGGGTATTTACCCTGCACTGAGACCAGAAGACTGGAGTGCTAATACCTTGGTGGTCATGATTCACACAATGATGACTTGCGATCAGTATGTTGTTGGTTGTATTGGCCACTGTAAGTAATACATGCAGAAATCCATTTAGTTGGCCAAAGTGTGGATGTGTTGTGTCTAAAAACTGTTTAAACCTGCACTTTTCAGGACTAAAATAAAAAGATGTTGACTTGAGTCGTGATATAGGTTTCGCTGCGTAGTAACAACAAAGTTTGTACGCTGTTGATTATTTGGTTGAATACACCAAGCCGATGTGTTAATTGGGGTATTTCGAAGGAAAACATAAAAATACAAGGGTGTTACCAATGGTAACGACAGTAAAACTGTTCGCACATTCTCTTAAATAAAATACATTCTGCTTATATACCAGAGGTAGCCTATGTGAAGTTATTGGTCAATTGCCTCCTGTTACACAGCTTGTGAATATCGTATGTATTAGCACCACGCAGGTTCAGCTAAATGGACTGTAAAGTTATTCATTCAGTGCTTGTGAGGCGTTATCCATTTACTCCTCAATGGAATAGATTTCTCACATCGTTTTTCTTCCGCCTTTCAATCGGTAGATCGTTGATTCATCCCTCCGTCCGTGGGGTGAGACATTACCTATTCCCCCTTCAGTTTGTGAAACCTGATCCTCCTCTTTACTCTGTTAGGGAGCCCTGGAGTAAACAAAATTAATAAATAATTTACAGAAAATTGACAAATTGTTGCAGTTAGGTGAATATTTTTTCAAATAATATTGCACCTTGTAAAGAGTCCATTTATACAGTAGTTGCAGTACTCCATCTTTGATTTTATGAGGTGACATTCACTAATGTTTGTCACTGAGCTATATAATGATGAAGATGATTATGATCATGGTGATAACAGTTATGATGATGGCGATGATGATGCCAATGATACGATAATGATGATGATTTGGGATTTTAAATGATGACGTGATAATGGATGACTGATAAATCTGGGTCAGGGACAGGGCAGGGCAGCTATGTCTGTAGGAGATACTGTGAGGTCATGACGCAGCTGCACTCCTCCTCCCCCTTCTTGCTCTCCCCTCTCTCTCTCAATCTCTCCGTGCAGTGGAGAGAAGTGCTGATATGCCTATTCACATAGATGCCGCTAGGCTCCAGTCTAGAGCAACTTGAGCTGCTAACGCATGTCTCGCAGCTCCTACAGCACCTAGAGAGAGAAAGGACGGGCGAAAGAGAAAGGAGAGGGAGAACGAGAAAGATTGAGAGAGAGGAGAGCAGAGAAGGAAGACCACCCTTGCCAGGTAACCACATCTCTGTGAGCCTACCCAGGACCTTCACACACACACACACACACACACACACACACACACACACACACACACACACACACACACACACACACACACACACACACACACACACACACACACACACACACACACACACACACACACACACCATGCCAAGACAACCAATCAGAGCGTCCGCGTCCTTTACCCATCCTCCTCCATACAACTGCTCATCCACACACAGCTGAGAGCAGCAGCAGCAGCATCTGTGGAGGAGAGGTACTGTAGGAATGTAACGTTACCAATAGAGCACCTGACCTGAGCAGGAAACTACCTCTTTACTGGAGAATTTTACAGGAAATAGCTTAACATTTTTATTAACCATATGGAATTCAATGCAGAAGATGAGAGTCGGATGTTGTGTGTTACATTTTTACTTTGATGGTTATAATGGAAGCATTTGAGTCACTCAACCTTAACTCTTTGGACTTGATGTAGGTTTTAATGCTTCTCAGAAGACCAACCTACTGAGACGTTTGCTGTCTACGTTAGACATCACATTTTATGCTAGCGTGAGACTTGAGCTGTCTTTGTTAGAGCTTGGGTGTGTTGTGTGAGAGGGGATGTGGTGATTGTACTCGTGGGTGCCGGGAGGATGACATAGCAGGCCAGTAGTGTTGTGACAGACTGAGGCTGACAGAGAGACACAGTGGGACAGAGAGCAGAGCGGGCGAGGCCATGAGAGCCAGGCGAAGGGACAGCATGGTGTTGTCTGTTCACCATGCACAAAAACAAGGTCAGGTTCTTTTGTCTCTATTCTTATCAAGTTTTTACCTATAGTTTATTAAGTCTTGTACCACATGTAAAATGAGTCTGTTCTACTCCTACAGTATTTCCTCTGTTAATAGAATGTGGTCTCTTCATATGAGGTTGACATCTTATGTGTATAAAAGTGTATTCCACTTTCTACTTTCCATTTTCTAAGAAAGTGAGTTGTGAGTAAAACTGCAGTGTTAAAGGTCCAATGCAGCTGTTTTTATCTGAATATCAAATCATTTCTGGGTAACAATTATGTACCTTACTGTGATTGTTTTCAGTTAAAATGGACTGTTTGGGGTGGTCTGAGTGAGGAGGGGGAAATTAAAAACGATCTGTTATTGGCAGAGAGGTTTGTAACGCTCTTTCTTACTGGTGTATTAACAAATTTACTGCCTGGTGATGTCACCAGGTAGGCCAAAATTCCATCCCACCAAAACTGGCTCTAATTTCAGGTGACCTTTTCAAACAGCTGTTATAAAAAAAGGGAATTATCATCATGTTCACAATATATAAAACGTTTTTGACTGCACTGGGCCTTTAAGACGTTTTTTCTGCTGATGGTGACATTGACTTCTCTAATCTTTGTTGTTGCATTTTGTTTCAATATCCAATTAACCTCCTGCAACAGTTTCAACAGCCCCAGTTTCCTTCCCTAAGCACTTCATAACAAACATAATACAGTATGTGGAATTTGATCCTTCGTTACAACACCTATATATGTAACATAATCAGATCGACACTCCAGTTAGCAGGCAGTAGCTTAAATCACTACAGAACATTAGACAATTATAGATGTTTATAATTGTTTAAGACCTTCAGTGGAGTATAGGGATCTTCCAGCCGGCTTGTGGGCCTCCCAAATCTGTACTGGGATCTGTGCTCCTCAGTCGGCTCCATTAGGGGTAATTTGGCTAGATTTATGTTCCCTGTAAAGCTGAGAACCCAGTGTGGCCTGCAGGCACTCCCTGTACCCCCACAGTGATGAATACCCGACAGATCATTTTCTGCTATCCTTCCGTAACTCTCTTTGTCTCTTTTCAATTACTGTGAATGATTGTCACTAATGAGCACATAGAGGGCTATTAGGAGAAGCCCACCTCAGTCCACCATTACTGCAACATGGAATATGATAATTCTGGAGGTAATAGATTGGTCCAAGTTAACCAGTTTACCAAGAGGGGTTTCTCTGACACACATAATACTATATGTGTTTACAAGTGTCTTGGTTTTTAGATTTTTTAAGACTATTTTAAGATTTACAGTTTCCAACAGTAACAGTTTGATCTCCCACATGGAGGCTGATTTATTAAACACACAAACAAACCAGTCAGAAAGTCTATCAGTCACAGTCTCACAGGGTTTAAACAGCTCCTGCTACATGCTGGGTGGGCATCTGTCTCACCTGAGATCTCCCTACACAGGTGAGGCTAGTTACCCAGCTAGACACTCAGTGGTCCCAACTGGTGTATTAATGATATGGCTGGTACTTTGTCTCTCATCTCTGTCACCAATAGGGAACTGTACATTTTGTACTAATGTTTTCCCCTCACTAATCCATCCTTACACATCCATTCGACCATGTGTCTGCAGGTAGACCTGAACTTGAGCTGCTGTGCTGTGACGTGCTGACTAATCATCAGACCTCTGGTGACTGGCTGTAATTCTGTTACGATCATTAGTGAATCTGTCCTGCTGCTTAGGCACTGTAAACACCTGCATCTCACCACATCAGCAGACAAGCTACTGAATGCTAATTGTACTGCGTACAAGCACTCATGTACCCATCATTATGAGCAGAGTCCATCTGTCCAATACCCAGTTAGGTAATTAAGTTAGATCCTTAATTGTGGAGTAGCGGTGGGCTGGTGATGAAAACGCTGCAGGCCCACGTGGGTAACTTACCAGGGATACTGCAGAACTACAGAGAACTGTCGACTGGCAGATGTGTTCAAAGAGGACATGCAGAACCTAAATAAATTTTAAAAATATCCCTCTCTTCTTCATCCCATCCCTCTTTTTTGGGAGGTCTCTCCCAGACTGCATAAATCAAGAGGTGTGATCTGTATCCTATCTGTCCAGACGTGATAGATTTCTCCCAAGCTGGCCTAAAGGTGCCATATATTAATCAATCTAGGGCAGTCCACCTGTAGTCCCGTGTAGCTCAGTTGGTAGAGCATGGCGCTTGCAACGCCAGGGTTGTGGGTTCGATTCCCACGGGGGGCCAGTACAAAAAAGTATGAATGTATGTACTTGTAAGTCGCTCTGGATAAGAGCGTCTGCTAAATGACTTAAATGTAGCCCAGGGGTGGGGAGATAGGAAGACCCTGGTTCAATGTCACTACCCCAGAGGGGCCAGCTCTCTGAGGGCATGGGTCTCTGTCACTCTGCCTACTCGTGGGATGAAAGTCCTGGAGGTCTGGCACTTGTCAGAGGGAGCTGTGAGGGTATGGAGAGACAGATCAACCAAAGCAGATGGTAGGATATGTAATCTGTTTGAAGCCACCAAATTTAACAATATCTCTCAGGAAAATTGAGCCAAATGTAAGATTTTTTTCAGCCTTAAATAACAAGCGTGGGTTTGAGGGAAAATCATCAGCCAGCCAAGCTCAGGGAACCACTTTAATGGGTGCCGGGAAGCCCACTTTCATACATAAGTGAGAGAGTGGGAAGTTATGAGTCTGCCTAGTGAGTGGAATCCAGTAATGTAAGACTCTCACCCTCTGAGGATATGAATTGATAGAATGAACTAAGGGCCGCCGAACAGAGTGATTCATAGGAGGTGGGCACAGGGCTGCATGTTGAGTCACTGGTGGAAGAGAGAGGCCTGGAAGATGAGCCACTGGCCTCCCACGCACATCATCACTCCATGGCCTTGGGTGATTGTTTTGTCTGTGTTCCCTGTAGTCAGTGGGCACTGGAGAGAGGCAGGGCTTTCCCCCTATATGGGTTTAAAATTTTCACCATCCCTTGGTAAACCAGTAGCTCTAAATGAGTTAGATCAAAATAATAGAGTTATCCTAGCCTAAGTAGATATCACAGAGTTGGCTCTATTATTGTAATCTGAATGAAGCCTGTCTTTCTCTTATGCCACTCTCCACACACACTCTTTATAATAATATGATAATAGCAGAACAGAGCACGCATCATCCTCAGCATTGAAAGATCATGCTGCTCTTCATCACGTTGAGCAAAGCCAGACAGGGACAATGTTCATATCCTCAGGCGTCTGCTAGCCTGGGCCTCCTTTGATAATGGGGGTTCTGCTGTATGTTGTTCCTCAGAGGACCAGGTATACAGATACTGACTCCCCGCCAGTGGGCTGTGGTGAACTGACAGAGCTCTCACAGTGCTCCCACCCCCGCCCGGTGGCATGCTTGGTGTTAGGCATCATGGTAATTCTCCTGTGTGCCACCCCATGTCTTGTTTCCTCAGCCATATTAAAGTCTCACGCCTTCTTCTCTACTGATAGGCCAAGCAGAGGAAGTGGAAGAAACTGATATGGAGACCACAAAGGTAGGATATACTGTATTCAATAAACAGACACAAGTACTGTAGTTTGTTTAAAAACACTCAAATCAAAGCCTTTAATATTGCACCATTCATACTGTACTGCTTATAATGTATATCCTACCCAGATAAAACACTTCACTCAGCTGTAACTATATTCAGGAATACCACCAGAGGGGGCACTCTCCATAGGGTGTGAATGCCCTGACTGCCCTGGCACTGTGTTGACCCAATGGCTCGTCAGTCTTCACATATCACAGTCTCATTAAATACTGTACTAGAGTTGCTGCCACTTGTCCTTTCCTGCAAGCACATGGTCTATCAGGTCTCTGTCAGCATTGTATTGTATAGGGACAGTCACCATGGCTCCAGTGTGCTCTGCACTGCACTGTACTGTCTGCACAGTCACCCTGGTTAGCTGATCCAGAGTTGGCCCACTACTGTACTGTATTGTATGTCCCTAAGGAACAGGATAGCTGTATCCTAAAACTAGATCCAGGCTAGATGTATTTTAACAGCTTTACCTAAGTTGCATTGGTGCATTCGCCCCACTCCAATTGTACCGGTGGATTTGTCAAACAGGGAAACACAACCAAATATGTCAAACCATTGGGGTAATAGATCACCTCTGAGATTACGCAAGCAGAGCTATGTAATATGTGTTGTTTGTGTCAGTTTCTGATGTCCATCAGAGTACACTGTAACCACCCTTTTGGTGGTACACGACCTGATGATGATGTAATCTCAGCTTTCCATCAATTCATCCCCTGAGGTCGGATTGTAGAGGATGTACTCTATCTCTTTGTAGGTTTTTGGAATGTGAAGTTTGGGCGTGCAAGGCTGTTTTCTGGAAGCTTTGGTAAATGATGCTGCTTTTTCATAGTGAGTGGCGTGGATCATCTGCTCAGCTCAAAATAGCTCAAGTGCCATCCTTGAATGCCTTGTGGGGTTTTGTGGCATGACAACTAACAGTAAACAGATGAAAAAGTGTGTGTGTGTGTGTGTGTGTGTGTGTGTGTGTGTGTGTGTGTGTGTGTGTGTGTGTGTGTGTGTGTGTGTGTGTGTGTGTGTGTGTGTGTGTGTGTGTGTGTGTGTGTGTGTGTGTGTGTGTGTGTGTGTGTGTGTGTGTGTGTGTATGAATGAATGAAAACAGCAGGCAAGGTCCACATATGGCCTTCAAACAGCAGGCAAACTACTCCTGACTTTGATAATGACGCATCCCATTTATCTCTATGGCAACAGAGTATTCTTTCTGGGGTCTGGAAAAATACAGAATGTTTGTTTTGCTCTTGGAATGTTTGTTCGTATCTCCTCAAGGTTTTTATTTCAGCTGTTCAGAAATATGAGGCAGACATGTAAATCGTCATGTGTCACTGATAGGAAAGGTTTAGAAGAGGGTGAGTGAAGTGGGAATCGTGAAGAAATAGGGAGGGTGAAGAATGTGGTGCGTAAAGTAACACGTGAAATACTTTAAGGTTGTTTAGCTATGGGGAAGAGGTGTCCTGGGGGGACGTGTAGTTCGATCTGGTCACGCAGCCTCGACCTTAATAATACCTTCCTCCACCAGGAAGTGTGGTTTGTAAGGATACGGGTTTGTAAGGACACCTCCAGTTCAGATACAAACCTCCAGTGGTTTGCATCTGAACACAGAGCTATAAACAGATAAGAGACCTGAAGCTGAAGTTGATCTCACCATGCATACACATGGGCATTCAGTTGTTATGAGAATAGAGGGTAAAGGTTACGTCATGATGCTGTGACTACACTCAGCACAGCAAGCATCACTGTTGTGTACAGTTTTATCCATTTGGAAAGGATTTAATACTCCAATGTGCAATTGACTTTTTTTTTTGTATTAAAGAGTAGGGGTGAGTATTAATAATGTCAGTCTGGTGCTATGTTTCCCAGCTTTATTAGAAGAAAGGCACAATCAAATCACATTTTATTTGTCACATGATTAGTAAACAACAGGTGTAGACTAACAGTGAAATGTTTACTTACAGGCCCTTCCCAACAATTCAGAGAGAAAAATGGAAAAATGAATAAATATACAATGAGTAACGATAACCTGGCTCATATGTGCAGGTAACTGCCAAAATAAAGGAAACACCAACATAAAGTGTCTTAATAGGGTGTATGGTCACCACGAGCCACCAGATCCACCAGAACAGTGTCAATGCACCTTGGCATAGATTCTACAATTGTCTGAAACTCTATTGGAGGGATGCGACACCATTGTTCCACAATACATTCCATAATTTGGTGTTTTGTTGATGGTGGTGGAAAACACTGTCTCAGGCGCCACTCCAGAATCTACCATAAGTGTATGATTGGGTTGTGATCTGGTGGCTCACACACACACACACACACACACACACACACACACACACACACACACACACACACACACACACACACACACACACACACACACACACACTTTAAACCATCTATGCTCATTTTTAGACCCCTCATTCAAAGTCACTGAGATCTCCTCTTGTAGCCAAAATAATGGGCAACTGGTTATTTTTCTACATGACTCTAAGCATGATGTGATGTATTAATTGCTTAATTAACTCAAGAACCACACCTGTGTGGAAGCACCTGCTTTCAATATACTTTGTTTTGGCAGTTACCTGTATGTCCACTGCAGAGATGAATAAGTCAAGTATTGAAGGACGAAGTTAGGGACAAGTAGTGGGTACAGTACTGTAAATACAATACTGTAGTACAGACAGGCCCTGGGAGACTGTCCACATAGCCTGTGAGCATCACCAGTGAGGTCACAGCCATACAGAATAGAATAGAATGCTGACTAAACCTGAAGAGAGCAGAACACAATCCTCCAGTCCTCACCACACCATATGACATCCCTTCCTGGAGCTAACACAGCTGCCACTACTTTTAGCATTCAGGGCCCATCTTGGGTTGAGTCATTGATATACTGTAAGGGTACAGGAGCACATCTCTCACGGAAAGTCTAAGTGAGATCCTTGAGATGTCCCAACTCTGACTTTACCCCATTTTAGTAAAAATGATAAATTATTAAGGTAAGGGGTTAAGGTTAGGGTAAGGTAAGGGTTATGCTTAAGGTTATGGTAGGGGTTAGGGTTTAGGGTAGGGATGTTCCAAGGTTCCCGGATAGCACAACCCATCTCTCACTGTGGCAGAACACTGCTCCTGTTCACTACAACCTACAAGTTGTTTGTCATTGTCACATCACTTACTACCCCCTCCATTTGACCCCACCACGCACTAACAGAGGTGTGTTTGATACCCTGTTGCACTCGCATCAAGTCTGTTTTCTCTTTCTCTGTCCGTCATCACAGTCAACAGACAGCAAGAGTTCCTTTGTCAGTCATGGTGTCTGGAAACGTAAATGTTTTTACTCGACTGGCTATGTTGGAGTCTATTGGTTTCTTTATGCATCCAAACAGTCTGTTCCCTGGCCCACCCCTCTCCTCTCCTTTTTTTGTTCTGGTATTAATTCTGTGAGTTGGGGATTTGGTGTGAGAGCCTGTCTATTTTGGTCCTGCTTCCCTTGCTGCAGCAGAAGCAGGAAGCGGCTGTGTTTTTAATGAGTGCTTTAATGTACTTTGTGATTTTATTTATGGTGGAGCCAGAGCATGATCAGATCTCTCTTTTAACTTTTGAGAAAAGTGTTTCCTTGACTTGGCCATTGTTTCTGCCCTGTGGTGTTTTGGTTATGTCTGGGCTGGCTAATCCCATAGTATTTAAACTCTTGAACTGTATGTGTGTTAGATTGTCCATGTGGATTACATCAGGTGTGCGTGGTTGTGACAGTAGGGCCATTACAGCTCTGTGTCCCCACTCAATCAATCAATCAATCAAGTTTATTTTATATAGCCCTTCGTACATCAGCTAATATCTCGAAGTGCTGTACAGAAACCCAGCCTAAAACCCCAAACAGCAAGCAATGCAGGTGTAGAAGCACGGTGGCTAGGAAAAACTCATTGGCCATGTGCGACTGTGGGGTTGGCATTGGCGAGCGTGGACACATTTTCCCTGGTCGGTCTGACGGTAAACAAATGTGACAGCCACTCAGTCACCTGATCGCCCATAGTAGTCTGATTGGCTGGCAGTGGTCAACCTATACGTGTCTGAAAAAAACTGTGACCATAAATATGGTCCTAGGGAGAGACTCCCAGCAGGCAGCACAATAGGATCTCTGGCCTGCCTGACAGAAGAAAATAGACATCCCATCCCACACACCACACCACAGTGTGGAATTAATGCAGATTAGCTAGAAATACTATTCTTAGGAACAAATAAAAAGTCTGGGCTGGATTTGGACTCGGGACATTTGAAATAGTTACACAAATCATGTGAGTCTCTTGCTGCTGACTCGCATAACAGTGACATAATACATGTACTGAGATGACATAATAAATGTACTGAGATGACATAATAAATGTACTGAGATGACATAATAAATGTACTGAGATGACATAATAAATGTACTGAGATGACATAATAAATGTACTGAGATGACATAATAAATGTACTGAGATGACATAATAAATGTACTGAGATGACATAATAAATGTACTGAGATGACATAATAAATGTAGAGATATACTGAAACTACAAATGTATGTCCTGATCTATAGCCACTGCAAGCTGTAGATCAGGACATTGACATTGCTGTTCTTTAAAAAATATATATATATTTTTTTTTTAAATGCATAACATGTGTCTTTCTACTGACATAAATATAATTCTAAATTCCTGTGATAGAGATTATTTTAACTGGCACAAACCTTTAATAGTCAGTGTTGCTGCTGGTGTAGTGCAGTCAGCAGTGGGTGTTGATGAGAGACGGACAAATCTGTCCCAGCTCCCTGACAAGGAAAAGGCTATACGGACACTCCAACCTGCAAACCCATATTTCATTTCCGATATGTTTTAAATTAGGTTAAGGGTTTGGTTAAGGTAAGGGTCAGGTTAGTCGTTTGCAGGTCAGTAGTCTCCTTATAATCTTGCCCGCCTGACAGGCTTTCTCTCCTACAGGGAGCTGTCCATTCAGCACATTTTCTTTGGTAGTGGTTCATCTTTCTCTTTGGTTTTCTATAAAGGAACTGGGTATGAGTAATGTATTGTCCTGCTGTGTGAGTTAATCTGAGTTGATGGCCCCCTCACTGTTCTATCCTTCTGCATCAGCTATAGCACACAAGGAGGGTCAGGACTGGCACTGAAGCTATAGACAATGTATTTTGTCCATGCTTTGTCAAATCAAATGACATTTTGTTGATTGCGTACATATTTGATGCAGATTTTATATAGCGAAATGATTATGTTCCTAGCTCCAACAGTACAGTAATACCTACAATACACTCAAATCCCCAAAAGAAAAATAAAGGAATTAAGAAATATAGAAATATTAGAACGAACCGTGTCAGACTCCGGAATATAAATACAGTGCATTCGGGAAAGTATTCAGTCCCCTTGACTTTTTCCACATTTTCTTATGTTACATCCTTATTCTGGGGCGGCAGCGTAGCCTAGTGGTTAGAGCGTTGGACTAGTAACCAAAAGGTTGCAAGATTGAATCCCCGAGCTGACAAGGTACAAAATCTGTCGTTCTGCCCCTGAACAAGGCAGTTAACCCACTGTTCCTAGGCCGTCATTGAAAGTACGAATTTGTTCTTAACTGACTTGCCTAGTTAAATAAAGGTTAAAATTCTAAAATGGATTTAAAATAATACTTTCAAAATCTTAGCTAGCAAGCTAGCCGTCATCATAAATCAAGTTGACAATCTACTGGCACATTATTTTTAATCCTTGTCATATGAAGAGAAATAATGAAGAGAAATTTAACAATGAGTGGGTTGGAAGATATTAGTGGCTAAGCAAAGCCTGCTATTCAGTGGAGTGGCTATTTCATTTCAGATTTGTTTTAAATTAGGTTAAGGGTTTGGTTAAGGTAAGGGCTTTCTCTCCTACAGGGAGACAGGCTTTCTCTCCTACAGGGAGCTGTCCATTCAGCACCACCCTGCTACTACGCTGGAGCCTCAGCCTCACAGACAAAGCTCCACAGCATCCTCCTGTTGCATTCTGTACAGTGCAGAAGAACAGCAAGGGCTGAAATCATCTCAACATCAAAAGAACAGTCACTGGATAAAACTAACTAGTGAAAATAAATGAATAAATATTAAACCAGTTATAGTAAGCACTGACTTAGCCACAACAACATGCAGAAAACTAGACACAACATCCCTAAAAACATCATACTGTAAAAGGCCACCTGAGCTACCTCCTCAATGCCCATAGATGGCCAGTGAGTTGATTACATTCATTAGTCTGATGACATCGTTAGAGCAACAAGAGGTTTTGCGTCATTATTGGTTCATGGAAGCGTTCTTCACAGGCAGGGACACAATAACCATGTCAATTTGTACACAAAGACACTGGGCAAGAGAAAATGTGTCGTGTCATTGCTGAAAATTCTGCTGGTTTCCAGGAAACATCATGTGGAGTGGAAGACATTGTGGTCGTTTGTGTCACTCTGTTACTGTGGAGCCCAGTGCCTCTGGGTATTGTTTATCTGGGAAAACATCTCAGACCTCAAGTATACATCTCTTTGGTAGTGGTTCATCTTTCTCTTTGGTATTCCATAAAGGAACTGGGTATGAGTAATTGAGTAATGTATTGTCCTGCTGTGCGAGTTAATCTGAGTTGATGGCCCCCTCACTGTTCTATCCTTCTGCATCAGCTATAGCACACAAGGAGGGTCAGGACTGGCACTGAAGCTATAGACAATGTATTTTGTCCATGCTTTGTCAAATCAAATGACATTTTATTGATTGCGTACATATTTGATGCAGATTTTATATAGCGAAATTATTATGTTCCTAGCTCCAACAGTACAGTAATACCTACAATACACTATATAAATACAGTGCATTCGGGAAAGTATTCAGTCCCCTTGACTTTTTCCACATTTTGTTACGTTACATCCTTATTCTAAAATGGATTTAAAATCATACATCTTAGCTAGCAAGCTAGCAGTCATCATAAATCAAGTTGACAATCTACTGGCACATTATTTTTAATCCATGTCATATGAAGAGAAATAATGAAGAGAAATTCAACAATGAGTGGTTTGGACGATATTAGTGGCTAAGCAATCGCTAGCATTGCAAAGCAATCGCTAGCCTGCTATTCAGTGGAGTGGCTGTGTGATCTCAAGTCTGGGTTTAAGGGTCTCTTTTCCAAGCTCAGTCAGTGAACCCTTTGGAAACCAGGCCTCTTTCTAGAGCTACAACCTGAAGATCACTGACGTCGTCATGATTTGATCTTGTTTTTTTCGAGTTCCCAGTTTTGAGAGTGCCATAAATTCAGAAAATGCCAGACTTTGATGACGAAGTTTGATGACAAAATTTGCCCACGAAGGACCTGTTCATGTGAGCACAGCACAACAAGGTGAGTCCAAAAATGTATTGTATTCTGCTGCATAAATTATGTAATATGCCAGGGAGATACAGTAGCAAGAAAAAGTATGTGATCCCTTTGTAATTACCTGGATTTCTGCATAAATTGGTCATCAAATTTGATCTGATCTTCATCTAAGTCACAACAATCGACAAACATAGTGTGCTTAAACTTCTTATGGCTGCAAGCCCGACGTCGGTATACTTATGATAACAGCCAGCTCAAGTGCAGGGCGCGAAATTCAAAATATATATTTTTTAAATATTTAACTTTCACACATTAACAAGTCCAATACAGCATATGAAAGGTACACATCTTGTGAATCCAGCCAACATGTCCGATTTTTAAAATGTTTTACAGCGAAAACACCACGTATATTTATGTTAGCTCACCACCAAATACAAAAAAGGACAGACATTTTTCACAGCACAGGTAGCATGCACAAAGCCAACCTAACTAACCAAGAACCAACCAAACTAACCAACAAACAACTTCATCAGATGACAGTCTTATAACATGTTATTCAATAAATCTATGTTTTGTTCGAAAAATGTGCATATTTCAGGTATAAATCATAGTTTACATTGCAGCTACAATCAGAAATTGCACCGAAAGCAGACAGAATAATTACAGACACCAACGCCAAATAACTAAATACTCATCATAAAACATTTCTGAAAAATACATAGTGTACAGCAATTGAAATTGTGCCGTCCTTGGCCAGCTCTCCTGCTATCTCTCTCAGAATGACCTTCTTGATCCAAATCAGTCAGGTTTCAAGACTAGTCATTCAACTGAGACTGCTCTTCTCTGTGTCACGGAGGCGCTCCGCACTGCTAAAGCTAACTCTCTCTCCTCTGCTCTCATCCTTCTAGACCTATCGGCTGCCTTTGATACAGTGAACCATCAGATCCTCCTCTCCACCCTCTCCGAGTTGGGCATCTCCCGCGCGGCCCACGCTTGGATTGCGTCCTACCTGACAGGTCGCTCCTACCAGGTGGCGTGGCGAGAATCTGTCTCCGCACCACGTGCTCTCACCACTGGTGTCCCCCAGGGCTCTGTTCTAGGCCCTCTCCTATTCTCGCTATACACCAAGTCACTTGGCTCTGTCATATCCTCACATGGTCTCTCCTATCATTGCTATGCAGACGACACACAATTAATCTTCTCCTTTCCCCCTTCTGATAACCAGGTGGCGAATCGCATCTCTGCATGTCTGGCAGACATATCAGTGTGGATGACGGATCACCACCTCAAGCTGAACCTCGGCAAGACGGAGCTGCTCTTCCTCCCGGGGAAGGACTGCCCGTTCCATGATCTCGCCATCACGGTTGACAACTCCATTGTGTCCTCCTCCCAGAGTGCTAAGAACCTTGGCGTGATCCTGGACAACACGCTGTCGTTCTCAACTAACATCAAGGCGGTGACCCGTTCCTGTAGGTTCATGCTCTACAACATTCGCAGAGTACGACCCTGCCTCACACAGGAAGCGGCGCAGGTCCTAATCCAGGCACTTGTCATCTCCCGTCTGGACTACTGCAACTCGCTGTTGGCTGGGCTCCCTGCCTGTGCCATTAAACCCCTACAACTCATCCAGAACGCCGCAGCCCGTCTGGTGTTCAACCTTCCCAAGTTCTCTCACGTCACCCCGCTCCTCCGCTCTCTCCACTGGCTTCCAGTTGAAGCTCGCATCCGCTACAAGACCATGGTGCTTGCCTACGGAGCTGTGAGGGGAACGGCACCTCCGTACCTTCAGGCTCTGATCAGGCCCTACACCCAAACAAGGGCACTGCGTTCATCCACCTCTGGCCTGCTCGCCTCCCTACCTCTGAGGAAGTACAGCTCCCGCTCAGCCCAGTCAAAACTGTTCGCTGCTCTGGCACCCCAATGGTGGAACAAACTCCCCCACGACGCCAGGTCAGCGGAGTCAATCACCACCTTCCGGAAACACCTGAAACACCACCTCTTTAAGGAATACCTAGGATAGGATAAAGTAATCCTTCTAACCCCCCCCCCCCCCCCCCCCCTTAAAAGAGTTAGATGCACTATTGTAAAGTGGTTGTTCCACTGGATATCATAAGGTGAATGCACCAACTTGTAAGTCGCTCTGGATAAGAGCGTCTGCTAAATGACTTAAATGTAAATGTAAAATTGAAAGACAGGCATCTTGTGATTCCAGACAATATTTCCGATTTATCAAGTGTTTTACAGCGAAAACACAATATAGCGTTATATTAGCTTACCACAATAGCCAAAAACACAAGCAATTTCCCAGTAGCAAAAGTTAGCGATCGTAACAAACAAGCAAAAGATATATAATTTTTGACTAACCTTGATTTTCTTCCTCAGATGACAGTCCTATAACATCAGGTTATACATACACTTATGTTTTGTTCGAAAATTTGCATATTTAGAGCTGAAATTAATGGTTACACATTGTGCTAACTTAGCTACTTTTTCCCACTACGTCCGGATTTTTCCTGACACTTTTTCTGACACACATATTCTGACCAAATAGCTATTCATAAACATAACTAAAAAATACATGTTGTATAGGAAATGATAGATCCATTAGTTCTTAATGAAATCGCAGTGTTAGAATTCTAAAAATAACTTCATTACGATATGCAGCTTCGGTATAGCTAGAGTACCCAAACGTTGGGCGCCCACGACTAGTTCACATGTACGACAGATATATGAAATAGCATCATAAAATGTTTCTTACTTTTGCTGATCTTTCATCAGAATGTTGGACAAGGTGTCCTTTGTCCAGAACAATCGTTGTTTGGATTTAGAACGGCAACTTTCCCTCTTCAATTAGCACGCGCACTAGCCAAGTGGCACGAATCGCTCCATCGTCAACAAAGTCAGAGAACGGAACACGGCAAAACTCCCGAAAAAAATTAAATAATCTGATTAAACTATATTGAAAAAACATACTTTACGATGATATGGTCACATGTATCAAATAAAATCAAAGCCGGAGATAGTAGTCGTCCATAACGGCAGCTAAACAGAAGGCAATCCCACTGTCCACCTCGCGCTCCCAAGAGTACCGGAAATGAGGGACACGTCATACAAAGAGCTTGTATTCCAATTCAGACCAAGATAAACACTAAATTTCTTCTCTCACAGCCTCTTGACATCCAGGGGAAGGTCTATGAAGTGCACGTAGACTCTTACGTATCATGCCCATGTATAGGCAGGAAGAAGAACAGAGCCTCGATTTCAGACTTTCCACTTCCTGGTCAGGAAGTTTGTGCCAAATGAGTTCTGTTTGACTCACAGATATAATTCAAACGGTTTTAGAAACTAGAGAGTGTTTTCTATCCAATAGTAATAATAATATGCATATTGTACGAGCAAGAATTGAGTACGAGGCCGTTTGAAATGGGCACCTTTAATCAGAGCTACTCAATACTGCCCCTGCAGCCATAAAAAGTTAAACTAATAACACACAAATTCTTGTATTTTTCTTGTCTATATTGAATAAATCATTTAAACATTCACAGTGTAGGTTGAAAAAAGTATGTGAACCCCTAGGCTAATGACTTCTCCAAAAGCTAATTGGAGTCAGGAGTCAGCTAACCTGGAGTCCAATCAATGAGACGAGATTGGAGATGTTGGTTAGAGCTGCCTTGCCCTACAAAAAACACCCACAAAATTTGAGTTTGCTATTCACAAGAAGCATTGCCTGATGTGAACCATGCCTCGAACAAAAGAGATCTCAGAAGACCTAAGATTACGAATTGTTGACTTACATGAAGCTGGAAAGGGTTACAAAAGTATCTCTAAAAGCCTTGATGTTCATCAGTCCACGGTAAGACAAATTGTCTATAAATGGAGAAAGTTCAGCACTGTTGCTACTCTCCCTAGGAGTGGCTGTCCTGCAAAGATGACTGCAAGAGCACAGCACAGAATGCTCAATGAGGTTAAGAAGAATCCTAGAGTGTCAGCTAAAGACTTACAGAAATCTCTGGAACATGCTAACATCTCTGTTGATGAGTCTACAATGCGTAAAACACTAAACAATAATGGTGTTCATGGGAGGACACCACGGAAGAAGCCACTGCTGTCCAAAAAGAAAACATTGCTGCACGTCTGAAGTTTGCAAAAGTGCACATGGATGGAAACTACAGTTGAGTTGTTTGGAAGGAACACACAACACTATGTGTGGAGATAAAAAGGCACAGCACATCAACATCAAATCCTCATCCCAACTGTAAAGTATGGTGGAGGGAGCATCATGGTTTGGTGCTGCCTAAGGGCCTGGACAGCTTGCTATCATTGACAGAAAAATGAATTCCCAAGTTTACAGGAGAATGTTAGGCTATCTGTCTGCCAATTGAAGCTCAACAGAAGTTGGGTGATGCAACAGGACAACAACCCAAAATACAGAAGTAAATTAACAACAGAATGACTTCAACGGAAGAAAATACACCTTCTGGAGTGACCCAGTCAGAGTCCTGACCTCAACCCGATTGAGATACTGTGGCATGACCACGAGAGCAGTTCACACCAGACATCCCAAGAATATTGCTGAACTGAAACAGTTTTGTAAAGAGAAATGGTCCAAAATTCCTCCTGACCGTTGTGGAGGTCTGATCCTCAACTACAGAAAACGTTTGGTTGAGGTTATTGCTGCCAAAGGAGGGTCAACCAGTTATTAAAACCAAGGGTTCACATACTTTTTCCACCCTGCACTGTGAATGTTTACACGGTGTGTTCAATTAAGACAAGACAACGTATAATTGTTTGTGTTATTAGTTTAAGCAGACTGTGTTTGTCTATTGTTGTGATCTAGATGAAGATCAGATTACATTTTATGACCAATTTATGCAGAAATCCAGGTATTTCCTAAGGGTTCACATACTTTTTCTTGCCACTGTATGTATACTGTAGCTAAGAAAGTAATACTAAGTGTACGTTGTGTAGTACGCTATTAGTAACCCATGTGCCTCGTCCTAATAATTTGGTCAATTCTTCCCTCTTAATTTTGACTACTGTTCTGACTTGGTGGTGCACATGTAACCTATTACCTGTTTTAGAGAAATGGCATCATTGAATATTGTAAGAGCTTTCATTGTCTGCTTATATGCCCCCTTTATTTATCCTACGGTTCTGACTTTGTGTACAGGGAGAATGCTGTAAGAATGGCCCATGTTCTAAATTATGTTGCTGTACATTTCAAAAGTGCTGAACAAATAGCTATATTGACTACGTCCTAGCTCGCTCACTAATGTCTTATCGAAATTACGTCGTCCCCTTATGATGTAGTTTGTACATCTTAATTGTCTGTAGAAACCACATTTGTTTAAGCAAGTCAGCCACATTAGCTATGTTTTTTTTAAAGGCAGTAAATTAGGCTGAATGAACTGTTTCATTAGGCCCTAATCTATGGATTTCACATGACTAGGAATAAAGATATAAATCTGTTGGTCACAGATACCTTAAAAAAAGGTAGGGGTGTGTATTAGAAAACCAGTCAATATCTGGTGTGACCACCATTTGCCTCATGCAGCGCGGCACATCTCCTTCGCATAGAGTTTATTAGGCTGTTGATTGTGGCCTGTGGAATGTTGTTCCACTCCTCTTCAATGGTTGCTGGATATTGGTGGAAACTGGAACGATCCAAAGCATCCCAGAGACGTGTGGCATTATGTTGTGTGACAAAAGTGAACTATTTAGAGTGGGCTTTTATTGTCCCCAGCACAACGTGCACCTGTGTAATGATCATGCTGTTTAATCAGTTTCTTGTTTCTTGACACCTGTCAGGTGGATCGATTATCTTGGCAAAGGAGAAGTTCTCCCTAAAAGGGATGTAAACAAAGTTGTGCATGACATTTGAGAGAAATGTGTGTATGGAAAATGGGTGTGTATGGAAAATGTGTGTGTATGGAAAATTCATGAGATCTTTTGTTTCAGCTCAGGAAACATGGGTCCAACACTTTACAAGTTGCGTTTATATTTTTGTTCAGTGTACATATGGAAGCAGTGTTTAAGGTGCAGGGTTGAATACTGGGTGGTAGCCGGTTAGTAACAGTGACTAAACTCATGTCTGTGATAGTGTGACTAGAGATGTCTAGAGATCACATCTCTGGAAGATGTTTTGGCATGCTCAGCATCTTGTTGGAATCTGACAATTTGGAGTGTAATTTATATAATTCTGTGAGCCCCTCTGTTCGGTCTCCCTCTCAGGCCCACCGGAATGGGAGCAGAGTGGGGGGGGGGGGGGGGGGGGGGGGGCAGTGAGGGAAGTGAGGGACAGTGACTCAGCAGCAGGCTCTCTCTCTCTGCTGATGTGGATGGAGCAGCAGATTTATCACGGGTCTGACTCTGAGTCGGATCTCTGCCAGGCTTGTTCTGGTCACCAGAACTTTAATATGATCTCACCCTCCTTTCACACCCTGTGTCCCTCCCTCCTTCCTTCCTTTATCAAATCGCTTGCTTCTTAAACTCACTCTCACGAGGGAGGTGCATCCACAGAGCACGAGGAGTGTCAGAGACATGAAAATGAAAAAACATGTCATTTAACTATTTTAAGTAGGCCTAGTCTGCCGTGTTGACAAGTGCTTTGTTTCACCCCATAATTCCCTAATGAATCCCACTTATATATTAGTACAATGAATACACATGATTGAATTTGTGTTATATGTATTCTGCTGTAATTCTACCTACCTAGTGTAATAAGCTAGAGAGTCAGTAAAGGTTTGGGTTGTGGTAACATACATGGAGAGTGGTTAACATTAGTGATAGCTGCATTCGCTGTCTTAATGAGGTGTAATGCATGCCCTCTAAGGTGATTCCAACGGGGGAATGTGATGCACTCTGACCCAGTCAGTGCCTGTGGTTTAGTTGCCTACTGTGTTTGGAGAGTGTTGTCTTTAAGGGGGCATGGAGAAGGGGCTTGGTGACACTAATGCCCAGTAGCTTCAGGAAGTGATATAGCCTCCTCACCTCCCCATGTATAATACCTTTAATGTTCTCAATGTGTTGTGAAAAGAACATCCATGACAAAACCCATGGCAAAACATGTCAACCCTCTCACAAAATATGTTCCCATATGTAAGCACACACACACATACACACACAGTCTTGTACAGCTAACCTTGTGGGGACACACAATTCAGTCCCATTCAAAATCCTATTTTCCCTAACCCGTACTCTTACCTTAAACCTAACCCTAAAACTGACCCTAGCTCCTAAACCTAATCCTAACACTAATTCGAACCTTTAAAAAAATATATATTTCACCTTTATTTAACCAGGTTGGCTAGTTGAGAACAAGTTCTCATTTACAACACCGACCTGGCCAAGATTTAGCAAAGCAGTGCGACACAAACAACAACACAGAGTTACACATGGAATAAACGAACATAATACAATAGAAAAAGTATATATACAGTGTGTGCAGATGAGGTAGGATAAGGGAGGGAAGGCAATAAATAGGCCATAGTGGCGAAATAATTACAATATAGCAATTAAACACTGGAGTGTGTAACGGCGTTCCTCATCCTCTTCATCCGAAGAGGAGGAGCAGGGATTGAACCAAAATGCAGCGTCTTGATATGACATGATTTATTTTAAGTAAAGACAAAAACACGAACTTCACTTGAAACTAAACAAAACAACAAACGGAGTAGACGAACCTGAACATAAGAACTTACATAACACGATGAACTCACGAACAGGAAAATGACTACACAAAACGACGAACGAACGAAACAGTCCCGTATGGTGCAAACAAACACAGACCCAGGAGACAACCACCCACGACAAACAAAGTGAAAACACCTACCTTAATATGATTCTCAATCAGAGGAGATGAAAACCACCTGCCTCTAATTGAGAACCATATCAGGTACCCAAAACCAACATAGAAACAGAAAACATAGACTGCCCACCCAAACTCACGTCCTGACCAACTAACACATACAAAAACTAACAGAAAACAGGTCAGGAACGTGACATAACCCCCCCCCCTTAAGGTGCGAACTCCGGGCGCACCAGCACAAAGTCTAGGGGAGGGTCAGGGTGGGCATCTGACCACGGTGGTGGCTCAGGCTCTGGGCGAGGTCCCCACCCCACCATAGTCAATCCCAGCTTACGTCTCTCCCTCAGAATGACCACCCTCTTACTCCACCCACCTAATATACCGGGTAACATCAAAATAAGGGACAGCTCCGGGACAAGGTAGCTCAGGACAGATAGGTAGGTCAGGATAGAGAGGTAGCTCAGGATAGAGAGGTAGCTCAGGATAGAGAGGTAGCTCAGGATAGAGGGGCAACTCAGGATAGAAGGGCAGCTCCGGACAGAGAGACAGCTCTGGACTGAGGGGCAGTTCTGGATACATGGCAGCTCTGGGCTGAGGGACAGCTCATGGTTGGCTGACGGCTCTGGACGCTCATGGCTAGCTGACGGCTCTGGACGCTCATGGCTAGCTGACGGCTCTGGACGCTCATGGCTGGCTGACGGCTCTGGACGCTCATGGCTCGCTGACGGCTCTGGACGCTCATGGCTCGCTGACGGCTCTGGACGCTCATGGCTCGCTGACGGCTCTGGACGCTCATGGCTCGCTGACGGCTCTGGCTGCTCATGGCTGGCTGACGGCTCTAGACGCTCATGGCTGGTTGACGGCTCTGGACGCTCATGGCTCGCTGACAGCTCTAGACGCTCATGGCTGGCTGACGGCTCTGGACGCTCATGGCTCACTGGCGGCTCTAGCAGATCCAGTCTGGTTGGCGGCTCTGGCAGATCCTGTCTGGTTGGCGGCTCTGGCAGATCCTGTCTGGTTGGCGGCTCTGGCAGATCCTGTCTGGTTGGCGGCTCTGGCAGATCCTGTCTGGTTGGCGGCTCTGGCGGCTCCTGACTGACTATCGGCTCTGACGGCTCGGGACAGACGGGCGGCTCTAATGGCTCGGGACAGACGGATGGCTCAGATGGCGCTGGGGAGACGGATGGCTCAGATGGCGCTGGGGAGACGGATGGCTCAGATGGCGCTGGGGAGACGGATGGCTCTGGCCGGATAAGGCGCACTGTAGACCTGGTGCGTGGTGCCGGAACTGGAGGCACTGGGCTGGAGACACGCACCATAGGAAGAGTGCGTGGAGGAGGAACAGGGCTCTGAAAACGCACTGGAAGCCTGGTGCGTGGTGTAGGCACTGGTGGTACTAGGCTGGGGCGAGGAGGTAGCGCCGGAAATACCGGACCGTGCAGGCGTACTGGCTCCCTTGAGCATTGAGCCTGCCCAACCTTACCTGGTTGAATGCTCCCCGTCGCCCGACCAGTGCGGGGAGGTGGAATAACCCGCACCGGGCTATGTAGGCGAACCGGGGACACCATGCGTAAGGCTGGTGCCATGTAAACCGGCCCGAGGAGACGCACTGGTGGCCAGATATGTAGGGCCGGCTTCATGACATCCGGCTCAATACTCAATCTAGCCCTGCCAGTGCGGGGAGGTGGAATAACCCGCACCGGGCTATGCACACGTACAGGAGACACCGTGCGCTCTACTGCGTAACACGGCGTCTGCCCGTACTCCCGCTCTCCACGGTTAGCCTGGGAAGTGGGCGCAGGTCTCCTACCTGCCCTTGGCCCACTACCTCTTAGCCCCCCCCAAGAAATTTTTGGGGTTTCTTCACGGGCTTCCGTGCTAGCCGCGTACCTTCATAAATCCGGTCTCTCTCTCCCGTTGCCTCCGCTCTCCTAATCGCCTCCAGCTGTTCCCATGGAAGGCGATCTCTTCCAGCTCGGATCTCCTCCCATGTGTAGCAACCTTTTCCATTTAACACGTCCTCCCATGTCCACTGCTCGAACTCACGCTGCTTGGTTCTGGATTGGTGGGTGGTTCTGTAACGGCGTTCCTCATCCTCTTCATCCGAAGAGGAGGAGCAGGGATTGAACCAAAATGCAGCGTCTTGATATGACATGATTTATTTTAAGTAAAGACAAAAACACGAACTTCACTTGAAACTAAACAAAACAACAAACGGAGTAGACGAACCTGAACATAAGAACTTACATAACACGATGAACTCACGAACAGGAAAATGACTACACAAAACGACGAACGAACGAAACAGTCCCGTATGGTGCAAACAAACACAGACCCAGGAGACAACCACCCACGACAAACAAAGTGAAAACACCTACCTTAATATGATTCTCAATCAGAGGAGATGAAAACCACCTGCCTCTAATTGAGAACCATATCAGGTACCCAAAACCAACATAGAAACAGAAAACATAGACTGCCCACCCAAACTCACGTCCTGACCAACTAACACATACAAAAACTAACAGAAAACAGGTCAGGAACGTGACAGAGTGATAGATGTGTGCAAGTAGAGATACTTAACGGTATGGGGATGAGGTAGTTGGATGGGCTATTTATAGATGGGCTATGTACAGGTGCAGTGATCGGTGAGCTGCTCTGACAGCTGGTGCTTAAAGCTAGTGAGGGAGATATGAGTCTCCAGCTTCAGTGATTTTTGCAGTTCGTTTCAGTCATTGGCAGCAGAGAACTGGAAGGAAAGGCGGCCGAAGGAGGAATTGGCTTTGGGGGTGACCAGTGAAATATACCTGCTGGAGCACGTGCTATGGGTGGGTGCTGCTATGGTGACCAGTGAGCTGAGATAAGGCAGGGCTTTACCTAGCAAAGACTTATAGATGACCTGGAGCCAGTGGGTTTGGCGACGAATATGAAGCGAGGGCCAGCCAACGAGAGCATACAGGTCGCTTTGGCTTTGGCAAAACGGATGGCACTGTGTTAGACTGCATCCAGTTTCCTGAGTAGAGTGTTGGAGGCTATTTTGTAAATGACATCGCCAAAGTCAAGGATCGGTAGGATGGTCAGTTTTACGAGGGTATGTTTGGCAGCATGAGTGAAGCATGCTTTGTTACGAAAAACCCTAAACCCCCTAGAAATAGAATTTGACCTTGTGGGGACAAACAAAATGTCCCCAGTTGGACTTCTGGTCCAGACAGACAGACAGACAGACAGACAGACAGACAGACAGACAGACAGACAGACAGAATACCTCAGTGCACACTGTGCCTTGTATTAATAGATTAAGAGGTCAAACTGCTGACACTGATTACCTCTGGGTCTGACGAGGAAGCGTAAAACGATTGCAATATCTCCATGACCATGCAGCCTCGTTCATGCAGGAGAGCGAGTGAGCCATCTAGGGAAGAGGATGGAGGATGGAGGAGAGGGAGGGAGCAGAACGGAGCATGCTCAGTAGGAACCTGGCAAGTGTAGGGGAGACTGGCATCCTCTTGAGTGTATGTTTGTTTATGTGGTGAGTTAGCCCACATGATGTATACACAGTACGGTCTACCTCACTCTCGGTTAAGCTGGAGAACAACTGGCTGTTGAAAGGGCTACTGGCACTAGTGCTTAACACTGCGGATCCCTAGCCTCAGCCTGCTCTAGCCAGGGAGAGAGTCCAGCCGAGAGGAGAGAACAGGAGCACACCATCACCCAGGCTTCAACCGGAGCAGATCTGCCCATCCACTCCTCCCTCTATCCCTCTCTCCTTCTCGGGGTACGGGAGGCCAGCCTCTGTCCCAGCATGCCGTGGTATGAGCGTGCGGCACAGTGGCGAGAAGACGCCATGGCCATCAGACACTCCTCTTTGCACTGATGAAAGGCTTCAAACTCGCATGGTAAGGCAAAACTGTGTATACATCAAAGGGAATGTTCAGATGTGGCTGTTGTTGCTATTTAAGCGTGTGTCTGTGATCGAGGGTATGAGTGGCTGTAAACACATGTGACTGTGTGTGTGCGTGCATGTGTGCATGTGTGGTGTGTGTGTGTGTGTGTGTATAGTACTTCTAATGTAAGAAATTATTTGTTTACATGCATGTGTGTGGGTGTACAATAATGTGTAAGAGGAAATGGCCTGAGAAGGAGATTCACAACCTTTCTCTCATTAAGCATGAGCCTGGTATGTACAGTGGGGCAAAAAAGTATTTAGTCAGCCACCAATTGTGCAAGTTCTCCCACTTAAAAAGATGAGAGAGGCCTGTAATTTTCATCATAGGTACACTTCAACTATGACAGACAAAATGAGAAAAAAAATCCAGAAAATCACATTGTAGGATTTTTTAATGAATTTATTTGCAAATTATGGTGGAAAATAAGTATTTGGTCACCTACAAACAAGCAAGATTTCTGGCTCTCACAGACCTGTAACTTCTTCTTTAAGAGGCTCCTCTGTCCTCCACTCGTTACCTGTATTAATGGCACCTGTTTGAACTTGTTATCAGTATAAAAGACACCTGTCCACAACCTCAAACAGTCACACTCCAAACTCCACTATGGCCAAGACCAAAGAGCTGTCAAAGGACACCAGAAACAAAATTGTAGACCTGCACCAGGCTGGGAAGACTGAATCTGCAATAGGTAAGCAGCTTGGTTTGAAGAAATCAACTGTGGGAGCAATTATTAGGAAATGGAAGACATACAAGACCATTGATAATCTCCCTCGGTCTGGGGCTCCACGCAAGATCTCACCCCGTGGGGTCAAAATGATCACACGAACGGTGAGCAAAAATCCCAGAACCACACGGGGGGACCTAGTGAATGACCTGCAGAGAGCTGGGACCAAAGTAACAAAGCCTACCATCAGTAACACACTACGCCGCCAGGGACTCAAATCCTGCAGTGCCAGACGTGTCCCCCTGCTTAAGCCAGTACATGTCCAGGCCCGTCTGAAGTTTGCTAGAGAGCATTTGGATGATCCAGAAGAAGATTGGGAGAATGTCATATGGTCAGATGAAACCAAAATAGAACTTTTTGGTAAAAACTCAACTCGTCGTGTTTGGAGGACAAAGAATGCTGAGTTGCATCCAAAGAACACCATACCTACTGTGAAGCATAGGGGTGGAAACATCATGCTTTGGGGCTGTTTTTCTGCAAAGGGACCAGGACGACTGATCCGTGTAAAGGAAAGAATGAATGGGGCCATGTATCGTGAGATTTTGAGTGAAAACCTCCTTCCATCAGCAAGGGCATTGAAGATGAAACGTGGCTGGGTCTTTCAGCATGACAATGATCCCAAACACACCGCCCGGGCAATGAAGGAGTGGCTTCGTAAGAAGCATTTCAAGGTCCTGGAGTGGCCTAGCCAGTCTCCAGATCTCAACCCCATAGAAAATCTTTGGAGGGAGTTGAAAGTCCGTGTTGCCCAGCAACAGCCCCAAAACATCACTGCTCTAGAGGAGATCTGCATGGAGGAATGGGCCAAAATACCAGCAACAGTGTGTGAAAACCTTGTGAAGACTTACAGAAAACGTTTGACCTCTGTCATTGCCAACAAAGGGTATATAACAAAGTATTGAGATAAACTTTTGTTATTGACCAAATACTTATTTTCCACCATAATTTGCAAATAAATTCATAAAAAATCCTACAATGTGATTTTCTGGATTTTTTTTCTCATTTTGTCTGTCATAGTTGAGGTGTACCTATGATGAAAATTACAGGCCTCTCTCATCTTTTTAAGTGGGAGAACTTGCACAATTGGTGGCAGACTAAATACTTTTTTGCCCCACTGTATGTCCAATACTGGACACATGGCAGTGGAGCCTCTGCCAGTGACTGTTACTGTGTGGACACATGGCAGTGGAGCCTCGGCCAGTGACTGTTACTGTGTGGACACATGGCAGTGGAGCCTCTGCCAGTGACTGTTACTGTGTGGACACATGGCAGTGGAGCCTCTGCCAGTGACTGTTACTGTGTGGAGACATGGCCAGTGGAGCCTCTGCCAGTGACTGTTACTGTGTGGACACATGGCCAGTGGAGCCTCTGTGGAGCATCTGGAGAAAGGAAATTAGGAAAGGACTGACCAGGAAAAGAGCAGCCCCACACTCTCTCTATCTCCCTTTTTCTTTCAGTTTCTCCCTCTTTTTCTTTCTCTCTATTGTTCTCTCTCTCTTACTCTGTTTCCCTCTCCCTTTCCTTCTCCCTTCCACCCTCTCCTCTGAATGTGTTTGTTTATGCGCCGCCTTCTCTGCCGGATATTTTTAGTGAAGAATTACAGAGAATGGCAGGAAAAAAGGAGGAGCAGCTTCAGCAATCTACGTCCTGCTTCCTCTCTCCACACTCATCCAAATACTTCTTTCTCATACCATCAGAGTGTGTGTGTGTGCCCGCCCGTGTGTGTCCCCAGCGAAAGGTCCATCCTACTGTGTAAGCCTGAAGTCAATTTGATTGGCAGAGGCCTCTTACGGGAAGCCCAACACTGTAATTGTGATGCCCATAGATGTACATCACTATAGATCAGAGTCTTTGCTGTCGCTCTGTTTCCCTCATAAACTTTTATGATGAAATACTGGCCTTGTAGGTTAGCTTTGTGGGTTTGTGGTGTTGTTAGGATGAATGAAAGGAGAGGTGGGTGAGTGGTTGTTAGTATAGTGTTACTTCTGAAAGGAGGATGAGGAAGAGAAGGAGTGGGAACCCCAGGGAGGGGGCAGTGTGATAGGTAATGATTTGGCACCGGCCCCAGTGTGGGGATGTCTGCTGTTGATATGACATTCGGAGTGGGTTTAATCTGCACAGAGGCAGCAACAGCAGGACAGGGAGTGAAGCCAATATACAGGAACCCAACCTGGTCTAATAGCATTTTGTGTTATTCTGTATGTGAATCCGAGGCACTCCATTTTAATGTACATTCGGAAAGTATTCAGACCCCTTAACTTTTTCTACATTACAGCCTAATTCTAAAAAACCTCTATAACCTCTATCTACTACAATACCCCATAATGACAAAGCAAAAACAGGTTTTTAGAATTTTTTGCTATTGTATTCAAAGTAAAGGCCTTATTTACATAAGTATTCAGACCCTTTGTTATGAGACTCAAAATTGAGCTCAGGTGCATCCTGTTTCCATTAATCATCCTTGAGATGTTTCTACAACTTGATTGGAGTCCACCTGTGGTAAATGCAATTGATTGGACATAATTTGGAAAGGCACACCTGTCTATATAAGGTCCCACAGTTGACAGTGCATGTCAGAGCAAACCAAGTCATGCGGTCAAAGGAAGTCCATAGAGCTCTGAGACAGGATTGTGTCGAGACACAGATCTGAGGAAGGGTACAAAAAAAGGTCTGCAGCATTGAAGGTCCCCAAGAACACAGTGGCCTCCATCATTCTTAAATGGAAGAAGTTTGGAACCACCAAGACTCTTCCTACAGCTGGCTGCCCGGCCGAACTGAGCAATCGGGGGAGAAGGGCCTTGGTCAGGGAGGTGACCAAGAACCCGATGGTCACTCTGACAGCGCTCCAGAGTTCATCTGTGGAGATGGGAGAACCTTCCAGAAGGACAACCATCCCTGCAGCACTCCACCAATCAGGTCTTTATGGTAGAGTGGCCAGACGGAAGCCACTCCTCAGTAAAGGCACATGAGCGCCAACTTGGAGTATGCTAAAAGGCAAAAAGACTCTCAGACCATGAGAAACAAGATCCTCTAGTCTGATAAAACCAAGATTGAACTCTTTGGCCTGAATGCCAAGCGTCAAGTCTGGAGGAAACCTGGCACCATCCCTACGGTGAAGCATTGTGGTGACAGCATCATGCTGTGGGGATGTTTTTCAGCGGCAGGGACTGGGAGACAGTCAGGGTCGAGGGAAAGATGAACGGCGCAAAGTACCGAGAGATCCTTGATGAAAACCTGCTCCAGAGCACTCAGGACCTCAGAATGGGGTGAATGTTCACCTTCCAACAGGACAACAACCCTAATCACACAGCCAAGACAACGCAGGAGTGGCTTCGGGACAAGTCTCTGAATGTCGTCGAGTGGCCCAGCCAGAGCCCGGACTTGAACCCGATCCAACATCTCTGGAGAGACATGAAAATAGCTGTGCAGCAACGCTCCCCATTCAACCTGACAGAGTTTGAGATGATCTGCAGAGAAGAATGGGAGAAACTCCCCATATACAGGTGTGCCAAACATGAAGCGTCATACCCAAGAAGACTCGAGGCTGTAATCACTGCCAAATGTGCTTCAACAAAGTACTGAGTAAAGGGTCTGAATACTTATGTAAATGTGATATTAAAAAAAAAATGTATATACATTTGCTAAAATTTCTAAAAACCTGTTTTTGCTTTGTCATTATGTGTAGATTGATTAGGGGGAATATTTAAAAAAAAATCTATTTTAGAATAAGGCTGTAACGTAACAACATTTGGAAAAAGTCAAGGGGTCTGAATATTTTCCGAATGCACTGCAGTATGATATGTTAAGTTTTGTATGGTTACATAAGACAGAGGGTTACTTAACACAAAAAAACAAAAGTATGGTTGTTGCTTGGAGTGGATGGGTCTGCGAAAAACGCAAATGTCTAGCAACCCATAGGTTGCGAGTTCGAATCTCAACACGAACAACTTTAGCATTTTAGCAACGTTTCAACTACTTTCTACGTTTTAGCTACTTTGCAACGACTTAGCATCTTAGCTAAACCTCCCCCTAACTCTAACCCTAACCTCAATCAATCAACAGTATTTCTAAAGCCCTTCATCAGCAGATGTCACAAAGTGCTTATACAGAAACCCAGACTAAAACCCCAAACAGCAAGTAATGCAGATGTAGAACCTTAACACTTTGAGCTAACCCTTCACCTAACCCTAACTTTAACCCTTCACCTAACCCTAACTTTAACCCTTCACCTAACCCTAACTTTAACCCTTCACCTAACCCTAACTTTAACCCTTCGCCTAACCCTAACTTTAACCCTTCGCCTAACCCTAACTTTAACCCTTCGCCTAACCCTAACTTTAACCCTTCGCCTAACCCTAACTTTAACCCTTCGCCTAACCCTAACTTTAACCCTTCGCCTAACCCTAACTTTAACCCTTCGCCTAACCCTAACTTTAACCCTTCACCTAAGCCTAACTTTAACCCTTCCCCTAACCCTAACTTTAACCCTTCCCCGAACCAGGGGATGGAACTCACACTGCACATGTCTGACTGTTAGCCTACTGGTGGCTGATACTGTAAAGGCAGTTCCTTTATCATGTGGACCAAACACTCGCACTCAGAGCGGACTGCAGTGTTTGTCTGTACACACACACACACACACACACACACAACAGTAATCTATTATACAGTGCTGCCCTGTCTTCCTACAGGGACATTTTCTGCAGGGTTATTTTCAGTGACATAACAATGGAGGCTCCCCAACCGGGCTGCACCAAGATGGGGATACATAATTAAAAGCCGTAAGGGATGAAGAAAGGCCCTTATAAATGAAATGTCTCTGTATTATTCAGTAAGGCCAGTGCCATGGTAACTGTTATGTGGCAAGCTGAATTTGTATTATTCGTAAGGATTCCGATGGAAGCATCCAACACATGACAAAACGCTAGACAATTTCCCCTATCCCTTAACACATACACAGACACACACTTACACACTCTCTCTCTTTCCACTTGCCATGAAAAGAACAACTGCAAAGTGGCCTGGGTTTGCCAGAATTTCAGAACAAAATCTTGTCTCTCTCTCGCTCTTTCTGTCTCTCTTTCTGTCTCTCTCTGAGTGAGACACATGATTGTTCTCCCTGGACTGGAGCTTTGCTGTTCCTACTGTCTCTCTCTCAATTCAATTCAATGCAATTCAGAGGGCTTTATTGGCATGGGAAACATAAGTTTACATTGCCAAAACAAGTGAAATAGATAACAAACAAAAGTGAAATAAACAATCACAAATCAACAGTAAACATTACACTCACAAAAGTTCCAAAGGAATAGAGACATTTCAAATGTCATATTATGGCTATATATGTAACGTCTGCTTCCAACTCACACTCTCAAACATGTAGATCCCCTGAACACAGCTCACTCTCCAGATCCCAATCGCCTGAATTGTGATCACCTGTTCACACACCTGTATGTCATTATCACACACTATTTAGTTCAGTTCTTTGCACCCCATCATTGTGAGGTATTGTTTGTTTTGTGACACTTCTATTCTGAGCTCTGTTTTTCCAGTAATTTAATCCTCCTGTGTATGATAGTTTTTGCCTTCCTCACTAACAACGCCTATTGCCTGTACTTTAGCCTATTGTATTTCCTGTTATCAACATATTGCCTGATCTCCCGGAAGACATGAATAGCCTTTTCCCTGCCTGTACTGTTGCCTTTTTGGATCCCCTGTGTATGACCGTCTGCCTGCCCCTGGACCCAGCTACCTGCCTCCTCCTGTGTATGACCTTCTGCCTGCCCCTGGACCCAGCTACCTGCTGCCTCCTGTGTATGACCTTCTGCCTGCCCCTGGACCCAGCTACCTGCCTCCTCCTGTGGTCCTTTACAAATAAACATTTGCTGCGCCCTGTGCTTGAAACCATCTCTCTGTCTCCCATCGTGTTCATTACAATATACAGTGTTGTAACGATGTGCAAATAGTTAAACTGCAAAAGGGAAAATAAATCAACATAGATGTGGGTTGTATTTACAATGGTGTTTGTTCTTCACTGGTTGCCCTTTTCTTGTGGCAACAGGTCACAAATCTTGCGGCTGTGATGGTGCACTGTGGAGTTCATCAAAATTGGATTTGTTTTGTGGATCTGTGTAATCTGAGGTAAATATGTGTCTCTAATATGATCATACATTGGGCAGGAGGTCAGGAAGTGCAGCTCAGTTCCCACCTCTCTGTTTAGAGCCAAATAGCATTATACTTCTTGTTCATTCATTCCAATGTGTCAATTAATTATCTTTTTGTTTTCTCATGATTTGGTTGGTTCTAATTGTGGTGCTGTCCTGGGGCTCTGTGGGGTCTGTTTGTGTTTGAACAGAGCCCCAGGGCCAGCTTGCTTAATGCTTAAGGGACTCTTCTCCAGGTTCATCTCTCTGTAGGTGATGACTGTTAATATCTCTCTCACTCTCTGTCTCTCTGTCTGTCTCTCTGTCTCTCTCTCTGTCTGTGTATTCACCGTATTCTCTCCAAGCGGCCGGTTGTCATCTCCAATTCTTTATAAGCTTTCCTCCCGCACGGTCAGAGCTTTCCAGGGATATTTCTACCAAACAGTTCATTTTCAGGATGGAAAAAAGTTTTCAGTGTAAACTTTAATGACTAAAACCAGATATAAAGTATGTGGAAAAGATCATGTAGCCATATATTTTTGTATACTATCATCTTTGAGAACTAACAATCACCAAAGTAAAAGATAGACGGTCTGGGAGAATAGAAAATTCCTAAAACAATGAATTTAGCAGTATTGATTTTGTTATTAGGTTTGAGCAAAATAACACAGCATTAGCCATGACTGAATGCATAGAATATGTAGGAAAATAGCTTTAAAAGTGCAACATTTTCTCTCAGCTCAATGGCAAAATGTGTAGAATTGCAGGAATTGACCTTTAAAACTGCAAAAATGTCTCTATGCGCTTTGAAAATTTTTGTAGAACTGCAGGACATTGGCTTAAATTCAAAGATTCGGTACGATGGGGGCCTCAAATGTTCTCTAAAAGTCAGCCGCGCCAACAGCCTACCGTGTCCATTGCCCCCTGCCACGCCCAACACTTCAGCCCCGTTTAGATCCAGAAAAAACCCTGCTCTCCCTGTATATCCAGCACCCTGATGTAATACATAACATTAGCATCCTATCATAATCAATACAAACCTGCAAAACAACAGTCATATAACTAGCTGGCCATATTTTGCTTCAACATACTCTTGTGTGTTTGTTTGCTGGCATTGGCAAGGGGATAGTACAGCCCATATCTGTTGATTATGTGTGAGGAGAAGGGATGGTGATGACTGTCTGTATCTCAGCTTTGGGTTATTATTGGATTGACTGTCATTCAAGTGGAGGTGGATTCTGGCTAAGACACAGCCTGTGAAAACTAAGTGCCATTTCTGCATCATATTCTCACAAGTGTCTATCCAAGCTTTCCAGTACTACTGTGCGAGGAAAACAGATATATCAGAAAGCAGGGGACACTGACCCAAAGGCAGCGGCTCTTCTTTATATAGGCTGAATGGTTATTGAACAAGCCTGTTGTAATGATGTATAGTATGGAGTCAGGCCGGGGCAGTTGAGTGTTAACAGAAGCTGAGAGCATTTAGTCTACAGTGTTAACACTCCCTGTATTCACACAGAGGCCTGCACCTCGTCATTAATGGACCGTGAGCCGTGTTATTTAGGAGCAGCCAGGCGTACACAGTCCACGGCGTCCGTCCGTGCCATTCCTGCCTAACGGGTGGCTAGCTAATGAAAGTGCACGCTGAAGGGTTCCATCTGTACGCTTGTTTTTTCAATGAACGTTGACTGAACATTAAAGTTTTTTTCCATTAAGCTTTTTAAAAGCATAGTAAAGAACCCATTCCCTGAATTCCATATATTTCCGCCGTACATGAGAGAGAGACCTTTGAGCACCAGGTGATTTACGGAGCAGTTGGAATATAATCATTTTCTCTCCCAGATAAAAAATAATAGGTCAGGTTTTGATTTGTCATAGGCCTGCTGATAAAGGCAGAATGGACATTTCGCTGTTTCTAACCCCACTCTGCATGTTTTTGTAAAGCACAAAATTTGAATTGAATTACCCTTTTATGAAGGCATTGTGTTTCTCTTTTCAATGTTTTTCAAAGATTTACAGCATTTCAAATAGTTAATTGTGTTTCATCCATATCAGGTTATTTCGATGTATTAGTATGATTCTTTCTAGATAAAATCCCTAATCTCAGACTAGTCATTCTGTAATACAGTAACTGGGTGTACAGGTGCATGAAGTATTGCCTTGTTCACAGTGGTTCCCTATAGTGGTCAGATTTCTAGGGGTACTGCATTAAGTTGGGGCCCAAATAAAGAAATACCCCTCTCTCCCAGTCAGTCAGTCCTGCATGTCACAATCAACCCTCCTCACCACCCCCATGCCCAGAGACCTGCTTCTGCCACGTCCTCCACAGATGGCCCTGTCCCTGTCCCGTTGGCGGTTGGTGCCATGCCGTGTGTCCTGTGGAGGGCTTTGTCCTGTTGGCAGCCTGTTTCCTCTCCCTCTGTCACCCCTCAGTGACCCTGCCCCCAAACTCCCTGCAGTCCCAAGCGCGCTGTCTTTCTGGCCCCAAGTTGCTCTCAAAGCAGGGCAGCAGGGACGGATGTACAGTGGTAGTTTCACTGTGATACATATCTAACTTATAGTCTAGTATAAAACACTATCAGACTGTGGCTTGTATTCACACACACGCACACGCACACACACACACACACACACACACTACAGTTTTGCTGAATTGTCTCAGCAGGACTCACTAAATATCTTCTGTGTGTCCTGTCTGCTGAGTGTAAGGGGGAGAAGTGCTGTTTTGACAGAGTTCTAACGTGAGGAAAGCACATTGATCCATGCTCAGGGGATGATACTCTCAGATTGGAGTTTGTGCAACACTGCTTTCAGCGAAGTGCACTTTAAAACACCATGCCAGTAGATAACCTAGTGTGTGAGTGCTATCCTAATATGTCCCAACACCCATTGACAGGATAAATATCTGATTGTGAGGCGGTCCATTCTCCCCAACTCCACCCCCTCTCTGTTTCTCTCTCTCCCTCCCTTTCTCTCTCACTGTCTTTCTCTGGTCTCCCACTTCAAGAGTGGTGGCAACACACACAAATGGCTTGTCGCCGTGGTAACCACATGGCCAAATAACGCCGGCTGAGACAGACACTTCTGATGCAGCTATGCAATGCCGCATCGGGGTTGCCATGGTGACAGTGTAAACAGTCTTTTGGCCCAGAAAGACAGATCGGAGGCTCTCAACATTGGGCGGTCATTGGAACAGCGTCTAAAAGAACACAATACTGACCCGTGTGGCACTAGTAGTAAACCAGGCCTGGGGCAGAACAAGCCATTTAGCTACTCCTATGGACCCCATACACTACCCAGGCATGCCTTAGTGTTTCTCTCAGTGTTGGGCCATCTGGGTCTCCCCTGGGTGCACAACAATGAGAGCAAAAAAAAGTAGGTTAGTTTTGATGTGAGGCCAGGCAGGCTTATCCAGGCAGGGAGAGACTGGGCTGTGGGCTGGGTACGAGTCTTTGTCCCACAGCGCTAGCCAGAGCCCCCACAGGGTCATTTATTTCCAGCACCAGACCTCAGGCTTTTTTGGGGTGTTTTCTTTACATGAAACTGAATCATAAGGCACATATATTGGGTGTATCATTGCAGTATGTCTGATGCTGTACTATGTACTACTGTATGTACTAGACAAAGTTGACAAATGGGTATTTTTGATATATGCAGCTTTCAAATGGAAGAGCATGAGATGTAAAGTGGATTAAACACCTAACCATCAGCATTTAAGCTATGTGAGTGACCCAACTTTGGACAAAGAGTTCCACCCCCTTGGATAAGGCCTTTTTGGGCGAACCTGTGGGTGAAGTTTTCCGATCAACCTGATGAACTTAGTGATATGGTGTATCCAGGCAGCATACACATCCTTAATAGGTTTTGAAAAAAAGTATAAATCACAACTTTGCCAGTGGTATTTTTAGATGCTCTCTATCTTGATGGAACCACTCAAGTCCAGCCCTGCGGAGGCAGCAAGAAGCTAAAGCCTGATGAAGGGTAATATTCATTTGTGTAAATTAGTTATTAATTATGGCCGTGTTTACACAGGAACCCCAATCTGATCTTTTGTTTTCACTAATCAGATCATCTCTAAAAAATATCTGCTGTGAAAAGATCTAATGTGATTGGTCAAAATACCAATTAGTGGAAAAATATCAGAATTGGGCTGCCTGTGTAGCCTATGTGAAGCTAAGTAGGCCTGAAGTGGCATTGGCTGATAAATTACCTTGTTGCCAACTTAAAACTACAGTTTCTTAGCGAGTCATGAGGACGACAGTATTTAAAGTGGGAACTTCAAATGCAAAGTTCAGTGAAAATAACTCAAGCAAGCGTTTTTCACTGCAGCAGAATGACTAATAACAAAAGTGTAAATGCGAACGTCTTTGAAGTGCAGATTGACATATGGCTTAAGGTCTGTAGGAGTTGGACCATTAGATTTATGATCCAATATCTCAATGTATTTAATTGTAATATCAGTGTAATATCTCAAGTATTTAATTGTTTCCTGTTTTCATTACACCAGCTATTGGTGGTGCTGGAGGCAACTATAAATAAATAATAAACTATAAATATTGAATCCACTGTATGTTGTGAGATGAAAGTGTAAATAGAAAAATTATACTGAACAAAATAAAAACGCAACATGTAAAGTGTTGGTCCCATGTTTCATGAGCTAAAATAAAATATCCCAGACATTTTCTATATGCACAAAAAGCTTATTTCTCTAAAATGTTGTGCACAAATGTGTTTATATCCCTGTTAGGGAGCATTTCTCCTTTGCCAAGATAATCCATCCACCTGACAGGTGTGGCATATCAAGAAGCTAATTAAACAGCATTATTATCACACAGGTGCACCTTGTGCTGGGGACAATAAAAGGCCACTCTAAAATGTCAGTTTTGTCACACAACACAATGCCACAGATGTCTCAAGTTTTGAGGGAGCGTGCAATTGTCATGATGACTGCAGGAATGTCCACCAGATCTCTTGAATGTTAATTTCTTTACCATAAGTCGCTCCAATGTCGTTTTAGAGAATTTGCCAGTATGTCCAACCGGCCTCACAACCGCAGACCACGTGTAACCACGCCAGCCCAGGACTTCCACATCCGGGTTTTTCACCTGTAGGATCGTCTGAGACCAGCCACCCAGACAGCTGATGAAACTGAGTATTTCTGTCTGGGCCTGGTTCCTAACTGGGTGGGCCTATGCCCCCCCAGGCCCTCCCATGGCTACGCAACCTGCCCAATCATATGAAATCCATAGATTAGGTCCTAATGAATTTACAAGGAGCCAGGACGGACATCTGATCGTCCTCTCCAATTGACTGATTTCCTTAAGTGAACTGGAACTCAGTAAAATTGTTAAAATTGTTGCATTTGTATTTTTGTTCAGTATACTTCACACCTTGTAAATAGACGCATACGGGAATAGAAAGAGATGCTTGTATTGCCTATTGATGTAAACACATTTCACAATTAGAAATGGCCTAGTTCTTACTTTTCTTACCTTGGTTTGTAAACTCAGCAAAAAAATAAACGTTCTCTCACTGTCAACTGCGTTTATTTTCAGCAAACTTAACATGTGTAAATATTTGTAAGAGCAGAACAAGATTCAACAACTGAGACATAAACTGAACAAGTTCCACAGACATGTGACTAACAGAAATGGAATAAAGTGTCCCTGAACAAAGAGGGGGTCAAAATCAAAAGTAACAGTCAGTATCTGGTGTGGCCACCAGCTGCATTAAGTACTGCAGTGCATCTCCTCCTCATGGACTGCACCAGATTTGCCAGTTTTTGCTGTAAAATGTTACCCTACTCTTCCACCAAGGCACCTGCAAGTTCCAGGACATTTCTTGGGGGAATGGCCCTAGCCCTCACCCTCCGATCCAATAAGTCCCAGATGTGCTCAATGGGATTGAGATCCGGGCTCTTTGCTGGCCATGGCAGAACACTGACATTCCTGTCTTGCAGGAAATCACACACAGAATGCGCAGTATGGCTGGTGGCGTTGTCATGCTGGAGGGTCATGTCAGGATGAGCCTGCAGGAAGGGTAGCACATGAGGGAGGAGGATGTCTTCCCTGTAACGCACAGCGTTGAGATTGCCTGCAATGACAACAAGCTCAGTCCGATGATGCTGTGACACACCGCCCTAGACCATGACGGACCCTCCACCTCCAAATCGATCCCGCTCCAGAGTACAGGCCTTGGTGTAATGCTCATTCCTTCGACGATAAATGAGAATCCGACCATCACCCCTGGTGAGACAAAACCGCGACTCGTCAGTGAAGAGCACTTTTTGCCAGTCCTGTCTGGTCCAGCGACAGTGGGTTTGTGCCCATAGGCGACGTTATTGCCGGTAATGTCTGGTGAGGACCTGCCTTTGAACAGGCCTACAAGCCCTCAGTCCTGCCTCTCTCAGCCTATTGCGGACAGCCTGAGCACTGACAGAGGGATTGTGCATTCCTTTTGTAACTCAGGCAGTTGTTGTTGCCATCCTGTACCTGTCCCGCAGGTGTGATGTTCGGATGTACCGATCCTGTACAGGTGTTGTTACACGTGGTCTGCCACTGCGAGGATGATCAGCTGTCCATCCTGTCTCCCTGTAGCGCTGTCTTAGGCATCTCACAGTACGGACATTGTAATTTATTGCCCTGGCCACATCTGCAGTCCTCATGCCTCCTTGCAGCATGCCTAAGGCACGTTCACGCAGATGAGCAGGGACCCTGGGCATCTTTCTTTTGGTGTTTTTCAGAGTCAGTAGAAAGGCCTCTTTAGTGTCCTAACTTTTCATAACTGTGACCTTAATTGCCTACCATCTGTAAGCTGTTGGTGTCTTAACGACCGTTCCACAGGTGCATGTTCATTAATTGTTTATGGTTCATTGAACAAGCATGGGAAACCATGTTTAAACTCTTTACAATGAAGATCTGTGAAGTTATTTGGATTTTTACGAATTATCTTTGAAAGACAGGGTCCTGATAAAGGGACAGTTCTTTTTTTGCTGAGTTTAGGTGGGTTTGTAGGTGGTTATGGGTGGGTGGACTGAACTGTACTGTATGTGTATTGTACATTTTATATCAGTGTGCTCTGGGGTGTAGTGGGTCTTCTGGGGATTGGTTGTATGATTCAGAAGAGGCCAGAATGTAAAGTGACCTGAATGCCGGTGATGTCAGCCCCTCCATTCATGAACAGCATGAATAATTGAGTGGCCAGCAGGCTCAGAGCACCAAGCAGTGGCAGAATGCAAAGTAGAAGCCACCACTTTGTCTTTCTCTCCCTCTTCTTTCTTCACACTCTCTCTGCCACTGTCACTCTCTCTCCCTCACTCTCTCTACCACTGTCACTCTCCCTTCCTCACACTCTCTCTGCCACTGTCACTCTCCCTCCCTCACTCTCTCTACCACTGTCACTCTCCCTTCCTCACACTCTCTCTGCCACTGTCACTCTCCCTCCCTCACTCTCTCTACCACTGTCACTCTCCCTTCCTCACACTCTCTCTGCCACTGTCACTCTCCCTCCCTCACTCTCTCTGCCACTCTCACGTTCCCTCCCTCACTCTCTCTGCCACTGTCACGTTCCCTCCCTCATACTCTCTCCGCCACTGTCACTCTCCCTCCCTCACTCTCTCTGCCACTGTCACTCTCCCTCCCTCACTCTCTCTGCCACTGTCACTCTCCCTCCCTCACTCTCTCTGCCACTGTCACGTTCCCTCCCTCACTCACTCTCTCTGCCACTGTCACATTCCCTCCCTCATACTCTCTCCACCACTGTCACTCTCCCTTCCTCACACTCTCTCTGCCACTGTCACTCTCCCTCCCTCACTCTCTCTGCCACTGTCACGTTCCCTCCCTCACTCTCTCTGCTACTGTCACGCTCCCTCCCTCATACTCTCTCCGCCACTGTCACTCTCCCTCCCTCACTCTCTCTGCCATTGTCACTCTCCGTCCCTCACTCTATCTGCCACTGTTCCCCTCGCCTCTCTTCTACTCTATCAGCCTGTGTGTGCCTGTGAATATTAGATAAAACTAGTGATTGCGAGAGTCGAGAACACCCTTGCTTGGATACAGACATAGCAGGCGCACCAGTCAAGAGGAAGCGCTGACAAATGCATGGGGAACAGGGCGCACCAGTCAAGAGGAAGAGCTGACAAACGCACAGGGAACAGGAGAGAGGGGAGTCTGTGAGTGAAAAAGGGAGGGAGGGAGCAGCCTCAGATAGCTAGACACAGAGAGATAGAAATAGGCTGTGGACTAGCCTCTACACTCTCCAAAAGGAACTCTCTGTGCTCTCTCTTCTCTCTGCTTCCTCTCATCCTCCTGGCATGCTCCGGAACCCATCCTCCCCCCTTCCCCTCATCCTTCTGTCCCTCCTCCCTTCCCCCGTCTGCGGCTCCCGCTGGTTGAATGAAGCCTTAGCTTGAAAGGGGGCTGATCGCATCGGAGCTGGGTCTACATGGCTACCAGGTTAGTAGAGAGGGAGAGAGCAGCCTGCCTGTCTGCATGCAGAAAGACAGACACACTTGTGCTGCATTCCAGTGCTGTATATGCAGATGGGTGGGGGTGGAAGGGGAGTGTCAGTCAACAGCCCAGCGATCCGCTTGTCCCGTTTGGCAGGTGTTGTCACAGGGACGTAATCTAGCTTGTTATTAAGAGATCACGCTGGCAGGAGGAGATCAGACCCCTAAGCCTGCTGAAGGAAATCTCCCAGGGCTCTTCTCTTCTCTCTATCCTGTTCTGTTCTCTCCCGGGGAGAGAGGAGAAGGAGCTCTCAGATGAGCCTTGGATGAACAGCTCCTTGCTGCTCCTTTCTCTATATGAGGATATGGAGGTTTTTGAGTGCGTCACAGCAACCAACGGAAGCTGGATGTTTGTGAACAATGTTAAGGATGCTGTTGTGCCTATGATTGACTGGTGAGGAGTTGAGACCGTCGATCGGCTTGGATATGGTGGACTTGTAGTTCTGTGGCCCAAGCGGATTTAACGTGTGTGTGTGTGTGTGTGTGTGTGTGTGTGTGTGTGTGTGTGTGTGTGTGTGTGTGTGTGTGTGTGTGTGTGTGTGTGTGTGTGTGTGTGTGTGTGTGTGTTGGTAGGTAGTTGGGGGGGGGGGGTGTTGGGAGTGGGGGGGGTAGTGTGTTTATTGTATGGAGTTTATTGCATGGGTGTGTTTGAGTGTGGTGTCTGAAAGTGTAGGCTAGTATTAGTTGTGTGTATGTGCTGTGTGTGTATGTGCTGTTTGAAGCTGTGTCATGCATGATTTGTGTGCGTGCGTGTGTTGCCGTTGAGCTCGGTCCACCCCTGCACTTTTAGCATGGTGAAGCACAAGGTCCATTGCCAGATGGTTATTTTCCAGGGTCAGCAAAAGCGTCAGTGAGAACAAGGCCCCTCGAAACAGGCCGGAACTCCGTGCATTGTGAAGCGAAGCGTTGCCCTCCTCGTTTGGATAGCCTGAGCCCAGAGATTTAGAGCACATTACAAAAAGACAGCAACAAAGTTTCACCAGCAGATGGATTTGCTTTTCTCACTGGGCATGTGTAGAGCACCAAGCTCATTATAATGCTTTTCAACCTGCATCTTATTGCTCAGTGTTCTTTCTTTGACCATCATTTGCTTGTGTGGTCTATATTTGGTCTATCTGTGTTCCATGTGCAGTCCAAGTGCATTGTTTTGTTGTTCTGCTGCAGTATATACAGTCCATGTTCTTATCAACCTTATCTTACATACAATACAGTCAGGACTGATTGTTTCTGGTGCTGTAATGCAGATGAGCCCAGCTGCTTCCCTGCCTTAGGGACCTGCTGTAGCTACACACACAACCTGGTCTCAGGGCAATTTGTAGGATTTGGTACGTACGTTTAGTATGATATATTACATTACTTTAGACTACATTATGAATGTAAAAATATCATACAAATTAGAGGATGTACAGTATCATACGTCTTACCCGGTCGTACAGCAGCATATGAATTGCTTGAAGTAACATATTATACATCTTTGAGAATGTATAGTATTATATGTCTTTCTCTGAGGCCAGTTTGCTAGTTGCATAGTAACAATAAAGGAGAATTATGGGCAGAATTTATGTTGGTGGTTAGGTGAACTAACGACAAAGGTTAGACAAATTATACAGCAGGTTAGGTCAAATGGGTTAAGGTTAGAATTAGGGTTAGGGGAAGAGTTAAAATGCTACAGTTGTCTTCGCCTCGAGCATGCAACCTTTGGATTTCTAGACGGTCGCAGTAAACACTCATACATCCTCCCTGACCAACCTCCCTACTTTCTGTCTAAAGTAATAAGACTAGTAGTAGGTATCATACGTCTTGGAGGGGCTCAGAAATAAGTATTGTATGGCTGTGAGGCCTAGCTTCAAAACTGTATGCAAATGATGTTATTAGATGGCAGATTGGCATATTATACTAATTTAGCAGGTTACCCAGTTCTACTCAGTCCTCAATCAAAGTCAGCCATGATAGTGTTGTCTCTCCCTTCCCCTCCAAATCCCTTATTTCCAGTTAAAAGGCCAAGCTCAACAGAAGGTCTGTCTCTGCCCAGTAGATTATATATAGAAGCATATTATGAATATTTAAATAAATTCTCTCTAGTCACAGTTGCTATAGCAATATTCATATAGACGGTGCTTTGTTGCGCTTCATTTGTAGGGGCGAGAAGCCAGATAGGCTTTTAGTTGTTTACCCACAATCCGCCATGCATTGTCTCTCACTAGTCATGACAACCACATCATTTTCTCTTACAAGTCATAATATACAAATTGTGCAGCTACTTTAATATTTTGTGTCATTGTTCTGGGTCAGCTTCAGGTATAGGCTAACATCCTGAAACAGCTGTCTCTATTGTTCTGGGTCAGCTTCAGGTATAGGCTAACATCCTGAAACAGCTGTCTCTATTGTTCTGGGTCAGCTTCAGGTATAGGCTAACATCCAGAAACCGCTGTCTCTATTGTTCTGGGTCAGCTTCAGGTATAGGCTAACATCCAGAAACCGCTGTCTCTATTGTTCTGGGTCAGCTTCAGGTATAGGCTAACATCCAGAAACCGCTGTCTCTATTGTTCTGGGTCAGCTTCAGGTATAGGCTAACATCCAGAAACAACTGTCTCTATTGTTCTGCAGTAGGATGCCATTCTTACCGCCCATGCATTTGTCTCCTCTCCTCTCATGCTGAACAAACGGGAGACAATTTACTTGACAGTAATGTGTAATGGCCTGTCACACATGTTACGTTTGGTTCATAGAGTAACTCATTGTAGCATGTGTACTTATTCCTCATGTTATTATTTTTTTTAAATTCTGCATTGTTGGGAAGGGCCCATAAGTAAGCGTTTCACTGTTAGTCTACACCTGTTGTAAACGAAGCATGTGACAAATAACATTTGATTTGATTTGGCTAAGGCTATAACGCTCTTGTCTGACTGTACATGTTAGCAGCATGTGTACCTAGTCTTGTCTAATAAGCAAAGACACACATTACTGGGAGTGAGCTGATCAAACCTCCATTCATATGCTGAGGATTTATCCATGTTCCCATTGTTTTGTTTTATCTCAAGAGGAGAGCACTGCCGAGAATTCCTCCCTGACAAAAAGCAGTGATGTTGGTTTCCATGGAGACGCAGCCTTTATCATGTTGAGGGATGTGTGATCCAACTGAATGCTCATGATAACTGGCTGCACTGTTCTGAACATTTTTCAGACGCACATTCAATGCATTTAGGCTCTAGGCATGCAATATTAGTCGGCTTAGGTTGATAATTAATGTTTTGAAATACAGGTGCATAGGCTTCTATCCAATCAGGAGACAGAGAACAGAGCTGACAGCAGGTGATGTTAGGGCCTGTGATCATTATGACCCTGTGGTCAGTCAGAGCCATTATACTTATGGAGTGAGACTGGCCATAATGGGGTTATAAACCCACAGTTAATGGTGATGATGATGACTGGCAGATATCTGACTGGGTAGTTCTAGTACGGTGTGTCCTGTGTGCTCAGCTCTGATCATAACTCTGTCTGGTTCTGTGGATCTGATGAAAGTCAGGTGAGCGTGAGATCGTTAGTAACTGAGCCAGGATGTGACATGAAAGATGATGCAGCTCACACAGCCCACTGGCATATGAGAACTGTTCTGTGTGTGTGCTTATGTGTGTCAGTGTCTGCGTCAATGTGCATCCAGGTGCATCTGCGCCCTGTGGGTGCGTATGTCTATACTTGTGTGTGTGTGTGTGTGTGTGTGTGTGTGTGTGTGTGTGTGTGTGTGTGTGTGTGTGTGTGTGTGTGTGTGTGTGTGTGTGTGTGTGTGTGTGTGTGTGTGTGTGTGTGTGTGTGTGTGTGTGTGTGTATCTCAGGCAGTCTCTGGGTTCAGACAGTGATTCGCACGCAGGAGAAATAGCAGTGTCCTCTGCTTTGTACCAGCTCATTGCATTATTCGCTGATTCCACAGCACTACATATTATGAGGGCCGCTTGTGAGACATTTCCTGTACACTCATATATCCTGTGCACTTTTACATGCATACATTGACATACAGTTGAAGTCAGAAGTTTACATACACCTTAGCCACATACATTTAAACTCAGTTTTTCACAATTCCTGACATTTAATCCGAGTAAAAATGCCTTGTTTTAGGTCAGTTAGGATCACCACTTTATTTTAAGAATGTGAAATGTCAGAATAACAGTAGAGAGAATGATTTATTTCAGCTTTTATTTCTTTCATCACATTCCCAGTGGGTAGGAAGTTTACATACACTCAATTAGTATTTAGTAGCATTGCCTTTAAATTGTTTAACTTGGGTCAAACGTTTCGGGTAGCCTTCCCACAATAAGTTGGGTGAATTTTGGCCCATTCCTCCTGACAGAGCTGGTGTAACTGAATCAGGTTTGTAGGCCTCCTTGCTCGCACACGCTTTTTCAGTTCTGCCCACAAATTTTCTATAGGATTAAGGTCAGGGCTTTGTGATGGCCACTCCAATACCTTGACTTTGTTGTCCTTAAGCCATTTTGACACAACTTTGGAAGTATGCTTGGGGTCATTGTCCATTTGGGAGACCCATTTGCGACCAAGCTTTAACTTCCTGACTGATGTCTTGAGATGTTGCTTCAATATATCCCCATAATTTTCCATCCTCATGATGCCATCTATTTTGTGAAGTGCATCAGTCCCTCCTGCAGCAATGCACCCCCGCAACATGAGGCTGCCACCCCCGTGCTTCACGGTTGGGATGGTGTTCTTCGGCTTGCAAGCCTCCCCCTTTTTCCTCCAAACATAACGATGGTCATTATGGCCAAACAGTTCTATTTTTGTTTCGTCAGACAAGAGGACATTTCTCCAAAAAGTACGATCTTTGTCCCCATGTGCAGATGCAGTCTTTTTTATGGCAGTTTTGTAGCAGTGGCTTCTTCCTTGCTGAGCGGTCTTTCAGGTTATGTCAATATAGGACTCGTTTTACTGTGGATATAGATACCTTTGAACCTGTTTCCTCCAGCATCTTCACAAGGTCCTTTGCTGTTGTTCTGGGATTGATTTGCACTTTTCGCACCAAAGTACGTTCATCTCTAGGAGAAAGAACGTGTCTCCTTCCTGAGTGGTGTGACGGCTGCGTGTTTATACTTGCGTACTATTGTTTGTACAGATGAACGTGGTACCTTCAGGCGTTTGGAAATTTCTCCCAAGGATGAACCAGACTTGTGGAGGTCCACAATTTTTTTTCTGAGGTCTTGGCTGATTTCTTTTGATTTTCCCATGATGTCAAGCAGAGGCACTGAGTTTGAAGGTAGGCCTTGAAATACATCCACAGGTACACCTCCAATTGACTCAAATGATGTCAATTATCCTATCAGAAGCTTCTAAAGCCATGACATCATTTTCTGGAATTTTCCAAGCTGTTTAAAGGCACAGTCAACTTAGTGTATGTTAACTTCTGACCCACTGGAATTGTGATACAGTGAATTATTAGTGAAATAATCTGTCTGTAAACAATTGTTGGAAAAATTACTTGTGGTTCAGACACTAACCGACTTGCCAAAACTATAGTTTGTTAACAAGAAATTTGTGGAGTGGTTGAAAAACAAGTTTTAATGACTCCAACCTAAGTGTATGTAAACTTCTGACTTCAACTGTATACCGTTACACACACATTTTCTTATACAGGTACATAGGCCTATACTCACAAATGCTCAAACATATTCTGAATCATCGTTGTCTTGTATGTTGAAGTATTATGCAGTAGGTACGTGTGCATACAGTCAGTTCTCCAGAAACCTGCAGTACATTTGTGCAAACACAAACACACTTTTCCTTATCAAATAACAACACCACATCATTTGTTTGTAACCACAATGTACTCTATCAGAGCTGATGATCCATCCATCCAATTAGTTAGATGAGAGATCAGCTCTGGGTATTGCAGAGCACAGCCACAGAGATCACTGACAGTTAGGATCAGCCAGTTCACTACCCAGCCCCACCCAGTTCACTACCCACAGCACCACCCAGTTAACTATCCAGTTCCCCACCCAGTTCCCCACCTAGTTCACTACCCAGTTCCCCACCTAGTTATCCACCCAGTTCACTTCCCAGTTCCCCACCTAGTTCCCCACCTAGTTATCCACCCAGTTCACTTCCCAGTCCCCCACCTAGTTCACTACCCAGTTCCCCACCTAGTTATCCACCCAGTTCACTTCCTAATTCCCCACCTAGTTATCCACCCAGTTCACTACCCAGTTCCCCACCTAGTTCACTACCCAGTTCCCCACCTAGTTCACTACCCAGTTCCCCACCTAGTTCCCCACCTAGTTATACACCCAGTTCACTACCCAGTCCCCCATCTAGTTCACTACCCAGTTCCCCACCTAGTTCACTACCCAGTTCCCCACCTAGTTCACTACCCAATTCCCCACCTAGTTATCCACCCAGTTCACTACCCAGTTCCCCACCTAGTTATCCACCCAGTTCACTACCCAGATCCCCACCCAGTTCCCCAACCAGTTCCCCAACCAGTTCCCCACCCAGTTCACTAGCGTTGACCAAAAGCAGTGGATTTTAAAGGCAATAGGGTGTCATTTGGGACGTTGTCTTTGCAGGCTGGTCTCAAGAGACAGGACCTAATAAACAGGTTGGCCTGTGGTTCAGGAAGGGAAGCGTCCCTCGCTCCATTCCTCCCTTCTCTCCTCCTTTCCTCTCCTCCTCTCTTCCTCGCCTCTCCTTTACTCCTCTCCTATCCTCCTCTCCTTCACTCCTCTCCTATCCTCCTCCTCTCCTTTACTCCTCTCCTATCCTCCTCTCCTTCACTCCTCCCCTATCCTCCTCCTCTCCTTCACTCCTCTCCTATCCTCCTCCTCTCCTTTACTCCTCTCCTATCCTCCTCCTCTCCCTCACTCCTCTCCTATCCTCCTCTCCTTCACTCCTCTCCTATCCTCCTCCTCTCCTTTACTCCTCTCCTATCCTCCTCCTCTCCTTCACTCCTCTCTTATCCTCCTCCTCTCCTTCACTCCTCTCCTATCCTCCTCCTCTCCTTCACTCCTCTCCTATCCTCCTCCTCTCCTTCACTCCTCTCCTCTCCTCCTCCTCTCCTTCACTCCTCTCCTATCCTCCTCCTCTCCTTCACTCCTCTCCTATCCTCCTCCTCTCCTTCACTCCTCTCCTATCCTCCTCCTCTCCTTCACTCCTCTCTTATCCTCCTCCTCTCCTTCACTCCTCTCTTATCCTCCTCCTCTCCTTCACTCCTCTCCTATCCTCCTCCTCTCCTTCACTCCTCTCCTATCCTCCTCCTCTCCTTCACTCCTCTCCTATCCTCCTCCTCTCCTTCACTCCTCTCCTATCCTCCTCCTCTCCTTCACTCCTCTCCTATCCTCCTCCTCTCCTTCACTCCTCTCCTATCCTCCTCCTCTCCTTCACTCCTCTCCTATCCTCCTCCTCTCCTTCACTCCTCTCCTATCCTCCTCCTCTCCTTCACTCCTCTCCTATCCTCCTCTGCACTCCTCTTCTATTAGCGCTACATTTCTCTACCTCTATCCAATCTGTATATCCCACTGCTGTATAATTTTTCAGTGTGTATTTACACGTGCACCCCGGGTGAGTGTTTCTCCTGGCTCTTTAAAGATACAGCAGTGGGATATTACATACATTATCTGACTTATGGTTTTCACTAATCCTCATGACTCATGTAGAGTATGCCATCTGTTTTTGACTATGCTATTTTTTCTGGTGCTAGCTGCTGCTGCTGCTGCTGTTGTTGGTCTGTGGGTTATGTAGGCTAGCTGCTGCTGCTGCTGTTGTTGGTCTGTGGGTTATGTAGGCTAGCTGCTGCTGCTGCTGTTGGTCTGTGGGTTATGTAGGCTAGCTGCTGCTGCTGCTGTTGTTGGTCTGTGGGTTATGTAGGCTAGCTGCTGCTGCTGCTGTTGTTGGTCTGTGGGTTATGTAGGCTAGCTGCTGCTGCTGCTGTTGTTGGTCTGTGGGTTATGTAGGCTAGCTGCTGCTGCTGCTGTTGTTGGTCTGTGGGTTATGTAGGCTAGCTGCTGCTGCTGCTGTTGTTGGTCTGTGGGTTATGTAGGCTAGCTGCTGCTGTTGTGGTTATTGATCTGTGGGTTATGTAGGCTAGCTGCTGTTGTTATTAACTGTGTTAGTGGGTAGCTTTCAAGCCTATTTGCCGTGATGTAACCTCAATACTCACTCTGGGGATGAATGGGATCATACGTCTCAGTCTTTACATGGTACACTAGTAGGCCTAGCATTGCCTGTGGGACGGCAACACATTAGCATCATTAACATTTAGCCAGCAGCATACCACCCTGCATCCCATTGCTGGCTTGCCTCTGAAGCTAAGCTTGGTTTGTCCTGGTTGGTCCCTTGATGGGAGACCAGATGCTACTGGAAGTTAGAGGGCCAGTAGGAGGCACAGTGATTGGGGACAGGGCAGTCATTGGGGATATTGCCCTGTGTAGGGTGCAGTCTTTTGGATGGGACGTTAAACGGCTGACCTGACTTTCTGTGGTCAGTAAAGATCCCATGGCACTTATCATAAGAGTAGGGGTGTTAACCCCGGTGTCCTAGCTAAATTCCCAATCTGGCCGTCATACCATCACGGTCACACAATCACCCCCAGCTTCCAATTGACTCATTCATCCCCCTTCTTCTCCTATATAACTATTCCACATGTCGTTGCTGTAAATGAGAATGTGTTCTCAGTCAACTTAACTTACCTGGTAAAATAAGTGTAAAAGTAAGTGGCTTACACTTAGATAAGGTGTTTAAATGAACTGTGGAGTCGTACTATTAGTTACTCCTGTGTTATTCATGTAATGTGTGTCATTGTTTTTTAATGGGTTTTGCTCCGTCCCTACATTTTCAAACAGTGCAGAATATGTAGTTTCATGATGTGATGAAAGAGTTTAGAGAAGTAGAATTAATACTCCCTCTCTCTCTCTTTCTCACCCCCAGCACTGCCAGTAACTCGAACAGGAGCACGCCTGCTTGCTCGCCCGTCCTGCGTCCTAAACGCTCGCGCTCGCCCACGCCCCAGAGCCTGGAGCCTAGTGAGAATATGGTGGAGAAGGGCCACTCGGACCACTCCTCTGATAAGTCCCCCTCCACCCCCGAGCAAGTGGTCCAGCGAACCTACTCTCTGCAGTCCGCCCGCAGCGGAGGCAAGAACTCCAAGGTGAGCATCACTGCGCAGGTGGACCGTCTCCGTTTCAGGGCCCTCTTCTTTCCACCACCCACACTACAGTACAAGATCATTGTCCTCTTTCCACCAATCGCACTACAGCACAGTACAGGATCATAGTCCTCTTCCACCAATTACACTACAGCACAGTACAGGGGCATAGTCCTCTTCCACCAATCACACTACAAGACAGTACAGGTCATAGTCTCAAATAGACTGCCAACAGTGCCGTTTTCAAAATGACTAGTTCATCATACAGTGCATTCATAACTCACAAATAAATCATGTCAGTCTGGCCTATCACTTCAGTTCAGCAAGACATGTGTATCATTCCTGAACATCACTTCCAATACAATCTGAAATCAACATTTATTTGGTGATCACTGAGGTGATACAGGGGGATTAATTATGTTTTGTGATAAGATATTTTTTTTTACTGTTTACCCCTGACATAATGTCTTGATAACCTCCAAATGTTGCCAGTAAAGTCTTATTGTCTTCCTGCATTCCATAAAACATGTTCTGTAAGAAATAGTCAACGAGAAGGAGTGAGATATCGTGATATCTTGTGAAATGGCATGGTTTTATCAGCTTTTATTTTCCATTCCATAGTGATTTTACCCCCATCATACCTCCGCATCGGCACACCATACTGGATCAAACATGCCATCCTCATGTAGCCCCAATTGACAGTGGTAGAATGTACTCCTGATAAAAGCTGCTATGACTCTGATAGGGTAATGTCCAACTTCCATCCTCAAACTATAGGTCAGATCTAACTGTCACTCTCGTACAATTGGCCAATCATAGACTGAGTAACGAGACCCTCAGCACATCAATTGTGGATAAGGACCCATCATCATCAGGAAAGATGCTTATACCACAGATTCACTGTATTCTTCCCTTACTACCTCCCTCCCTTACTACCTCCCTCCCTTACTACCTCCCTCCCTTTCTCCCTCCCTCCCTTACTACCTCCCTCCCTTACTACCTCCCTCCCTTACTACCTCCCTCCCTTTCTCCCTCCCTCCCTTTCTCCCTCCCTCCCTTACTACCTCCCTCCCTTACTACCTCCCTCCCTTACTACCTCCCTCCCTTACTACCTCCCTCCCTTTCTCCCTCCCTCCCTTTCTCCCTCCCTCCCTTACTACCTCCCTCCCTTACTACCTCCCTCCCTTACTACCTCCCTCCCTTACTACCTCCCTCCCTTTCTCCCTCCCTCCCTTTTCCCCTCCCTCCATCCCTTTCTCCCTCCCTCCCTCCCTTTTCCCACCCTACATCCCTATCTCCCTCCATCCCCTGGATCCATCTGGTCCTATCAGAGCAGCATTGTAATCACAGGCCGGGCACTCAGTCAATCAGCCCACTCCATCGCAGCAGTCAGCCAGTCATTAACTGCAGCTATCTCAACTCTGCAAGGCTCGTTCTGACAGAGGGTAGTAGGCAGGTCAAGAGGCTGTAGTCTCACTTCTCGCTCATCAGAATCTGAATTGAAGAGTAAGGTAGTGGAGTGAAGGACAGGAGCTTTGACTGTGGGTAACTCAGCGTACATCTTAAGCAAAACATGAACATGAGAATATTGGGTGATATATTTAGTACTTTCCTCCTCTGAAAATCTTATTGTTGTGAAGTGATAAGGAGTGTGGTAGTTGGCGGCAATGGCTCTCTCACCTCTCATCCGTTTTCCCATTCACTCACTGCCCACAGTGCTCCCCAGTCCTTGTGGTGTCAGACACCTGTTGCTTTTGTTGTCATTGTGTTCTCCTCTTCTCTCATTCTTTCTTCTTGACACAGAGCGCCTGCTTTCTCTTACTTTCGCTGTCGCCATATGAAATGTCTGTGATCTGAAACTGACTGTTTAAAAAAAAAAAGGGTTCTTTCAGCTGTTGTATATTGCAGTTTTTTTTGTTTCTGATTTCTTTGTTCTTCTCCTGATGCATGCTAGTCTCACAAGCGACTTTCCAAAGTAAGCATTACTCTTTTCTATTCTTTAACCCCACCCCACCTCCATGTCTTGTGAGCTGTCATGTGCCCCCTCCACCCACCTCTTCCATCTGAACACACTCCCTGCAGATGGTATCCATGTTGCTATAACCTTCTCCTCTACCCCCCTCTGCCACCCTGCCACCTTTCCTCTCATCTAACTCCCTGCAGGGCTGCTGGCTTTCAGACACGTCTCTCTCCCAGCTTGTCTCAGTGTGCTTCAGTCTGTTCTATCTCCTCCAACCCCTGCCCCAAGTCCATTAAAACTTCAACATAGCTCGTTGTTGTGTCTAAACTAAGAGCACCCTAATCTCTGAGATGCTGAGTATGTGCCTGAATGCAGAGGGATGGTGGCAGGGGGAGACTGTAAAATTCCTTCCGCATCCCTTTCCACCACTCCTGTGTGACATTACTTTTTGATGACCCTAGAGCTTTCTACATCAGAAGCTCCTTTTCTCTGCCTCGCACCACAAGCCCAGAATACACCACTCCTCTCCTCAGACAAGACAGCAGCAGAGGCCATGTGTCACCGGTTAGTTACAGCATTCTCATATAAGGACCCTTTGATGCACGTCAGCACATTCGCTGCATTCGGCTACATTCAGCTTTGTCACGGACTATGAGACAGGCAGACAGGATGGTGTTAATGGCAGCCAAGCGACATTTGGTCAGTTGAGTTGGTGTTCAGGCGGTGTCTGTCCCATTTCACAGCACACCCAGTCGATGACATCACCCCTCAGGCCCGTGGTGTGTCCGAGTGCCAGCCCTCTCTGGTCCCACGTGAGCCCCCGGCCGGCGGTCAGCAGGAGTCACATGACCCTGGCACTGTGTGCAGTCGCCCAGGCAACGTGAGCTCTGTCACCCTAGTCTAATGCAATCCAGAAACACACAGACAGGCAGGCAGGGAGAGGGGCTCCTCTCTGTAGAGGACCTGGGCCGGCGGTCCCACACCAACTAATTGGCTGGCTGCTTCAGTGATGACGGCTCTGCTCAGTCTCCAACTGTCATCAATCAATGAGGCTGTTGATGGAACTGTAAACAGTAAGCAGCACTACAGAGAGAGTACATAGAGACTCAGCATAAAGACCCATCTCAGACCAAAACACTGAGACATGGACACATCATGAAAGTAGAGTTAGATAGGACAATAGTGTGTCTTGGCACTACAAGTACGCAAACCTGGATATTTTAGTGTTTTAGCCTAGTACTCTTAGTAGACATGCAAATCAAAAACAAAGCCTTTTCCCCTCTCTTGTTTCTGAGCTCTTTCCTTCATGTTGGTTAACTCTTCATTTTCTCTTTAATTTCCTTTCAGTATGACAGACTTAACCTGATTAAAGTAAGCATTTCCTGTTGCTTTTATTTGCCCATTGATCCCCTAGCCCGATTTGACCAGTGACGACCTCTTCCCATCCTCTGTAGATGTGTGATGCACAGGTGGCAATGCACAGCCGTCCTCCTCTCAGCAGCCTCCTGTGGTGTGATGTCAGTCTGCGCCCCTAGCTGTCTCCACTTCCTGTCTCAGACCTGAACTTCCTCCTCTCCTCTCTCCTCCCTCCTTAAAGTGTCACTCCTTTTGTACAATGTGTGATGTGTCAAAACGTTGATATAACATCTCAGTTGGTAGAGCATGGTTGGTTGAGTGTTTTAGTAGGTGTGGAATTGTGGGATTTAGCAGTTGGTAGTGGGTTCGATTCCCATGGGGGACCAGTATGAAAAAGTACTAAAATGTATGCACTTAGATCAGATTATTCTTTAGGCTTGGTGCTACAGTCTTTATTTACTGTTCCACTAGGTTGATCAGGCCTTCTCAGTTCTGTTCATCAGAACTACTTTGTTGTTCTAGTGTTGATTGAAGCTATGTGGGTTATACCTGATAGGTTTGTCTGGGTTACAGCTAGCGCTGGCCAGTTCTGGTTTGGCCCGGTAGTGAGTGAGTGAGTGAGTGAGTGAGTGAGTGAGTGAGTGAGTGAGTGAGTGAGTGAGTGAGTGAGTGAGTGAGTGAGTGAGTGAGTGAGTGAGTGAGTGAGTGAGTGAGTGAGTGAGTGAGAGAGTGAGAGAGTGAGAGAGTGAGAGAGTGAGAGAGTGTGAGAGTGTGAGAGTGTGAGAGAGAGTGAGTGAGTGAGTGAGTGAGTGAGTGAGTGAGTGAGTGAGTGAGTGAGTGAGTGAGTGAGTGAGTGAGTGAGTGAGTGAGTGAGTGAGTGAGTGAGTGAGTGAGTGAGTGAGTGAGTGAGTGAGTGAGTGATTGAGTGAGTGAGTGAGAGTGAGAGAGATGACTCTGGCCTGGTTGTGTAAAGTAACTAGACGTCCCAGGCCTTTCTGATCCTCAGGGGAATCCAGGTCAAGACACTACTGCCGTACACAAGCTCTCTCTGTTACACAGTGCACTTAATCAGTGGGTGTTAACCTGATTCGTAGTGCTGCTGACACACATCCCCAGACACACATGTGCTTCGTGGGGAAGCAAACATGTGATTTAGACATGCATGCACATTTACTTTTGCTATAAAGATGCACTTACAAACATGCAATTACACCAACTCTAAAACACATTTACAATGGCACGCATACACACACACTATGCAGACACCATAAGGCTTAAGTCGTCTCTCACGCCTCTGTCACCTTCAGATGAGATTAGCCCTGTCCACGTCAGAGCCCAAAGCCCAGGAACAGGACTGGGGCCTCACAACTCTCAGACAGGAAACACTACACGCTTATCTGATAGCTGAAATATTGGATTATCTACATTCACATCTCCAAAGGATTGATTGACAATAGTAGCCTCGCACCAGTATGCCTCTTGTATGTTGTCACTGAAATTACCAAACATATTATTTGTAGTTCTCTGGTTAAGTTTTTTTATGGTGTCAAGAGGAAGCCATTTTGTTCTACTCCTGCTATTTACTACTTGACACAAACTGACATTTATTTACCGCTAAAATCGTGCTTGATTATCCTGCCCTTTATTCACCCACTGGATGGTCCCTAGCATGCCTCCCTCTCGGATCACAATGGTGAGACGTATTACACTCTCTTTATAGCCCCATAAAACAGAAGCAGGTAAGTTATGGTCCTGCCAATAACAGTGTGTATACTGCCCTCTGCTGTCAGAAAATATACAACACACAGCAGTACACAATTCATCTCTATACACAAGCATTTAGAAGCAACTCTAAATCGTTAATACATAATTTAAACACTTAGAAACAAGGATAAATATATTGTACCACACACAACCCTAGCCCAATCTACCATCTGCTTATCAAATATCCATGCAAATGAATATTTGTGAGGCCCAAAAACAACACAGAAATCAAGAAATCGATGAAAAGTCTAACTAAAATATGTGACAAGCTCAAAGGGATACAACTCTGTTGGATAGCAGCAGAGGCCTGTATTCATGGTAGGATGTGTCCACCCAGAGGTTGACATTCACACCTTCTATAAATACCCACTGTCGGTTTTTATTGTCCCTTGACCTCTATGTGTTTATGATATTGAGCCCTGTGGCCAAGTATTGGTGTGTCCTTGTCTCATTGACTTACACTTGTCTTTGTTCTCTCCTATCTGCTTTGCTCCTCGCTGTCTACAGAAGAGCCAGAGCTGGTACAATGTAAGTTTCATCCTCTTCTTACTCTTTGTGTTAAGAGGTGTGCGTGTGAGAGAGAGAGAGATTATGAGGTGAAGGGTCCTAGACCCTGTTTAGAATCACACAAGGGTAAATGCCAAAGGTCACTTTCATATGGAGCTCAGGCTTACCCAGGATGCTAACCAGTGGGATTTAGAGTTCTAAGAGTCTAGGGTGACAGTGTGATGGCATGCTGAATTAATCAGAAAAATGACTGATGTCCCAGATGAATAATAAATGAACCAAATGCTGTGAGGATGAATAAAAGTGTCCATTTTGTTGCAAACTCCCATACCTTACTACAGATGTGATTCATAGATGAAATGTTTGACAGACAGAGGCATCTTGTAGCGAAAGTATGGTGACAGCCTGATCCAGTGATCTCAGTCCAACACCAAGACCATTACAACAAGAGGTCCTGACTTAACACAAGGTTGCCGGCCAGTGTACTAAGAGACAAGGTTGCTACATTCTAATGGGGCTGAAATTAGTTCCTTTCGTTATGATTCTTCTAAAACTGCCAAGTAAATCTACTTGATGGCTCAGTTGGCCATCTTTATGTGAGAAAGGATTTGATACCCAGATATGGTGTTATTATGAAGCCATGGTTTCTCCTATGGTGTCTCTGTGGGACTCCATTTTCTTTTCCCTTGTTCTGTTGTTTTATTCCTTTCTTTTGTTGTTCTTTGTGTCTATATATTCCCCCTCTTTCCCTAGCATGAAAGACAACACATCCTGAGAGTAAGCATGACTTGTATTCTTGTGCAACTTTTCAAATATCTCTCTGCTTATTCCTTTTTCTTGGATCGCTTGGCTGGTCTCCCTTTCCACTTGTCTGCTCCTCATCCCTCATTGATTTGATTGATCAGTACGTTGTTTCCACCTGAGAGCGAAGCCACAATATGCAGCACTATGGTGGTTAGATGACACAATGCCATGGCCACATTGTGGTTGTGTCTGGAAAAATAGTGTTTTCAAAATGGCTGCTGTGTGAAGGGGAACTATAGGCTTCTCAGAGCTGTGATGGTGGTGATGCAACAGGGGTGTATTCATTAGTCGGAGACCGTTGCAAAACATTTCGTCTGTTGCGAAAATTTCACCAACGGAAACTGTTTACTCCAAACGGAAAATGTTTTGCCATGTTTTTTTGTCATTTTTGTTGTTTATTTTTTGAGGTAAACGAAAACGAGAGTTTCTAATGGACGAATTATTGTATGTCCCTCCCTGTTTCGTTCCGTTTGCTTCCATTTTGTTCCTAGAGTAAACGGTAAACAGTTTCCATTGCAAAACGGTCTGCGACTACTGAATAGCCCCGAGGTGGTAACAAGTCTGCTCAGTGTATCATACTAAACCCACGGACCATGGTCAGTGTCTGGAGCAGCCCTGAATGCCTTGAATGACAGGGGAATGGAGCATGAGACTGGTTAGCATGTTCCAGTCCTCCTACGTCTTCAAATGTGTTCGTTTTGTCATTATGGACTCATTTATAGGTGGGGCATTGTTGCATAGTGAAACCTGAAATGGAGATTCTCCAGAATGTTGAGAAAAAACATGGTCCACATCTAATGCTTTCTGATACTCTCACCTTTAGCTACTCACCTTCATTTCTCTACTGTTCTACCGTTACTAAAGGAAAGCATCATAATGCCAATCTAGACATGATGTTGCTCCCAGAAGCTTTAACTATGTAATTATGCCTAATCTCTGTTCTGGACCATTGAAACGTATATCGGTATGTGTCTGATGCAGTGCTATACCTGAGGGTATGTGGTAGGCCATGCAGTCACTGTGTTTCTCTACAAGGCAGTGATGTTCTCCCATGGCACTGAACCTACTGGGATTACATCACAACCGTCCTGATATGAGGTCTAAGCCCAGTAGAGACACACAACAGGCCCCACCCTGCCGTATCAACTTTCCTAATGACTCTGTTGCAATGCTTTCATGGCAACTGTACAGGTCCTACGCAGGCAGTTGAGGTATTAATAAGGAAATCAATGTCTGCCAGACACCGAGTGTAGTGGCTCATAGTATCGACAGTGACTAAAGTGGCTGGTTTAAGAGACTGCTTTTCTCCTAGAGATTTGTGAGGTGAAATGTCTGCCTCCTCATACTCTCTGGTCTATGAAAACATTCTAGTTTATCTCCCCTGCATATGAGAGAGAGAGAGAAGGGGGAGAGACATGTTTACTCTGAGGTAGATTCTCACACAAAGGACACCACTGTAGATCTCCTAACACATATGTTTTACAGCAGTGTGTCTTATGCAGGACAGGGTGAATAGTCAGCGATCCTGGCTTGGCTGTGTTTCTAAACCAGCCAGCACCTCTCTGCTGAGCTGTTCCCACATCTGGTTCTAATCAACAGACCCTCCACCCTCCCAGCATCAACAGACCATTGGCAGGGAAAGTGTCAAAGAAAGGTGTGTTTCAGATTGAGACAAAAGTCTTCACACACACATTCATGCACACTCCCTTGGCAGTGCCACTTACAATAGCTATACACATGCATACATCTTCCTGGCCACTCCTCTCTAGAGTGGTTTTGTAGCAACCTACGGACAGTGGGGTGAGAGACTGGCCTCATTGTTTGTGTGGGGATAGACAGTAAACCACCCCTGAAACTAATGGGGCCCCACCCTGGTTGACTGTGCCGGTCTCCGACATCTCTCCCTGTTTACCCAGCAGGTTAATGATTAACCGCCACCTCGGGGACTGTCTATATCCCCATCACCACCTGGCAGCTACACTGTCCTAGGACTTGTCACATTGTCACCTGGAGAAGATGGGAGATAGTCGTATCAATAGCTTCTGCATTTGCTTTAGTCTTCATTTTCCTTTTTAGGAAAAGCTCTTGGAAAAACTTTTAATTCAGATACTACTCGATTATCTGACTGTTTTTCTTGGATCCAGTTTTCGAAGAGAGTGAACTTGCATGGCTCGCAAACGTCTGATGAAACCTTATTCACGGGATGCAGAGGCATTTTCAACAGGACGAAAGCTGTTCACGTCTGAGAGGGATCTGTGAATGATCTGCACTGTTTTCAATAGTGTGCTGAGGATTATTTTGCTTCAGTTTCCTGGAGCTTATTTCTCCTCACTGATTTGGCTAGATGTTGAGGGGGGTTGTGGAAATTGAGTAAGCAGGAAAGGTGTGGAATTTGTGGCGGAATTCCAGGGCACAATTCCAACCACAAGTGAGCCTAATGGAGTGCCAAATGTAGCCACAGTTTTTGTTTTGTTGATGTTGTCGTGTCCACCTCCCACCACTGTGCTGATAGGTTGTTTTACCCAGCTCAGAGTCAGACGAGAACCAATCTCTGTGCCTGTCTATCTAGTCTGATCGTAGTTACTGACAGGGATCTGGTTTCAGGAGTGCATTACTTGACCTTAAGGGACAGGAGAGTTGTGGGGGGTAGAGAGTAGGGAAATAGGTCACAGGGATGCAGGGGGGGTTTAGTAATAGTAACACCTCTAAATGTGTTAAGCCTCTCATGCAATTGCTTTCTAATACCTGAATGGTCAACAACAGGGGAAGTGGACATACTCCCAGAGGTGCAATACTCCAACTGCATTAGACTGAGCTGTCATGTGACTCCGTGCCACACCACTCAAGATGAATGGACTTGTTTTTCTTCACGCAGCGTAGAAGTAACTGAAGGTTGTGTGCACATCTGTCCTCTGTAACTCAATCACCTTGTCAGCCAGCGAGACGGGACTGCACCGCTTTCCAGTTAGGAAACAGTCTCTCTTTCTCTGTGTTTTTCTCTTTACCAAGGATATTTTTCTTGCTTTCGCTGCTGGTGTGTCTGAGCTGTGCTCACCAAAGCACTCTGAGGCGTCTGGATCTGGACAGGGTAACACTGCATGCCTGCCAGAGCTGCCATTATAATAAAAGACTTGTGGCCAGGGTTACTAGAGGCTAACGGCCGCAGCTCCTCTCTGTGTTTGATAGAGACAGAGGGAGAGGGAGAGAGGACTGGAATCATGTGGCAGCAGTCAGCTGGGTCCAGCTCTCACACTGAAAGGGAGTAGCACCCAAACCGGGTCAGTCACAGCAGTCTCCAAGAAACAACCACTGGACAACAACAGCTCTGTCTGTTTGTCTGCAGCAGACCTGGACCACCCGCATTGAAATCCACCACTCTGAGGACCCCACGAGGGCACCACTGGTTTAGGTGTCCGCCCATGTGCCTGAGGGAAGTGAGTGGAATATGGAGGCTCAGGAGGCTCACAGAGGACTAGAGTCAGACTGGCAGGTGGAGCTAGATAAAGCCCTGGCTGGGTGGCTCCCACAGGATCCGGCCCGGGGAGAGTTTGGCTGGGAGTGGGGCTGGGCCGCCTTGGACCACCAAGACCAGGACTGGGAGTCAGAGGAGGTCCCTGCAGTAAGTGACTGACCCTACCCCTAGAGAGCTGATGCCAGGAGGGGTAGCGGCGGGGAGGGAAGAGGGGTGAGAAGGTTGGAATGGGCAGTTTGTGTACTGTACCTGCTCCAAGAGCATAACTCTGTGGTTCCCTCCCGCAATTATATTTTGGAAAGCAAATGAAATGAAAGGCATGAGTCAGTAGCTATTTGCATTCCCATAGTACCCATGGACCCTTTCCCTGGACAAAGTAAGAAGCCTGTAGTTTAAGGGGAATAGGCAGGCTTTTGTTGTGAAATGGGGGGTCTAATACTCTTGATATGTTAGGCAGTTATAGAGAGTACTTTCTGTGAACATTTCTAGACTGTAAATATGTCCGACTCATAATCCAGCCTTTTTCCAGCCTTCAAAGTTCTCGAATTTATCAAGTTTTCTTGACAGGCACCAGTGGTTTTCATTCATAGCTTAACAGAAACAGATTATGTCTATCCATTCTGGGCTGTTCTTGTTATATGAGTATAGAACATGTACTGTAGCTAGTTGATGTTAATGTGAACAGTCTGATGTTTTCCTTCAGATTGAAGCAGCGAGAGGTTTTTCCCACGAAGGGATGTATTTGGTTACCGTACTGGCAGGCATTGTTTCCTGAAGCTGTTCCTATTAAAAGACAGCATCTGGCTCAGACACATAGAGCACTCACCCCTGCACTCACACTGGCTGTGGGTCACAGCAATACTTCCCTCTTTAAACAAGCCTGAATCCAGGCCCAAGATAAGATGTACCTTAATGCCTGAGAATGTAACAAGAGAGAATGAATTCCTCTGTGTGAGAACAGAACATTTCTTCTCATGATCTAAACCGACAATGGTGGCAGACTATGTTTTATAAGATAAACCAATAGCCACATAAGGGTTTGCTAACAGAACAGATTTGATTTGTGTCTTTGTCCCTCTCTGTCCTACATATTAACTGTTGCGCCACAAAAAGCAGCATTGTGTGTGTTCGTATAATGATGTTACTATATATTGTTGTCTTGGGAATGTGACTCACATTAGGAATGCTCACGATGCCCAAAAGCATGCTTACTGAATGTCTTGAAGTGGCTTAATGTCAACAGGGGATCGTGCTTTTGTATAAAATGCCCTTGTGAAAATGGATGCAGTCCATTGCAGTTCAGTGTGTATATGTGAGATAGAGAGCGTGTGTTCAGGAATGTGTACGTGTGAGTCGTCCCTCTCTCAAGAAGTTATCATTGTTGCTCTCCGTCTCTCCAGGTGTTGAGCCCCACATACAAACAGCGTAATGAGGACTTCAGGAAGCTCTTCAAGCAGCTACCGGACACAGAGCGGCTCATCGTGGGTGAGTTACTAACGCAAAATACTAGGCAACTATGACCAATTCTGTCAGCAATATGGTGGATATAGGAAAATCTTTTGGTTTTGGACACGTTTGCATTGGCTGGTTGGAGTCAATTCCATTTAAACTATCAATTCAGGTAATTCATCTTTTGAATTGACTATGATGAAATATAATTAACCCCGACCTTGATGGGTGGATGTATTCTTCCTGGGCTCTGATATTTGACCTCTGACCTGTGCTGGCAGATTACTCCTGCGCCCTACAACGAGACATTCTCCTGCAGGGCCGACTCTACCTCTCAGAAAACTGGATCTGTTTTTATAGCAACATCTTCCGCTGGGAAACGCTGGTACGCACTGGGCCTCTGCCTGGGGCTTTCTATTCTTTTGATCTTATCTATATGTCTCTGGTGTTGGTTAGTTTACAGTATTGAAATAGAATTGATTGTATTTTTATGGTTTGCATCACAGTATATATTTCCTTAATGTGGTTCAGGAACAGTTCAACAGATATATTTATCTGAATATTAAGCAATGCTGGGGAAAAAACTATTTTGCTTGCATGTGTGTGCAGCTGACAGTGAGGCTGAAGGACATCTGCACCATGACGAAGGAGAAGACAGCCCGCCTCATCCCCAATGCCATCCAGGTGTCCACAGATGGTGAGAAGGTAAGACAGGAGAGGGACTGAATTTTTGGCATTCACTGACTGAGGGGAGGCTCAAACCTTCTCCTTCACCTTATTTCAGAGCATATTTTTGAATTATTTCCATTCTCTCCTCACAGCACTTTTTCACCTCATTTGGAGCGCGGGACAGGACCTACATGATGATGTTCAGGTTGTGGCAGAATGCACTGCTGGACAAAGTAAGCCAGCAACCTCCATTAACCTCATCACAAATAGATCTACATGTTCAGTATATTGCTACTTTTCTTTTCCATTGAATCCAAGTCTCTGCTGTACTGAGTGTCATCTCTAACCCAATGCTCTAGCCCTTGTGCCCCAAAGAGCTATGGCACTTTGTCCATCAGTGCTATGGCAACGAACTAGGCCTGACCAGTGACGACGAGGACTACGTTCCCCCTGACGACGACTTCAACACCATGGGGTGGGTGTGGTTCCCAGATACAGATATAAACAATGCCTCATCAATTACCATGGTTGATTAAAATGCCCTTGATCTTCTGTCGGGTTATTATGAGAGGCTGGCCTCATTACTGAAGCATACACAAATACACACCACCCTCTCAGTCCCGCTTCACATCCCTCTCAGCAACACTCCAGAACTCCTAACCCTAACCTCCAGCTGGTCCCTGTTCCCCCACGGTGATGGTGCAGGTTCTGTGAGGAGATCCCTAACGAGGAGAATGAGATCAGTAATGACAACTCGTCTAAGAGCAGCGCGGAGGCCAAACACGAGGGCAGCCCACCATCCATACACAAGAAATGCATCATCACCAACAGCACCATCAGCTCGTCCATCAGCAGCGAGCCCCTCTCTGTGAGTCTCTGCGACATAATAGAGGTCAGAGGTTAAATCAATTACTGTTATTTGTTTTGATGGAGTGGGAAATGCATTTGTTATTCTGCCTATAACTTGCATATGGGGAATGTTTCGTAATTTGATAACCAAAACATGAACACAGACCAATCCTACTCATAACTATGTACTAAAGTATCCTACAGTGTCTTTCTAGTGACTAACCCCCTCCTCCTCCCCCTCTGTGTGTTCTAGTTTGACCTCCCTCCAGAGGAGTACATCGACTGCCTCCCTGACGGGGAGCTGCTGGCCTTGCCCCTGGTGCTGGAGCAGAGCCTATTGGAGGCCAGCGGCCTGGTGCCCTCGACCTCCCTGGACTTCAACGACAATGAAGACATCCCCACCGAACTTAGCGACTCCTCAGAGACCCACGATGAGGGTACGGCTTCAATCTTCCATCCATTAACAGATTTGATGCATATACTGTATATATGGCATGAAACAGGCTCTTCAGTGATGCCGCTAAGTCTTGGTAATACTGTCTCCATATGATATTATGTCCCCAAGGGCACTTCATCTAAAGTGTGTTTCCCTCTATGGCTCTCCAGCAGGGGAGGTGCAGGCCTTCCACGATGACCTTAAAGGGAGACAGTACATCGATGAGGTTTACAAGTTCAGTGTGGACAAGATGTATGACATCCTCTTCACAGAATCCCAGTTTATGACCGACTTCATGGAGCAGCGCAGGTTTTCAGGTCAGTCAGACATTCTGTCCGTTGGCGTTAGCATCACATTATTGTCTCTTCCATTGGTGTTGTCCTTTGACTATGTAGTGATCGAATGTGTATCCATATAACGCCACACAGATATAGTGTTTCACCCCTGGAAGAAGGACGACGCAGCGGGGAACCAGACGAGAGAGATCATGTACACAATCTCCCTGTCCAACCCGCTGGCCCCCAAGACAGCCACGGTCACAGAGACGCAGACACTGTACAAGGCCAGCCATGAGAGTGAGTGCTACATCATCGATGCTGAAGTCACCACACACGACGTGCCCTACCACGACTACTTCTACACGCTCAACCGTTACATGCTGACACGGGTGGCCAAGAACAAGTGCCGGTTAAGGTGAGGAGGGCCTTATAGCAGCTGTTGTAATAACATGTGGCTCTTGAAACTATTACATGTTCATTTAGAAACGCTGCCTCAACTTAAACCAGTGGATGCCTTGTCCCTAGGGTGTCCACTGAGCTGCGTTACAGAAAACAGCCATGGGGATTAGTGAAGGGCTTCATCGAGAAGAACTTCTGGAGCGGGCTGGACGAGAACTTCCGCCATCTTGGTAAGTTCCTCTACTAGCTGTTAAGTCTGTCACACCAAATATCCAGCAACATTTAATCTGATGACCGGAAGCCATCCTAATGTATGAACGTAAAAGCGGCTTCTGTGGTGCCCTATCAGAGTTGGAGCTGTCGAAGGTGGAGGATGTGGTTTTGGGGTCGACCCGGCCTTCTCCCAAGGTCAAGGGGGTGAAGACGTCTGTGAGGCGGAGGAAGAGACCCCTGGTCCACCTACGGAGCCAGCACCTGGACGACGCCCTCCTCAGCCCCGTCACCACGCCAACCGATGATGAGGTCATCCACCGCATCAAACATGCGGGCGTGACAGGTCAGATGGCAGGGGTACACTTTTTTTTTTTTTTTTACGTTTTTTTACTTTCTTTAACATTTTTTATACTCTAATACACACTCTTATAAACTCTTAATGCACTGTAGATTCTTATACACTTTCATAAGGTACATACATTACATACACTGTTATACATTTCCACACATCATATTGTGTTAAATATATCTAGTTGACCTGGTCCGTGTTTGGTCTGCCCCCCTCAGGTTCCACTCAGACCAGGCACATGCCTGAGCACCTTCCTGGAGGCTTCTCCCTCTACAGCGTGCCCAAACTGCTGCTCATCATCAGCTTTGTGTGAGTACACTCTCTATCTCACACACACTCATACACACACACACACACACACACACACACACACACACACACACATGCAGTATACACACTCACTTTCAGATCCATCTTAATCATTTGTGTTTCATGTGTAGTCATTTCAGTTCAACTCTCTTTTAAATCTTTAGTAGTTATCAAAAATCTGATTCTGTGTTAAACATTTGTTTGTTTTGTTTGTCTTCTGAATGTGATTCCTCTCTCCTCTCCTCTCCTCTCCTCTCCTCTCCTCTCCTCTCCTCTCCTCTCCTCTCCTCTCCTCTCCTCTCCTCTCCTCTCCTCTCCTCTCCTCTCCTCTCCTCTCCTCTCCTCTCCTTTCATTGCTTGCCATAGGATCTGTCTAAGGTACATCTGGCTAAAGATAAACCTCTTAGACCTGACCAGGAAACGTACTCCTTCCTCATTGTAACTGGTTCATTAAAACCTCTTAAGGATCCGCCCCTTTTTTAAATTTTTGCCTAAAATGACATACCCAAATCTAACTGCCTGTGGCTCAGGACCTGAAGCAAGGATATGCATAATCTTGATACCATTTGAAAGGAAACACTTTGAAGTTTGTGGAAATGTGAAATTAATGTAGGAGAATATAACACATTAGATCTGGTAAAAGATAATACAAAGAAAAAAAACATGTTTTTTTGTATTTTTCTTTGAAATGTAAGAGAAAGGCCATAATGAATTATTCTAGCCCAAGTGCAATTTAGACTTTGGCCACTAGACGGCAGCAGTGTATGTGCAAAGTTTTAGACTGATCCAATGAACTATTGCATATCTATTCAAAATGTTGTGTCAAGACTGCCCAAATGTGCCTAATTGGTTTATTCATACTTTTTCAAGTTCATAATTGTGCACTCTCCTCAAACAATAGCATGATAATCTTTCACTGTAATAGCTACTGTATATTGGACAGTGCAGTTAGATTAACAAGAATTTAAGCTTTCTGCACATATCAGATATGTCTATGTCCTGGGAATTTTTTTTGTTTCTTACAACCTCATGCTAATCACATTAGCCTACATTAGCTCAACCGTCCCGAGGTCAGGACACCGATCCTGTAGAGGTTAATGAATATGCAGACTAAAGCAGCTGTGTAGCTTTCATTACTCATCTTCTTTCCTTTGTCCCTTACATTCTTCTGTTTTCCTCTCCTCCTTCAGCCTGGTTTTGCTGGTGTTCCTCAACATGATGCTGTTCTATAAGCTGTCGATGCTGGAGTATTCTGCACAGCATCTTACCACCTGGCAAGGGCTGCGGATACATGAAAGGTACGCTAAGTCGCTAACCACCCATAGGTTTTTGGCATTATGCCAATTGTCTACATAATACTAGAATTGATATGACTGTGTACTTAGTCAAACCCAGACTGCATATGCCTGTTTAGTTTAATCTGAAAACCACATGGGCTTCATCCTGTTTTCCCAACCTCAAAAAACGTGTGGCATCTGGGTGTGTTTGATAGTATGTGTGTATTTCTGTCTAGTAAACTGCCCCAGACGCAGATGGAGTGGGCCCAGCTCCTGGAGTCCCAACAGCTTTACCATGACGCTGAGCTGCAGAAGTGGAGAGAGATCATCAAATCCTCAGTGGTACTATTAGACCAGGTAGGGAACAGTGGTACTATTAGACCAGGTAGGGAACAGTGATACTATCAGACCAGGTAGGGAACAGTGGTACTATCAGACCAGGTAGGGAACAGTGGTACTATCAGACCAGGTAAGGAACAGTGGTACTATTAGACCAGGTAGGGAAAAGTGGTACTATTAGACCAGGTAGGGAACCGTGGTACTATCAGACCAGGTAGGGAACCGTGGTACTATCAGACCAGGTAGGGAACCGTGGTAATATCAGACCAGGTAGGGAAAAGTGGTACTATCAGACCAGGTAGGGAACAGTGGTAATATCAGACCAGGTAGGGAACAGTGGTACTATTAGACCAGGTAGGGAACAGTGGTACTATTAGACCAGGTAGGGAACAGTGGTACTATTAGACCAGGTAGGGAACAGTGGTACTATTAGACCAGGTAGGGAACAGTGGTACTATTAGACCAGGTAGGGAACAGTGGTACTATTAGACCAGGTAGGGAACAGAGGTACTATTAGACCAGGTAGGGAACAGTGGTACTATCAGACCAGGTAGGGAACAGTGGTACTATCAGACCAGGTAGGGAACAGTGGTACTATCAGACCAGGTAGGGAACAGTGGTACTATCAGACCAGGTAGGGAACAGTGGTACTATTAGACCAGGTAGGGAACAGTGGTACTATTAGACCAGGTAGGGAACAGTGGTACTATTAGACCAGGTAGGGAACAGAGGTACTATTAGACCAGGTAGGGAACAGTGGTACTATCAGACCAGGTAGGGAACAGTGGTACTATCAGACCAGGTAGGGAACAGTGGTACTATCAGACCAGGTAGGGAACAGTGGTACTATTAGACCAGGTAGGGAACAGAGGTACTATTAGACCAGGTAGGGAACAGTGGTACTATCAGACCAGGTAGGGAACAGTGGTACTATTAGACCAGGTAGGGAACAGTGGTACTATCAGACCAGGTAGGGAACAGTGGTACTATCAGACCAGGTAGGGAACAGTGGTACTATCAGACCAGGTAGGGAACAGTGGTACTATTAGACCAGGTAGGGAACACAGAGGACAGATACAGTTACAAGCATTAACACAAGGCTAAGAATCAAATCCTCTAGGTTTTCTTGCAGGGTCTCAAAGTGTGAAAGATATTTCTCATAAGAAACTATGATTATAGTTACTTGCAGGGTTTTAATGTTTTCTGTTTTCCTCTACAGATGAAAGACTCTCTACTGAACCTTCAAAGGGGCATTGGCTTAAGGGACTACAGCTCAGAAGCTGAGGAGAAAAGAAGCCGTTACCACTGACATACGAGCTTAGGCCATGAGGGCATGGTGTGCAATATAGGAACTGTTTGTGTATAAGTATGCAAACAAAACAAAGAGAGACAAGAGACCAACCGACCGCCAGGCAAGCTGGCCCCAGTGTGACAGGGACCGCCTACCGGCTGCCGTCCCCCAGCTCACAGAGGTCATGACCCCGCAAGTCAGGAAGTGCCCCTATCACAGACAGGAATTGAACAGTGGGGTTCCCACAGCACTGAGGCATCGTGGGAAGGCAACAGCTCTGCTTACCTTGACGCCACTTCTGTCTCTTATTTTTCTTTGTCTTTTAATGTTGGAAGGACATTGTACTGTCAGCCATTGCCACATGGGGAATGGAGGACAACAAAAAGCTCAGCATGTGATTTTACTCCTCACCTTAACTCCTCTCAATGAGCGTCTGTCTGTGGTTCCATTCCTGCTCTGTGAGTGTCTAAAGACAAACAAAAGAGGAAAGATAGACGAGGAAAGGGGACCTACAGTCTCAAGACTTTCTATACTCCCTTGACTGTTCCAAACCGATCCTCCCCTACAGGTCCGCGCTGCAGTGTCCCTTTTATGAACTCCTCTGATCGTGGCCACAGATCATGCTCTAGAGTAGCAGGATCACCAGCAAATATATATTATAGAGTATATGTATGTCCAAGCACATTTCCACTGAAATGTCTCAACTGCCTTGTTTTTCCCCCAGGCTCAACAGTGCATCAGGGCTGGTTTCCCTAATCACCTAGAGCTAGGCTGTTGTGTTGGAATTTGCATAATGATTGACTTAGGTGGAGGAGGATACCATCTCACAGGTACTCAATAAAGAGAAACGTTAAGAGATTGCAGGATGTTGTTGGGGATAGAGAGGATATGTAATGTGGCGTGTCAAAACATCCATGCTTGGTGGCAAATGGATCTCCTGTTAACAACAGGAATTTATGGAATTTAGAGTCTTCTTGAAGGTTTATGAATTAGCTTAACGTTGTATTGCCACTATTTTACTAGTTGGGTAATGCAGTTCATTGTCCATCAGACTTATCAACTTATCAGTTGTGGAACAGTATTTTGATCAATTTTTATGAATGATAGCTAGCCTGTCACTTCTACTTTCAAAGTACGGCAACAATACAGAGCTTTTATTTATCAGTTACTGGTGATTTGTTTTATGCACAGTGTTAATTAGTTCCATTTGTTGCACATTTATCAAAATTAGTTTGTACGGATCCATAAGACCCAAGAATGTAGTACAACTTGACCAGTAGTCTTTTGTGTTGGAAAAGACAGCATGCAGACTAAGAAGTCATTGATACTTGAAAAAGGGATACTGCAGCAAGACAATTAGGGAGACCTGTGTTCTTACATAAGTGTTTTATTACTAAACTGTGACTATATCTCTTAAAAATGTTTGAAGATTAAAATAATTATATAAATATATTTGAAATATATATGTATATTTCAATATTGAATATTTCAAGATATATACGCATAGCATATATTAATTGTTTATTTATGTATATAGGAAAGTTATCAGAGCTCTAGCTGGGTACAATAATTTATAAAGAAAACTGTTTTCTTCAGAAAAGCATGCCAGATATGTCTGTGACATGTCTAGTATGCATGTGTGCTTGAGTGTACTGTATGTTTCTGTGTGCGTGTGTGTGTGCACATGTGTTAATTTATACAGTGTGACATTTCTATCATTCCACACATGGATGTGTCTCAACATTTCATTTCTGGCACATGTAGCCAAACTGCCTTTTATAATGCCCATGTGTTTGGATGCAGCCTTGCATTAGCCTCTCTGGCTAACAGTTTACAATCAGCCCATATGGACATCTCTGTGTCCATGCCAAGTGGCTTGACTCAACCATACACACACACACCCTCTTTGCTTATCCATATCAACAACCTGCATCCCTGCTTATTCAAAATCATATACACACCCCCACTCTCCATGTCCAGTGTTTGTGTTGGAATCTGTACACAATTCAATTGAACCATAACAGAGGGTAGATAAAGCCTTCAGAAGATGTCATTCATTTTCAATTAGCTATTTGTCATTGATTTATTGAAAGACAAGTAAATACCTGCTGGATTAACCTCAGGTAGGCAATGTCTGAAGTGTAACCCCTAGCTGCGGCATGAGCTCAGTGATAAAATCACTTCCAAAAAGAGAAACAGTACTGCACTTTAAAGACCTTCCAAATGTTGAATGAAAGAAATTCAGTGGTATTGCAGCCCTTATGTTATAGTGAAACGGAAGCCCTTTTTGCATTCTAAAAAGTATTATGTGTATCCAATATAATAGAATGCTTACTCTGTAACTTTGATTGAAATTTCATTTCAACACATTTCTGTTCACTTGATGATGTAATTACATGATTTTGTGAGTGACTGTTCTCGCTTAAATATTTCAGGGTTAGACCGGACAGGAGTGGGTTGTGCGTGAACTGTGAAGGAGTGGATATCTATCTCTTTAATGCAGGGGCATCAAACGGATTTTGCCCCGGGGGCCGCATTCGGTCCTCAACGAACGAGGTCCGGAGTGACGTTTTGAAAATGTGTTCTACAGTATTTACTCGCAATCAAAAAGTGCAACAAAGAAAATCCTCTATTCTGACTGTCTAGCTTTAATTTCGGTGATTGATAACAAGCTGGACACAGTCAAGAAACTGTATGAATGTAAGTCCATTATATGATTTCTACACAGTTTCGATTTGGTTTTAGTAGTTTTAAAGTATGTTGAGTATGTTTGACTCCCCGGCTTTAATGTGTGCTGGCGTTGCATTGGTGAGTTACTGAATGAGTGATCTCTCATGACAGGCTAGATTCTAATTCTGGGTTTCCGATGTTACTGAATGAGCATGTTTTAGGCTTGGCTCTCCTGCAGCGTGTATTATTGGTCATTTATGGACATCTTAAGATCTGAATAACAGTGATTGGAAAATATTTCTGTTTTATAGAAATCCCTTTCACAATCAAGCTATATTATACTGAAAGATATGCTGGGGTTATGTTTCAAATATGTGATTATATTTCATATGTGAAAATGTGATTGAAATGCTTTGTTTATTTTTTAAGTGTATGGACTTTTTGAGTTATAAAATTGCTTGGATTTCTAAATTTATTTCAGTAATTGAAATGGACCATTTCAAATAATCTGAAAGAAGCACGGTAACATACCCATGGGTTTCTCATGTTAGCAACTAGAATGTCTGCATAAGATGGGTGTATTAATTGTCATTCATTCCAAATGTTAACTTAAAGTCATCTAATTCTGAAATTCATGACAATACCACAAAACATTATAACTAGTTTATAAGTATGGAATTAGCTGTTATGCAGAATTATAGCATGTTATGTGTCATATGAGTAAACATGAACTAGTTATAAGGGTATGGTTGATGTTTGTTTATGCAACAAGCTATTTATTATACCATATTGTAACAATATTCATAGAAAACACAGGCTATTCAATCATATTATTCAGCATTACAAGCAATCACCTAAAAAATATAACTCATGACCTCTCATAGATCTGATTAGCTTCTTTTTTTTTTGCGCACGCTCTCACATATTTTGGCATTAGCAAGTATGATTGTATGATTGCTATTCTGGCTCTAAAGCTCTGTAACCAAGGCTCCAGATGTCTTGACAGCACCATTACTGCATACGTTGTGTTCTTCACTGACTACATTAATTGAAATATGCCTTGTTGAATCTCTGGCTAACTTACAGGAGTCCCAACCTTCTTGAAAATTACTACTGAACAAATGACTACTGAACACACTTTTAACACGTGTGTCTTGGCATTATCTTACTGGTGTAGCTCAGTTCAAAAACCTAATGTTTGTTTTTTAGACCTGTTTTGATCTGTAAAAGGATTCTTAATTAGATTTATATATGGTATACTGTAAGTATACGTTGTGTATATCTGCAGTCTACACACACTGACAAGAGAATCAAACCTGCGCTGTGCGTGGGTTTTGACTTGCCAATGACTTTGCCTAATAGAGACTAAGATAAAGTGGCTTTCTGGTAGATGTGAAGTAGAGATTGGAGGTATGAATAAAAATTGAACAAAAAGATTCAAGATTTGTGACGTTTTCTCTTTTAAAATATATGTTCTCCTTGATGAAGCCTACAAGAACTACATCAGCAACAACAGCAAGGCAAAGAGGGGAACATTGGTGAGTGAAACATAGTTTAGGATTGTCTTGATGAATAAACTAGCTAGATTCTGGGGTTCTTACAGTCTTGATTAATAACAACTTTTATCAAGCACATCTGGATATACTATATTTAATCTCTGTTAACCCAGAAGTCATATTTTGCGTAATTTGGTCAGCTGCGTGATTAATTTGTGTTTATACGCGTTAGAACGAAGTCTACACCCTTGCAAAAGGAAACCACAGACAGAAGGGTAACCCAGACACGTCACAGGGGATATAAAACTGAAGCATCCGTTTTGAACGTTTTCTCAACACCTAATCATTTTCTCATCGATTAATAAACATCTGATCTCAATACTTTTTTACTCTCCCAAAACTAGAATATGTTACGAACACAGTGCACCAAGTTGTATAGACTTGACGCTTTGCCAAAGTTTTGAAAAATTGCGTTGTTTACAAGCAGTGCACAGTCGAAATTGGTTTGTGCACACGCGCACTTCACAGAGGAGCCGTTCCATGACATAAATATGCAAATACGTTCTACAACGCGCCAATAGGATCTCGCTAGCTCATGCTTGTCTTCGCCTCATCTCCCTACTTGTTCTGCCCACTATGCTTCATTTGCTCCACTGTAAACGACACAGATTAACTAACTATGGTAAATTATAAATATAATTCAAGAAACGCTCAGCCATGCCCTTGCGGCATGGTAATGCAATTATTATTTAGGCCACAAGATGGGGACATGGTTCATCTACGCATACTAAGTAGGCTGTCAATGAAGGACGGATTTACGTGTTTTTTAGAATAATGCCATCCCACGCTTGTAGTACTGGATACATATTTACCAGACTAATATTACGCTATGTAGCCTGTAAAATAAATATACCTCTAGCACTATATGTGTGTGGGTTGTTCCTGCTTCAGCCATTATTCTACAACAACACATCAGTAATTAATTAGTACAGAAATCCCCATGCGCACAACAAATTCATTACTCATACCTTCTCAAAATATGTCAATATTTTGACCATCAGATTTCAGAGTTCACTGTTCTCCTTGCAAAAGCAGTTCCTTATCCTCAAAGACCTTTCTTGACATTCAGAAATGTGTATTGCGGGAACATGTTGCGGGATCATATGTACACCAATGTGATACTAATATATTTTTGGACTTTTTCTCATTCAAAATTGTATATGGGTATTTCTATGAAATATATATTTCTATGAAACATACACAAGTGTTGCTATTTTGGTAAGACCCAGATTCAGACGTAACAAAGTAACAATGTTTATTAGAGCAATATAGGCAAAGGTACAGAAAGGCAGGGTCAGGCAGAGGTCGGAAATCCAGATGGGGCAAAGGTACAGGACGGCAGGCAGACTCAGGTAGAGTGGTCAGGCAGTAGGTTCAGGGTCAGGACAGGCAAGGGTCAAAAACCAGGAGGGTGAGAAAAAGAGGCTGGGGAAAAACCAGGAGCTGACAGGACAAACGCTGGTAAGCTTGACAAACAAGATGAACTGGCAACAGGCAAACAGAGAACACAGGTATAAATACACAAGGGATAATGGGGAAGATGGGCGACGCCTGGATGGGGTGGAGACAATCACAAAGACAGGTGAAACAGATCAGGGTGTGACAGAACAAGCTAATATGTCTTACATAAAGGCCTTTTCAAGGTAATTGAGATACCATGTTTCTCTTAAAATGGGTATTTTGAGCCTCCACATTTTAAGTATGTAATTTTTATCTCTTTGAAGTTATATTTAATTTGTATCACAGTAATGATAATTAAATAAAAAATGTCTTTAATACATTTTGTTTTACAATATTTACCCAAATATATACAAAGACATACAGACATGAATAATGAGAGTTATATTAAAATATATTTATTTATTCAAATAAATATACTTTTGAAATAAACATTTTAAGCAAAGAAAATAAAAAACTAAATAGAGAAATCCACCATATTTTCAATGGGTGATTGCCACCGCTCTTGTTGTCAAGGCTGGCCTGCCAGACAAATATTGCCCGGCCGAAGCCCCCATTGGTCACTGAAGGGACTTTTGGGGTGTAACTTCTCAGTATGGCGCGGGAGTAGAACCACAGTAGAACCACATCTGTGGCAACTACTGTTGATGCTTCTGATTTAGTATAAAACTATTGAATCCATGATCGTTCCAAAATATCATCTGAATTCAGAGGGATGCCGTGCAGTCCCTTTTTATAGTCCCATGGGGATGAAGTCACAAGTGATTTGCTTTGTTGGTTGTTGCATCATGTGAATGTGATGACGTATGTCATTGACGCGGAAAACTGTAAATAAATCAAATCAAATCAAATTTTATTTGTCACATACACATGGTTAGCAGATGTTAATGCGAGTGTAGCGAAATGCTTGTGCTTCTAGTTCCGACAATGCAGTAATAACCAACGAGTAATCTAACCTAACAATTCCACAACTACTACCTTATACACACAAGTGTAAAGGGATAAAGAATATGTACATAAAGATATATGAATGAGTGATGGTACAGAACGGCATAGGCAAGATGCAGTAGATGGTATCGAATACAGTATATACATATGAGATGAGTAATGTAGGGTATGTAAACATAAAAGTGCATAGTTTAAAGTGGCTAGTGATACATGTATTACATAAAGATGGCAAGATGCAGTAGATGATATAGAGTACAGTATATACATATACATTATATGAAGTGGCATTGTTTAAAGTGGCTAGTGATACATGTTTGATCAATTTCCATTATTAAAGTGAGCTGGAGTTGAGTCAGTATGTTGGCAGCTGTAACGGCTGTCCTCCTCCTCAACTGAGGAGGAGTAGTAACAAGGATCGGAGGACCAATGCGCAGCGTGGTATGTGTCCATAATATATTTTAATGATACAAACGAACACAGAAACAAAACAATAAACGATACGTGAAATACAAACCGAAACAGTTCCGTGTGGGACAAACACTGACACGGAAAATAACCACCCACAAAACACAATAGAAAACTGGCTCCCTAAATATGGTTCCCAATCAGAGACAACGACTAACACCTGCCTCTGATTGAGAACCATATCAGGCCAAACGAAAAACCCAACATAGAAAAACAAACATAGATAACCCACCCAACTCACGCCCTGACCATAAAACAAAGAAATAACAAAAGAACTAAGGTCAGAACGTGACAGCAGCAGCCACTTGATGTTAGTGGTGGCTGTTTAACAGTCTGATGGCCTTGAGATAGAAGCTGTTTTTCAGTCTCTCGGCCCCTGCTTTAATGCACCTGTACTGACCTCGCCTTCTGGATGATAGCGGGGTGAACAGGCAGTGGCTCGGGTGGTTGTTGTCCTTGATGATCTTTATGGCCTTCCTGTGACATCGGGTGGTGTAGGTGTCCTGGAGGGCAGGTAGTTTGCCCCCAGTGATGCGTTGTGCAGACCTCACTACCCTCTGGAGAGCCTTACGGTTGTGGGCGTAGCAGTTGCCGTACCAGGCGGTGATACAACCCGACAGGATGCTCTCGATTGTGCATCTGTAGAAGTTTGTGAGTGCTTTTGGTGACAAGCCGAATTTCTTCAGCCTCCTGAGGTTGAAGAGGCACTGCTGCGCCTTCTTCACAACGCTGTCTGTGTGGGTGGACCAATTCAGTTTGTCCGTGATGTGTACGCAGAGGAACTTAAAACTTACTACCCTCTCCACTACTGTCCCGTCGATGTGGATAGGGGGGTGCTCCCTCTGCTGTTTCCTGAAGTCCACAATCATCTCCTTTGTTTTGTTGACGTTGAGTGTGAGGATATTTTCCTGACACCACACTCCGAGGGCCCTCACCTCCTCCCTGTAGGCCGTCTCGTCGTTGTTGGTAATCAAGCCTACCACTGTAGTGTCGTCCGCAAACTTGATGATTGAGTTGGAGGCGTGCATGGCGTGCATGGCGCGGGTTCAGCCACTCAATCTGTGTAGTTTGAAATATCATCTATCATCATAACGCCCAGACGCAGACGCTACTCTCGTGCTCGCCCAGTCCCTAGGAGGCGCAGCCACAGGACTGTGAGGCATAGGAAGTGTGGGAGCAAAAGGAGGCTGTGTGGGAGCAGAAGGAGGATTTAGGCTGTGTGGGGGCAGAAGGAGGCGTTGGGCTGTGTGGGAGCAGAGGAGGCGTTAGGCTGTGTGGGAGAGGTCGGCAGCCCCCCCCCCCCCCCCCCAAAAAACCCAGATAATAATAAAATAATACACATTTTAAGAACTCAGTCCGGCTTTCAACTTACTCTTGAAAGTTGTAATAGAATGCACAAGGTGCAATTTCGAAATTGGGTAGTGCATCATCAGCTTTCCTCTTGTCATGTCAGTCATTGCATACCTTACAAAGCTATTTATAACTTGTCAGAAATGTCCAGATCAGCTAACCTTATTTAGCTAGGGGACAGTAGAGTACAGTAATGAAAAGTATAGGGTACTGTATTCTTCCCAACTTTACTCTAATGTACTCTATCTACTCTTATCCGGAGTCACTTACAGACTCAACTAAGGTAGATAGATACACAACAACATATAACAGTCATAGCAATACAATAAAAATGATGTAACCCTTACTGAGAATGTTATTCTAGTTGGAGTGGTCTATTGGTTTATTTTATAGGTTTGAACATCATTGCTGCCAGTGGATGTGACAGAAGGGAACAAAAATAAATATTCTTTTGCAATCATCAGTTGTCTCCTCTTTTCTTATATTAATGGGCTTGGAAAAGTATTATTGTAATATCATGCTTACTTAATTGAGAATGTACAGTATGTGCAGGTGAAATTTAGTCATAGAATCAATGACAAAAAATTACGTATTTTCAAAGTCATTTTGTACTTTCAACATCTGGAAAATAGGTATTTTTTAAAATGTATTTTCATCTTTCATTCAGCACCTAAATTGCACCTGATGGCAACTTCTGGAAAAGATGTCTAAAATATATTTGTTACTTCCTGTTGCTTACTGGATGGGATATGACTAACGATACTATTGATGATAAGGGTTATTGGCCATTCATATCTCTTGACCCTCTTATTTATCGTCATATTTCATTCAAAATGACATAATGAAACATGCCATCAACAGGATGACACCATCCAACCAGCCTCAACCCACAGTATTCGAGTGTGCATGGCTGGGGAAGATGTATAGTGCGTAAAGTTAATGAGAAAATACATAGGGAATGGGCTATAGCCATCCCACCAAGACACACAGCATTCTTCATCAAATGACAATTGGGGCTAGATTTCAAGGGGTGGATGAAATCCTGACTGCGATATCAGAGCCAATAGACTGTGGAGGAGGGCGGATCACACCATTCTACGTCTGACAGCTGCGAAATAGAAAATGTATAGCGCACAGCCACAGGCACTCATGCTGCAAATAGGCAACCAGCGTTATAGCCTAACCTAATGCAAAGAAATCAGCTTGGATATCCACATGTGCGATGAAGAACAAAACTGGTTGCAACAAGGGGGTTAAAAAACAACAAGATAAGGACTTGAGCAATAATATTTTGTAAAATAAATATTGTAAGTAATTCAGGTGTTTCTATCAAACCATTGGAAAAGGTTTTGGAACCATGTACGGTGCCTTTTCTTTCCCAATGACTGCGGAGCGCAGTCGGAATAAGGAGCGTATGGAGGCCAGTCTGACCGGACTCTGTGAGCTGGAGCTCCGCAAGCAGAGGCAGGAGTGCCTGGTCCTCGGTGCTCTGGCCCTGGGGGAGCCCATGCCCGAAAATTACACAAGGAACGAGCTATCGGGTTTCAGCAGCTGGGGGCAAGAGAACTTGACATTGAGACGTCATCTGGTAAGAAGTTTAAAAGAGGTGGAGGTAGTTTGGACATTGTTGCCTTTTTATGTGACAAATAGATAGGCTAATTCACCTCGTAGGAACATTTTTGTAGTGCACAGAATGGCTACTCGACCAGGGTGGTCGGTCGCCACTGCGATTAACCCCCAGTTTACCCCTAGGCTCTATAGAGGGATAGGCTACGTAGCCTATATAAAATACGATTTGTTTCCCCCGTTAGTGGACAATGCATTGGTGGTGTGTGCCTATTGTCCAGCGACGAAACTTATCTGCAAGAAAAGTTACTTAACTTGATTAATAGTATCCCCATCTGAAAGGATCTAATCGTTCCCATCCTTCGGCTGCAAATATATGCCTTGGGGAAACGGAATGGGGGTTGGAGCACCCGTCTTTTGCAGTCCACCGTTTAATGACCCATTGTTCCCTGCATGGTCCCTGCATGGTCCTACATTTATGTTGTATTTTACTTAGCAAGTGTTTATACATATTCATTCGTTTACTTTTATTTTTCAAATGAGTTCATAATGGGAGCTGATAGGACATGTGAATAGTTACATTTGTATTAAATACATTTTCATCTGATATTAATAGTATAGCATCATATATGATATGATTTAGATATAAGTTATGAGGCACGTTTCTTTAGACTGTGGAGATTTTCGATGTCCTTGTGGGAACTAACGTTAGGAACTATGATGCCAGAGGTGGGCGTGATGCGTGTCCCATCACTCAAATCACCACGCGTACAGAGAATCCGACCATCCAACCGATGTCATCCCAAATAATAAAAAAGAGCGTTAGCTATCCGCGATGGCAACTATTACGCATGCTTAACATTAGCCTATTATAGAAAAAATGGGCTTTTGTAAAAAAATAAAACATAACTTCAAAAAATACATGTTTTTCTTTGGAATGAATGGGATGTCACAGTTATCTCCTTACGCCCAATTTTCAGCCCTCTATCTTTAAAAAAAGAAAAGATATACAGGCTAGTAGCCTTTAGACTACACTACACCATCGACTCGCACACGGCCCACTGTTCTCAATAGAAAGCTTCTATAAAAGAGGGTGAAAGAAATTAAAGCAGCCGCCTCCCTCTCCTCCCAGCTTCCCCCCACGTTCCTCTCCTCCGCCGCGGCCCAAACAATAGGCGCATATGGAGAGGAATACTAATGCACACGAGGGCCTCGGTGCGCCGACAGGCGAATCATGCACCTCGGCCGCCGCTTTGAATGCACAACTGGAACACATCACCTAATGAGATGTCAACGCAGGGCAAACTGGCTCCGCTTCGACCGTGATGGTAAATACTATTTTTTACACTGTTCGACGAGTGACTGCCCCTAAATGCCGCATATTTTCTCGCAATTTGTTGTGCACATTTCATTAAGTCATTCCGGTCGGTCCATTTGAGGGATCTGTCCATTTGGATCGATAGATACTGACAGATATTAACTTCATTGTCTTTCCAAGCATGCAAATAATTTCGCAGAAAATTCCTTGGAGATTATTGGTTGGAGAATTATGTGACATCAATGTCTAATTGAACCCCCTCTATTGAGCCCTTCAATCACCACTTCTCCATGTGTTTCCCACTGGACCCAATCTCATATTGCATGTAGAGAGTCTATGTTGTGTGGGGGATTTAAGGCAGGTTCACATAGAAGCAACTGACCCATGTTGCCCTCTCCTGGGAGTGTTGGGGAGAGTTTCCTTGGCCTTTGCTTTTGCCCCAGGGCCTCCTGTCCTCTCTATAGGCCCAGAGGCCCAGTGTGTAGTTGCTGACAGCCATGCCATGCCAGACAGCAGCTGGTAAAGCACAAGACATTGACCCCACTCTGAGCCACCATGCTGTGTGTGTTTGGAGAGTGCAAGCATTAGCAAGCCCGTGTGTGCGTGTGTGTCGATAGACTTGTGTGTGTGCGAGTGCATACATCTGCGTCTCTATTGATCTATGTGCTTGGCCTCAGTGTGTGGTCATTTGGGCATGTCTAAGACGCCGTGTGCCCATGTCTTCCATAGAGTGCCACATCATTAGTGTGAGTTCCCTTCTCAGCAGTGAGTGACTGATGTCTGGGTGGGTGAGAGCAGCCTGGGCCCGGGGCTTTGAGTGGCTGATGTCTGGGTGGGTGAGAGCTGCCTGGGCCCGGAGCTTTGAGTGACTGATGATATGGGTGGGTGAGAGCTGCCTGGGCCCGGGGCTTTGAGTGGCTGATGTCTGGGTGGGTGAGAGCTGCCTGGGCCCGGAGCTTTGAGTGACTGATGATATGGGTGGGTGAGAGCTTCCTGGGCTCTGGGCTTTGAGTGACTGATGATATGGGTGGGTGAGAGCTTCCTGGGCTCGGGGCTTTGAGTGACTGATGATATGGGTGGGTGAGAGCTTCCTGGGCTCGGGGCTTTGAGTGACTGATGATATGGGTGGGTGAGAGCTTCCTGGGCTCGGGGCTTTGAGTGACTGATGATATGGGTGGGTGAGAGCTTCCTGGGCTCGGGGCTTTGAGTGACTGATGATATGTGTGGGTGAGCACTGCCTGGGCTCGGGCTTTGTCCCTTTAACCTAGCTTCCCTCTGGTCTGGAGGCTCTGAGCAGCTGTGTCACCTGAGCACTGACTGACTGAAGTCAAGCTGGATAGAGTCCATTCAGAGCCTGTTGTCCTTTCTGGGGAGGCAGACCACAGAGGCTGGAGTGTGCAGCCTGCATGCCCCATTCACGCCTGTTATGTAAACATGGTGTGTGTGTGCATGCATGTCTGTGTGCTGCCACGAAGCTGCCTGGCTGCTCCCCTTCCATCCCTCTCTCCACCGGAGAGAGCACAAGATGCAGTCAAATAGTAATGACACCAGGCAGTGTGCGTTATGAGATCTGGGAGCCAAGAGGCGTTAATTAATAATGCATCAGAATCAAAAGTATCGTCATGAAAGGGAGTGAGTGAGTCATGAATGAGACCCCTACAGAGCTACACACTCTGGAAGTCAGCTATGTTTGTGTATGTGTCCTGTGTGTGTGTCCTCAAAGCTTTGTTTGTGTTCTGTGTCATTATGTTTTAATTAGCCAGCCTAATTGTCACAGTGCCTGCTAGTTCTAGATCCATGTGAGCTTGCCGGAGGACCTAGGCCTAATGATCAATTGGGTGAAAGTGTGTCATGGATATATTGATTTCCAATACACTCTCTTCCTCCTTCTTTCCTTGTATTATTTATTTTGCTCGCACTCAGGTAGCTATAAAACCTGGAGATCTCTTCCACTCACCTATTAGTAACCACCATAATACAATGGTTTCGTGTTTGATATTAGTTTAGTGACAGAAAGCATCTCTCCAATAGGTTTTATTGCATAATGGATGCTTAGGTAGACACAGCCTGGCTTGGGTATTTTGTCTCTTCACAAACACAGCGCTTCTATCACACTGATCTACTCTAGTCTGCCTGAGAAAAATGACCCAGAATCCCAGAAATGATTCCAGCGCTGCTGAGTGACCAAAACAGCAGCCAACCTCATGACCAGATATGGTGCTGCTTGTTGTTTTTTTACTCAGCATCTGAATAGGAAAATTGGGATCTACAGTATGTGGAGTGTTTTTATACTGTCTAGCTCGTTATGTTAGCTTGCATTGGTATGATGCTGGTTTGGCTCAGGTAAAGGTTGGCTCCTTATTATGACAAAATGACAGACTGAATTTTTCATTCATCTGTCTTTGCACGCTCTACATACTCTCATTTAATTCAAGGAAGAATTTCCCCTCCCTGCCACTCTCTGATGGAGTCCGCTTGCTGCTGAAACCTTGGTCACTTTTAATACATTCTTTGCATTCCAGCAGTGTACAGCTACATCCTTTTTGAAATAAGCCTCTCTCTCACACACACACTCTCTCTCTCTCTCTCTCTCTCTCTCTCTCTCTCTCTCTCTCTCTCTCACACACACACACACACACACAGCAATTCCTGTTAGTTGTCTAACAGCCTCTCCATCCCAAAGACTCTGTAATGTAGAGGAGGTCACAGCATTTTGCTGATATCTGTTAAAATGACATAATGTAGCAACAGTCATAATAGGCAAATTGAAGTGTGTGTGTGTGCTGGGGAGGCAATGCGTAGCTAGTGTGTGTTGGCTGTGAGTGCTCTTCAGATGACCTGAAATTGCCTGGCTGACTTGAACAAGCATGTCCAATTGCACTTTTTCTTCCTCCCTGGTGTATGATTTGTGTGTCCTGCTGCGTGTGCATCCACAAAAATAACATCTCAACACATTTCCCACTACAGTGAATCATTCATGTTCCAGCTAGTTGCATCCTCAGGTATCTTACATAACTGGAATGGGGCTTTAGTAGCATGCATGCAGCCCATGCGGTCATGCACACTAATGTCTGTAGGCCTATACTACCTCCACTATCCAAAGGTGGGAATAAAACATTCGGTATAAGGTTATCTGTATAAGCTAAATAGTGTGTTTTTGTCATCCAGTTAAATGGAAAAAGTACTACACTTAGTCATAATTCACATTGACTTATAATTAGGTACAGTACCAGTCAAAAGTTTCGACACACCTACTCATTCAAGGCTTTTTCTTTATTTTGACTATTTTCTACATTGTAGAATACTAGTGAAGACATCAAAACTATGAAATAACATATATGGAATCATGTAGTAACCAAAAAAGTGTTAACCAAATCAAAATATATTTTAGATTTTAGATTCTTCAAAGTAGCCACCGATTGCCTTGATGACAGCTTTAGACACTTTTGGCATTCTCTCAACCAGCTTTACCTGGAATGTTTTTCCAACAGTCTTGAAGTAGTTCCCACATATGCTGAGCACTTGTTGGCTGCTTTTCCTTCACTCTGCGGTCCAACTCATCCCAAACCATCTCAATTGGGTTGAGTTGGGTGGAGGCCAGGTCATCTGATGCAGCACCACCACTCTCCTTCTTGGTCAAATAGCCCTTACACAGCCTGGAGGTGTGTTGGGTCATTGTCCTGTTGAAAAACAAATGATAGTCCCACTAAGTGCAAACCAGATGGGATAGCGTATCGCTGCAGAATGCTGTGGCAGCCATCCTAGTTAAGTGTGTCTTGAATTCTAAATAAATCACTGACAGTGTCACGGGCAAAGCAACCCCACACATCACACCTCCTCCTCCATGCTTCACGGTGGGAACCACACATCCAGAGATCTTCCGTTCACCTACTCTGCGTCTCACAAAGACACGGTGGTTGAAACCAAAAATGTCAAATTTGGACTCATCAGACCAAAGGACAGATTTCCACCGGTCTAATGTCCATTGCTTGTGTTTCTTGGCCCAAGCAAGTCTCTTCTTATTATTGGTGTCCTTTAGTAGTGGTTTCTTTGCAGCAATTCAACCATGAAGGCCTGATTCACGCAGTCTCTGAACAGTTGATGTTAAAATGTGTCTGTTACTCTGTGAAGCATTTATTTGGGCTGCAAATTTCTGAGGTGCAGTTAACTCTAATGAACTTATCCTCTGCAGCAGAGGTAACTATGGGTTTTCCTTTCGTGTGGCGGTCCTCATGAGAGACAGTTTCATCATAGTGCTTGATAGTTTTTGCGACTGCACTTGAAGAAACTTTCAAAGTTCTTGAAATTTTCCAGATTGACTGACCATCATGTCTTCAAGTAATGATGGACTGTCGTTTCTCTTAGCTTATTTGAGCTGTTCTTGCCATAATATGGACTTGGTCTTTTACCAAATAGGGCTATCATCTGTATACCACCCCTACCTCGTCACAACACAACTGATTGGCTCAAACGCATTAAGAAATTCCACAAATTAACTTTTAACAAGGCCCAGCTGTTAATTGAAATGCATTCCAGGCGACTACCTCATGAAGCTAGTTGAGATAATGCCAAGAGTGTGCAAAGCTGTCATAATATATTTTGATTTGTTTAACACTTTTTTGGTTAGTACATGATTCCATGTGTTATTTCATAGTTTTGATGTCTTCACTAGTATTCTACAATGTAGAAAATAGTCAAAATAAAGAACAAGCCTTGAATGAGTAGGTGTGTCCAAACTTTTGACTGGTACTGTATGTCTTGTGTTTGTGTGATCATGCTTGTGTATTGGTCTGTTTCAGAGTGCGCTCCAGAGCTCCCCCTGGGGGCTGATGCTGGCACTGGAACAGCAGGTAGGCGAGCTGAGAGTGGACACAGATGATGTCACCTATGAGGGGACCCAAGGGGACATGGGGAACAGTCGGCCCAGCTCAGGTACTCCTCATGCTACCACCTTTTAATTCTCTGACTTTTGAACTTTAACCCCTGAACCACATCAGAGGGGCATTGTGTAGTTATATTTTTCTTAATGTAGACACTTAAATTAAACTTCTTTTTTGCATGTGTTTGACCCATGTTCTGTATATTTTCTGTGTACTTTTTTACAAGAATTGTGGCCCTATATTTCCCCGAAGTACATATATAATGACTAACATTTCATTAGTTTTGACAAATGCTGTTTTCATGCCCTTCTTGCTACTGTTAGTTGTTCTGTGGTTTGTGAAAGGGACAAACAATTGGAAATGAGTTTTGTCAGCATATGGTTTGAGAAAGCCTGATAGAGGTCTAATGAGTGACATCATCTGTGTTTCCCAGGGTTCTATGAGTCGAGTGAGAGCCAGTCTCCAAAGGGGCATTCCTGTCGCTCTGACTTCCTAGAGCCCCACCCTGGCTGGGGCTTCAGCAGCACAGAGAGGCCCAAGTCTCTGGGTGAGTTCAGCTCCACTCTCCACTATCAACAGCTCTCTTTCAACCACAATAGGGTTCATGGTATCATAGCAACAATACCATGGACTGTCTTTACTTTATTGCATCATTATTTTAGTTGCATTAAGTACTCGTATCAGTAGTAAAATAAACCCGTCAATTGATCAATTGACTTCTCTCTGTGCTCTCTGTCTACAGGATATGCCCTCCAGCTGACAGGTGAGAGTCTGATGGAGTCAGCCCCTCATGCCACTGTTCCCCTCTCCTTCTCTGCCCCCTACCCACACCTTGAGGGAATCGCTGAGGAGGGTACGGCCAAGGAGCCCTGGCAGTGGGACCTACACTGTGCCCAGGGTTGGGAGGATGAGGACCAGGCCACTCAGGAGGATTTCCAGCAGGCCATGAGGGTTAAAGGCTACATCCTGGGTCTCATCCATCGCTACGCGCTCTCACCCCGACCCTGCATGCCTCGTACCAGCCTGGGGCCTGACCCTTCCATCCCCTATTCCTCCAGCATCAACAGGCAGAGCAGCCTGCGAAGGAAACACACTCTTCACACCTCCGAGCACTGCATCTCTGACCCACAGGACCTCTACCCTGACCCTGAGTGCCAGGCCTGGTGGTGTGACTCGCTAGACAGGGAGGAATGGGGGGGAGAGGCCCCATCCATGGAGAAGGACTGTTATCGGTCTTTACCCTACCCCCACATCAGACCCCACTCCCTGGCCGGGGCCCATCCACCCTCCCTGGACCCCACTTGTGGCGCTCTGGACCCTTGTTTTAGTAGTGCGTCTGATTCCCCAAAGCACTACCCGCTGCCCAACTCCCCGGCTTCATATAACCACTTGGTCAGTGCCCAGTACATCCCTGGGCAGGCCTGCCACACCCCTGTACACTCCCCTTCACACTTTCCTCCAGAATGCTCCCCCTCACACTATCTTCTAGAGCCCTCCAAGCCCAGCCGAACCTTTGTGTCCCCAGACCAGAGCAGCTCAAAACCCAGGGCCATGGGGAAGAAAAGCCATGAGGAGAGACAGAGCTCCAAGAAGCCTGGCCACAAGACCTGCCACTCCCAGTCTGAGAACAGTCTGATGGGGCAGAGGGCACTCCCTAAGCGCAGGTACAGCACAACCGAGCACCCCCAGCACCAGAGGGGCCAGGTCCCATATGCAGGCCCCCAGCACAGGAACACCGCTGGGGGGCGACGCTGGTGCTCCACCCTGGAGCTCAGCCAGGAGGAAGGGGAGACCCAGGATGAGCAGGCCCACAGACGCCCACCTCGTAGGGCCTGCCACACCCAGGCCTGCTCTCATCCCAACCCCAACCACCACTCCCAGGTCCATGCCCAGCCTTGCCTCTCAGAATACCAAGAGAGAGCACCTCTGTGTCGGGGAGAGGGCTATGTGCGGGCCACCCCTGGGGAGTCAGAGTCTAGCATGAGTGAGGTGTACTCCCCTGCCTCCAGCTCTCTCTCCAGTGATTCTGATGAGGGGGGGCTGGTATGGCCCCAGCAGCTGCCCCCTTGCCTGGCCCCCTCTGCTTCCTCCTCTTCCTCCTCCCCTAAGGCCTCCCCAGAGGCCTCCTCGCAGCCCAAGGCCTTTGTCAAAATCAAAGCCTCTCACGCCCTGAAGAAGAAGATTCTGCGATTCCGCGCCGGCTCTCTCAAAGTCATGACCACAGTCTGAAAATATGTCACTGCTTCTACTGCCCATATCCTGCACAGTCTGATGGTTCATCCTACATAACCTACAGTTTACACCCTCTGTCTACCTCTGCTGGTTCATGCAGCACTGTCATAAAATCAGAAGTTATTTTACCTTCAGGAAAAACTAAGATGTCTGTAACTGGCCTAAGATCAGCATCATGATATCTAGCTAAACCACATTTCACCATCATCAGAATGTGCATTAACCATCAACTTGTCTAATGAAGTCATCCTCTGATGATAACACTGCCATGTCACATATGGACACCTGAAAGTGAACTGCTACCTCTCTTCTCTTAGCTGCACCACCTTGCAGCCTGGACCTGAAGCCAATGTCTGTAGCACTGGCCATGTAGGGGGCGACTGCAGTGAGGGGTCAACACACACACACACACTTCTGTAAATACCTACCTGTGGCCTTGTTTGTATGAATGTAGTTTGTAAATAAAGATGTTGTGGTCTCTTAAGCCATTTGTTTCATTTTACACTTTCTAGTATTCAACCTGGAGTGGCGGACTCATTTATGCCTACTGGATATTTCTCACATATAAATAGTTATTTTCAAATCAGATATTTTTCAGAGCTGATCTGATTGGTCAAAAGTGAAAAAAATTGAGCTGCCTGTGTAGTCATAGCCTCTCTGGCAGCCTAAACTGCTTTCAGTGTGCAACATTGTATAACAGAAAGTATACAATGTCGCCCCCCTGTGGTATATCAGTAAAACCACCTTAAACTTACAGCAAGATTTGCTTAATCTTTCTCCAAACATCTGCTTCTGCATATTTTCACAGACCAAGTTAAGAAAAAGTTGTTCATTCTGAAATGCAATGACATTATTCCATCACTTGCATGATTGAGAGTATGGTAGAAAATACTAACCCTAACCTGGGCCTTACCCTTTTAACTTAAAAATAACTTTGTCCCAAGGTTGAACCCCCTCATCTTTAGGCAAGCACAGAGATTGTGAATGATAAACAATTTAGTCACACTTTATTTGGATAGATTGTATCTGTAGGCTTACGGTTAGGGTTAGATTTAGAATAAGGGTTAGGTTAAGGTTAGGCCAAGGGTTAACTTTAAGTCAAGGATGAGGTTAGTAGATAGTTAGTCTAGAGCATCTACATGTGAACTATGCAAATAAAGTGTTAGCAATCATTTCAAAGTGACACCTGTGAAATTTATTTTTTAGGGAATGCAGGGGTGGTTTATTGAGAAAGGGACACTGTTGATTACCACAGATGATATGTGAAAGAGAATATCCGCTTTAGGAATAATGTCAGGAGCCGCTTGTGGATTTAACAGCTCTAACACAGTTCCACCTCCAACACCGCATAAACAACAACCTCTGTGGACGTCAGCTAAAGCGGATCTGATCGAAAACAGCCTTTAAATACAGATAAAGCCAAATCTTAATTGCCAAGTTTGATTGCTGCCGGAAACATATTACAGAGAGGGCAGAAGTTCCTGTTCTGTTGCACAACACTGGATTCAAATCTTTTGTTTTTATATCTATATCACATATTTATTTTCAAATTTGAGAACATGGAGACATTGACATCAATACAACATCCCCAGTCCTTTATCACACCCACCAAGGCATTATACAAAAAAACAATATAATGATACAAAACATTAAATAACACAAAATAAAATACAATGGGTGTCACAATAATAGTGGAATCCTATCTGCACACCGTAGCCACTGACATAACTGCCTGTACTGAAAAAAAATACAGCCATTCTCCACTAGCAGCTCAAACACCATCTGGCCTATGACAGCGTCCCCCAGTCCTGGCCCCGGGGACCCGAGGGGGCACACATCCCCGCCCCCCCATCCAACTCGCTTGACTCCAGTCACAAGTTTGGTAATGAGTTGGTAAATTTAATCAAGTGTTCCATCACTTGGGCAAGTACAAAGACTTGCACCCTCCGGGCCCCCAGGACCAGGAGAATCCAGTCCATACAGTGGCTGGAGACAACAAGGCAACAGAGAACAGAATAGTAAATATAACAAAGGTAAAACAGGTATGACAGTAACAGTGGATTCCTATTAACAAATCGCAGCCACTTACACAGGACCTGACTGCCTATACTGAAATGTGAGAGCTAAACTATGAAAAATAGGCTCTCTACATGTTCAATGAAAGGGGATCAAGTCAGGACAAACTTCTCTCAGGACCCCTGCACAAAATGTATCTAACCATTTGAAGTGGCAGAGATGACATCACGTCCATAACCCACTACGTAAGAGAAGGAAGTCTTGCCGACCTCCAATTAAAAGAGGATAAGACAGCGAGCTAGAAGTGAAGCAAATGCTCCTGCATTCATCTGGTGGGTGGTAACAGTACAATCCAAAGGTGGTATACCAAAAATAGCAGTGAACGGATTGGGGTCAACAGATGTTACATAGATATGAAAATGCCTCAAATATGGTGTCCCAATACCTCCTCAGAGATTGGCATGACCAAAACATATGCCCCACAGTTGCTGAACTCTGATAGGATCTCAAACACTTTAGGTAGGCATTTGAATATATTTTTAACAGTCTGTAATTTGAGTAATGGAGATGGTGTAAGACTTTGAAATTAATGAAACCGTGCCTTATGCAAAATTATGAGATGTGAAATCGCTCTATACTACGTTGCCATAATGTCATCGGGTAGCTCGCCACCCATGTCTTGTTCCCATGCAGACTTGGTATTTTCCCAGGAAGGCAGGTTCATGTTCTGTATCATGTTGTATAACCTGGATATTGTGCTCTTCAGATAGGGGTTAAGGTCTAAGCACCTCTCAACTAGACACTTTAAAAGGCAGGAGCGGAAATGAAGGGGAATATTTTTTTAGGTAAGCCACGATTTTGGAGATACCTAAAAAAAGTGGGTATTGGGAATATTATGGTCAACACTCAGAGTTTCAAATGAGACACGTGTGTTATTAAAAAAAGAGGTCACTGAAAAACACCAGGCCATTCCTATGCCAGAACTGGAATGCTGTGTATCTGTGACAGGGTTGGGTAGCTTACTTTCTAAATGTAACCTCTTACAGTTACTAGTTACCTGTCCAAAATTGTAATCAGTAACGTAACATTTGGATTACCCAAACTCAGTAACGTAATCTGATTACATTCAGTTACTTTTAGATTACTTTCCCCTTAAGAGGCATTAGAAGACAAAAATGTACACTACCATTCAAAAGTTAGGGGTCACTTAGAAATTCCCTTGTTTTTGAAAGAAAAGCAAATTTTTTGTCCATTAAAATAACATCAAATTGATCAGAAATACAGTATAGACATTGTTAATGTTGTAAATGACTATTATAGGTGGAAACGGCTGATTGTTAATGGAATATCTACATAGGTGTACAGAGGCCCATTATCAGCAACCATTACTCCTGTGTTCCAATGGCACGTTGTATTAGTCTTTTAAAATGATAAACTTGGATTAGCTAATTGATCATTAGAAAACCCTTTTGCAATTATGCTAGTGTAACGGATGTGAAATGGCTAGTTAGTTAGCGGATACGCGCTAACAGCGTTTCAATCAGTTACGTCACTTGCTCTGAAACCTAGAAGTAGTGTTGCCGCGGCTTTTGTGGAGCGATGGGTAACGATGCTTCGTGGGCGACAGTTGTTGATGTGTGCAGAGGGTCCCTGGTTCGCGCCCGTGTCGGGGCGAGGGGACGGTTTAAAGTTATACTGTTACATTGGTGCCGTGACCCGGATCACTGGTTGCTGCGGAAAAAAGGAGGAGGTCGAAAGGGGGGTGAGTGTAACGGATGTGAAATGGCTAGTTAGTTAGCGGGTACGCGCTAACAGCGTTTCAATCAGTTACGTCACTTGCTCTGAAACCTAGAAGTAGTGTTGCCGTGGCCTTTGTGGAGCGATGGGTAACGATGCTTCGTGGGTGACAGTTGTTGATGTGTGCAGAGGGTCCCTGGTTCGCGCCCGTGTCGGGGCGAGGGGACGGTTTAAAGTTATACTGTTACACTAGCACAGCTGAAAACTGTTGTCCTGATTAAAGAAGCAATACAACTGGCCTTCTTTAGACTAGTTGAGCATCTGGAGCATCAGCATTTGTGGGTTCGATTACATGCTCAAAATGGCCAGAAACATAACTTTCTTCTGAAACTCGTCAGTCTATTCTTGTTCTGAGAAATGAAGGCTATTCCATGTGAGAAATTGTCAAGAAACAGAAGATCTCGTACAACGCTGTGTACTAGTCCCTTCACAGAACAGCTCTACAGTAGTCAAGTTTTACCTCAAATTGTGCAACTCCTAAAATGTCATGCATTATATCAACAGAAGAATTGTCTGTAGTATTGAAGTACTACAGAGTTCAATAAGCAAGCATGCTTCACACCGTACACATGAGGTAGTGTTGGGTTTGACTGAAGAATTTGACAATGGTCTGAGTGCATGTGTTTGTTCGTAAAGTCACTCTTGGGTCATCCTCAGAGAACACAGTTTGAAAATTCACTTTCTCAGTGAGGCAAAAATGGCAACAATAACGAGCACTAAACAATTCCACACAACCAAACAGGCAATGTTTACCAAGATTATCTCCATTTACTTGGGACAATACTGCCATGTATACAACCACTGAAGAAGGGAACTTCAATACCCTCAGTCTCAAGCACTTTCAAATCGCTTACTATTGGCTCAAGAATGGAATCAAATCCATACGTTTTAAGGTCCTGGGTATGGAAGAGTGCACATAAGTGAATATTTACTAAAATTGAATTAAACTTTGGGGTAAAATTTCTCAAAGTAAAGTAAACTCTGAAAAAAAAGAAACGTCCTCTCACTGTCAACTGCGTTTATTTTCAGCAAACTTAACACGTGTAAATATTTGTATGAACATAAGATTCAACAACTGAGACATAAAATGAACAAGTTCCACAGACATGTGACTAACAGTAATTGAATAATGTGTCCCTGAACAAAGGGTGGTCAAAATCAAAAGTAACAGTCAGTATCTGGTGTGGCCACCAGCTGCATTAAGTACTGCAGTGCTTCTCCTCCTCATGGACTGCACCAGATTTGCCAGTTCTTGCTGTGAGATGTTGCCCCACTCTTCCACCAAGGCACCTGCAAGTTCCCAGACATTTCTGGGGGGAATGGCCCTAGCCCTCACCCTCCAATCCAACAGGTCCCAGACATGCTCAATGGGATTGAGATCCGGGCTCTTTGCTGGTCATGGCAGAACACTGACATTCCTGTCTTGCAGGAAATCACGCACAGAACGAGCAGTATGGCTGGTGGCATTGTCATGCTGGAGGGTCATGTCAGGATGAGCCTGCAGGAAGGGTACCACATGAGGGAGGAGGATGTCTTCCCTGTAACACACAGCGTTGAGATTGCCTGCAATGACAACAAGCTTAGTCCGATGATGATGTGACACACCACCCCAGACCATGACGGACCATACATCTCCAAATCGATCCGGCTCCAGAGTACAAGTCTCGGTGTAAGACTCATTCCTTCGATGATAAACTCGAATCCAACCATCACCCCTGGTGAGACAAAACCGCGACTCGTCATGGAAGAGCACTTTTTGCCAGTTCTGTCTGGTCCAGCAATGGTGGGTTTGTGCCCATAGGCGACGTTGTTGCCTATGTATTGTCCATCTTACAAATCAAAGTAAACTCCATCTTTAAAATTGTGCCCTGAGTTAAACATGCCACTTTGGGTTCTTCAAAATTGACTGCAATGTCTCGAGAATTAGAACATACGAAAATTGATCAGTTATAACTATTTGATCATAAGTTCCAGTAGTTGTGTTTCTTCCATTGTCAAATCTAACACCAAGGACTCTCAACTGGTTGAACTGTTCCCCATTTTTGTATGATATAAGCACTTCGTTTTGATACAAAATTCAACAATGTGAAAGGATTTTCAATATCCTGAAAAGAATGTTGGATTTTTCTGACATTTTCTGTGTCTTTTGAAGACATACATGTACGAGCGGTCACTTCAGCTTGACCCTGTATCTCTTGAACTGCTTCTTCCATGGAAGATACAAAACTATTTACAGCTGTCTGACCTACACCTGCAGTTGTGCAATAGCAGACTCACATATATCAAGTGGGTTCTTGTTAGATATTGGTACAACATGGTTACAACTAGAATTTGAAGGATAATCAGCATTACTTGGTTGATTATCAACTGCTGTATTAGCATCCAAGTTAGCGTTTAACACAATTTGACAGTCTCCTGAATGTGCCCTGTTCAAATGCTTCCTAAAGCCTGAAAATGTACCAAACACACAACAACAATCTGCTTGACCACATTTTAGTCTAAGAGTTCTACCAGAGCACATTCCATGCATCAACTTGAAATGCCTCACGAGCAAGTTGGTACCTCCATGACTAGCTTGGCAAACAAAACATATCATCATAACTTAAATCGGCATTAGTGCAGGAGTCTAGCTCTGAACTCAACAACCTTTGGAGTCCTTAACCTTCCCAATGTCTAGGTTGTACACAGTTGTCTGTATGAAGGTGTACGTGTTGCGCAGCATTGTATTGTAAGCAATACCAAAAACAAAGTGTGTCTTGAAAAGCTCATCGAAGGCACCAAGAGCGCTCACTTGTCCAGAATGATGAAGTAAGTATGGATGTCCTCATGTCCAACCAATTGAATTTACCACAGGTGGACTCCAATCAAATTTTAGAATCATCTCAAGGATGATCAATGGAATCAAGATGCACCTGCAATCATCTCATTTGTCTTGATCACGTTGAGGAAGAGGTTGTTGTCCTGGCACCACACGGCCAGGCCTCTGACCTCCTCTCTCTAGGCTGTCTCGTCGTTGATCAGGCCTACCACTGTTGTGTCATCGGCAAACTTAATGATGGTGTTGGAGTCGTGCCTGGCCGTGCAGTCTTGAGTGAACAGGGAGTACAGGAGGGGACTGAGCATGCACCCCTGAGGGGCCCCTGTGTTGAGGATCAGCCTGGAAGATGTATTGTTACCTACCCTTACCACCTGGTGGCAGCCCATCAGGAAATCCAGGATCCAGTTGCAGAGGGAGGTGTTTAGTCCCAGGGTCCTTAGCTTATTGATGAGCTTTGAGGGCACTATGGTGTTGAACGCTGAGCTGTAGTCAATGAATAGGATTCTCACATAGGTGTTCCTTTTGTCCAGATGGAAAAGTGCAGTGTGGAGTGCAATAGAGATTACATCATCTGTTGGGGCGGTATGCAAATTGGAGTGGGTCTAGGGTTTCTGGGATAATGGTGTTGATGTGAGCCATGACCAGCCTTTCAAAGCACTTCATGGCTACAGACGTGAGTGCTATGGGTCGGTAGACGTTTAGGCAGGTTACCTTAGTGTTCTTGGGCACAGGCACTATGGTGGTCTGCTTAAAATATGACGGTATTAGAGACTAGGACAGGGAGAAGTTGAAAATGTTAGTGAAGACACTTGCCAGTTGGTCAGCGCATGCTCACAGTACACGTCCTGGTAATCCGTCTGGCCCTGCGGCCTTGTGAATGTTGACATGTTTAAAGGTCTTACTCACATCGGCTGCGGAGAGCATGATCACACAGTCTTCTAGAACAGCTGGTGCTCTCATGCATGTTTCAATGTTATTTGCCTCGAAGCGAGGATAGAAGTATTTTAGCTCGTCTGGTAGGCTCGTGACACTGGGCAGCTCAAGGCTGTGCTTCCCTTTGTAGTCTGTAATGGTTTGCAAGCCCTGTCACATCCGACAAGCATCAGAGCCGGTGTAGTACGATTCGATCTTAGTCCTGTATTGATGCTTTGCCTGTTTGATGGTTCGTTGGAGTGCATAGCGGGATTTCTTATAAGCTTCCGGGTTAGAGTACCGCTCCTTGAAAGCGGCAGCTCTAGCCTTTAGCTCAGTGTGGATGTTACCGGTAATCCATGGCTTCTGGTTGGGGTATGTACGTACGGTCACTGTGAGGACGACATCATCGATGCACTTATTGATGAAGCCAATGATTGATGTGGTGTACTCCTCAATGCCATTGGAGGAATCCCGGAACATATTCCAGTCTGTGCTAGAAAAACAGTCCTGTAGCTTAGCATCTGCTTCATCTGACCACTTTTTTATTGATCTAGTCACTGGTGCTTCCTGCTTTAATTTTTGCTTGTAAGCAGGAATCAGGAGGATAGAATTATGGTTAGATTTGCCAAATGGAGAGCGAGGGAGGGATTTGTATGTGTCTCTGTGTGTGGAGCAAAGGTGGTCCAAAGTGTTTTTCCCTCTGGTTGCACATTTAACATGCTGATAGAAATGTGTTAAAATGGATTTAAGTTTTCCTGCATTAAAGTCCCTGGCTACTAGGAGCGCCACCTCTGGGTGAGAGTTTTCTTGTTTTCTTATGGCGGAATACAGCTCATTCAATGCTGTCTTAGTGCCAGCCTCTGACTGTGGTGGTGAAAACTCTGTAGGTAGGTAGTGTGGTCTACAGTTTATCATGAGATACTCTACCTCAGGCGAGCAATAGCTCAAGACTTCCTTAGATATCGTGCACCAGCTGTTATTTACAAAAATACATAGTCTGCCGCCCCTTGTCTTACCAGATGCTGCTGTTCTATCCTACCGGTGCAACGTATAAACAGCCAGCTGTATGTTGATAGTGTCGTCGTTGTAACGGCTGTCGTAGTCGTTCTCCTCCTCAGACGAGGAGGAGCATGGATCGGACCAAGATGCGGATTGGTAAGTATTCATTATTTAATGGAAAAACAACAAACACTACAAAATACAAAAACCAACAAACGTGACTAACCCGAAACAGTCCTGTGTGGCCCAAACACTGACACAGGAACAAACACCCACAAAACACAAGTGAAACCCTGGCTGCCTTAGTATGATTCTCAATCAGGGACAACGATTGACAGCTGTCTCTGATTGAGAATCATACCAGGCCGAACACAAAATCCCAACATAGAAAATCAAACCTAGACCAACCCACCCAACTCACGCCCTGACCAACTAAAACAAATACATGACAAAGGAAAACAGGTCAGGAACGTGACAGAACCCCCCCCTTAAGGTGCGAACTCCGGGCGCACCAGCACAAAGTCTAGGGGAGGGTCTGGGTGGGCGTCTGTCCACGGTGGCGGCTCTGGCGCTGGTCGTGGTCCCCACCCCACCATAGTCAACCCCCGCTTCCGTGGCCTCCTCCCAATATTCACCCTCCATGTCAATCCCACTATTCCAAAGGGCAGTAACAGACTGAGGGGTAGCACCTGACTGAGGGGTAGCACCTGACTGAGGGGTAGCATCTGAATGAGGGGTAGCACCTGACTGAGGGGCAGCACCTGACTGAGGGGTAGCACCTGACTGAGGGGCGGATCCTAGCTGGCTGGCTCTGGCGGATCCTGGCTGGCGGAAGGCTCTGGCTGGTCCTGGCTGGACGGCTCTGGCTGGTCCTGGCTGGACGGCTCTGGCTGGTCCTGGCTGGACGGCTCTGGCTGGTCCTGGCTGGACGGCTCTGGCTGGTCCTGGCTGGACGGCTCTGGCTGATCCTGGCTGGCGGAAGGCTCTGGCGGATCCTGGCTGGCGGAAGGCTCTGGCTGGTCCTGGCTGGACGGCTCTGGCTGGTCCTGGCTGGACGGCTCTGGCTGGTCCTGGCTGGACGGCTCTGGCTGATCCTGGCTGGCGGAAGGCTCTGGCGGATCCTGGCTGGCGGAAGGCTCTGGCTGGTCCTGGCTGGACGGCTCTGGCTGGTCCTGGCTGGACGGCTCTGGCTGGTCCTGGCTGGACGGCTCTGGCTGGTCCTGGCTGGACGGCTCTGGCTGGTCCTGGCTGGACGGCTCTGGCTGATCCTGGCTGGCGGAAGGCTCTGGCGGATCCTGGCTGGCGGAAGGCTCTGGCGGATCCTGGCTGGCAGAAGGCTCTGGCGGATCCTGGCTGGCGGAAGGCTCTGGCTGGTCCTGGCTGGACGGCTCTGGCTGGTCCTGGCTGGACGGCTCTGGCTGGTCCTGGCTGGACGGCTCTGGCTGGTCCTGGCTGGACGGCTCTGGCTGGTCCTGGCTGGACGGCTCTGAAGGCTCGGGACAGACGGGCAGCGCTGGGCAGGCAGACAGTTCAGACCACGCTGGGCAGGCAGACAGTTCAGGCAGCGCTGAGCAGGCAAGCAGCGCAGGCGGCGTTGGGCAGACGGCCGACTCTGACCTGCTGAGGCGCACAGTAGGCCTGGTGCGTGGTGCCGGAACTGGAGGCACTGGGCTGGAGACACGCACCACAGGGAGAGTGCGTGGAGGAGGAACAGGGCTCTGGAAACGCACTGGAAGCCTGGTGCGTGGTGTTGGCACTGATGGTACTGGGCTGGGGTGGGAAGGTGGCGCCGGATATACCGGACCGTGAAGGAGGACACGCGCTCTTGAGCACCGAGCCTCCCCAACCCTACCAGGTTGAATGGTCCCCGTAGCCCTGCCAGTGCGGCGAGGTGGAATAGCCCGCACTGGGCTATGCAGGCGAACCGGGGACACCACCTGTAAGGCTGGTGCCATGTACGCCGGCCTGAGGAGACGTACTGGAGGCCAGATATGTTGGGCCGGCTTCATGGCACCCGGCTCGATGCCCAACCTAGCCCTCCCAGTGCGGCAAGGTGGAATAGCCCGCACTGGGCTAAGCACGCGTACTGGGGACACCGTGCGCTCCACTGCATAACACGGTGTCTGACCAGTACGACGCCCTCTCACTCCACGGTAAGCCCGGGGAGTTGGCTCGGGTATCCAACCCGGCTTCGCCACACTCCCCTTTAGCCCCCCCCCCCCAAGACATTTTTGGGTGAGCCTCTCGGGCTTCCAGCCGCTCTGCCTTGCTTTCGCCTCATAAAACCTCCTCTCCGCTTTCGCTGCCTCCAGCTCCGCTTTGGGGCGGCGACACTCCTCTGGCTCTGCCCAGGGTCCTTTCCCGTCTAGGATTTCCTCCCAAGTCCATTCCTCTTTTCCCCATTGCTGTTGTTCTTGCCTTCCTTCTCCACTCCGCTTGGTCCTGTTTTGGTGGGTGTTTCTGTAACGGCTGTCGTAGTCGTTCTCCTCCTCAGACGAGGAGGAGCATGGATCGGACCAAGATGCGGATTGGTAAGTATTCATTATTTAATGGAAAAACAACAAACACTTCAAAATACAAAAACCAACAAACGTGACTAACCCGAAACAGTCCTGTGTGGCCCAAACACTGACACAGGAACAAACACCCACAAAACACAAGTGAAACCCTGGCTGCCTTAGTATGATTCTCAATCAGGGACAACGATTGACAGCTGTCTCTGATTGAGAATCATACCAGGCCGAACACAAAATCCCAACATAGAAAATCAAACCTAGACCAACCCACCCAACTCACGCCCTGACCAACTAAAACAAATACATGACAAAGGAAAACAGGTCAGGAACGTGACAGTCGTTCATCCACGTCTCCGTGAAGCATAAGATATTACAGTTTTGAATGTTCCGTTGGAAGTTTAATCTTTCGCGTAGGTCGTCTATTTTATTGTCCAAAGATTGCATGTTTGCTAGCAGAATGGAAGGAAGTGGGGGTTTATTCGATCGCCTACGAATTCTCCGAATGCAGCCGCCCCCCGGACCCTTTTTGTCCGCCTCCTCTTCACACATATCACGGGGATCTGGGCCTGTTCCCGAGAAAGCAGTATATCGTTCACGTCGACCTCGTCAGATGCACAATACCCTTGACCACTGCTACTCTAACTTCCGCGATGCATACAAAGCCCTCCTCCGCCGTCCCTTCGGCAAATCTGACCATGACGCCATCTTGCTCCTTCCGTCTTATAGGCAAAAACTCAAACAAGATGTACCAGTTACGAGAACCATTCAACGCTGGTCCGATCAATCGGAAGCCACGCTTCAAGATTGTTTTGATCACGCGGAATGGAATATGTTCCAGTCAGCCTCAGAGAACAGCATCGACATATACGCCGACTCGGTGAGTGAGTTTATAAAGAAGTGCATTGGAGATGTTGTACCCACTGTGACTATTAAAACCTACCCTATCCAGAAACCGTGGATGGATGGTGTCATTCGCGCAAAACTGAAAGCGTGATCCACCCCATTTAACCATGGAAAGAGGTCTGGGAATATGTCTGAATATAAACAGTGTAGCTATTCCCTCCGCAAGACAATCAAACAAGTGAAATGCCAGTACAGGGGACAAGGTGGAATAGCAATTCAACGGCTCAGACATGAGACATATGTGGCAGGGTCTACAGGAAATCACAGACTACAAAAAGAAATCCAGTCACGTCACTGACACCGATGTCACGCTTCCCGACAAACTAAACACCTTCTTTGCCCGCTGTGAGCATAAACAGTGCCTCCGTCGCGGCCCGCTGACAAGGACTGCACTCTCCTTCTCCGTGGCTGATGTGAGTAAAACATTTAAATGTGTTAACTCTTTCAAGGCTGCTGGACCAGACGGCATCCCTAGCCACGTCCTCAAAGCATGCGCATGACCATATTCAATCGCTCCCTATCACAGTCTGTTGTCCCCATTATGCTTCAAGATGGCTGCCATTTTTCCAGTACCCAAAAAGGCAAAGATAACTGAGCTAAATGACTACCTCCCTGTAGCACTCACTTCTGTCATCATGAAGTGCTTCGAAAGACTAGTCAAGGATCATATCACCTCCACCTTACCGGCCACCCTAGACACACTTCAGTTTGCATACCGCCCCAACAGGTCCACAGACGACGCATTCGCCATACAGCTGGTGAGGACGCCTCACTAACAGTCACATCAGGAACGAAGGCGAGCCTCGCTGTCTCTGCCTCCAGTTCCATCTGGCGCATTTTTAACTCCATCTGCCGCTGTTCTCGCCTTTCCTCCAAGTCTAACTGCCGCTGTTCTCGTTCTTTTTTTGCCTCAATTTTACACATCTCCAACTGGAGAGTCTCTCGCCTAATTTGGGCTCTCTCTTCCGCCTCCAGTTGGAACTGTATGGAACGGACATCCCTCCTGGCATCACCGGTTGACTGCGGGGAGAGTGGATCAAAACGGGGCAATGTGGCTGTTAGCCTCGCCCTCAGACAACACTGGGCTTAGAGGAGCAGCAACATCCCCTACAGGGGTAGTAGGCTCAGCCATCTGGACAAAAGGAACACTTATGTGAGAATGCTGTTCATTGACTACAGCTCAGCATTCAACACCATAGTGCCCTCAAAGCTCATCAATAAGCTAAGGACCCTGGGACTAAACACCTCACTCTGCAACAGGATCCTGGACTTCCTGACGGGCCGCACCCAGGTGGTAAGGTTAGGTAACAACACATCTGCCACTTTTATCCTCAACACAGGGGCCCCTCAGGGGTGCATGCTTAGTCCCCTCCTGTACTCCCTGTTCACCCATGACTGCGTGGCCAAGCACGACTCCAAAACCATCATCACGTTTTTGCCGACGACACAACAGTGGTAAGCCTAATCACCTACAACGATGAGACAGCCTATAGGGAGGTCAGAGACCTGGCAGTGTGGTGCCAGGACAACAACCTCTCCCTCAACATAATCAAGTCAAAGGAGATGATCATGGACTACAGGAAAAGGAGGGCCAAGTATGCCCCCATTCTCATCAACGGGGCTGTAGTAGAGCAGGTTGAGAGCTTCTATGTTGTCACCAACAAACTATAATGGTCCAAACACACCAAGACAGTCGTGAAGAGGGCATGACAATGCCTATTCTCAGGAGACTGAAAAGATTTGGCATGGGTCCTCTGATCCTCAAAAAGTTATACAGCTGCACCATCGAGAGCATCCTGACTGGTTGCATCACCGCCTGGTATGGCAACTGCTCTGCCTACAGAGGGTAGTGTGTAAGGCCCACTACATCACTGGGGCCAAGCTTCCTGCCATTCAGGACCTCTATAACAGGCGGTGACAGAGGAAGGCCGTACAAATTGCCAAAGACTCCAGCCACCCCAACACTCCACAGATGATATCTGAAAGAAAGTTTAACACAGTAGTGGTGGAGAGGAAGAAGACTTGGTTGTGGGATGATGGGATAATAAGACACCAAAAAAGCATTTTAAAGAGCAACTTGATTTCATACAAACTTTTATTTCAACACAAAAACATGTATTTACAAGATCAGTATTATTTATTTCATTTCTTATATTTTTTGGGGGACACAATTCATGTTGTGGTGTGCTCATTAAGAGTTGTTGTTATTATCTAAGGGCTGAAACATGACATATTTGTCAAAATGACATCTATGACAATGAACTAAAATCTAAACTAAGATCTTGTTGGGTGGTCCTTTGCATGGGGTGATGTAAGTTTCCTTCAACAATCAGTCTTCCAGATAGATGACACAGACACAGGAACCTTGGTATAAAACTCTTTAGTAATACAATGCAATTGCAGGCAGAGATTCACATACAGCGTACCTCAGTAGTCCATAGTAAAGATCTGTGTGGCGAAACAGGGGACAACACTCTTTATACACCTACCGTCAATCATATCTTCATGATTTTCACGTCCGGATGAAAAGTGTGCCCAAAGTAAACTGCCTGATACTCAGGCCCAGAAGCTAGGGTATGCATATAATGAGTATATTTGGATAGAAAACACTCTAAAGTTTCTAAAACTGTTAAAATTATGCCTGTGACTATAACAAAACTTATTTGGCAGGCGAAACCCCGAGGACAAACCATCCAGGAATAAATATTTTTGAGGTCACTCTCTTTTCAATTGTTTTTCTATGGGGAACTAGATTTATGAGGGACCTGGTTGCAGTTCTTATGGCTTCCACTAGATGTCAACACTCTTTAGAAATTGGTTGATGTTTTTCCTTTGAGAAATGAAGAAGTAGCCATTTCCTTTCTGGGAGTCGAGCCAAGTGTCCTGTTGGGTTTGGGGCACGCGACCTGAAAGCTCGCTCCACTTTCATTTTATCCGCTATTGAACACGGTTTATTCCGTCTTAAATTTAATCGATTATTGACGTTTAAAAATACCTAAAGTTGTATTAGGAAAGTTGTTTGAAATACTTGGATCAAGTTTACAGGTAACTTATTAGATATTTTGTAGTCATGTTGCGCGGTTTGGAACCGGTGTATTTTCTGAATCAAACGTGCCAAATAAATGGACATTTTGGGGATATAAAGACAGAATTTATCGAACAAAAGGACCATTTGTGATGTTTAATGGACATATTGGAGTGGCAACAGAAGAAGACCTTCAAAGGTAAGGCATGAATTATATCGTTATTTCTGACTTTTGTGTCGCGCCTGGCGGGTTGAAATATGATTTTCATGTGTTGGTATGCTGGGCGCTGTCCTCAGATAATCGCATGGTTTGCTTTTGCCGTAAAGCCTTTTCGAAATATGACACTGACTGGATTAACAAGAAGTTCATCTTTAAATCGATGTATAACACTTGTATGATTTATGAATTATTATTATGAGTATTTCTGTTTTGGAATTTGGCTCGCTGCTATTTCACTGGTTGTTGTCAAATCAATCCCGGTAACGGGATTGGCGCATGAAGGCATCACTAAGAAGTTAACATTGTTGCATTGGATTAGATACAAAGTATCTAAGATGAGAAAAACATGTCTAGACTGTGGTTTCTCACTCTGCTATCTCGGCCTTGAGCCTGTGTGACTATCAGCAGGTGCAGACAATTCACAGCCTGAGAACTAAAGCAGTATATCTCCATTTACCCAGTACTTTTCCATCATTGCGCATTGCAAGCATACAAAGGTTATCACATATATACAGTAATCATGGCACTGGTGTGGCCCCACACCCGACCCCCAGGGTAACCCGCAACAGTCTAGATTCAATCAGATCAAGCGTTAACAAAAACTCACATAGCTGATATTTTGGAGGTGTAAATACATTAGAGCTATCCAATCGGTGAGCAGCTGCTCTTGATCATTGTCATGAAGCCACACAGTCAAGTTGAAAATCATTAAACAAAATAATGAGGATTTCTATCAGCCTAATTGAGGTATAGATTATATCTCACATTCCACTGTCTCACATTCCACTGCATGGGATTTCTGTTCGTGCGACTCTATGTAGCAAATGGCAATGTCCGCTTCAGGTATACTGCAATGCCAGGATCCGCTTGTGGATTTGACAGCTCTAACGCAGTTCCACCTCTCACACCGCCAAAACAACCTCTTTGGGGATGTCAGCTAAAGCGGATCTGATTGAATAGAGCTCTTAAATACAGATAAAGCCAAATCTAATTGCACAAGTGTGATTGCTGGCGGAAACATATTACAGAGAGGGCAGAAGTTCCTGTTCTGTTGCACAACATTGGATTCGAATCACGTCTCTCAGCACTTTTTAATGTCACAAAACACTCTGACTCAGCAGGTTCTCATGGTTTACACACACACACACACACACACACACACACACACACACACACACACACACACACACACACACACACACACACACACAGAGAACTTTACATAATATTCATCTCCTGGGTTCTTTCTGATGTGCTCCTGGACATGCTCTTTCTGGGTAGCGGCTCCTCGGTGGCGAAGTTGAACATACTGCGCAGGGAACGATTGATACTCTGCTTAAAGCCTCGTCCCAGACACACATAGATCAGAGGGTTGAGGCAGCTGTTACAGTAGGCAAGACAGAGGGCCAGGGTGTGGGCCAGCTGTACGTTGGCGCTGTGCGATGAGTGCCGGGGGGTCAATAGGATCAGGAAATCCAATATGTGCAGTGGAACCCAGCACAGGAAGAAGCTCAGCAACACAGCAAAAATGACCCTCAAGGTGCGTCTGGAGCGCACCTCACTCACCCTCCCAGACCCCACCCCAGACCCCCGCCCGGCCCTGCTATACACAACCCAATGACACGCCACGATGGTGATGAATGGCATCACAAAACCCACCAGGAAGCGTACTGTAGTGATAGTCCAGCCGCTAACTATAGTGTGAGATCCCAGGCACTCTGATTTACTGGTGCTTAGCTGGACCTCCTTCACGTAGACAAACTGGGGTATGCTACCCAGCAGGGCCAGGAGCCACAACCCGATACATACCCAGGTGGCCTTGCGAGGCCTCCTCCAGTTCTGGCACCACACGGGCAAGCTGACCAGCAGCCAGCGGTCCAGGCTGATAAGTACTAGCAGCAGCACGCTACAATACATGACCAGGTAGATGAGTCCCTTGAGCAGCTTGCAGGCCACGGGGCCAAAGGGCCAGTGCTGGTCCATGGCCAAGGGCACCATGAGGAGCGGCAGGGACAGGCAGCACAGCAGGTCAGCCAGGGCCAGGTTGAGGAACCACAGAGAGGTGACTGAGCGCCGCATGCGGAAGCCCGTCACCCACACCACCAGAGCGTTGCCCGGGACCCCCAGCAGGAAGACCAAGCTATAGAACACCAGGGCGGACAGGTGACGGGGCCCCAGCACAGGACCAAGGTCCTCAGGCTTGACAAATTCCAATTCAGTGAAGTTCAGGAGGCTCAACTCCTCATCAGTGAACATCGAGCTCCAATCATCCATGCTTGGAGATGACTGTTGAGGGGAAGGGAAAGACAGTAGTATGATAGTTCCTATAATAGCATTGTATCAATACAATAATACAGGTATTCTTGAAAGACGGGACAATCTCAAACTTTTTAAAATTAGGTTTTGGAATCATAAAGCAACTGAGGGAAAACAAAATTTCTACTTTGTATATCACTTGAATGATGAAGAATAATTCATTTTTGTCAACTCCATAAAACATAATTTTGTCTAATGTTATCTCCGTCAGAGTGCTGAAAGACCTGTTTTTACTGGGGATTTTCAATTTAACAATCTTCTATACTTTACAAATAATTGTACTTAACTTTTATTTTAGAGGTACAAATATGTCTGTTTCAAGGATCACCTTCATCAGTGGTTTGTCAATATTCAGAAAAAATATTTATTCACTGTTCTGCAACATACAGTGCATTCGGAACGTATTCAGACCCCTTGACTTTTTCCACATTTTGTTACTATACATCCTTATTCTAAAATTGATTAAATATATATTTTTCTCATCAATCTGCACACAATACCTCATAATGACAAAGCAAAATCAGGTTGTTGGACAATACATTTCTGTCCAAAAATGATGCCGAAAAATGTATCCATGCTTTTGTTACTTCTAGGTTAGACTACTGCAATGCTCTACTTTCCGGCTACCCAGTTAAATCAATAAATAAACTTCAGTTAGTGCTAAATACGGCTGCTAGAATCCTGACTAGAACCAAAAAATTTGATCATATTACTCCAGTGCTAGCCTCCCTACACTGGCTTCCTGGGCAAGGGCTGATTTCAAGGTTTTACTGCTAACCTACAAAGCATTACATGGGCTTGCTCCTACCTATCTTTCCGATTTGGTCCTGCCGTACATACCTACACGTACGCTACGGTCACAAGACGCAGGCCTCCTAATTGTCCCTAGAATTTCTAAGCAAACAGCTGGAGGCAGGGCTTTCTCCTATAGATCTCCAATTTTATGGAATGGTCTGCCTACCCATGTGAGAGACGCAGACTCGGTCTCAACTTTTAAGTCTTTACTGAAGACTCATCTCTTCAGTGGGTCATATGATTGAGTGTAGTCTGGCTCAGGAGTGTGAAGGTGAACGGAAAGGCTCTGGAGCAACGAACCGCCCTTGCTGTCTCTGCCTGGCCGATTCCCCTCTCTCCACTAGGATTCTCTGCCTCTAACCCTATTACAGGGGCTGAGTCACTGGCTTACTGGTGCTCTTTCATGCCGTCCCTAGGAGGGGTGCGTCACTTGAGTGGGTTGAGTCACTGACGTGATCTTCCTGTCTGGGTTGGCGCCCCCCCCCCCCCTGGGTTGTGCCGTGGCGGAGATCTTTGTGGGCTATACTCGGCCTTGTCTCAGGATGGTAAGTTGGTGGTTGAAGATATCCCTCTAGTGGTGTGGGGGCTGTGCTTTGGCAAAGTGGGTGGGGTTATATCCTTCCTGTTTGGCTTTGTCCTGGGGTATCATCGGATGGGGCCACAGTGTCTCCTGACCCCTCCTGTCTCAGCGTCCAGTATTTATGCTGCAGTAGTTTATGTGTCGGGGGGCTAGGGTCAGTTTGTTATATCTGGAGTACTTCTCCTGTCTTATCCGGTGTCCTGTGTGAATTTAAGTATGCTCTCTCTAATTCTCTCTTTCTCTCTTTCTTTCTCTCTCTCGGAGGACCTGAGCCCTAGGACCATGCCTCAGGACTACCTGGCATGACGACTCCTTGCTGTCCCCAGTCCACCTGGCCGTGCTGCTGCTCCAGTTTCAACTGTTCTGCCTGCGGCTATGGAACCCTGACCTGTTCACCGGATGTGCTACCTGTCCCAGACCTGCTGTTTTCAACTCTCTAGAGACCGCAGGAGCGGTAGAGATACTCTTAATGATCGGCTATGAAAAGCCAACTGACATTTACTCCTGAGGTGCTGACTTGCTGCACCCTCGACAACTACTGTGATTATTACTATTTGACCATGCTGGTCATTTATGAACAGTTGAACATCTTGGCCATGTTCTGTTATAATCTCCACCCGGCACAGCCAGAAGAGGACTGGCCACCCCTCATAACCTAGTTCCTCTCTAGGTTTCTTCCTAGGTTTTGGCCTTTCTAGGGAGTTTTTCCTAGCCACCGTGCTTCTACACCTGTATTGCTTGCTGTTTGGGGTTTTCGGCTGGGTTTCTGTACAGCACTTTGAGATATCAGCTGATGTAAGAAGGGCTATATAAATACATTTGATTTGATTTGATTTAAATGTAAAAATGTAATTCCTTTTAAAACCTCTTGGAAATAGGGGGCGCCCTTTTCACTTGTGCCCAATTTAAACGGCCTCGTACTCTGTCCTAGATCATATGATATGCATATTATTATTACTATTGGATAGAAAACACTCTGAAGTTTCAAAAAATGTTTGAATTATATCTGTGAGTAAAACAGAACTCATTTGGCAGGCAAACTTCCAAACAGGAAGTGAAAAGGTGAAAAGGTCTCTGTGAAAGGCATCACCTATTCAATTGCCTTGTATTTATGGATCTGTATGCACTTCATATGCCTTCCACTAGATGTCAACAGGCAGTAGAACGTGGAATGAAGTGTCTAGCCTTCCCTGGGACCGAATGAGAGCCTTTGGAGTGACAGGTCAGCCATATTGGCAGTATTCGGCTACGCACTTAGGTTTGTCATATCGTTGCCTGCAATGCGTTAGACACGAAGAAATGCTCCGTCTGGGACGTTATTGGATATATTTGTGAAAAACATCCTAAAGATGGATTCTCAACTGAGTTTGACCAGTTTATTCGACTTTTATTATGACTTTTTGAATTTTTCGTTCATGCGTAAAATCTTCATGGACACGTGAGCTCCACCATGCTAGCCAAAGTTGCTAATTTGACAGAAGAAATGGACATTCTAAAACAAAACAACAATTTATTGTGGAACTAGGATTCCTGGCACTGCATTCTGATGAAAGTTCATCAAAGGTAAGGGAATATTTATGATGTTATTTCGTATTTTTGTGGACTCTTTGGACTCCAACATGGCGGAGAATGGCTGAGCGCTGTCTCAGATTATTGCATGCTGTGCTTTGTACTAAAGTTATTTTTTTAAATCTAACACAGCGGTTGCATTAAGAACCAGTGTATCTTTAATTATATGTGCAACGTGTATTTTTCAGCAAAGTTTATGATGAGTTTTTCCTGTTAGATTACGTGGCTGTCTAAAATTTCTCCGGACATTTTGGTGCCATTTGTGACCATGGCTGCAATGTAAAACCCCAATTTGTAGCTATAAATATGCACATTTTAGAACAAAACATAAATGTATTGTATAACATGATGTCATAAGACTGTCATCTGATGAAGTTGTTCAAAGGTTAGTGATTAATTTTATCTCTATTTGTGGGTTTTGTGAAAGCTATCTTTACGGTGAAAAAATGGCGTTGTGTTTTGGGCTATTGTGGTGAGCTAACATAAATATATGTTGTGTTTTCGCTGTAAAACATTTTAAAAATCGGACATGTTGGCTGGATTCACAAGATGTTTATCTTTCATTTGCTGTACAACATGTATTTTTCATAAAAGTTTTATGATGAGTATTTCTGTATTTCACATTGCTCTCTGTAATTATTCTGGCTGTTTTGGTGCCATTTGTGACCATGGCTGCAATGTAAAACCCCAATTTGTAGCTATAAATATGCACATTTTCGAACAAAACATAAATATATTGTATAACATGATGTCATAAGACTGTCATCTGATGAAGTTGTTCAAAGGTTAGTGATTAATTTTATCTCTATTTGTGGGTTTTGTGAAAGCTATCTTTGCGGTGAAAAAATGGCGTTGTGTGTTGGGTTATTGTGGTGAGCTAACATAAATATATGTTGTGTTTTCGCTGTAAAACATTTTAAAAAGCGGACTTGTTGGCTGGATTCACAAGATGTTTATCTTTTATTTGCTGTATTGGACTTGTGTTTTCATGAAATTATATTATATGATATCCCTGTGGCGCTAGGCTAGGCTATGCTAGTCAGCGTTTCTGATGAGGATGATCCCGGATCCGGGATGGGGGGTCCGTAGAGGTTTTAAGGTGTCTGACGGAGTTAACATAAGTTCGATGAAAATATATATTTAAAATAAACATATTTGAACCAAAATTCATTCCTATCTTAATCTATACTGAACAAAAATATAAATGCAAAATGAAACCATTTCATTGATTTGATTGAGTTATAGTTCATATGAGGAATACAGTCTATTGAAATAAATAAATTAGCCCCTAATCTATGGATTTCACATGACTGGGAATTGTCCGCAATTGTGTTCATTATTCCTGCCCATACCTCTGTTCACAACGTTGACATCAGCAACCCTCTCGCCGACACAACGCCATACACATGGTCTACCGTTGTGAGGCCGGTTGGACGTACTACCAAATTCTCTAAAACAACGTTGGATGTGGCTTATGGTAGAGAAATGAACATTAAATTATCTTTCAACAGTTCTCGTGGCCCTAATCTATGTATTTCACTTGCCTGGGCAGGGGCGCAGCCATGCGTGTGCGTGTGTGTGTGTGTGCGCGTGCGTTCGTCCCCTGAGTGAGTTTGAGACTTAGTGTTTGTCCCCCCCAGTGTACTGTGATCCTGTGGCTACCATTTCTCAGTAAAGTATTATATATTTCCTTAACCACTGATTCCTTCTCTCTTGTCTTTTCTGCACCTGGGTACAACCTCACCACGTCACAGACCATGGTGATTTCAATATTGTTTGTTTAATTCTATCAAAAGTAGAGCACTTTACAGGCCACCTTGTTACACTACATGTAATGAGGACATGAAGGGTATTATGGTGGAGCTGACCCGGCTCATTCCTGATTCATTTAGGATTTCAGACTAATCTGACGGAGGTAACCAACGGCTCTGTTCAATCTGTCTCGTTGAAGCGTAACAGCTTGCACGCTAGAAATTAAGGTAATTTCTGTTTTAGCCGACATACTGTATGCAGCGTTTACCGTGAATGCAGTCTCTGCTAAAGTGGGAACATTGCCTTTAAATTTCAATCAAGTTGTAACACTGAAATTCTGTATTGAATAGAGCCACAAATCTCCCGACACATTTGTTAGGAATCAGTTTTGAGAGAAATATCATTTGAAGTCAGAGGGCAAGAAATGACATAAGATCCCTCTTCAGTTCGTTTGAATTAATGCACATTTTTAGGAGAGATATGCATGTGTGTATGTACTGTATGTATTTGCAAAAATATATATGGGAGATTGGAAGTGATGCAGACAATTACATTGATAGAAGCTACAATCTATCTGCAATATCTACAATCGATCTGCAATATCTACTCTAAGCAGAGTTTGGAATTAGGATCCTTTGCTCCGGATAATGGCATTTCTGGGCATATGGAAATGAATAATATTGAAAATATTTTGGAATTTCCTGAAGCAAATCTTCCCCTTTAAAAATGCTGGGGTGGTTCCTTTCTCCACAGACCTTTAAAAATAAGCTCAAATAATGCAACAAAATCTTCTTCTTTTTTCAACTATAAAGTTTCACTGCCAGACAAGGATTGTCCTGACTTTCAAGAATCCCTGAATGGAATGGTATAATTGTTAAAGCATTGAAAGCATGATCTTGGTTGGGTTAAATGCATAAGACACATTTCAGTTGAAGGCATTCAGTTGTACAACTGACTAGGTATCCCCCCTTTTACCATTACATACTATTATGATGACTTGCTAGTTGCTATTGTTTATTCACACAGTTTTTTTTAGATTCAATCCGTAATTGTCCATATCAAGACCAAAGTAAATAACCATAGGAAATTAACATTTCATTAATGCTGGAATGGCTTAGTTGTGATAACAGGGTTCAACAGGATTTGAAATTGAGGAATAACACAAACACACTTTATAAAGTGATACAAGACCAGTCAGCATTTTACATGACATTTAAGTAATTCAAGTGCAAAATACCTCTAAAATGAAATAATTTCAATCAGATAATCAATCACCGAACACTGTAAAATTAAGGTTACAATTAAGGTTGTACTTTACCTTAGATTTCAGATTTATGGCTCGACGTCCTCTTGTTGATGACTCCACACACAACCAGAAAAAATAGGAACTGTTCTTCTTTAGCACAATTTCTGTCCACAGACACCTCACCCAATCATGACCTCACCTCCTTATGATCAGGAATTGTAAAAACGCATTGCCAAATATACAGGGAGAGATACAAACACAAATGACATAGTACTGGTCATGAGAACACCTGAGAACTGGACTAACACCCATATAACTATATAGACATGCCCAGTCTACATATATGGGCAAAGACGCAACCTCTATGCTGGGGTGGTTCTTTTCTCCACATACCTCTATGCTGGGGTGGTTCCTTTCTCCACAGACCTCTATGCTGGGGTGGTTCCTTTCTCCACAGACCTCTATGCTGGGGTGGTTCCTTTCTCCACAGACCTCTATGCTGGGGAGGTTCCTATTGTAAAGGATTTTTTGTTTGCTTTTCTGATAACTAATTGCTGTGTTCTATTCATGTGCTGTTGTATAGACACATTTCGGTGTTCATGCAAGTCGCTGACTGTACAAATCCTCAATCTCAGTAGCTGCAATTTGGCAGTAAGCCCAGACCTTGTTTTGAGAAAGAAGAAAAGATATCTCAGTTTCAAGGTCTCAGCTTAGAGAGAAGAAGCCTCGTGAGATATTGGTCTGTCACATGTTATGAACCAGTATTGGTCTGTCACATGAAACAGAACGTTAATGATTCATTAATTATGCTAAATCATGCAAATATAACTTGTCTGTGTATAGCCGTATATAAGACAACTTCTGGGACTGCCCAGGGAGAGCTCCTGATTGACATGTATACTATGGTGCATTGAGTTGGTTGGAACCTCTCCAGTGCGCTGACAATAAACAATGATTCGAATTTCCACTACACTTTTTCCACAGACCTCTATGCTGGGGTGGTTCCTTTTTCCACAGACCTCTACTCCGTGCTTGAACTGGTTCCTCAAATGGAAGGGAATTACATGACTGTTTGATGAATATTTTATCAAGGGTTAAGATAAATGATTAAATAATTCTACCCAGAAACTTAACCATTAGGATTATTTGTTAGGTAGCATGTAGGGGGTTAGAAAGGAATGTCTGTGTGTGTGCCTAAAGAAATCGAAGGGATCATTAACCTATGGTTGAACCACTAAGCTATAACTCTGTGAAGATAAGAGAAGACAGGGAGAGACCCCTCCAGGTTTTCCGTATCTGGGGGGGGGGGGGGGGGGGGGTGGAACTGTCAGCTAAGGGGTAATAAACTGGTAAAAGGCTTCAGGAGATTATCCAGATTAGTGTGTATGTATGTGCGTTAGTAATAGAAGGGATAAAAAGAACGGTTTTGTATATGCACGTCAGAGATCTCTCGAGAATAAACACTATTGATTAATTTGGACACGGGTCTATTTTATGCAAGTAAGGATCTTACATATTCTTAGAAACGGACAGAGTGTTTGCTTTGTATAATTAAATTGGTTAATGAACATATAAGAAACAAATTCCTTCATCAATGACATGAGTATATTGTGATGCAGAAACCGGGCCCTGCCTGTACCCCTCTCGGGTTTGACCTCAAAGACAGGGCTGTCATCACCTTTCCTGGTTACCACCACGTGTATTTGGTCCTCCCAGCGTGCTTAGCTTTCCCGGTCCCACACGTTATGACATGCACCAGAACACGACCCCCTGAGATCAGAACCAAACTAATTTTCTTCCGATCGTAGTAGGCTTTTCCCTTTGCTGTTGATAACTCCATGTTTCTTATGGCGATGTCATAGGCTTCTGCCATCTGTTGCTGCCACTACTTAGCATAATCCTAGTATGATTTTTCCTGTTCTTTTATCTGTAACCCAAAGACAAGGTCAACAGGTAACAGTAGAGCCCTTCCAAATAGCAGGAAATACAGTGAGAACCCAGTAGAATCACTGGTGGTACAATTATATGCATGAATGATCTTGTTTAGGTAATCACCTCAGTTGGCCTTTTTCTCTTCATCTAGTGTGTCCAACATTGACAATAGTGTACGGTTAAATATCTCCACCAGATTCTCCTGTGGATGATAAGGAGCGGTTCTGGAATTGGCCCGTACAGTTCTGGAAGGTTTTGATTTTCAAACTATCTTCCCTGATTGTGATGGATTCTTTACACAGCCAAACTTTGGGAAAAAATCCTCAAAGCTTTTTTGCTGCAGTTATCCCTGACTTGTTTTTGGTGGGGTAGGCTTGTGCAAATTTTGTAAAGTTATCTAAAATAACTAAAATGTACTCTTAGCCCCCTCTGCTTTTCTCCAAATGCACATAGTCAAATGAAATAATCTCAAAAGGAGCTGTATCCCGTACAAGTTACATTGGGGCCCTAGTTATTACACTGGTTTTCTTTTGTTTGATACACATACACACTTTAGTGATAAAGTGTTCAATGTCATGTTGCATGCGCGGCCAATAAAAGTGTTCTTGCGCTAAGTTCACCACTCTTTCTGTTCCTAGATGGGACATTTCAGTGTGAAGTACTTGTAAATTAGTGTTCTGTACTGACTTGGGACCACAACTTGTGTCCTTTTTGTTATTTTCCTTTGTAATAATCCCTCTGGTGAGACATGAGCCTGTTGCACTCTTGCAGCACTGTTTAACTTGGCATGACTCTTGTTGACATTCTGTTACTTTTGGATTAGTCCTTCGCTTTTTCAGTTCCAAGATTCTCCATACAGCTGCATCCTTTAACTGAGCATGGATGAGATTGTGTGGAGGCAGTCAGTCTGTAACTGTTCCCCCCACCTTGACAGCTCCTCTTGCACTGATGGCCTTAGCGTGACCGTGGATATCCAAGTAAGTTACAGTCATACTGTTGTGCCTGAACATTATTGAGTGTAGCTTTTACCGTCTCAGGTGAGTGTTTCTATGAGCATTCTTCCATGTAATGTTCAGCATACAAAGGAGAATGAGACAGAAGCTCTGTGTCACTGTTTACCTTTCCAGGACAATTCTTCAGTTTGAGATTTAAGTCAGACAGCTCTGCCACCCAGCGATGACCGGTGGCATTCAGTCTTGCTGTAGTTAGTACATATAGAACCAGTAAAAAGTTTGGACACACCTACTCATTTCAGGGTTTTTCTTTATTTTTACTATTTTATAAATTTTTGAATAATAGTGAATACATAAAAACTATGAAATAACACGTATGGAATCATGTAGTAACCAAAAAGTGTTAAACAAATCAAAATATATTTTAGATTTTAGATTCTTCAAAGTAGCCACCCTTTGCCTTGATGACAGCTTTGCACACTCTTAGCATTCTCTCAACCAGCTTCATGAGGTGGTCATCTGGAATGCATTTGGCATGCCTTCTTAAAAGTTAATTTGTGGAATTTCTTTCCTTAACACGTTTGAGCCAATCAGTTGTTTTGTGACAAGGTAGGGGTGGTATACAGAAGATAGCCCTATTTGGTAAAAGACCAAGTCCATATTATGGCAAGAACAGCTCAAATAAGCAAAGAGAAACAACAGTCCATCATTATTTGAAGACATGAAGGTCAGTCATTCTGGAACATTTCAAGAACTTTAAAAGTTTCTTCAAGTGTAGTCACAAAAACCATCAAGCGCTATGATGAAACTGGCTCTCATGAGGACTGCCACAGGAAAGGAAGAACCAGAGTTACCTCTGCTGCATTAGAGTTAACTGACCTTTAGATTGCAGCCCAAATAAATGCTTCACAGACACTTCTCAACATCAACTGTTCAGAGGAGACTGCGTGAATCAGGCCTTCATGGTCAAATTGCTGCAAAGAAACCACTACTAAAGGACACCAATAAGAAGAAGATACTTTCTTGGGCCAAGAAACACGAGCAATGGACATTAGACCGGTGTAAATCTGTCCTTTGGTTGGATGAGTCTAAATGTGAGATTTTTGGTTCCAACCGCCGTGCCATTGTGAGAAGCAGAGTAGGTGAACGGAGGATCTCCGCATGTGTGGTTCCCACCGTGAAGCATGGAGGAGGAGGTGTGATGTGTGGGGGTGCTTTGCTGGTGACACTGTCTGCGATTTAATTAGAATTCAAGGCACACTTAACCAGCATGGCTACCACAACATTCTGCAGCGATACGCCATCCCATCTGGTTTGCGCTTATTGGGACTATCATCTGATTTTCAACAGGACAATGACCCAACACACCTCCAGGCTGTGTAAGAGTGAAGGAAAAGCAGCCAACAAGTGCTCAGCATATGTGGGAACTCCTTCAAGAGCGTTGTAAAAGCATTCCAGGTTAAGCTGGTTGAGAGAATGCCAAGAGTTTGCAAAGCTGTCATTAAGGCAAAGGGTGGCTATTTTGAAGAATCTCAAATCTCAAATATATTTTGATTTGTTTAACACCTTTGCTTACTACATGATTACATGTGTTATCTCATAGTTTTGATGTCTTCACTACTATTATACAATGTAGAAAATAGTAAAAATAAAGAAACCCTTGAATGAGTAGGTGTGTCCAAACTTTTGACTGTTACTGAATGTCAAGGGGTTATTATCACTGTACACTGTCACAGAGGGAGCATAAAAGAGATAATCCCGGAACCGCTCAGTCACTGCACATTTGAAGGCCAGGAATTCCAGTTTCCCCGAGTGGTGATAGTTTCTTTCTGCTTGTGTCAGGGTGCGGGAGCCATATCCAATGACCCTGAGTTTGCCACTTTGTCATTGGTATAAAACACCTCTCAATCCCTCTTCGGAGGCTTCAACGTGCAAAATAAAAGGGTCCTTGAAATCTGGGTAAGCAAGCATAGGTGGATTAGTCAACACACTCACCAAGTGTTCTAATGCTCTCTGGTGAGCATCCTCCCATATAACTTTCTGGTGGGGCGGAGCCTGTCCCGACTGCATAGCTACCTTGGTCCTTCGATTCCCGTATGCTGGGGTCTCCGACTTCGCTGCTAGTAAGTCATAGACATTTTGCATGTTGTGAGAAGTTCTGTACTTAACCCCAGTAGTTTCCTCAGCTCTCTCACGTTTGTTGGTGGCCTGTTAACAAGTTCTTGCCCTGCTACAATTTCTTTAACATCCATTCTGTAACCCTCAACAGAAATTATGTTTCCTAAAAAACGGACCTCATACTTGAATAGGCCACACTTATCAGCCCTGAGTTTAATACCCCATTTATTTTGCTGCCTGAGTACCCGACGGACATCTTCCACATGTTGTTCAAATGACTGACAAAAAATAAGCATATCATTCAAATATGGTATACAGATTCTACCTCTTATACACTCTAAACTTTGCTCCAATCTTCGTTGGAAGGCAGAGGGACTGTTTGATAAGCCAAATGGAATTCTGTTCCATTCATACAAGGCCCAAGGAGTGCTGAAGGCAGTGTATTGTCTGGACTTCTCACCCACAAAGCCTTGGTGGTATGCCTTTCCTTGATCTAAAACTGTAAACTATGAGTTTCCTCCCAAACCATCAAGTATTTCCTGTATACGGGGTATGGGATGCCTGTCCAGAACAGTCTTCTTGTTCAATCCCCTGTAATCAACACAGTCTTAAACTCCCATCCTTTTTCAGTACACCGGCCAGAGGTGATGCGTATGATGAAGTTGACTTCCTGATTAAGTTTTTGTTCAGGAGCCCCTGTAGGTGGCTTTTCATCTCAGCACACAAGGGGCGGGGCACACCATTGTATCTCTTTGCCACTGGTATGTTATCAGTCAATGTTATCTCTATTTTGAGATTTTCAATGCACACAATGTCCACGTCATCTTTGGCAAAAATGTCTGATTCCTTTCTGAGGAATCTGTTTGACTAATTCTTGTTGTTCTTGGCTCAAGTGCTGTACATCTACAGGTGGGTCCCACCACTCTGTATGACTGGTGTCAGTGACAGGCTCCGGTGGGGATCTGTCATGAACTTGTGCTACAGTAACCTTTTCTCCACTGGGCACAGGAACAGGGTTACACGCTACCATTCTTTGTAATGTCCCTAGCACTATTTGTCTTGGTAAGGTAATGTCATGTTTGGTAGTATTCACTACTGCAATGTCAACTTTTCGAGATGGGTGTTTTCATGTTTTCATGACCTGACTTTGTAGGTCCAGGCCCCAGATCACTTTCACGTCCGGTTCAAATAACACCATTTCATAATTGAAGGGGGCCTCTCAGGGACGAATCCATTTTGTTTGTCCACCTAGAATAACAATGTCACATCTGCCTGCTGTAAGAAAGCATTCCTCTGTGTACTCTGAGTGCTGCCCATGATTTCTGCCAGTGGTCTAACTTGTGTGTGGCAAATGCCGTCTTCTCCATTCCTCACTTATGATGTATACCTGAGCCGTGTCCCATGGTGTTTCCGTCTTTACGCCCTCCATATAACACAACACTTGCCATTTTTTCCCCAATGATCTGTGCTACATTGCCATGTCCTGTGGTAGTTGGAGTAGTTGGCCCCAACTCTCTCTGTATCATGGGACAAGGTGAGTAGTGATCTTTCATTTTGCATGTAGGTTGGTGCTGTTTCCAATGGTCCTGTTGGCACACTTTGGAACAATAGGCAGCTTTATGACACATTGAACACAACTTCAACTCTGATGTTCTCTCTACCTTTGCACTGCAGCTGCTGCAACACTGGATGGAAATATATGTATCTGAGGTCACTCCCTGTTCCATGATTGTGACCCCCAGGTGTTTCCCGATGGCTGTGCGTTGCCCCTGATTCTACATCCTACTGCCCAATGGCTATCACTGTTGACCAGTTTGATGACCAGTCTGATGACCAGTCTGATGACCAGTCTCATAACTTTGGCATTTTCTTTTTTCTCTGTTGGTTGTACTTGGTTTTCTGTTGGTTGATTCCTAACTGAACTGTCACTCTGGCCCTGCACGGACTGTACTAATGATGCTACCTGCCAGGTCACTTCTTGGATTGCTTAATTGCTCACATCAATTTTACTCAGGAGGGGGTTGTATTTATTTTGATTTCGGACTGTGGTCTGTGGGGGCTCTGCCTGTGCACATTCCTCTCCGCTATCCTCACTCTGTACTGCGTTCACTCGTGTGGGTGTGAACTTACGCGAAATCCTAGCCTTTAGCATGCGTTCACTTTTATGGCCCTGGATAATTTGCATTTTCTCAAGCAACAGTTCATCACTGGCGTTAATTTTCTGGAGATGCCCCTCATCTCCGCCCTGACGTTATCGTTGTTAATCCAGTAACAATGGCTCGTGACTAACTCTGTGCCATATTTCAGTCCTGATTGGGAACGAGCTGAGGCTGATAACACTTTATGTCTCAGGTCAAAGACTGGGACAAGGAAGTCCAAAGCGGACTCTCTCGGCTCATGTGTTGCCTTAGTCAATTTGTGATACAGTTCAGTAGCATCCTTCTCTGCATAATGTGTGTAGAGTGTCATGTCTGTTTATCCCTCCAGATAACTCCTCATCGTAAGCCCTGGGCTCACAGCTCTGATTACTGCTTCTATGATGTCTAATTCACTGTATCCTTTTCTCAGTCCATTTTCAATCTGATGTTCTAGGCTGCTGAAGCTGAGCTTATCTTTCTGATTCTGATCTCCTATCTGTCCATGGATTTTAAAGACTTTATGACTGGGCATACTCCACTCTCTCTCTGTGGTGTGTGCCTTTCTGGAGCTGGGCCCACCTCTCTGCTGGGCTGAGGAGCATCTCCCTCTTTTCGTCCTGCCGCAGCTCCTGTCTCTCCGCTGGGTTCGCTGTCCACTTGCGTCGTTGGCGCCGACTGACTGGGACATGTAGGCAGACTTTTCGCAGCGTCCTCCGAGTTCGATATTCCTTTGATTTAATCTTTTAGTTGAAGCCTTCTTCCTTCTTCTCAAAGTAACCTTCAATCAGTTTGTGGGGCAATGCGCAATGGCTCTTTCCTTTTACTTCAAAGTCATCTACACCTCCTATTCCACAATATACAGACAGGTGCCATAAATTGTCCTCAGTTAAAGTCCATAAACTCTGTTCGATTTCATCCAATGTTTCCCTCTTGACTCATATTGTCCTACTCACGTGGCAACAACGACAATGCAGGCAATGGCAAGATAGCTAAAATCGGTTCGGTGGTTAGCCCGGCAACGTTAGCTAGCTGGCTACTCTCCCAATGTCTCTCACTCATTGTCCGTTCAAGGAATATGGGCCGGTGCTCACATAAAAATAAATCTCAGCAGTGCCTCCAAATTTGTTACCGTTTCTATGAGCTTAAAATATAAACTCCGACATGAAAGGTACCATTTACTATAATTTTAATCATGTCAGCACAATGTAACCGCAGTTTACAGCCTTTTTTGTTCGTTTTTCTTCCTCTACCCCAGTGTACTTAAACTTTTCCTCTTCATTTCCCATGGGTTTCACCCGAGTAAAACCCCAGTTGCTGGAAAACAACTGTATTAATCCCCTTACAGTGCATTCGGAAAGTATTCATACCCCTTCACTTCCACATTTTGTTCCGTTACTGTCACGCCCTGACCATAGATTGCTTTGTATGTTTCTATGTTTTGTTTGGTCAGGGTGTGATGTGGGTGGGCATTCTATGTTTTATGTCTAGGTTGTCTATTTCTGTGTTTGGCCTGGTGTGGTTCCCAATCAGAGGCAGCTGTCTATCGTTGTCTCTGATTGGGAGCTATACTTAGGTAGCCTGTTTTCCATTGTGTGTTGTGGGTGATTATTTTCTGTGTAGTGTCTGTTCACCTCGTAGATCTGTTTCGTTTTCTCCTCGTTTGTTATTTTGTGTAGTGTTCAGTTTTTCTATTAAAATTATGACGAACACTTACAACGCTGCATATTGGTCCAATCCTTCATACTCCTCAGACGAAGAGGACGAGAATCGTTACAGTTACAGCCTTATTCTAAAATAAATTAAATACATTTTTCCTCATCAATCTACACACAATAGCCCATAATGACAAAGTGAAAATAAGTTTTTAGAATTTCTTGCAAATGTATAAAACATTTAAAACTTATTTACATAAGTATTCAGACCCTTTGCTATGAGACTCGAAATTGAGCTCAGGTGCATCCTGTTTCCATTGATCATCCTTGAGATGTTTCTACAACTTGATTAGAATCCACCTGTGGTAAATTCAATTGATTGGACATGATTTGGAAAGGCACACACCCGTCTATTTAAGGTCTCACAGTTAACAGTGCATGTCAGAGCAAAAACCAAGCCATGAGGTCGAAGGAATTGTCCATAGAGCTCCGAGACAGGATTGTGTCGAGGCACAGATCTGGGGAAGGGTACCAAAAAATGTTTGCAGCATTGAAGGTCCCCAAGAACACAGTGGCCTCCATCATTCTTAAAAATGGAAGATGTTTGGAACCACAAAGACTCTTCCTAGAGCTGGCCACCCGGCCAAACTGAACAATCGGGGAGAAGGGCCTTGTTCACAGAGGTGACCAAGAACCCAATGGTCCCTCTGACAGAGCTCCAGAGTTCCTCTGTGAAGATGGGAGAAACCTTCCAGAAGGACAACCATATCTGCAGCACTCCACCAATCAGGCCTTTATGGTAGAGTGGCCAGATGGAAGCCACTCCTCAGTAAAAGGCACATCACAGCCCGGTTGGAGTTTGCCAAAAGGCACCTAAAGGACTCTCAGACCATGAGAAACAAGATTTTCTGGTCTGATGAAACCAATACTGAACTCTTTGGCCTGAATGCCAAGCATCACGTCTGGAGGAAACCAGGCACCCCTCATCACCTGGCCAATACCATCCCTACGGGGAAGCATGGTGATGGCAGCATCATGCTGTGGGGATGTTTTTCAGCTGCAGGGACTGGGAGACTAGTCAGGATTGAGGAAAAGATGAACGGTGTAAAGTACAGAGAGATCCTTGATGAAAACCTGTGCCAGAGCGCTCAGGACCTCAGACTGGGGCGAAGGTTCACCTTCCAACAGGACAACGACCCTAAGTACTGTCATGACGTTGGCCTGAGGGGGGAGGTTAATGACCCTCATAAATACCTTTCCCCTTTTTCCTCTCTCTACTCTACCGATGTGACTATTGAAGATCCCTTTGTTAACATTGAGAGAGAGTCTGGTGACATCAAAAGATGGGAAACGGAACCATATTTCGGTAATCCTACCAGTTGAAAATATGCGTTCGGACTTAATGAATATGATGTCAGTTCAGTTGGCTTCTGAGACATGATTACTGATGATAGGACGACATAAACTGTACCTTGGAAAGTCTACACATTATAGTTATCAGATTCACATGGAATTGTTGTGCAATTTAAATGTTTAAATATGAAACTATTTGTGAAAAGATTAAATGTAATTTTAGCTTCTTAATGAGAGAACGGTTTGTCATAGAGTAAACTCTGCCAACTCAGTGGCCCCGCCCATATGAACAGACAGTGGTTGTAAACTATGAAACACGGCCCTCTCTCCCACCACTATATAAACCCGTTGATGAAAATGTAACTTTCTGTTCCAAGGACGTGCGGACTGGCAGTCCCACGTTGAAAGGACAAAGACCACCTACAGAACTAAGCCAACATCAGCAAAAACCTAATGAAATTGGCATCAAATTTCAATGTGAAGGTGACGACCTACATGCCGGAAGGATGAATTTCGACTATACAAGCCATAATATAGCATGAGCTTAAAGTATGGCAACTTGGTATGAACTTTGAACTCTTATTCACTAAAGAAGTGCTACTTCTTCGCCCGCTAAACGTGGGCTAGGAGAGGAAGTCCATTCTACCACGCTCCAGTTCACCACTAGACAGTCTTCAGAGGACCAGAGATCCATGCTGGACCACCCGGCCTCCCATCTACGAACAATCTACCGAAGTGCAGCTCAGAGTAAATATTTATTGCATTCTCCTTTTTCAAATGGGCGGTTATTTAGAATGCATAAGATACTGTATTTACGATAGCATAGCTGCCTACGGCCCGATAGAGACACAAAACCTTTTTTGCTCCTCAGTCTTCCCACTCTTTCACTCAAACCCAACCCCCTCTCTTTGTGTAACCTTTATGACATAATTTGTAATCAATGCATGATACATTCTGTGTATATGTAATTCTGTGTGATTATTTGGGTATTTAGTAAATAAATAATTAAACCAAATTTTGTATTGCTGATTCAACTTGTTAGACAGGGTTTGTGAAGATAACCAATAATTTACAACTTTCAGATGAGACTTGATAAAGTGACGATTAAATATTGACTGCTATTGAGGTAAAAGATTACCAGGTCTTTAAGAGTTTATTCGGAAGATAACAGCTCTATAAACATTATTTTGTGGTGCCCCGACTTAATCAGGTAATATTAATTACAGAGAAATGATTTTACAGAATAGCATGTCATATCACTTAATCCGGCAATACACAGCCAAGACAACACAAGAGGGGCTTCGGAACAAGTCTCTGAATGTCCTTGAGTGGCCCAGCCAGAGCCTGAACTTGAACTTGAACTTGATCGACATCTCTGGAGAGACCTGAAAATAGCTGTGCAGCGACACTCCCCATTCAACCTGGCAGATCTTGAGAGGATCTGCAGAGAAGAATGGGAGAATCTTCCCAAGTACATGTGTGCCAAGCTTGTAGCATCGTACCGAAGAAGTCTCGAGGGTGTAATCGCTGCCAAAGGTGCTTAAATAAAGTATTGAGTAAAGGGGTCTGAAAATGTCGCTTTGTCATTCTGGGATATTGTGTGTATTGAGGGGAATTTTTTTCATCCATTTGCAAACAAGGCTGTAACATAACAAATTATGGAAAAAGTGAAAGAACTAAATACTTTTCGAATGCAATGTATATTGTAGCCCAGGCTTACTTCTAATCAGGTAGAAAAGATCATACTTTTCACAAACATTTGAAAGGTAAATTGAGTCGTGATGTACTCTATATATACTTTTGTGCATAGCTTATCATATTTTTTTCAAAAAGGTGTTTCCCCTGAGCTACATTGCTAATGTTAGCAGCTATTAGTATCATCATTGTTAATTTCACAGCAAACCTTACAAAATCCTTGTCTAACTACACTACTAAATCTGAATTTCACAACTTTATTGTTAGTCGTTATGCTTATTACAGTACTGTTACATAAAAAAATGTGACATTGTTCATATTTACAATTTGTTGGGAGGCCAAAGCTATACACACATGTTGAGTATGATGACAGCACCTGTATTGCACATATGTTTAATATAGAGATATATATCTCTATATTAAACTGTCAACAGCAGACACAATACCTGTGTTGTTCCCTTTTGATATCAACAAGTACCTTCGGGGTTTGCATGTGTTTACTCTTGTGGGTGCCCTAGCCTAAGCAACCAACTAGCTTTAATGGCTAGCCGCCCTGAAAAATATGTGTACTGTCTTAATAAAGAAAACAATTCCATAACCATTTTTGGACAACTTAGAATGTTGCACACCGCGCGTTCAGCCAAAGCATAGTTTTCCATTTTTTTTCCAGCGGCTCACCATTAAAGTTGGTTAAGTAGCAAAATGATGCCTTTACAGCCTGAATGGTGGATGCTTTATGCACAAGTGGGTCGACGGGGGGGCAGAAGTGTATTACCGGGAATACACATCAATCCTAGACAATAGTGCAGATCTAGCGACCACTATAGGGTGCCCATAAAAGTGTGGTCTAGGCCCAGGTTTTTAACTCGGCCCCCCCTGGGTGCACGTTTTGGTTTTTGCCCTAGCACTACACAGGTGATTCAAATAACCAACTCATTATAAAGCTTTGATTATTTGAATCAGCTGTGTAGTCAGTGGTGTAAAGTACTTAAGTAGTACTTTAAAGTATTTTTACCTAAGTAGTTTTTGGGGGTATCAGTACTTTACTTTACTATTTATATTTTTACTTTTGCTTTTACTTCACTATATTCCTAAAGAAAATTATGTACTTTTTACTCCATACATTTTCCCTGACAGCCAAAACATTTCTACATTTTGAATGGCTAGCAGGACAGGAAAATTGTCAAATTCATGCACTTATCAAGAGAACATCCCTGGTCATCCCTATTGCCTCTGATCTGTTGGACTCACTAAACACAAATGCTTTGTTTGTAAATGATGTCTGAGTGTTGAAGTGTGCCCCTTGCTATCTGTAAAAAAGGGAAAAAAAGAAAATGGTGCATCTGGTTTGCTTAATATACTTTGAAATTATTTATACTTTTAATACTCAAGTATATTTTAGCAATTACATTTACTTTTGATACTTAAGTATAATTAAAACCAAATACTTTTAGACTTTTACTCAAGTAGAATTTTACTGGGTGACTTTCACTTCAGTCATTTTCTATTAAGGAATCTTTACTTTTACTCAAGTATGACAATTGGGTGCTTTTTCCACCACTGTGTGTAGTGCTAGGGCAAAACCCAAAACGTGCACCCAGAGGGGGGCCCAGGACTGAATTTTGGAAACCCTGGTATATGGGTATTCAACTCTTAGGTCCGGAGCCTGCTGGTTTTCTGTTCTACCTGATAATTAATTGAACCCACCTGGAGTCCCAGGTCTAAATCAGCCAGTGATTAGAGGGGAACAATTGAAAAAAAGCAGCGGAACTGGCTTTGAGGTCCAGAGTTGAGTTTGAAAGGTTTAGGCCAGGGATGGGTAACTCCTGTCACACTTTTTCCCCATCCCTTGCCAACACAGCCGATTAAACTAATTTCAGTCTAAACTGAAGAGCATAATTAATTGATTCGTTGATTATTGAAGTCATGTGTGCTAGCTGGGGCTGGCCCAAAATTGTGACACCAATCAGGCCCCTGAGGACTGGAGTTGCCCATTCTTGGTTTAGGTCAACACTCATAAATCTATCGCTTGTGGGAAAGCCCACAGCCAGGTTGGTATGTCTAACCCTTACGGGTGGAGTGCCATATCCCCTAACCTGGCTGACAACTCTTTGGACCACGTGGGGTGGCGTACCAGGCTACATATCTCTTGGCAACCCCATAATTTAAACAATGCAATAAACATATGTAAACATTATTCAATTACTAACTCTAGTATGGACTCCAATGTACTCCAAAACCACTGTTGGGCCCTTGGAAATAGGGGAAAATAATAAATGAAGTAATGACTTCATGAAAAAACGGCAAATGTCATCAAAGTGTTATTTCCTTCTTTCCACAGATGAGTGTTAATACTTTTCTTAAAATAAGCACTCTTGGTAGATATTGTTAGATATTCTTCTTCACACAACTCCTTCAGAAAACCCAGAGCTGTCCTTGGTTTTATTTATGACATTTTGCAAAGAACATTACACTACTGCCTAACTTAACTTATTTACATAACATTGAATATTATCTCCTTTCATTGTTGGACAATATTTGAACTGTGGTACCATTCTGTCCAGGAATCTGTTTCCTATTGACCTGTGACCCATGGTCTGTGAGTGGTTTCCTCGGGAAGATAGAAGGGGTTTAGGGGTGAGGTTGGTGCCTCAGTTCAGGGCAGGTGAGCTGCTAGGTGGTAGAATAGGTGTTTCATCCCTGAACGCATCTGACTGGAGGTCTGTAAGACAGACATAATAATACATTATCAAAGAGTTAGAAAGAATGACTGATGATCCTATTGGTCTTTCGTCTACGCAAGCAAAGAAGCATGGATTAAAGTAAGAGAGTCTGACAAGAGAAAGAGAACACGCATTTATAGAGAGAGATACAGAGATACACACAACATACCAATGAGGGATGTGTTCTGCTGGTGGTTGATGACAACAGACGTCTCTTCCTCCTCCTCTCCCCAGTCTGCAATGTTGGCCGGGGGGATACACTGCTCCAGGAACAGATCATCCTCCTCAGAACAGAATTCCATGTCTTCCGGGGGCCACCGTAACTCGCCACTCTCCACTTCGCTCATGTCCGTGGGCTCCACCATGATGGAGGGAAGCCGCTCCTTCTCTGAGGGACTGAACTGCTGCAGGTGATTGGGAGAGCCCTCTGGACTCAGAGACACCTCCACTGGTTCTGGGAAGATCTGGAGGCAGAGGGAGGGTCCACAGGTGGGTGATTGAATGTAGGCTGACATGGATGGTGACATTAAATCACTGGTATATACTCCTGTATTATAAACCTTAGTAGAAGACCCATCATAATCTATTGATCAATAGCATGCCATTTATTAATGTTATTTGGAACGAGAAACATATATGTGATATTGAACATAGATCCAGAGGTTGGGTGGATATGTACCTGGAAAGGTAACCTGTTCTCATTATTCCTCTGCGGTGACATCTCGCCCATCGATGACTCCTGGGCACCAAGCGCCTCCATCCCTCTGTGTGTAAAAGATAGTTCTGCTTACTGATATCACACACAAAGTATATACTGTACAAAGCCACTGGGATGAACTACAGGAACGCAGTACACTTAGACAGAAACACATTCACGCTCAGCATTGATGCAACACTTTACATGGCTGAGTAGACAGAAACAGAAATACACATCTTACTCATACTACACTGTACACATACACAATTCTGCATGCACAAGTGTCTCAGAAGGAATATATACTATTGAGCTACACAAAACCTTGGATCAGGTGGTACTGATGTAACCCTTGTTTGCGCTGGCAATCCTGGCACCAGAGTAGACCCTAGATTGGAATAGGTTCCGGGATTCTTCCTATGGCATTGAGGAGGACACCACATCAATCATTGGCTTCATCAATAAGTGCATCGATGACGTTGTCCCCACAGTGACCATACGTACATACCCCAACCAGAAGCCATGGATTACAGGCAACATCCACACTGAGCTAAAGGCTAGAGCTGCCGCTTTCAAAGAGCGGGACTCTAACCCGGAAGCTTATAAGAAATCCCGCTATGCCCTCCGACAAATCATCAAACAGGCAAAGCATCAATACAGGACTAAGATCGAATCGTACTACACTGGCTCCGACGCTCATCGGATGTGGCAGGGCTTGAAAACCATTACAGACTACAAAGTGAAAAAAGCCGTGAGCTGCCCAGTGACACGAGCCTACCAGACAAGCTACTTCTATGCTAGCTTCGAGGCAAATAACATTGAAACATGCATGAGAGCACCAGCTGTTCCAAACGACTGTGTGATCACGCTCTCCACAGCCGATGTAAGACCTTTAAACAGGTCAACATTCACAAGGCCGCAGGACCAGACGGATTTCCAGGACGTGTACTGCAAGCATGTGTTGACCTAGACACACTCCAATTTGTATACCACCTGGACTTCCTGACGGGATGCCCCCAGGTGGTAAGGGTAGGTAACAACACCTCCGCCATGCTGATCCTCAACACAGGGGCCCCTCAGGGGTGCGTGATCAGTTCCCTCCTGTACTCCCTGTTCACTCATGACTGCACAGCCAGGCACGACTCCAACACCATCATTAAGTTTGCCAATGACACAGTGGTAGGCCTGATCACCGACAACGACGAGACAGCCTATAGGGAGGAGGTCAGAGACCTGACCCTGTGGTGCCAGGACAACAACCTCTCCCTCTAAGTGTTCAAGACAAAGGAGATGATCGTGGACTACAGGAAATGGTGGGCCGAGCTCGCCCCCATTCTCATCGACGGGGCTGTAGTGGAGCAGGTTGAGAGCTTCAAGTTCCTTGGTGTCCACATCACCAACAAACTAACATGGTCCAAGCACACCAAGACAGTCGTGAAGAGGACACGACAAAACCTATTCCCCCTGAAAAGATTTGGCATGGGTCCTCAGATCCTCAAAAGGTTCTACAGCTGCACCATCGAGAGCATCCTGACTGGTTGCATCACTGCCTGGTACGGCAACTGCTGGGCCTCTGACCGCAAGGCACTACAGAGGGTAGTGCGTACGACCCAGTACATCACTGGGGCCAAGCTTCCTGCCATCCAGGACCCCTATACCAGGCAGTGTCAGAGGAAGGCCCTAAAAATTGTCAACGACTCCAGCCACCCTAGTCATAGACTGTTCTCTCTGCTACCGCACAGCAAGCAGTACCGGAGCGCCAATTCTGGGTACAAGAGGCTTCTAAACAGCTTCTACCCCCAAGCCATAAGACTCCTGAACATCTAATCAATTGGCCACCCAGACTATTTTCATTGCCCCCCCCTCTTTTACGCCGCTGCTACTCTCTGTTATCTATGCATAATCACTTTAATAACTCTACCTACATGTACATATTACCTCGATTACCCCAACTAACCGGTGCCCCCGCACATTGACTCTGTACGGGTACCTCCTGTATATAGTCTCGCTATTGTTATTTTACTGCTGCTCTTTAACTACTTGTTACTTTTATTTCTTATTCTTATTTGTATTTTGTAAACTGCATTGTTGGTTCGGGGCTTGTAAGTTAGCATTTCACTGTAAGGTCTACAACTGTTGTATGTGACTAATAAAATTTGATTCCTCCGTTATATGGAACCCTGCCTGTGTTTATCATACACAACCTTGAAGGAACGTCATGTTTTTGCCTGGATGACTAACTGACCTTCTCACGATGCTAAGAAGCCTTGACACTTCTACCAGCAGGCTCTGGACATCAGTCAGTCACACAGTTGTTGTTGACAGATTGTCCTCTATCCTTGTCCTCTATCCCTCCCTCTCTCTTCCTGTTGCTCCCCTTATCCCTCTCATCGACCAACCCCTCCCATACAAACACCTGTCCCAGAGAGATCTGTCCTGGTGCTAGTACTATACACACACTGTCTCTCTGGTCACGTCCAAACCGCTCAAGCAGCTTCCCAGATGCAAATCAGGAAACTACCCACCCCAATGACCTCTCGAAGAACATATTCACTAGTGTACCTCATGTCAACCACATCCGTTTTCTGAGCATAATTCTCTCTAGTCCCTCATGCCCATGAATGCAGGCCACATTGCATGTCTCTCATCACTTTGAAACAGGCCCTTCATTGGTCAGAGGGGTCAGTGCTATAGCTGATTGGCTGGGGCTGGTCTGTGAGGTAGCAGAGTGAATCCCAGTTGTGGTGAGCCTAATCAACATGTTCACATGGCCCCTCAACCCACCCACTCATGCATGTGCGCGCGCACACACACAAACATTTAGCACTGAGCTTCAGATTAGATTGCTTATGGATTTTATCATATAAAAATGTAATATGTCCTTGTCCATCTTTTTGTTTTTCATTATGTGACGTATTGGCAGAATGTGGTCATCATATCGCTGCGTCCAAAGCCAAGCCTCCATGCTAAAACGGAGAAACGTAGTTTCCCATTCACTGTATGAGCCGGAATTATTTCCATTGTATGAGCCGGAATTATTTCCACTGTATGAGCCAGAATTATTTCCACTGTATGAGCCAGAATTATTTCCACTGTATGAGCCGAAATTATTTCCACCCCGTGAGCCTGAGTTATTTCCACTTTAAATCTGTTTATGTTTTCCAGAAAAGCCTCCCGAGGATTAAGAGGAACTGAAGATCTGTCTCCCCATTCTCACCACTCCTCCCAGTGAAAGTCTGGTATTATGGCCTTCTGTCACTGTGGCCATCACTCACTCCTGTTGACATGCCTTTCGTTTTAATGAGGCTGGGCTGTAAGTCTCAAAGCGGCAGAACAACTGTGTAAACCACTTTTACATTCATGTCCAGTTTTCTGTGAAATTTGTTTCAGCTTAAAAAATACCATGTTTTTGACAATTTATTTTATCATATGTTATTGACACAGTAACTGTGCTATGTGCATGGATAAGCTGTTTGTGTGTCATCTGTGACGGAAAATGTTCAGCTGGCTAAGCCTAGATGTAATCTCCTCCCTGCCTCCTGAACATTCCTCTGCCAGCCTGTCAGTAAGAAGCTAACACGGTCACTCACTTCATGGTAGCGCAGGAGGATTGTGGGCAGGAAACGGGGACAAATCACAATGTGTAAACTGATGACAGACTACAGATAACACAAACATGTTCAGCTACACCACTGACTCACTCACCCATACACCAATTTGACTCTCTACTTCCCCAAACCATCAAGCCCACACTTTCTATACACTTTGCCACTGGTGCTTTCTTTGTATAATTTCTACACTCTACTATGAGATCCTGACACATGTCAACATCTCCAGTCATCATCAACTATAACTAGAGGATCACTGCACACATGTGTGATCCACACACACAATCAGAGAAGAGTCTTACCCTTCTGTAGTCAGGCAGAAGTCCTCCCCATCCTGGCAGACCTCCACACCTTCCAAGGTGGTCACTCCCATAGTGGGCATAGGGGGCCGAGGAGCGGGTGCAGACGGAGGGGTGCAGCTCCTACAGCACTCTCCCTCCGCTGGCCCCTCAGGGGAGCAGCTGGTCTCCAGGGTGACGCCTGGATGGGCTGTGACGGGGTCCACGTGGGGGGGGTTCTGAGGGTGGAGACTGTGATCAGTAAGGTCGCTCCTTCTGTGGGTCAACATGGGACTGACCTAAAAAAGAAACGTGGTCCACTAGTCCACAGCCTCTGGGCTTCTCTGTCTACCAGCTTCCCCTCTCTGTCTCTCTCCCTCCCCCCCCCCCCCCCCCCTCTCTCTCTACGGGTAGGGCTTTGCAGAACTGGGATTGTGGGATTAGCGTCTCATTTGATTATGGAGGCTGGATGGGTGACATCAGCCTGTCCCTCTGCCAAGTGGGCACACAGTGCAGGAAATCTGTGGAACATGAAACAGGCACACCATCCAGCGGCGTGCACTGTTGCATTGGCTCGGTAAGTGTGCAGCTGCTCACACGCAGTCTGCCGAGGAGACGTTTCACTCCTTCAGTCAAGACTAAGCAGGCTGTGCCCCCACCACCTCTCTCTCTCTCTCTATTTCTCTGTCTCTGTCTCTCTCTCCCGGTGTGTGCTGTCACTCTCGTCAGAGTGGATTTTGACAATTCAAGGGAATTAGCCTTGGGATCAAAGTCTCAGGGGTGTGGTGGAGATATATATAGCAGCAGGCAGCAGGAAAGCCATGTCCACTCAAACGCAGCATCAGTCACTGTAATCCCCATAGTACACATCCTGTGGTTCAAGCAGAGAGACGCCCGGCCACTGCCAGTCAACCTGTTTAATGGCCTCACTGATTGATTTTCCACTCACGCACCTGTGCCGAAGCCACTGATTGATATGTTAACGCTTGATAGTATTAACCTTGTTCCATGATTGATTTATCTCTGTGATCTATAGGACCTCATCTTATTCACGTCAATGGTTCTGTTATTTTGTTATTTTATTAGGATCCCCATTAGCTGTTGCAAAAGCAGTAGCACTCTTCCTGGGGTCCACACAAAACCTGAAAGATGACATAATACAGAGTAATTAGAGACAAGAACAGCTCAGCTGTGTATGTCGATGTCACAATAAGTACTGACAGTTTGGTATGACTCATATGAACTGGTTCCCCAGGGATTGCATCTATAGCAATCCCAATTTCTCTGATGTAACCCCTCCCGATGGTCACAATCAAAATGATGATGTCAATCCTCTGACACAGATGTGTTGAGACATGACACGAGAGGTCATGAGCCATGAGGTATGTGGCGGATGAATCAGAATTAGTTGGGTAACATGGATAAATAAGATGTTTTATTTATCTAATATGCTTATGTGAGATACTTGTCATTAGAATGTATCCTTTTGGACTATAGTGTTGGCAGTTGCACTTTTCCCTCAGCTAGGGCTCAGTCACTTGGGGCCCAGAGAGGGGAGAGGTCAGGCTTGTCTTTCACATTCCCTGGTGCTATGCAGAATATCAGAAAGGGAAGAGGACAGAATGGAACATTGTCTTCATATGTGAATGTGTCTTTACCTACTCTTAAACCATGTGAAGGGATGGCGTGATTAATAGGGAACCAATTACTTGTCTCCACGATGTCTGTGCGCCAGTCACTCCCTCCTTTTCCTATTGGGGGAGGTGTATGGCAGTGTCTGGAAACATTGTAGGTCCTCTCTCATCTTACACTTATCCTGGGATAGTGTATGACCTAAAGGCTCACTCCCCTCAGTGAGCTTGCCCATGAGTGTGGTCAAGAGGGGGTTTACTTGAGATAGGGGTATCTAGAGTTGACAATTGAGTTATGCCTTGGATGAGGTAATGTTTTTGTACTATGAAGTACCAGGAACGAGATTAGATGTCTAAACTGAGTGATAATTTATAGCGAATGCTATCTGGCTAAGGGATACTCCTTTCTCAAGTAAAAGTCCCTTTGTGAAGAGTTCCTAAGATCTGTGGTTCGTCATGTAAGTTGAGAGGGGTGTATCTTGGCTATAAAATATCTTTGTATTCTTCTGTAGTGACTCTCAAAATTCATTATAGATAGTGAATTGTTGAAAGTCAAAGGGCTATTGTAAAGCTTATATTATTAAAGATGAAGTTTAAGTATAACTCTGACTGGTGTATGGTTTGTAACTCTCCTCATTTGGTAATACAGGAAAATGCCACCACAGGTTATGCAGTCAGAATGGTATCTACAGTGGGGCAAAAAAGTATTTAGTCAGCCACCAACTGTGCAAGTTCTCCCACTTAAAAAGATGAGAGGCCTGTAATTTTCATCATAGGTACACTTCAACTATGACAGACAAAATGAGAAAGAAAATCCAGAAAATCACATTGTAGGATTTTTAATGAATTTATTTGCAAATTATGGTGGAAAATAAGTATTTGATCACCTACAAACAAGCAAGATTTCTGGCTCTCACAGACCTGTAACTTCTTCTTTAAGAGGCTCCTCTGTCCTCCACTCGTTACCTGTATTAATGGCACCTGTTTGAACTTGTTATCAGTATAAAAGACACCTGTCCACAACCTCAAACAGTCACACTCCAAACTCCACTATGGCCAAGACCAAAGAGCTGTCAAAGGACACCAGAAACTCTTTTTAAGTGGGAGAACTTGCACAATTGGTGGCTGACTAAATACTTTTTTGCCCCACTGTACAAAGATGATTTTCTATACCGTCTATGTGATATCTACACAGTCACCATAGTGGAGAGGACCTGCCATGTCCTAATGTTGACCGGTTTATTTGGGTCAGAACACACTAGCGCCATCTGTCTGCATCAATGTGTTCCTCACCCCTTTGCAGACACCTGCTATACTCATTTTACAACTAGAGGACAAAGCAAGTTGTCCCATCCTCTGACATTGATGTCTAAAAACTTGTTTTGGCTTTGTTATTATGGGGTATTGTGTGTAGATTGATGAGGAAACATTTTTTTAAATCAATTTTAGAATAAGGTTGTAACGTAACAAAATGTGGGAAAATGTAAGGGGTCTGAATACTTTCCGGATGCACTGGAAAGAATATATTTACACAGTGCATATATTTTGGGTGGCAGGGTAGCCTAGTGGATAGAGTGTTGGACTAGTAACCGGGAGGTTGGAAGATCAAATCCCCGAGCTGAAAAAAATATATATCTGTCGTTCTGCCCCTTAACAAGGCAGTTAACCCACTGTTCCTAGGCCGTCATTGAAAATAAGAATTTGTGATTGTGTCTCACAGTATATGATCACACATTTTGGTACTTGTTTTTCTACGTTAACATGCAATATTGTTTATGTTCAAACAAATAGAGAAATGAGCTTGAGCAAAGAGCAGGATGAGGCACAGGTGAAATTTAAGGAGGCACTTCGAGAAAACTGCATTACAATTTCAACATGAAAACAGCAATACAATTTCAACATGTAAGTGATATTTCTTCACATTTCCCCAGTGTATTTTTAGGGCAGTTGAATTGTGGGTACATACCACAATGTTGTTGTGTTGTAATTTTAATCACAGACAGATTCCCATTCTATGTTTGATTTTAATAAATACTTTAGAATCAGAAGGAGCGAGCTGCAAAGTGACAGTCACCTGCTCCTGCCACTGGCCTTGCCCCTGTCCAATGGATAAAGAGGGACAGCAGAGGAAATATAATTCACCAAACACCTGGACATAAAAGGTCTAAGAAGGCCTCAAAACATGGTAAGTGTTATGTACCTATTTAGTTGTGTGTTTGTTTACGCATGAAAAGTGTAACCATTTTTTCTAAATGGATAACATATGCCAGTCTTGGCTGCCTCATGTTAATTGTATATTATTGTCAACAAAGTCATGGACATGGACCTTGCCGGAACAGGTGACCATATTGCAGCTAATGGCGAGGATGAGTATCGCCCTAAATAGAGCTTTACCCTGGGCCATCTGACCCTAAAATAGGGTTTCTCCACCGGCCACCTCAGAAGTTGAACTTTTTTACACCTTTTTCGTGATATCCAATTGGTAGTTACAATCTTGTCTCATCGCTGCAACTCCCGTACAGACTCGGGAGAGGCAAAGGTCGAGAGCCGTGCGTCCTCCAAAACACGACCCCGCAAAGCCGCATTGCTTCTTGACACAATGCTCGCTTAACCCGGAAGCCAGCCGCACCAGTGTGTCAGAGGAAATATCGTACACATGGCAACCGTGTCAGCGTGCACTGCGCCTGGCCCGCCAAAGGAGTCAATAGAGCGCGATGGGACAAAGACAACCAGGCCGGCCAAACCCTCCCCTAACCCGGACGACGCTGGGCCAATTGTACGCTGTCTCATGGGTCTCCCGGTCGTGGCCAGCTGCGACACAGCCTGAGATCAAACCAGGATCTCTTCAACCTCAGGAGGCTGAAGAAATGTGGCTTGGCACCTAAAACCCTCACAAACTTTTACAGATGCACAATTGAGAGCATCCTGTCAGGCTGTATCACCGCCTGGTACAGCAACTGCACCACCCGCAACCGCAGAGCTCTCCAGAGGGTGGTGCGGTCTGACCAACGCATCACCGGGGGCAAACAACCTGCCCTCCAGGACACCTACAGCACCCAATGTCACAGGAAGGCCAAAAAGATCATCATGGACAACAACCACCCGAGCCACTGCCTGTTCACCCCGATGTCATCCAGTAGGCGAGGTCAAACAGCTTCTATCTCAAGGCCATCAGACCGTTAAATAGCCATCACTAGCACATTAGAGGCTGCTGCGTTATATACATAGCCTTGAAATCATCAGTTGGTAACTTTAATAATGTTTACATATTTTGCATTACTCATCTCATATGTACAGTTGAAGTCGGAAGTTTACATACACCTTAGCCAAATAAATTTAAACTCAGTTTTTCACAATTCCTGACATTTAATCCTAGTAAAAATTCCATGTTTTAGGTCAGTTAGGATCACCACTTTATTTTAAGAATGGGAAATGTCAGAATAATAGTAGAGAGCATTATTTATTTCAGCTTTTATTTCTTTCATCACATTCACAGTGGGTCAGAAGTTTACATACACTCAATTAGTATTTGGTAGCATTGCCTTGAAATTGTTTAACTTGGGTCAAATGTTTCAGGTAGCCTTCCACAAGCTTCCCACAATAAGTTGTGTGAATTTTGGCCCATTCCTCCTGACAGAGCTGGTGTAACTGAATCAGGTTTGTAGGCCTCCTTGCTCGCACCCACTTTTTCAGTTCTGCCCACAAATTTTCGATAGGATTGAGGTCAGGGCTTTGTAATGGCCACTCCAATACCTTGACTGTGTTGTCCTTAAGCCATTTTGCCACAACTTTGGAAGTATGCTTGGGGTCATTGTCCATTTGGAAGACTCATTTGCGACCAAGCTTTAACTTCCAGACTGATGTCTTGAGATGTTGCTTCAATATATCCACGTAATTTTCCTACCTCGTGGTGCCATCTATTTTGTGAAGTGCACCAGTCCCTCCTGCAGCAAAGCACCCCCACAACATGATGCTGCCACCCCCGTGCTTCACGGTTGGGATGGTGTTCTCCGGCTTGCAAGCCTCACCCTTTTTCCTCCAAACATAACGATGGTCATTATGGCCAAACAGTTCTATTTTTGTTTCATCAGACCAGAAGACATTTCTCCAAAAAGTACGATCTTTGTCCCCATGTGCAGTTGCAAACCGTAGTCTGGCTTTTTTACGGCGGTTTTGGAGCAGTGGCTTCTTCCTTGCTGAGCGGCCTTTCAGGTTATGTCGATATAGAACTCGTTTCACTGTGGATATATATACTTTTGTACCTGTTTCCTCCAGCATCTTCACAGGGTCCTTTGCTGTTGTTCTGGGATTGATTTGCACTTTTCGCACCAAAATACGTGTCACGACTTCTACTGAAGTCGATGCCTCTCCTTGTTCGGGCGGTGCTCGGCGGTCGACGTCACCGGTCTTCTAGCCATCATTGATCTAGGTTTCATTTTCCATTGATTTTGTCTGGTCTTCTTACACACCTGGTTCCAATCCCATTCATTAATTGTTGTGTATTTAACCCTCTGTTTCCCCGCATGTCCTTGTCAGAGATTGTTTATTGTTATGTTCATGTTTTATGGACTGGTGTGCGACGGGTTCTTGTACCCACATTTATTTTATTATGGACTTTGGTTTTGGAGTTTGTCTTAAGTTATTAAAATACTCAAATTATACCAAGTTTAATTCTCCTGCGCCTGACTTCCCTGCCACCTACATACACAACGTGACAATACGTTCATCTCTAGGAGACAGAACGCGTCTCCTTCCTGAGCGGTATGGCAGCTGCGTCGTCCCATGGTGTTTATACTTGCATACTATTGTTTGTACAGATGAACGTGGTACCTTCAGGCATTTGGAAATTGATCCCAAGGATGAACCAGGCTTGTGGAGGTCTACAATTGTTTTTCTGAGGTCTTGGCTTATTTCTTTTGATTTTCCCATGATGTCAAGCAAAGAGGCACTGAGTTTGAAAATAGGCCTTGAAATACATACACATGCACACCTTCAATTGACTCAAATTGTGTCAATTAGCCTATCAGAAGCTTCTAAAGCCATGACATCATTTTCTGGAATTTTCAAAGCTGTTTAAAGGCACAGTCAACTTAGTGTATGTAAACTTCTGACCCACAGGACTTGTGATACAGTGAATTATAAGTGAAATAATCTGTCTGAAAACAATTGTTGGAAAAATGACTTGTGTCATGCACAAAGTAGATGTCCTAACAGACTTCCCAAATCTATAGTTTGTTAACAAGAAATTTGTGCAGTAGTTGAAAAACAAGTTTTAATGACTCCAACCTAAGTGTATGTAAACTTCCGACTTCAACTGTGTATACTGTATTCTATCCTATTCTACTGTATCTTAGTCTATGCCGCTCTGACATTGCTTGCGCAAATATTTATGTTTTCTTAATTCCATTCCTTTACTTTATATTTGTTTGTATTGTGTGTAATTTTCTGAAATATTACTTGTTAGATATTACTGCACTGTTTAAGCTAGAAACACATGTTTTTCGCTACACCCACAATAAAACTTGCTAAACACGTGTATGTGACAAATAAAATTTGATCTGTGGTGACGCAGCTAGCACTGCATTAGACCACTGCCCCACTTGGGAGACATTTTGTTTTAACCCTAAACTGCCACACCTGATTTAATTAGTCAAAGGCTTGATGATTAGTTGACCAATTGAACCATGTGTGCCAGTTAAGGGTTAAAACAAAAATGTTCAACATCTGGAGAGGCCCGAGGAGAGGTTTGGGAAACCCTGCCCTAAAGGAACTCCAAGGGAGATGCCAAGACTGAGATCTCCCTTCTGGGATTTCTTAACAGACTTATCAAGGCTAGGATCGTAACACTACTTCCTCGGTTCAGAAAGAGAACCACAGGTTGTGTTATCTCAAATCCCTCATGCCTTAACAGAACATGCTTTTGACCCTCATACACTATCCTACTTCTGCTCATCAGAGTAGCAAATGGTAGGAGGGGGTATTGACCTGAGGTGGACTTGAAGCCAGATCGCTTGACCCTAAGGAAATCACGCTACACACAACAACCCAAAGAAGTAAGAGCCTTATCAAGGCTAGCGTCATTCAACTTGTCAGGCAGCATATGACTACCTTGTTAGGATATTTCTAGCTAGTACCAAATGCAGTTGCAATATACTGACCAATTTTAGCTGGCTCACTGGCTTTCTTTTCAATGTAGGATTAAATACAAAGTAGTGCTATAAAACGTTCAAATCCTCAGACCGATTGACTGTAACCTAAGCCTGTCTTGCATGCATGAACTCTTAGGTTGCATGTGTTGAAAACAAATACAACATGTTATATTAGTCCCAAAATAAGAGGAACCACAGATAATTTTAATTAAAACCACATAGTTATGCACATGTAATTTACTGACATACCGTGGCTTGCAAAAGTATTCACCCCTCTTGGCATTTTTTCTTTTTGTTGCCTTACAACCTGGAATTAAAATAGATTTTTGGGGGGTTTGTGTCATTTGATTTACACAACATTTCTACCACTTTGAAGATGCAAATTATTTTTCATTGTGAAACAAACAAGAAATAAGACAAAAAAAACAGAAAACTTGAGCATGCATAACTATTCACCCCCCCAAAGTCAATACTTTGTAGAGCCACCTTTTGCAGCAAGTCTCTTGGGGTATGTCTCTCTAAGCTTGGTACATCTAGCCACTGGGATTTTTGCCCATTCTTCAAGGCAAAACTGCTCCAGCTCCTTCAAGTTGGAAGGGTTCCACTGGTGTACAGCAATCTTTAAGTCATACCACAGATTCTCAATTGCATTAAGGTCTGGGCTTTGACTAGGCCATTCCAAAACGTTTAAAAAGGTTTCCACTTAAACCACTCGAGTGTTGCTTTAGCAGTATGTTCAGGGTCATTGTCCTGCTGGGAGGTGAACCTCCTTCCCAATCTCAAATCTCTGGAAGACTGAAACAGGTTTCCCCTCAAGAATGTTCCTGTATTTAGCGCCATCCATCATTCCTTCAATTCTGACCAGTTTCCCAGTCCCTGATGATGAAAAACATCCCCCACAGCATGATGCTGCCACTACTATGCTTCACTGTGGGGATGTGTTCTCGGGGTGATGATAAGTGTTGGGTTTGCGCCAGACATAGCATTTTCCTTGATGGCCAAAATGCTCCATTTTAGTCTCATCTGACCAGAGTACCTTCTTCCATATGTTTGGGGAGTGTCCCACGTGCCTTTTGGCAAATACCAAACATATTTGCTTAATTTTATCTTTAAGCAATGGCTTTATTCTGGCCACTATTCCATAAAGCCCAGCTCTGTGGAGTGTACGGCTTAAAGTGGTCCTATGGACAGGTACTCCAATCTCCGCTGTGGAGCTTTGCAGCTCCTTCAGGGTTATCTTTGGTCGCTTTGTTGCCTCTCTGATTAATGCCCTCCTTGCCTTTTGGTTTTGGTGGGCGGCCCTCTCTTGGCAGGTTTGATGTGGTGCCATATTCTTTCCATGTTTTAATAATGGATTTAATGGTGCTCCGTGGGATGTTCAAAGTTTCTGATATTTTTTTATAACCCAACCCTGATCTGTACTTCTCCACAATATTGTCCCAGACCTGTTTGGAGAGCTCCTTGGTCTTCATGGTGCCGCTTGCTTGGTGGTGCCGCTTGCTTGGTGGTGCCCCTTGCTTGGTGGTGTTGCAGACTCTGGGGCCTTTCAGAACAGGTGTATATATACTGAGATCATGTGACAGATCATGTGACACTTAGATTGCACACAGATGGACTTTATTTAACTAATTATGTGACCTCTGAAGGTAATTGGTTGCACCAGATCTTATTTAGGGGCTTCATAGCAAAGGGGGAATACATATGCGCGCACCACTTTCCGTTTAATTTTTTTTGAATGTTTTTAAAACAAGTTTTTTTTTTCATTTCACTTCACCAATTTGGACTATTTTGTGTATGTCCATTGCATGACATCCAAATAAAAATCCATTTAAATTACAGGTTGTAATGCAACAAAATAGGAAAAACGACAACGGGGATGAATACTTTTGCAAGGCACTGTAAAGCAGGGGTTGGCAACCTTTTGTGCGGAGTGCCAATTTACAATTTATCCTACCATCCAGACTGTATCACATCCGGCCGTGATTGGGAGTCTCATAGGGAGGTGCACAATTGGCCCAGCATCGTCCAGACTTAGCCGGGGTACGCCGTCATTGTAAATAAGAATGTGTTCTTAACTGACTTGTCTAGTTAAATAAAGGTTACATTTATTAAAATTTAATTTAAAATTTAAAAAAAGTATAATGATCTGCGCGCCAGTTATGATTTTCATATGTTCATTACAACTAATTGTGTCTATTGAATATCTAATTGCCCACAAACGGAAGAATTCAATAACTCGCTAAACAGAGGCGATTTCCATTAGCACCACCGGCTTGATCTGGTGACACAGATTCTCTTGGAGAATGACACCGTGACATTTATCCACGCAGTGGCCAATCTTATCTTCAATCAGCTTTACGAATCCTTTATGTTTCCCCACCATAGCGGGGGCACGGTCAGTTGTGATAGCGAATATGTTTTTAATATCGACACCTCTCTCCTCAAAATGATCTGTGAAGGATTTTGCTACATCTTCTCCTTTAGTAATACCATGCATGGGTTATAGACAAAGCAGCTCCTCACGTACCTGCTCTGAGTCACAGTATCTTCCAACAACTGCCAGACGTGGAATGTCATTCACATCCACACCCTCATCAAGAGCCACACTAAACACAGGTGCATCTTTTAACGCTACAGTTTGCTGCTCCTTTACATTTTCAACCATCTCGGTAACGCACCTTTCAACAGTTATGGCAGACACAGGCATGTCTTTTATCTTTGAGATGATTGTGTCTTTGTTAGGCCATCCATCAAATAAAGCCTGCGAACTACTGAGGAAAGCCTCCTTGATATATTCCCCATTAGTAAGTGGTTTTCCATGTTTAGCAATGCACTGTGCAACTTTGTAGCTCCCCTCTGTAGCTTGATTTTTGACTGCATGTAGATTTCTAAACAAACTGCTTTGCTTTTCATACCTGGACACGGCACTAGATTCCTGCAGTTTTGTCCACCTCGTCCTTTAAGTTTTTCTCATGTCTCGTTTCAAAATAATGCCGTACACTTCATGTCCAACAAACAACAGTTTTACAACAGAGAGCGCAAACAGACCGATCCTTCGGTAAAACGAATCCATATTCCTTTGTCCAAGAGGCAATAACTTAGCGGACATCTGCCTTATTTTTCTTTGCTGATGACATTTTCCACCCTGAACTTTTTTTAAATAATGAAAGAATGCTTGCTAACTGCTAGCCATGTGAAAATGACTCTCTCATCGTCAGTGCTGCCTTGGTTTTGAATTTGGCGGTAGAGGCGAGGCTGAACTAACAAAATGAAACTGCAGCAAAATCATGTAAGCCCATTGGTTAATCAGGATTGACATACCTTGGGAACTACAATGTTGCAGTGAATACCAATGCAATTTCGAAACCAATGCATGCAATTTCAATTATTTTCTCCAGTTTATAAAAAATAATAAACTGGAAAAAATAAGTGACATAATAAACCTCCAGCCAAGGCTTAGCACACCACGCCAAAAAAAATATATATATATTAGTTTCGGGGGGTGCCAAGGCAAATACCCTCGCGTGCCAACGCTGGCACTCGTGCCTTAGGTTGCCGACCCCTGACATGCAGTATATATCTAATATAATGACATACAGTATATCATAATTTTATGACATATATCTGTCAAAGTGGATCTCTTTACCCAAAAAGCACAGTTATACTACTGCCTTTAAGTTGTATTGATGAAGAAATGTAACACATTTTTTATTTAATAGTTTCCAGTACCAGTACCCATCCTCTTGCAGTACCCATGCTCCTGCACTTATCCCCACAAGATACAAGTAAAGTATGCTAGAATGCCAAAGCAAATGCCATACCATCCTTAACATTTGTTAATATAGCCAAGCTATTCTTTTCATGAATTCTGTCATGTTATTATTCAAATTTTTCTTTATCTCCACAAGACTCCCTGATGCAGGACCTACAGGAGCTGATGGGGAGTTGAGCTGAAGGTGTGTGTTTATTGTTTAAGTGTTTCAAATTCAATCTGATAGCAACTCCTGCAATACCAACTTTTTATTCATGCTGCACAATTTTTAATGCATCAGTATTTACAGTCCAAATATATAGAACAATCTGGTATCACATTTTGGTTTCCAGTTTATCTTTTGCCCATGGCTGTGCAACAGCTGTATGGTTGTTTAAAGAATGTAATGAATTACTTCCTAATAATTACTCCTGACTCAGGGCGCTACAAGCTGTCCCATTCTGCTCTGAACTGCTCCGGACATCTGAGACATTGGACAGTAGGGCTGGACAAAGTTGTAAAGAGTGGCTACTGGCCAGCTACCGTGACTGACCAGACCATCTTCACAATGGACCTCTTCAAGTCCTTTAAAGACATGAAGGTGTTCGCCCCAGGATGCTCCCGTCAAGCCTTTGTGGGAATTCTTGACAAAGCCCTTTGGCAGGGTAAGTGTGTATATATTCATCAAAATATAATTTGAATGAATTAGTGGTTAATATTTGTACCTAATATAAAATGTGCCCCTTACTTATACCTCTGTATGTTTTGCATGTTATTAGAGTGGAAAGATATGTGGCGACACATTCCAGAAGGCATTCCTCGATTGGACGCGTGGGCAGTTTGAAATAGACCAGCTTTGTGGAAGCAATCTCCTCCATTGTCTTGCCTGCTCACAGGAGATGCATGCTGTATCAGTGGATGGGAATCGCAAGCAATACTGCTTCCATAAAGCTTCAGGGTTTGTACTACCTTCTTATGTGTTGATGTTTTGTTCAGGTTATAATTATAACTTCTTAAAGTTCATGCTGGTCTTCTTTTTGCTATGATGTATATTTTTGTGATGTTATATTGCAGATGGTCTTCTTTTTAGAAGAACATTCATTGTAAACTAGAACAACAACTTCCGGCGCCAACAGAGATGGCCGCCTCGCTTCGCGTTCCTAGGAAACTATGCAGTATTTTGTTTTTTTACGTGTTATTTCTTACATTGGTACCCCAGGTAATCTTAGGTTTCATTACATACAGTCGGGAGGAACTACTGAATATAAGAGCAACGTCAACTCACTATCGTTACGACCAGGAATATGACTCTCCCGAAGTGGATCCTGTGTTTTGCCTTCCACCCAGTACAATGGATCTGATCCCAGCCGGCGACCCTAAACAACGACGCCGTAAAAGGGGCAAACGAAGTGGTCTTCTGGTCAGGCTTCGGAGACGGGCACATCGCGCTCCACTCCCTAGCATACTACTCGCCAATGTCCAGTCTCTTGACAACAAGGTTGATGAAATCCGAGCAAGGGTAGCATTCCAGAGAGACATCAGAGACTGTAACGTTCTTTGCTTCATGGAAACATGGCTCACTCGAGAGACGCTAACGGAGTCGGTGCAGCCAGCTGGTTTCTTCACGGATCGCGCCGACAGAAACAAACATCTTTCTGGTAAGAAGAGGGGCGGGGGGGGTATGCCTTATGATCAACGAGACGTGGTGTGATCATAACAACATACAGGAACTCAAGTCATTCTGTTCACCTGACTTAGAATTCCTCACAATCAAATGTCGACCGCATTATCTACCAAGGGAATTCTCTTCAATTATAATCACAGCCGTATATATTCCCCCCCAAGCAGACACATCGATGGCCCTGAACGAACTTTATCTGACTCTATGTAAACTGGAAACCACACACCCTGAGGCTGCATTCATCGTAGCTGGGGATTTTAACAAGGCTAATCTGAAAACAAAACTCCCTAAATTCTATCAGCATATCGATTGTGCTACCAGGGCTGGTAAAACCCTGGATCATTGTTATTCTAACTTCCGCGACGCATATAAGGCCCTCCCCCGCCCTCCTTTCGGAAAAGCTGACCACGACTCCATTTTGTTGCTTCCAGCCTCCAAACAGGAACTAAAACAAGAAGCTCCAGCGCTCAGGTCTGTTCAACGCTGGTCCGACCAATCTGATTCCACGCTTCAAGACTGCTTCGATCACGTGGATTGGGATATGTTCCGCATTGCGTCCAACAACAACATTGACGAATACGCTGATTCGGTGAGTGAGTTCATTAGAAAGTGCATCGGCGACGTAATACCCACAGCAACGATTAAAACATTCCCAAACCAGAAACCGTGGATAAATGGCAGCATTCGCGTGAAACTGAAAGCGCGAACCACTGCTTTTAACCAGGGCAAGGTGACCGGAAACATGACCGAATACAAACAGTGTAGCTATTCCCTCCGCAAGGCAATCAAACAAGCTAAGTGCCAGTATAGAGACAAAGTAGAGTCGCAATTCAACAGCTCAGACACAAGAGGTATGTGGCAGGGTCTACAGTCAATCACGGATTACAAAAAGAAAACCAGCCCCGTCGCAGACCAGGATGTCTTGCTCCCAGACAGACTAAATAACTTTTTTGCTCGCTTTGAGGACAATACAGTGCCACTGACACGGCCCGCTACCAAAACCTGCGGGCTCTCCTTCACTGCAGCCGAGGTGAGTAAAACATTTAAACGTGTTAACCCTCGCAAGGCTGCAGGCCCAAACGGTATTCCCAGCCGCGTCCTCAGAGCATGCGCAGACCAGCTGGCTGGTGTGTTTACGGACATATTCAATCAATCCTTATGCCAGTCTGTTGTTCCCACATGCTTCAAGAGGGCCACCATTGTTCCTGTTCCCAAGAAAGCTAAGGTAACTGAGCTAAACGACTACCGCCCCATAGCACTCACTTCCGTCATCATGAAATGCTTTGAGAGACTAGTCAAGGACCATATCACCTCCACCCTACCTGACACCCTAGACCCACTCCAATTTGCTTACCGACCCAATAGGTCCACAGACGACGCAATCGCAACCACACTGCACACTGCCCTAACCCATCTGGACAAGAGGAATACCTATGTGAGAATGCTGTTCATCGACTACAGCTCAGCATTTAACACCATAGTACCATCCAAACTCGTCATCAAGCTCGAGACCCTGGGTCTCGACCCCGCCTTGTGCAACTGGGTACAGGACTTCCTGACGGGCCGCCCCCAGGTGGTGAGGGTAGGTAATAACATCTCCACCCCGCTGATCCTCAACACTGGGGCCCCACAAGGGTGCGTTCTGAACCCTCTCCTGTACTCCCTGTTCACCCACGACTGCGTGGCATGCACGCCTCCAACTCAATCATCAAGTTTGCGGACGACACTACAGTGGTAGGCTTGATTACCAACAACGACGAGACGGCCTACAGGGAGGAGGTGAGGGCCCTCGGAGTGTGGTGTCAGGAAAATAACCTCACACTCAACGTCAACAAAACAAAGGAGATGATTGTGGACTTCAGGAAACAGCAGAGGGAGCACCCCTCTATCCACATCGACGGGACAGTAGTGGAGAGGGTAGTAAGTTTTAAGTTCCTCGGTGTACATATCACGGACAAACTGAATTGGTCCACCCACACAGACAGCGTTGTGAAGAAGGCGCAGCAGCGCCTCTTCAACCTCAGGAGGCTGAAGAAATTCGGCTTGTCACCAAAAGCACTCACAAACTTCTACAGATGCACAATCGAGAGCATCCTGTCGGGCTGTATCACCGCCTGGTACGGCAACTGCTACGCCCACAACCGTAAGGCTCTCCAGAGGGTAGTGAGGTCTGCACAACGCATCACCGGGGGCAAACTACCTGCCCTCCAGGACACCTACACCACCCGATGTCACAGGAAGGCCATAAAGATCATCAAGGACAACAACCACCCGAGCCACTGCCTGTTCACCCCGCTATCATCCAGAAGGCGAGGTCAGTACAGGTGCATCAAAGCAGGGACCGAGAGACTGAAAAACAGCTTCTATCTCAAGGCCATCAGACTGTTAAACAGCCACCACTAACATTTAGTGGGCGCTGCCAACATACTGACTCAACTCCAGCCACTTTAATAATGGGAATTGATGGAAATGTATGTAAAAATGTATCACTAGCCACTTTAAACAATGCCGCTTAATATAATGTTTACATACCCTACATTACTCATCTCATATGTATATACTGTACTCTATATCATCTACTGCATCTTGCCATCTTTATGTAATACATGTATCACTAGCCACTTTAAACTATGCCACTTTATGTTTATATACCCTACATTACTCATCTCATATGTATATACTGTACTCTATACCATCTACTGCATCTTGCCTATGCCGTTCTGTACCATCACTCATTCATATATCTTTATGTACATATTCTTTATCCCTTTACACTTGTGTGTATAAGGTAGTAGTTGTGGAATTGTTAGGTTAGATTACTCGTTGGTTATTACTGCATTGTCAGAACTAGAAGCACAAGCATTTCGCTACACTCGCATTAACATCTGCTAACCATGTGTATGTGACAAATAAAATTTGATTTGATTTGATTTGATTAGAATGTCATTTTCCATGAAAAAAAATTGTGGGACAGTGATTTGTCTTTTTGCTGTATCCAATCCCCTATGAGACCCACACACACACACACACACACACACACACACACACACACACACACACACACACACACACACACACACACACACACACACAGAGGTTGGAGAAACACGGTCAGATGTCTGGGATTTGAACCAGCAACCCACCTCTCTAACCTCTAGGCTACTTGCCACACCTCAATGTTTTGGTTTGATGTATAATTTTGTGATGTAATCTTGCAGTCTCACTCTATATTTAGTGTTGAGAAGGGCTTATACTATTTTTTTAGTTTTTATTTAACCTTTATTTACCTAGGCAAATCTACTATGGTGTCTTCCTGGCGAAAGACGATGATGTCATCCTTCCTCAAACATGTCCATACAAAGACCAACCATGTAATTATTCTCACAGCTTCTATAACATAGCTTTAATGTCACCCAGTTTAGATGGGGTTTTTTCAGTTAATCTCGGCACTTCACCATTTTCTTCATGTTGTATACGCCAGGCAAAGGAGTGTGTGGAAAGTCAGACTGGACAGCGGCCATAGAGACATCAGGAAAATCATCTGCCAAAGTAGATGAGGGCATTGAGATTGCAGTTTGCTGACACGGCGTGCTCCTCAAGGCCCTCAACATGTACAGAGGCAAGATATATGCCTATGCAATGTACTTGCAGAAGGAGTTGTCTTCTCCTGGCGTGTGGGGTTTTTCTGCTGCGATGTAGCATGCAAATACTGGCCATATTTGCAGAAAGTTGTGCAGGCATGCCCAGAGTCGGAGGAGCTTCTAAAAATGCACCCTCTCCTCTCTGTTATCAATCAATCAATCAAATTTATTTATAAAGCCCTTCTTACATCAGCTGATGTCACAAAGTGCTGTACAGAAACCCAGCCTAAAACCCCAAACAGCAAGCCAAGCAGGTGTAGAAGCACAGTGGCTAGGAAAAACTCCCTAGAAAGGCCAGAACCTAGGAAGAAACCTAGAGAGGAACCAGGCTATGAGGTGTGGCCAGTCCTCTTCTGGCTGTGCCGGGTGGAGATTATAACAGAACATGACCAAGATGTTAACATTTTCATAGATGACCAGCAGAGTCAAATAATAATATGCATGCGAAAGCGCATGAATGGTCTTGTGAGGTAATTGTTTTCCTTCATGACTGTTTTTGTGTTATGCAGAAAGGATACTGTAATGCTTTTTAAAAGAATAGAATGAATGTATCATTAAAATATGTATATATTTGTTCATTTTGGCATTATATTATAGTCGAGCAGGTGAATAGTTTTATAATCAGAGCTGCTGTCACGACAAAGTACATGTCCAAGGCTGGTAAGTGTATTATTATAACATAACTAATCCTGAAGAAGGTTTAGGATTGCAAAATAATTCCCTTAAAAATGTTTAACTATTAAGTGGTCTTTATATTTTAGCTCCAGCACACTTCAATTAAGAAGATCAAACTAATTGCCCCTCTCCTTGCCACGGTGGAGAGACTTGCGTACTCCAATTACCCTGAGTGCTAAGCCGGAAGGGGGTTTATAGTCCCGGCAGGTGCAACCAAGCCGGCCAGGTCAAAGGGTAGGAGGCAGACAAAACAGTCCATAGTCCTCCATGTCGGGGGTTGGGCTTGGAGCTAACTACCCCACCCCGGAAAAACTGAAACATTGACATATGGAAACCAAATAAACTGCCCCAAAGCAGAACATTATCTTGGACACATGTTACTGCTGAAGGGAGAAGCTGACAGTGAAGGACATGTACCTTTTGGGCTTAACTGATGATGCTATGATGATATTATGTTATGCTATGTTAATGATTTTATTGTTGTTGTTTTTTTTAAATCTTACACATGACTGTAATTGTAGTCTTTATGTTGATTGGTTACGCACACAGTAGTAATTTATTAGAATAGCTGACTGAAGATGTTTTTCCAACAGTACGCACAGACATTATCACACTACTGGCAATGGGCTGGAATAAGTGTCACGATCGTTATAAGGAGTGGACCAAGATGCAGCGTGGTATGTTTCAATCCTTTATTTGGAAGAGAAACTAAAAGAACAAAAACAATAAAGCGAACAAACGAAACGTGAAGCTCAGAGTAGTGCTCACAAGCAACTATACCTAGACAAGATCCCACAAAGCACAATGTGGAAATGGCTACCAAAATATGATCCCCAATCAGAGACAACGATAAACAGCTGCCTCTGATTGGGAACCATACCAGGCCAACATAAACATATAATTCCCCTAGATAACCCACCCTTAATCACACCCGACCTAACCAACATAGAGAATAAACAGCTCTCTATGGTCAGGGCGTGACAGTAACCTCCCCCCAGAGGTGCGGACTCCGACCGCAAAATCTGACTCAATAGGGGAGGGTCCGGGTGGGCATCTACCGTCGGGGGCGGCTCCGGTGCGGGGCAAAGTACCAACTCCGCTCGTGGATTCATCGGAGGAACCAGACCGTAGGTCTTCGCCGGAGGAACCGGACCGTGAATCGTCGCCAGATGCTCCGGACCGTGAATCGTCGCCGGATGCTCCCGGCCGTGGATCGTCACCAGAGGTACTGGACCGTGGTTCGTTCCCGAAGGAATCGGACAGTAGATCGTCGCTGGGGACTCCGGACCGTGGATCGTCGACGGATGCTCCAGGCCGTGGATCGTCGCCGGATGCTCCGGGCCGTGGATCGTCACCGGAGGAACTGGACCGTGGTTCGTTGCCGGAGGAACTGGACCGTAGATCGTCGCCGGGGACTCCGGACCGGGGTTTGTTGCCGGGGACTCCGGACCGTAGATCGTCGCCGGAGGCTCCGGACTGGGAACCCTTGCAGGAGGCTCTGGACTGAGAACCCCCGCTGGATGCTCTGGACCGCGGACCGTCGCTGGAGGTTCCGGACTGCGGACCGCCTCAGGAGGTTCCGGACCTTGGAGGTTCCGGACCGCGGACCGTCTCAGGAGGTTCCGGACCGCGGACCGTCTCAAGAGGTTCCGGACCGCGGACCGTCTCAGGAGGTTCCGGACCGCGGACCGTCGTTGGAGGTTCCGGACCGCGGACCGTCGTTGGAGGTTCCGGACTGGGAACCCTTGCAGGAGGCTCTGGACTGAGAACCCCCGCTGGATGCTCTGGACCGCGGACCGTCGCTGGAGGTTCCGGACTGCGGACCGTCACAGGAGGTTCCGGACCGCGGACCGTCACAGGAGGTTCCGGACCGCGGACCGCCTCAGGAGGTTCCGGACCGTGGAGGTTCCGGACCGCGGACAGTCTCAGGAGGTTCCGGACCGCGGACCGTCTCAAGAGGTTCCGGAACGCGGACCGTCTCAGGAGGTTCCGGACCGCGGACCGTCTCAGGAGGTTCCCGGACCGCGGACCGTCGTTGGAGGTTCCGGACTGTGGACCGTCGTTGGAGGTTCCGGACTGGGAACTGTCGCTGGAAGCTCTGGACTGGGAACTGTCGCCGGAAGCTCTGGACTGGGAACTGTCGCCGAAAGCTCTGGACTGGGAACTGTCGCCGGAAGCTCTGGACTGGGAACTGTCGCCGGAAGCTCTGGACTGGGAACTGTCGCCGGAAGCTTGGTGCGTGGGGCCGGCGCTGGTGGTACCGGGCTGGTGACACGCACCTCAGGACGAGCGCGAGGAGCAGGCACAGGACGTACTGGACTGTGAAGGTGCACTGGAGGCCTGATGCGTGGGACCGGTACAGTTGGCACCGGGCTGATGGCACGCACCTCAAGGTGAGTGCGGGGAGGAGGCACAGGACATACTGGGCTGTGAAGGCGTACTGGAGACACAGTATGTATGGCCGGCGCAGGATATACTGGGCCGTGGAGGCGCACTGGAGGTCTGGAGCGTAGAGCTGGCACAATGCGTCCTGGCTGGATGCTCACTTTAGCCCGGCAAGTGTGAGGCGCTGGCACAGGACGCACTGGGCTGTGAAGGCACACTGGCGACACAGTGGGTAGAGCCGGCGCAGGATATCCTGGACCGAGGAGGCGCACTGGAGACCAGGAGCGCTGAGCCGGCACAACCCGTCCTGGCTGGATGCTCACGAGGAGCTGGCACAGAACGCACCGGGCTGTGGATGCGCACTGGAGACACATTGCGTATCTCCGCAAAACATGGTGCCTGACTGGTCCCACGCTCCTCACGGCGACTGTCTTGCTCCAGACACCAAACCATCCACTCTACCTCATCACTCCCCTCAACTATCTCACAATACTCCTCGCTCAGTCTATCCCAATATTCCTCTTCGCTCTCAGACTTGCCCCTCGGCTTCGCCGACCAACCCGTGTGTCCCCCCCAAAAATTGTTTTGGGACTGCCTCTCGGGCTTCCGTCGTGGTCGTGAACTTTGGAGTCGCCGTTGATCCTCCTTTCTCTCCCGGGCCCAGGATGTCTGCTCCTCCTGGCCACGCTGCTTGGTGGGATCTTCTGTTACGATCGTTATAAGGAGTGGACCAAGATGCAGCGTGGTATGTTTCAATCCTTTATTTGGAAGAGAAACTAAAAGAACAAAAACAATAAAGCGAATAAACGAAACGTGAAGCTCAGAGTAGTGCTCACAGGCAACTATACCTAGACAAGATCCCACAAAATACAATGGGGAAATGGCTACCAAAATATGATCCCCAATCAGAGACAACGATAAACAGCTGCCTCTGATTGGGAACCATACCAGGCCAGCATAGACATATAATTCCCCTAGATAACCCACCCTTAATCACACCCGACCTAACCAACATAGAGAATAAACAGCTCTTTATGGTCAGGGTGTGACAATAATAGGAAGTTTGCCAACATGGATTGCATGTTGGTAAAGAGATATATGAAGGAATTTGGGGGGGGTGGGCTTATATTTAAAAAAAATGTTTTTCCTGCTTTCTCATTATTGTTTATCTATTTATACATGTCTAATCTTCTGTCTGCAATCCTGGCTCAGCTTTTTAATATTTTTGCAAGTCATCTTGATGTAGGAAAACATCATGATGACTGTATACCTTAAAGTCAAATATTTTAGTGTGATTCACTTGAAAAATTTGAACCTTCACCTATGTTATTCCTCAATTGAATTGTATTTTTGTCAGAATGTCAAAAGACTGAAGGAGGAGACCAGCTTCCTTGAAGATAAGTGGGCAGAGCTGGACATAAACGAAGCTATGCTTCAGGAATGGGTTGCTGAGGTCCAGCAGTGGCCTGAAAGTATGTTAGGTTCTGAACAAATAGAGCAAAAACTCAAATGGACAACCAGAAAAATCTCAAACCAAGTTTATTCAACCCACAAACATATATTTATACCTTCCAACTAGGCGGAGTCACCGCCTTGCATGTCTAAGATCCTTCTCTGTTGTTAGGCAGAAACACAGTATGTTCCTCTTACTGGTATTGTCATGGCCTGCTTAAGTCTAGGACTCTCATGGGCGTGGAAGTGTGTGTGTATGGGATAGGACTGTAGTCAGATGGTTTTCGGGTGAGCCCCTATGGCCCACCCCGAAAACCATCTGACTACAGTCCTATCCCATACTGTGTTTCCAACAGGTTCTAATTTTTCAAGTGAATCATACTAAAATATTTGATTTTAAGCAGTGTCTTCTCTCTTCAACTGCTGACATTATCTCGAGTTGAGTTCCATTTCCCTCATTGTCCTAGTTCCTCAGCATCTGGCGTGCCTTATCAGGAAGTGAAACTAGACTGCTCCCCTTTGTCTTCTTCCTTAGAAATATCAATATTCAGCAGAATATTAATATTTGAACAGAAAATGTAATTTCTTCACTTCCCCTTGCCTCACTCAGTAACTTTCCATGAAACTTTCCTATTAACTCTCAATTGTCCCCTAACATATACATTTCTTATACATGTAAAGTCATCAATACATTCTAATATGATGACAGGAATAAGTATATTTCAAGCCAGAATCCAACAGGTAGAAAATTGAATGTTTCTCTGTCTCTCAACTTCATAATTGTATTGATGTCAGTGGAGTCATGTTTGTAACTTGCCCTATGTTTGACAGCCAACCTTCAGGATAGTCAGACAGGGCATCTCCAGAAGAATATTGAGGGGCTTTACCTCATTGTGAAACAGAGGAAACACTACCTCTACCGTTTGACAGGTAAGCCCCAACAACAATATGACCTCAAACACATTATAAATCAAGCAGTAAAACTGATTTGTGAAAGAAAATGCATTAGTCATTCACAAATCAGTGCCTCTAAAGTAGCTCTGTAACCTATTGTCATGTAATATATCTGAATCTACAGTCAGTCTAATCAGCCCTTTTTATTCAGACGGCAACAAGAGAAGGCATCAGATTCTGAGAAAAATTGTTGAGGACAAGGCAGCCTTGACAACTGCCATTGTTCAACTTCCCACGCAGTAGGCAGAGTTTAGGCTCCCCACAGTGGATGAGCTGTTCAATACTGACAACTTTGTGTGGCCATGGGAGAGACCTGGCACCAGTAAGTATATGATAACAGAAGGTACAGTATCTATTGTGACTGAAATTTTACCTTCAGTGTAGGCTGCAATCATTGCTGTTGTTCTACTATATACCTCTGTGAGTTTACATCTCACAGGCAACAGCCATCTTGCAATCAAAAAGGCAATCTTGGACAGACTGATGTTGGTGAACAGACTGCAGGAGGAAGAGAGGATCCTGGTGCAGGAGATGAAGAGGCACTGGGGAGCCTACAAAGAGCAGCGGGAACTCTGGAGGCACTGTCCCTACAGCTGCAAGATCAGAGTAAGTTGATGTTTATGCTATTTTTGGACTGAACTTTTTGTCCTGCTTTACAAATACCCTCCACAGTATTTTGTGTAGTGGAATTGTAAATAATGTACTGCTTTACATATGACTTTTAGGCAATGCATTGGAGTTGTCAGAGGGAGGAATGGCCTTCTCTTCCTCCTGAAGAGAACATTGAGTGAACCGACACAAGACCAAGCCAACACCAGGAACACCTACCACAAGCTGATTCTGGGAGAAGGGGCTATTTTTGATGACTCTGATGTAAATTAAAACTCAGATGAAGATAGAAGTCCTATTGCTGAGAGCTCAGATGACGACTGCTATGCTTTCTGAAATCATACACAACTTCTGCCTCTTTCTCTCGGTCTCGCTCTCTCCCGCAGGAGAGGGAAAGGCCGCCACCACCTCCCTCATTAGCAGCCTGGGTTCCGACATTGACCCCTGACCCCTCACTTTCTGAACGCATCCAGGGAAATGTAATTTGCCTGATGATGTGCTAGTGGAGATTTGTTGCCATGTTTCCTCTCCTCACCACCTCTCCTTCCGGTCCTAGACTATGGCGACATCATCAGCAACTCAGAATGTTGGTTGAGGATCTCTTTACGGAGGAATGTGGTTGTTCTTCATGATTAAAAATATCTGTATATTTTCTATGCTGCTGGGATTGTGATTTTTTTTGTGTCATTTTGAGTTGCAAAGAGTCCTGGTCTCAATGGGACTGCTAAAATAAATGAATAAAGTAAAGGTCTTGATAAATAAATGCATTAAGCACTAACAGCTCTGTGTGTGTGTGTGTGTGTGTGTGTGTGTGTGTGTGTGTGTGTGTGTGTGTGTGTGTGTGTGTGTGTGTGTGTGTGTGTGTGTGTGTGTGTGTGTGTGTTTCAGTTTATGACATAGTATGAATTAATTGTTTTGACGTAATAAAAAGTGTTGGTGCCGCATGCTGTAAGCTATTGCTGCCCCTTGCGGCATTGTAAGTACAACATCACCTTTCTAAAATGTCACTTGCCAAATCTAACTATAGCCTATCACTTGTTTTTATGTTTGACTTTATATCAGTTAACGGTGTATCAATGAAAATCTGATGTTGAGTGGAATGTACTGTTGCCCAATCCATATACTTCAGCAGTACATTGTGCCCTACACCATCATTTCAAATGGTAGGACATGTGTCCTGTTAAAGCTTACTGCTGATGAAGGACAATAACGTATGCCTATTTAAAGCAGCATATGATTTGATAGTTGTTTTATCAAAATTAATTTATGTCAATTAATATATTCATGGTATAAAAAAACAGAATTTGACAGTATACAGTTCACAAACTATAGCCTACTAAGATAGGCACCTGGCACAATGCTGGTTGATATAGGTTATGAGCAGTGGATTGGTCTGAACAACTTTAGTAGCCCTAGTGATTTTTTTGTGAGTAATGAGAAAACAATCATCAAAAGTGATGGGAATATTGCATTTTGAAAAGCAAATACTTAGATTGAATATGTAGGCAAGTTCCCACATCAGTGGACCTGCGTGAGGGGTGTCATGAAGAATTAGAGCGTTTTGAAAGGGCTGTTACAGTGTTTCACTATTTAGGTCACGCAGGGCTCCTGTTACCATTTTTAACAGGGAACAACTTATTGGGTTATAGCTTATTATATTGCCAACTGAACTTCAAATAGGCTACGCAATACAGGGCTATTATAGGCCTATGCGATAATAAGGCCATCTTCATAGAGCAGTTAATTACAGGCCTATAATAGGTTAAGTGTAGCTATAGATTAAAATACATATAGGCCTACTTGTATATCATCATAGCTTATATGCTGTATATATAGCCTACCATGCTATTATGTTTATTACCTTACGTGCATTCTTTCTGTAGGCTACCACTGCATCATATTGACATGCGGCATGATTTGCAACAGGTACATTTATCTGCTTGGGTTAACAGAGGGATGCTACTTAACAGAGGGATATGAAGGTGAAAGCCAAATCATGGCAAAGCTGTTCTATTTGGATAGAAAGTGAGAATTCCATGCATAATTGTCTTGCTTATCAGAAATATGCTGTGCCGAAAACCATGGCAAAATAGGTGCGGTTATGGCCATTATGTGAAGAATGGGTATAGGGGTTGAATGGCCATATAAAATGTTTAAATACTACATTTTCGAGGTTCTCAAGGCTACAATATCAATATAAAACAGTATTTATTTACATTTATATACATACACTTGTTTTCTGCCATGAAGCTCCATACACCCCTACAAAACCTTCTATTTTAACAAGCCGTGTCTGGTCATGGAATCCATCAAAATAAAGAAAGTCGCACACTCCATGTATAATCTCCCAGCAATTTAATGGGTATTTACCAACGTTTCGGCATCACTGTGCCTTCCTCAGGTCATGGAATCCAAACAATTATATTTTTGTTTTTTTGTAGCTCAGACTTGTGGCTTGGCACAAAATACATTTGGGATAAATCAGACATATTTGTGCAATCCCATACCCCTGGTGGCCATGGGGTGCTCAGTAGGACCCCCCAAATGTGCAATTTCTCCAAACTTTAATGATTTGTATGTCAAAAACAGATTAACATATCCGAACAATATTTGACATGAAGGTTAACTAAGGGATCCTAATCATGAGGCTCCCACATTTCAAACTTAAATATTAAGGACTGAAACACACAGAAAGTGCACCATTTTAAATGTATGTATGTTTTAATGAAGGTATCAATTTACAGGCATATTATAATGATATTGGCGAATATATTGATAAGAATAATTTTTGGGTTTAATTTATTTTTTAATATAACATTTTAAATTACAATACAATACAAACATAAGACATCACTACATGTTTAACCGATGTGAAATGGCTAGCTAGTTAGCGGTGGTGCGCGCTAATAGTGTTTCAATCGGTGACGTCACACGCTCTGAGACCTGAAGTAGTTGTTCCCCTTGCACTGCAAGGGCCGCGGTTTTTGTGGCGCGATGGGTAAAGATGCTTCGTGGGTGTCAGTTGTTAATGTGTGCAGAGGGTCCCTGGTCGGGGCGAGGGACGGACGAAAGTTAAACTGATTCATTTGCATATTTTTTCTGAATAAACATAAAATAGCATTAAAAGTAAAAAAAATACTTTCAAAGTTAAAGTTCCTAAAACAAAATACATTTTAAAAAGATAAAAAGCCAGGGTTTACAGTTGCATAAACTTATGATAGAGTTGTAAGAACACAGTGGGGTTTTTTATTGACTAATTATAGAGATTTTATTAGATATTGGATTTCAAGTAAAAAATATATTGCATTTAGTGACAGATTTCAAATATTTGTTTTTGTGTATATACAATTTACCAGAGAGAATTAAGAAATGAACGACTAACTCAGTGATTTTGTTTTAATTTAAATGATGACATTACATCTTTCATTGTAAATGCATGGGTCTTATTGATTAAATAAAAAATGTAAATACTTAACTCGCTCCAAACTAACTTCACAGTCACACATAAAAAATGTGTATAATAGTTTCTCCTTCTTTATCACAGAAAAGGCATATGTCCTCTAAATCCATGAATTAAGACAAGGCTATATATTGTGCAAGATTTTAAAGTGAATTTATTTTACTTTATTTTATATACACAATTTGTGAGGGAGCAACCAAGCATTCTTCCATTCAATTTCAGTAATATGAGCGTTCCAGAAGAATTTCCCTCTAGGAGAGATCTTGTTCTTGTTATGAATGTTTATTACATTTCTTATCCAGCAGGGGGAACCTTCTAACCTTCTATAAATTGTGCATCTATCGTGACATGTTCGCCAAAACACAAATGAGATTTCATTAATTGAGTAAGTCCTGAAGATATTTCTTTCCATATATAATTAAATTCTTTATAATGTATTGGGAAGTTATATGTTTCTAAGAACTTTCTATAAGAGAGTATATTTCCATCTTTATCAAATAAATCAAGCACAAATATAATATGTATTTCGAACCACTTAGGAAAGAACAGAGACTTGTTCAGAGGATCACATGATACTCTTCCTACAAAGGAGTATCAACGTCAGGCGACGTAACCGTACCGGAAGAACCCAGCAGTGACCCAAAATACGAAGAGAGAGAGATGTCTGTTCGAACTTTGAAGTGCATGTTTACCATTCTCCCTCTTTTACAATTTATTTCCTCTAATTGGAATAATACAAACAATTGCGAGCTTTACTAGCAAACGTCGCTGTTGCCATAAATACGGGGACCTGTTCAGCAGGGCTCAACTTTACATAGTCAATTGTGTTAGAGGTACAAACTATAACAACACTTCAATATTGACCAGGAACATACCGGTTAAGTATGACATGTATCGCCTGAAAATGAATGTATGCCCTATATATATTTTAGCAGTTTATTGACCTGAGAATTGTTGATGTTACTGAACTAAATCTTAATTTTACTCTGGAGTTTATTTTGGTCGCCACAGAATTGGGGAAATCTGATTTTCTTTTTTTTGTTGGCCCCTTATGTGTGGAACAATACACAGAATTCCTAGAAATTAGATATTCTGGTGCCTTAAATGATTGATTAGAGACTTTGTTACAGAATGTGATTGCTTTTCTTAAATATGTTTAATGTGTATTATGTGTTCTATTACAGTGTGTTTTATTTGCAGAGTCCCACCTATTTTGAGCGCCACATTTTTATGCAAAAAAATACGTTTTTGGGGGGGGGCTTGCCTGTTATGTATATTATTTTGACATTAATACGTATCACATATCAGTTTGCAAACAATGTTAAAAAGTATATATATCATTGAGTTCTTAAAGCTGCATACAAACATGGTCTCTTTTTTTCTTTTCTTAAGGCAGCTCCAAAATGCAGGTGTTTCAGCCGTGGTGGTGGTGGTGGTGCCTAGCGAGCAGAAAATACAGAGCGTTGCGCCATGATTGGCTCAGTGTTCTGTCATTCATGGGGACACTACATCACAGCCAAGTCTAAGGGTAGAGCTAGAAAATTCTAGCCCCTTGGGTGCTGGCATAGAGTTACATTAGAAGTGCCCATCCAAGAAGGCTCAAGGTCATTGGCCACAGTAGCTTTGATTGGACTGAACATGTCAACATCATACTTTCAAAATCTTAGCTAGCTGTCACCATGAATCAAGTAGACAATCTACTGGCAAATTATTTTTAATCATTGTCATATGAAGAGAAATAATGAAGAGAAATTATCGATAAAACGTATCGGTGCTCATCTGCCATTGGACATAAACATTACACAACAAGTTGAAAATCGCAAATTCAACAATGAGTGGTTTGGAAGGAATCAGTGACAGTGGCTAACTCTGCAAGAATTGCAAAACAGTCACTAGCCTGCTATTCAGTGGAGTGGCTGTGTGGCCCCAAATCTGGCATTAAGGGGCTATTATCCAATTTAAAATGATGAACATTCAACATTGGCCATGCTGTCAATGAAGCATGATTTGTGCCTCACTCAAAACAACTGTTAACTCGGAACTGCAATAACTTGACATCAGTGTGTTCAAGACAACTGGGAAGTCGGGAATAAACGAGCTCCAACTGGGAAAATACGTATTGAACGGTCATTCAACTCGGAATTGTAAATCCGGCTTCTTTCATGATTCAACCCTGTTTTTTCCCCGAGTTCCCAGTTGTTTTGAAAGCACCATAAATCCAGAGAATGCCACACTTCGATGACAAAATTTGCCCACGAAGGACCGCTGCGCCACCTTCTTGTTCAAGTGAGCACAGCACAACAAGGTGAGTCCAAAAATGTATTGTATGCTGCTACATAAATTATGTAATATGCCAGTGAGATATGTATACTGTAGCTAAGAAAGTAATACTAAGTGTATGTTGTGTAGTAAGATGTTATTAGCCCTTGTGCCTCACCCTAATCATTTGGTCTATTTACCCCTCTTAATTTCACCTACTGTTCTGACTTGGTAGTGCACATGTAGCCTATAACCTGTTTTAGAGAAAGTTAATAATCAAATATTGTATGAGCTTCAAAAATGTATTGTATGCTGCTACATAAATTATGTAATATGCCAGTGAGATATGTATACTGTAGCTAAGAAAGTAATACTAAGTGTATGTTGTGTAGTAAGATGTTATTAGCCCTTGTGCCTCACCCTAATCATTTGGTCTATTTACCCCTCTTAATTTCACCTACTGTTCTGACTTGGTAGTGCACATGTAGCCTATAACCTGTTTTAGAGAAAGTTAATAATCAAATATTGTATGAGCTTCATTGTCTGCTTATAGGCCCCCTTTATTTATCCTACGGTTCTGACTTGGTGTACATGGAGAACACTAAGAACGGCACAAGTTCTGAATTCTGTTGCTGTACATTTCTAAAGTGCTTAACAAATAGTTATATTGACTGTCCGTCCTAGCTCGTTTATTAATTCCTTAATCGAAATTATGGATTGCCTCTTATCCGCTTGTCGTCTCCTTGTGCCATAGTTTATACATCTCAATTGTCATTAGAAACTATATTTGTTTAAGCAAGTCAGCCATATCGGCTATGTTTTTTTTAAAGGCAGTAAATGAGGCTGAACTGTTTCGCTGGCAGACGAGGATCCGCTGATAGCCAGGTGTGGCAGTGGTAAGATGTTGGGACTGCTTTTGGGACAGCTTTATGTAGGCCCTAACAGTTTGTGGTCACCGGTATAGCGCAATTAATATATTTTTTAGTGGTGTAGTGGCTTTGCTGGCATGAATCCCACTTTTTTTTTCCCCACCAAGATTTACATGCTAAAATCACCACTGTTTATTTGTAATGCATATGTAGGGCTGTTGTGTTTAATCTATGTACTGGGTTTTATTTGTAAATGTATACAGGGCTCTCTTGTAAAATATTTGTATCTCAATGTGGCTCCCTGTTTAAATAAAGGTTAATAAAAATATTAAATTCTGCTAGGCCTAACCCTGATTGCAGACTAACTTTGATATTAGGCCTACACATGTAATATTGATAAAACAATATTAATTGGGTAGATTATAATAACTGTAGTGTCATGGAGACACCCCTTGTTGTCCTGTTCTCATTGCATATTGACAGGCTACATGTATGCCATCTACCATTGTGTCCTCCTGGCTCTTCCAACTGCCGTATCTGCTGCTTTCCTGATTCATCGTACAACTTGTAGATCTGTCATACTGCATGTAGATGTTTATGCCATTAAACAATACTCTAGGATTATTTTGGATCCTAATAATTAAATACCTTCATAAAGCACAGACCACACATTGGAAACTGAAGAGGATTTATTATATGGAGATAAGTGGGGGAGTAGATAGAAAAAGAATGAGAGAGCTCCTTCATGTCTATAGGAACAAGAGTGTGCTTTAGGAGATGGTAGGTAGGTGGACCCTGGTGCTCTGCCATTTTCTGCCACTGCAATGAAACAAACAACAAAATGAACAAACCACATCAAGATAGGTCAAATGGAAGAATTAAAAAAAATACTTTTGTGGTTGAATTTTTTTCTTACTTAGATGCTTCTGTGTTTTGGGACACTTGTGCATATGGCAGAGGTGGGGTGAATGCACAGATGGATGGGTGAGGGGAAGAGACTAATTTGGGATTCAGCAAGAATTGAATCGTGGACCTAGTTGCAGTGCTTGATTTGGACTAAAATAGGTGCTGATACTCATTTTGGGTGCTGGTACTGTTAACATTTAGTTGCAGGAACTCCACAATACTTTTGAGCTAATATTCTATAGGAGGAACAGGAGCTCAAGCAGTAGTAAATCTGAGGTGCCTGTACTCAGCTGCGGTGAGCTCCAACCCAAGTCAAGCATTGCATATGTCCCAATAGATAGTAATAGTGACAGAACTCTGGCATAGCAGCCTACTTACCAGGAGCATGGCTTCCATCGGATTAACCCTGCCCCTTTATGAACAGAATAAAAGAAAAAATAGTTTTTGCAATCGCTTGCTTTGTGGTTGTGTAATTTACAACACCTTTTACTAAATTAAAAAATGTACTCAATTGGATGATGGAATTGACTATACTGACTACCTCCTTGAAAATAACTAGGCACAGGTCAAGTAGAGGTGACATATATTATTACTGTTTACATAAAATCAAACAATTTCACCTGTTTTACCTGTTTATTGCATAATAACATTCTTCCCTTCCCTGTTCTTCTTTTAGATTCTGTTCTAACTAACCACCATAACTCTGGATTTCACCACTGTCCATACAGAGTTATTATCCTTGCATTTTGAAATATGAAAGAAAGAAAAAAATACTTTATTTCAGTCATCATTAATTTTATTCTTACACCTGATAGAATGGTCATGTATTTTAGTCGTTGCCTAAAACATATCAATTACATGCTGTTGATAACTTAGTCGACTTTCACTGTCATTGCTGGTACACTAATAAACAACTAAGATAATGTGCTGTACTATAGAGATGGCAGCCCAGACTGACCTTGTAGACAGTGGAGACAAAGAAAATAGACCTATCTTTAATTTGTCACTGACTATGTACCTTTGCACTTATTAGGTTTCTGTCTTTTCTGGCTCTCAGCAGTGCCAGTGTCCTCCTCCATGGTCAAAATGGACCCCTGCATCTCTTCCACTGTGAACTTCAATCTGAATGAACACCCACAGACATGATTGGTAGTGAAACTCTTAGATGGCACATACTCATTATTTGCTGGTCCAAATTCACTCCCTACCCCTCCTTGTCCCTGACTTAACCTGTATATTTTTCTTAAGGGTCTGGATAGGTATAATCAGGAAGGTGGTGGAGCTTACACCATATTGCTTACACCTTTCACATATAGAAAAATTGAAGGCTTAGGGCCAAGGGAAAGAGTCAGGCAGTGTACTGGGACCGACTGATTCGCTATGGGTAAAGCCCAAATCACACTGGAGCCTTTTTTATATGTGCGCGAACAAGCATGTTCACGCAGGAAAGAGAATTTATGGGAGTCAATGAGAGAAAACAGGTATGAGTGTCAAAGGCATCACAAGTATATATAAAGTCAAATTAGAAGCTATTTTTCCACACGGCGCAATGCTGGTAAAATGATCTGATATAGTCTCAGAAAATAGACTGTGCATTGTTACTGAGTCTGGAATTGTGAAGTGCAGGTTAGCGTTCAGTTAAAGTGTATTTTTATTCTGTAAATAAGTTTACCTGTAAGCCAATATTATATATAGACTAGTGCTTATGAAGCAATATGATTGTACAGTTCAAACGAAGTGGTTCAAATGAATCAAATCTGGTTTAGAGATTGAGTGGTGTAACGTATATGCTGGGAGTCAGGAAGCAGGTGCAGAAAGTAAGTTTAATGATAAGAAGAAGCAGATTAACAAAACAGAAGGTTGTGCAGACAGGCATCCAAGTCTCTCATTAAGTATGTACTATATGTACAAATAAGCACAATGTTTTTGCCATAAGTTTGTGCTATTAGTACATAAAAACATTGTGTTAATTTGTACATAATTACAGTGGCTTTCGAAAGTATTCACCCCCTTGGCATTTTTCCTATTTTGTTGCCTTACAACCTGGAATTAAATTGGATAATTTTTTATACAACATGCCTACCACTTTGAAGATGCAAAATATGTTTTATTGTGAAACAAACAAGACATAAGACAAAAAAACTGAAAACTTGAGCATGCATAACTATCCCCCCCCAAAGTCAATACTTTGTAGAGACACCTTTTGCAGCAATTACAGGTCTCTTCGGGTATGTCTCTATAAGGTTGGCACATCTAGCCACTGGGATTTGTGCCCATTCTTCAATGCAAAACTGCTCCAGCTCCTTCAAGTTGGATGGGTTCCGCTGGTGTACAGCAATCTTTAAGTCATACCACAGATTCTCAATTGGATTGAGGTCTGGGCTTTTGACAAGGCCATTCCAAGACACTTAAAAATGTTTCCCCTTAAACCACTCGAGTGTTGCTTTAGCAGTATGCTTAGGGTCATTGTCCTGCTCGAAGGTGAACCTCATTCCCAGTCTCAAATCTCTGGAAGACAAACAGATTTCCCCTCAAGAATTTCCCTGTATTTAGCACCATCAATCATTCCTTAAATTCTGACCAATTTCCCAGTCCCTGCCGATGAAGAACATCCCCACAGCATGATGCTGCCACCACCATGCTTCACTGTGGGGATGGTGTTCTCGGGGTGATGGTAAGTGTTGGGTTTGCGCCAGACATAGCATTTTCCTTGATGGCCAAAAAGCTCAATTTTAGTCTCATCTGACCAGAGTACCTTCTATATGTTTGGGGAGTCTCCCACATGCCTTTTGGCAAACACCAAACGTATTTGCTTAATTTTTTATTTAAGCAATGGCTTTTTTTCTGACCATTCTTCCATAAATCCTAGCTCTGTGGAATGTACGGCTTAAAGTGGTCCTATTGACAGATACTCCAATCTCCGCTGTGGAGCTTTGCAGCTCCTTCAGGATTATCTTTGGTGTCTTTGTTGCCTCTCTGATTAATGCCCTCCTTGCCTGGTCCATGAGTTTTGGTGGGCGGCCCTTTCTTGGCAGGTTTGATGTGGTTCCATATTCTTTCAATGTTTTAATAATGGATTTAATGGTGCTCCGTGGGATGTTCAAAGTTTCGGATATTTTTTTATAACCCAACCCTGATCTGTACTTCTCCACAATATTGTCCCTGACCTGTTTGGAGAGCTCCTTGGTCTTCATGGTGCCGCTTGCTTGGTGGTGCCCCTTGCTTAGTGATGTTGCAGACTCTGGGCTTTCAGAACAGGTGTATATATACTGAGATCATGTGACACAAATAAAGTCCACCTGTATACAATCTAACTAATTATGTGACTTCTGAAGGTAATTGGTTGCATCAGATCTTATTTAGGGGCTTCATAGCAAAGGGGGGAATACATATGCACACCACTTTTCCGTAAAAAAAAAAAAAGTATTTTTTTTAAACAAGTAATTTTTTTCACTTCACCAATTTTGACTATTTTGTGTATGTCCATTACATGAAATCCAAATAAAAATCCATTTAAATTACAGGTTGTAATGCAACAAACTAGGAAAAATTGCCAAGGGGGATGAATACTTTTGCAAGGCACTGTAAATGAGAGACTGGGTTACAACCACCCCAGACCCGGCCTTAGTCGGCAGAATCACCGGACAGAGTAGCACTATCAGTCCAAGCAACTGATGCCAACTACTTCACGGATTTTAGTGTGTCATTTTCTGTCCACTTACCTTTAACTTACTTGGGGCAGAGTTCTACTACTTTAGGTTGAAATTTGACAATATATTTCTGATAAAAATGTACAATTAAAAAGATTGTACATTTTTATCAGAAATATATTGTCTAATGTCAACCTAATCTCCTTTTCATCCCTGCATCAAATGACCTAACACCTTTTCTGAATGTCAACAAGACTTATCCCCCTCACTAACATGCTGACCAGACAGCTCGTCCGCGTGCGCATGTTGATTTTGTCCACCCAGACCAGACGTGATCAGGACATGCAGGTTGAAATATCAAAATGAACTCTGAACCAACTATATTAATTTGGGGACAGGTTGAAAAACATTGCTAGCTAATTTGTTTTGGGATATAAACATTGGGTTGTTATTTTACCTGAAATGCACATGTTCCTCTACTACGACAATTAATCCAGAGATAAAAGGGTAAAAATGTGTTTCTAGCAATCTCTCCTCCTTCATGCCTCTTCTTCTTTGGACTTCATATGGAGGTTGGCAACCAACTTTAAGGTGCATTACCACTACCGACTGGAGTGTGGACCCTAGTTCATCTTTTCAATCAATCATGCTCCTAAAAACCAATGAGGAGATGGGAGAGGCGGGACTTGCAGCGCATCAAGGGTCACAATTTGAACAAAGTTATATTTTAGCACCTGGCTAGCAGATGCTTGTTGATGCGCGTGAGCAGTGTAGGTGCAATGATTGAATAACTTGTATGTACATTTATTTTGTAACGCTTGCGCACATGAAGCGAGCAGTGTGGTCAGCATGTTACAACAATTCTGTTATTGTTATTAGAGTGCTGAAAAGAACCTCAAGAATGTTGGTGATGACGTTGTGCTCCACCTGCTTGACGATACACCATTTTTCAAAAGTTCAACTCCTGTTTATTTTACTCGTTGTGATTGCATAAAGTTGTTACAACTGTCCAGTTTTCAAACACACCACATTCTCCTCTTCTCAATTTGGAATTGACGCGAATCATCTCAAAACTTTGTAGTTTTATTCTAGCTTTCATTCTGCTTACATCTTGCACACCTTGGAAACTAGCACCGCCTTTACATGTCTGTTTGCAAGCAGCCAAGTAGTCAAACCAGTCCGAATATTTAGAACATCACCTCTGCAAGACGTTCACAGGTAAAACGAACTATTGTTGTATACATTAAAAATAGATTTGATGTGATGAGATTTCTTTCCAAATTTACATTCATAATGCAGACATATTTTTTAAACAAAAGTTAGTCATATTTAATTCACATGTATTAATTAACTAACACAACAACAATTAATATGCCTATACTCCATTTCTACAGAAGTAAACTCATCAGCTGTAGTTGTACATAGTCATGGATTTTGAACCTGGCCGTGGAGACAATAATGGAAACCTTAAGCCTGGTAATAACATTCACACAATAGTGACTTAAATACCTATTTCTAATGAAATACAGGTTGGTTGGGCAAATAATCTTTGTAAATGTCATGTATCCTGTTCACCTACATAGTTATATTTTAAGAGGCCTATGATGTGAAATGCATATACAGTGCCTTCAGAAAGTATTCAGATTCCTTTTGTTAGGTTACAGCCTTGTTCTAAAAAAAAAAAAAAAAGATATACATATTTTTCCCTCATCAATCTACACACAATACCCCATAATGACAAAGCAAAAACAGGTTTTTAGAAATGTTTGCTAATTTATTAAAATCAACAGAAATGCGACATTTACATAAGTATTCAGACCCTTTACTCAGTACTTTGTTGAAGCACCTTTGGCAGCAATTACAGCCTCGAGTTTTCTTGGGTATGATGCTACAAGCTTTGCACACCTGTATTTGGGGAGTTTCTCCCATTCTTCTCTGCAGATCCTCTCAAGCTGTCAGGTTGGATGGGGAGCGTTGCTGCACAGCTATTTTCAGGTCTCTCCAGAGATGTTCGATCAGGTTCAAGTCCGGACTCTGGCTGGGCCACTCAAGGACATTCAGAGACTTGTCCCAAAGCCACTCTTGCGTTGTCTTGGCTGTGTGCTTAAGGTCGTTGTCTTGTTGAAAGGTGACATTTGTCCCAGTCTGAGATCTTTAGCACTCTGGAGCAGGTTTTCATCAAGGATCTCTCTGTACTTTGCTCCGTTCATCTTTGCCACAATCCTGACTAGTCTCCCACTCCCTGCCGCTGAAAAACATCCCTACAGCATGATGCTGCCACCACCATGATTCAACGTAGGGATGGTGTCAGGTTTCCTCCAGACGTGACGCTTGGCATTCAGGCCAAAGAGTTCAAGCCTGGTTTCATCAAACCAGAGAATCTTGTTTATCATGGTTTGTTTCTTTATGTGCCCTTTGGCAAATTCCAAGCGGGCTGTCATGTGCCTTTTACTGAGGAGTGACTTCCGTCTGGCCACTCTACCATAAAGGCCTGATTGGTGGAGTGCTGCAGAGATGGTTGTCCTTCTGGAAGGTTTCTCCCATCTCCACAGAGTGACCATCAGGTTCTTGGTCACCTCACTGACCAAGGCCCTTTTCCCCAGATTGCTCAGTTTGGCCAGGCGGACAGCCAGCTCTAGGAAGAGTCTTGGTGGTTCCAAACTCCATTTAAGAATGATGGAGGCCACCGTGTTCTTTGGGACCTTCAATGCTGCAGAAATCTTTTGGTACCCTTCCCCAGATCTGTGCCTCGACACAATCCTGTCTCTGAGCTCTATGGACAATTCCTTCGACCTCATGGCTTGTTCTTTGCTCTGATATGCACTGTCAACTGTGAGACCTTATATAGACAGGTGTGCGCCTTTCCAAATCATGTCCAATCTATTCAATTTACCACAGGCAGACTCCAATCAAGTTGTAGAAACATATCAAGGAGGATCGATGGAAACTGGATGCACTTGAGCTCAATTTTGAGTCTCATAGCAAAGTGTCTGAATACTTATGTAAATAAGGTATTTCTTTATTTTATTTTTATAAATGAGAAAAACTGTTTTCACTTGATCATTATGAGGTATTGTGTGTAGATTGCTGAGGATTTTTTTACATTTATTTAATACATTTTAGAATATGGCTGTAATGTAACAAAATATGCAAAAAGTCAAGGGGTCTGAATACTTTTTGAAGGCACTCTGTATATTTTTTACAATAGATTCTAGATCTCTGTATGTATGCAATAGTCCAATGCACTTGTAAATGACATATGATGAATGTCACTGACAAACCTTTACGGTGAAACAGAGCTAAACAACTCTATTGTATTCTGGAACACAGAACCCAAACCCACCAGTCCTGATTCAACAGAGGGTGGCCCAGTGAGTCCCAAACCAAGTAGGCATTCTAACTCTTTTGTATACTGTTGTAAAGTTGACACAATATGTGCATTTCACATATATCTTATGGCATCTGTATTTTCATAATTTCTGTGAAAAGGAAGAATTTGTACACATCTTATTGGCAAATCTTTGAGCATGTATCAAATGCCCTAGGCCTGGACTGATCTCTCTCTCTCCCTCTCTATCTGTTCATTCTTCCATTCTAGGAAAGATTGTAGCCTTCACAGCCAAACTAAACATTTGTGACAGCTACCCAACTCACAGCAGTATCCTGAAGTTTGCCAACGTCCTGGTCAATGAGGGAGACGGCTATACTACTCATACAGGGAAATTCAACTGCCCGCTGGCTGGCTTGTACCACTTCACATTGCATATGTCCACCTACGGCCGCACCCAGTGTAGTATCTTAAAGAATGGCCAGCGGGTTGTCTCAGCATACCACACCAGCCTGCCAAACAAGTGTTGCCAGGTAGTCAGCATTGGTAGTGTGATTGAGCTCACTGAAGGAGACCAGGTTTGGGTTCATCTGTGGGGACCTACAAGACATGACATTTTTGCTACTGAAGACAATGACACTGTGTTTGTTGGGTTTCTTTTGGCATAATAACTTCATTGCATACTAAGAGGGTGTCCTGGTATGTATTTATTTAGTGCCAATTTACTTGTGTTCAACTCCTCAGTGGTGTAATTAAATTGATAATGCATTTTATCGGTTAAGAACAACGCATTTTTTATATTATGATAATAATAAACACGGAACGACACACGCATGTTGGGTGTCATTTAGTCCTCCACAGCAGGTGGCGCTGCAACTAATAAACTGCCATCGAATTCTCTAACATTTTGTGCGCGTGCGTCTTGTTTTCATCGTGGAAGCGGGAGACAACAACATAGCTAGCCAGAAATTCTGAGTTATTCATTATTTCGTTAATTTTTATTTGTAAACCATTTCAAATGGATATAGAGGGTGGTACATATGAACCAGGATTCGTTGGGATTCGATTTTGTCAAGAATGGTAAGAGCGGATGGTTATAAAGAAGTTCACTTTGAAAGTGTATAACGTTACTGTAGCTAGCTAGCTGCTAGCTAAATACTATTAGTAGCTATGAAATTGAGTCGCAATCCTTATTCTCTCTGACGGTACCAGGATAGTCTAAAATGGTATTAAGTTCTCGAGGTAATTAACGTGTTATATATGAAAATAATGGGTATAATGCCAACCCAGAGATAGTGGGGCACCTGTAGTATCTAGGATAGATAAACGGGTGCATAATGAGTAACGTTATCTGATTAGGATGTCGTGACCTGTAATACCTGAGTAAAGAATTGTGCTTGCTCTGCATAGATACGTGGCTTTAGTCAGCGTAAATTGTGGTTCGCGCAGCATACTTGCTCTTACTATTATCTTTACGGTCAATCACAAGTCTGTCTGATCATTTCGTCTCATTGACTTGAAATCACATGAATCTAGACAATTGACTCAGTCTCACAACATAGATCAGGCGTCTCTGCTTGAGTTTGTTCGTGTTAAAAAAAATAGGAATATTTCATAATTCACATTACGAGTGAGTTCAAAATGTCTTTGTAAAACGTCAAAGTTTTTCTTTTAACAATTTCTGGCCTCTTCCCACAGATATAGGTGACGCTGAAGCATATGGCACTCTTCCAAGTAGGCTGGAAAATAGAACGAGTCAAAATACACCCAAAGCTGAAAAATGACAGAACGTTGGCTAAACTGGAACACTAGCGCAAGCCCATAGCAAATTAATGGAATCGGACATTCACATAGCCTGTTTTGACTGGAGTGACGCTTAGAATTCGTAAACCTAGAATAGTAAATTAGTAAACCTCGATAGTGACAAGTGTATTTGTCTGCATAACGTTGAAGTAGGGAAAAATTGCAACTTTTGACTATTTCTGGTCTAGCGATCGATGACAGCAGAGTACGCTGTCCAACCTTATGTAATTAGAAAGAAGAGATTATCCTGATTAAAATTGTGCCCGACTTGAAAAAATCTAAATATGCACATTGCGAGATATTTGGCGAAATAGACCAGCATGCCTCTCCATGGGAAAACAATGGGGGGGCTCAGCGTTCCAAGGGCAAATGGTATTTCGAGGCTAGCGTTTGATGACAACTGAGTAAGCTACCCAGCCTTACATAATTAGACAGAGGAGATTATCATGTTTTAAAATGGTTCCAAATTGGGGGGAAAATCTAAATATATACATTGTCAGATATTTGGCCAAATAGACAGATATACCTATTTCCCTATAGTAAACAATGGGAAGACCTCAGAGTTCCATGAGTAATTTGTTGTTAATTACATTTTAACTACCAGCAATGTGGGCAGATCTCATTGCCAACAATAGCAAAGCAGGAATTGTGAAGTACAACATTAAGCTGGGAATAGAACATTTGGAAGGCGAGTTGGTGCCACGGTGCTCAATAGAACTAATAGGAGCTGGCAGGGTGAAAAATGCCCTAAATAAGGCCTGTTTTTTTGTGATTACTTCAAAACTACGGAAAGCAGCTGGGACATATGGTAATATTATGAAACTGGGCTCCACGGCAGATGCAATGAGTTAGTTATCAGAAAAAAGCATTGTTACAACATTTCAGGTGTCCAGCCTATACTAAGCAGTATTGCTACTCTGATGCGGGTCTTTTTTAATCTAAGCCCGTAGCGATTTCATATTTCTCCCACTGACCACGGAAAAATAACCAGTTTTGATACAAATCGCCTTTCTTGTCCATGTCGCTAGGCACCGGAATTTGACTGAGAGACATTGCAGGCTCTCCTTCCTCACTCATTTGATCCACTTGTTTGCGTTTATCCGACAGCGATTACATTGTCCTCATACCTTATCCTCTTTTCCGTAGCGCTTGGCTTTGGGTTCATTTCTCTGACCCCATGTTAATATGTGAATAACTCTCGTCGGAGAGTTAGATGAGATGCAAGCATAATCCTTTACTCAGGTGTTACCTGTCACGACATCCTAATCAGACAGTCATAATGCACCTGTTTAGCTATCCTAGATAGGTGCCCCCACTAGCGCCATCTCTGGGTTGTCATTAAGTCCATTATCTTAACACTAGCTAGAATGTTATAACAACATTGTTTCATTCTGTTTTAGCAACAACATGTTGTATCCCAAAGAAGACAAGGAGAATCGAATCCTGCTCTATGCAGTAAGTGTGATGACATTCATATACCCACTGCAAATGGCTTACAGTAGTTAGCTAGTTTCATGCACTGCCTTTATTGGTTTGGAAGTGTTTGAGCATTCAATTGTTGAAACAAGTAAATGCATGAATGTAGTAGCCATTTTTGACTGCTGTGTATCTCAACAGTGCAGGAACTGTGACTATCAACAAGAAGCAGACAACAGCTGCATCTATGTCAACAAGATCACCCACGAAGTTGAGTAAGTGATCCCTATTTTCCACCACTTATTCTCAGACACTGAAATATACATCTGCCATGGGAAATTAAGTCATTTGTCTTATCTTTCTCACCCCTTTCTCTTCTCTCTCTGTCTCTTCTCTCCTCAGTGAGCTGACGCAGATAATTGCAGATGTGTCCCAGGATCCAACGCTTCCCCGGACAGAGGATCACCCCTGCCCAAAGTGAGAGTGGCCAACACTCACACACACTCGAACAAACACTCTCTCTATCTTCCTCCTTTAGCTCTCTGAAATCAGGCAATTTCTCCACACTATTTCAATTCACAAACACCTCTATCAATTCAAAATAACTTCCAAATAAATCTAACATTGATCCCTTTTCTCTCTTTTCAGGTGCGGTCACAAGGAGGCAGTGTTTTTCCAGTCCCACAGTATGAAGGCTGAGGTGCGTTGCTATTTTTTCATTATAGAACATTCCATGTCCCCAAAGAGTTTGCCAAATATAGAAATACTAGAGTCCACTGAGCCAAATGGATACATTAATATGTGGTATATATGAAAGTAACTGCTTTATTTTCTATGTAGGATGCCATGAGGCTGTACTATGTCTGCACGGCCCCTCACTGTGGACACCGCTGGACGGAGTGAAGAAGAGGTCAGATGTATGCATCCACAGCATCTGCTGTCACCCAACAGGCTACTGTGTCTCACTGGTTCACTGTGGCTTAAATCAGAATGACTGATCGTTATGTGGGTCTAAAATACTCTGCCAAATCAGAAACTTTATTAACAGGAATACTAACTTTTTGTGTTAGTTCTTCATCACCTTGTTGGCCTGTACGTCGTGGAACTGCTAAGATTTGTATGGACCACTCAAATCCCATGTATTACCTTGTTGTGGAGGAACACCTAACTGTTGGGACATAGTGTTAATAATGTATTAGCTCTAGTACTTTTTTCAGGTATTTGTCTAATTATTCTTTTTTTGAACAGGGAAAAATAAAAAAAATACAACTTTTGTTAAATGCTTCTGATTTCACTGTTGTATATATTGACACTGTATATATTAAATATTTCCTGAATTACTATGGTTACACGATCCTGTGAACCAATCTCTGTTGCAATGCTTGCCATCCCAAAAGAGCTGAAATAGAGATGGTTAAAAAAAAGTATTGTGTTTTATAACTGGGCATATGAAATGTTCCTCTTTAGTGGTGTGGCTTCGACTTCCCTTTCTTTTCTAGGCCTACCTGTTTGGCCACTGCAGTGTATTTCCCAATGTGTGTATTTTTTCGTTGTTTTTAGACCCACAGAGTTACAGTGTCATTGAGAAACGCATGACTAATGTGATTGGCATGCACGTGAAAGGAAAGTACGCAAAACATGTAATAACCCGCTGGAGAAACAGTCCACGCCCCCTTTAACAATGTGTTGTTAACAACTTGTTCTAAGGAACGTCAAGGAAACTGCCTCTTTTCAATGGCCTCTAGCGACTAAATCAAAAGCAAGTCTGGATAGTATAATACATGGATTTAAGAGTCAATGGTAAGGAAGTACCTATGAGTTCTATCGAAAGGTAATGATTAAGATTTCTGATAATGCTTTGAGATCTAGGAATGATACTTTGTTATGAATGGGTAAACGAAAGTGAATTGTTAGGTCTATAGTTTGGATATGGACCACCACAGATTTACTGTGGTTTGTTAACCATATGCATGCATTTCAGTAGAGGTGGTTACTCGGGAACAGTGGGGAGCAGTAGCCCCTCGATGCCGGGAGACCCTTAAGTGTCCTGCTCAAAGAGTTGTCATACACCACACTGCACTGTTGCACTGCGGGTGCATCCGAGAATGTATGGACCAGCTCATCCACATACAGACAATGCATATGCAGGATAGGAACTTTGATGACATTGGATACAAGTGAGTGACCTCTCCTTTCTTGGTGTTTTATATCATTCATTGTGTCAGGATAATACTATATGCAAATAACTGTTTTCTTGCATTTGCAGCTTTCTTATTGGGGGAGATTGCACAGTGTATGAGGGGCGAGGCTGGGGTGTTGTGGGTGCACATACCAAGGACAATAACCGTGACTCTTTGGGCATTGCCCTCATGGGCAACTTCAACAGTAAGAAACACAATATTGGACTTTTCATCTCCAAGTCATTACAGTGTGTAAGGCATTGGTGCCAATGGGTTTCGCTTCTCTGTTTCAGATGAGAGCCCCAGTCCAGCAGCCCTGTCATCTGTTAAACGGCTCCTGCAGTGTGGGGTTTCCCAGGGGCATTTGCACCCTGGATTTACCCTGCTTGGGCATAGAGACCTGGGGGACACCGAATGTCCTGGGGAGAGACTATATGCTGCACTAAAACATCTAAAATTTCCCTGAACATAACCTCTTCCACAGGCTCAATTGCTACTGGTTCGACAGAGAGAGAGTCGGGTGGTGAAAGAGATTACCCTGAACAGCACACTGAACATTTTGGGACTTCCTTGTGTGTTTTTAAACCACTAGATGGGGCAATGACGCTTTATCGTAGCCATGGCCTATAACGCATACTCTTTTTTCACAAGCATTTCACTACACCCGCAATAACATCTGCTAAACACTTGTATGTGACCAATAAAATTTGATTTGATAATGGAGTTTCCCAAACTCAGTCCTGCCCCCCTGGGTGCACGTTTTTGTTTTTGCCCTGGCACTACACAGCTGATTCAAATGACCAACTCACCATCAAGTTTTGATTATTTGAATCAGCTATGTAGTGGACCATTAGACCACTTTATATATCTGTGTTTTGTAGAGGACATACGTGGGCAATGTACAGTTTGTCAGATTGATGATTTGGCAATTGATGTGCAAGCGGCTTCAGAAATCTGTTGTAAATCGCCACCCATTCAGTGTAATTGTAGAGGCAAAATATTAAGGTTGTAAAATGCGTCTGTTTAGATTAGACTAAACATTATTATTTATTTGGGTATTCACATAAAATTGTCCACATACCATTATGTTCCTTTTTCTATGAGTGTGCTGCTATAAGGTGTTCTAGGAAATAAGAACTGAGAAGGGTGTAAGGGTAACTTACACTGAGTAAATAAATAAAAAATATGCTGCTGAACAAGTACAAACTATTGACATAAAACTGGATGGGATTTCAATTTTGGGTGGCCAACATATCTTCTCCTGACTTGCTGTTTTCTCCTGGATGAGTTTAAGATTTTGGGATTATTTGAAATGGCTTCTCAAATCACAAAAAAAATCAAATAAAACTATTTGTCAAAGGTAGAAAAGCCGTAGATGTTTCAACATTGTAAGCTATGCGTAAGGGGCAACATTCCAAACAAGTGTACACTTGTATTGCATGATGGAGTATTAAAGGGGACCCCATATCAAATTGAGAAAATAGAGGTGAAACATAAATGCGGCTTCATACTGTGTGCCTTGATGTTGCAACACATTTTACCTGTCAACTGTTGTGCAGGAAGCTGCATGCTCTCCAGCCAGACGTCTAGGCTACACAATCTGCCCCGCAACTATGTCTCGTTTAAGTTCTCCGCTTGTTTACTTACTTTACGAGTTTACCTACTCCTGAATTACGTACACACCTTCACCTAATTCGGCTTTGATGGGCTGTTTGCCAGGTTATTGTGTAAACAGACGGAAAGGAGTGGAGAGAGGCGGTCCCAGAGGGCGAGACGCAGGTGAGAGGTTTGAGTTTCACGCTCCTCGGAAGTGTTATAATTGAACCTGGGAGTTCATCTGTCAGTCAGTGAAATTGGCAGCGCACTAAACTAATCGCAAAGTTTGTAGTATACGGCTTGTGTGACTATGCATGTTTGGATCAGGATTGTTGAGCAGGAGTTTAAGCACGAGTGGCGCATTTTGTCTTTGGCACCCCAAGACGACGTGCGTATTATTTCGTGGATTTAGACGTTCCTTCTCTTCAGACTGCCAGACGCCGCGGGAAGTGGGTGATGTTGAACATGGAGGATTTGAAAGCCCCTGTCAGATTTTTCCACAAGTCTTCATTCAGCATCAGCAGCCTGCTGTTTCGACGAGAGGGGGTGATGAGTGATGACGGTGCCGTGCTGGATGGGCATCTTTCCAGAAAACACATTTTTTCGGGGCCATCTACTAGGCCTAAAGAAGTTTGTGCTCAAGATGGAACATATGATTTACATGGAGACAAGAACTGTCATAAAGAATACGCAGTCCAAGAGGACAAACGACTCTCCAGAGATGGAGAAAGGGAAGACGGAGAAGATACCGATGGAGTGGGAGAGGTGAAGACATGTGGAGGAGTAGAGGGAAAAGCTAAACCGGAGAAACCTCCTTTCAGCTATAACGCATTGATAATGATGGCTATTCGCCAGAGCCCGGAGCGAAGGCTTACGCTCAACGGCATTTACGAGTTCATAATGGGCAACTTCCCTTACTATCAAGAAAATAGACAAGGATGGCAGAATTCAATCCGACATAACCTGAGTTTGAACAAGTGCTTCGTCAAAGTACCTCGCCATTATGATGACCCAGGCAAAGGCAACTACTGGATGCTTGACCCTTCAAGCGAGGACGTATTCATAGGTGGCACAACTGGTAAACTCCGGCGCCGTTCCACGGCGGGCACCCAGACAAAGCTGGCAATAAAACGGGGTGCCCGTTTGACCTCCACCACTGCCGCCGGGCTGGCGTTCACTGGGTCCTTTTATTGGCCGGTGCCATCGTTTCTAAACCTTCAACCTCATGCGAACTCACACCCGGGCATGGGGTCATGTGTAGTGCCCAATCACTCCAACTATGCCACCTCGATCCTTTCTCAACGGTCACACCACATGAGTGCCATAAATACTGGAGCAGAACGACTCTTCCAAACAAACCAGGAGTCATCTTATTTTGGCATGGGTGCAGGCGCGCAGTACCGTCGCCATCACCAAATGAACGCAGCCACAACATTCGCCTCTTCATCGTTGCCATGCACTTTGTCTCTCCCTAACCCTTGTTCCTTTAACCTGCTCAACCGACAAGCTAGTTATTTTTACTCGCATCACCAGGTACCCCACCCGGCGACATTCAATACATGGTGCCAGGAGGAGTACCCCCCAACCAAGGCATCTCCAGCCGGACCCATTTACTCCGGAAAAAATGGGCCATCGGATTGCTTGGGGAGTTTGTGTGCGGAGTTCCCTAATTATTTCCCCTCAAGCAGCCCCATGAGCTCCCTCAACACCAATCTTTCTTGGAATGCAGGGGAATGACCATATTTAAATTAAAAACGTCAGTTTCTCTTTATGGATTAAATCTTTCGAATGTCTACCAATGCTGCGAAATTGATTCAAATAATTTATGTGAGTTTGCTATTTCCCAAATAGGCATATCTGTCTTTGGAAAGAAAACAATTATTTAATATGTTTTAAATAATTGCCAATCACGCTTTAATGTGCAATTTCATCTAAACGTATCAAACAACAAAAAACGCCATTCAGCATTAAAATTGTTTTCAGTGCAATAGCCTATATTAATGTTGTATTATTTCACGAATGGTCAATATTTGTGGTGCGTTCAGATCATTAAAAAATATATATTCCTTTCGTTAGTATTTTATTTTGTATTTTAATAGACGACTAACTATACATCACAAGATGAAGAGAGATGAGAAAATTATGCTGTATTTTAATTATTGCGCATGAAGTAAGAGCTTCATAATGAGGAATAATGTCGTGAAAATAACAAACTATTTGGTATCTGTGAATGTAATTATCATGGTCGAGGTTGTTATTGCGAGATTTTGCATCATCGTTTAGGCTACTTTTACACACAGGCTAAACCATCACTCTCTGTGAAGTTTGTATTCGTTTTTTTTCGTTCTTGGTGTTATAACTTCGTTTTGCGATTCGCTGGCCTAGTTCTTAGCGATGTGGGCTATATGAAACATGAATCATTTAATTAAAATTTTTAAAAAATGAAAATATCTGTGTTCCATAGGTGCTCTCCAGATATTTCCATTAATATAACATATCTTCTGACAACTGGATGTGTTTTAACAATTCACTGTTATTATCTTAAAACTAACTTGAAAGAACAATTGTCTTCATAAATGTCCTCTATCAATCTTATTGTATATAGCCTCGTTATTGTTATTCTTATTGTGTTACTTTTTATTATTACTTTTTATTTGAGTCTACATGGTAAATATTTTCTTATCTTTTCTTGAACTGCACTGTTGGTTAAGGGCTTGTAAGTAAGCATTTCATGGTAAAGTCTACACTTGTATTCAGCGCATGTTACAAATAAAGTTTGATTTGATTTGATATTGCTTGAGGAAGGCTGTGCGTAATTAATGGTTTGTCCTTTAAAAACGAAATCTTTGGTCATGTCTGAAAAAGTATTGGAAATATAGTGTTTACTCTGATGCTATTAAAATAATGTATACATTACAGACAAAAGTCCAGAATTATTTTTGATGTTCCTGAATTAAAAGTAAAAGTTCCTCATAAAAATATATAGGCTAAGAGTTCTCTCTGTCTTCACTAGCCTATTACTTCAAAATCATATCTGCAGTGATTGTCTCCATTTGTGTTTGTAAATGTATCTCAATTGTCTCAATGCTCAATACGAACACAATGCTGTGTTATGCACTTCTTACATTTTAGAAAATAACTATACTAAATATGCTTTGAGAAATGATTCATCCCAGAGATGGTGACTGTATGTCTTGCATGATTTGTACTATATCTGCACTAGCTATCTTTTTCCCTTTTAAGCCTGAAAATGTTTGTTTACAGGGAACTCTGTGCATGTCATATACTGTAGGCTATACGTGTAATTGATTTGATCCATTTTATAATGTGTGTGCAATAAAAACAAAAATAGTGATATAAAAGGGATGAGTTTTATTACATATGCATTCAAAACATAACAGCCGGTTATGTGATACTTAAGGAACAGGAAGAGAGTGTCAATGAGTCCAGAAGGAATCCAGCTGCATCCAAATAGCACTCACTCACACATGCACGCACAACACACACACAACACACACACATTCCCCCAGCCCATTCAATAGCTGAGCTCAACACTCATGGTCATATTTGAACAGAAACTTCATTAGCACCTGCTGATGAAACCCACTGTTACCTCCACAAATAGCCATGCTGCTGTATCTGAAAGAGTTCCAATGCAGCTGTTTTCATCTCAATATCTGGGTAACAATTAAGCACCTTACTATGATTGTTTTCAATTGAAATGGTAAAAAATAATAAAAAATAGCTTCTTAGCAAAGAGCAATTTCTTAAGCAATAATTTTGCTAGGACTGTCTGGGAGTGGGAGGGGGAAACTGAAAACTATCTGTTAGTGTCAGAGAGGTTTTGAACTATCTTTCTTATTGTTCTATTAACTCATTTACTGCATGGTGATGTCAACATGGAAGGTCAAAACTCTATCCCACCATACCAGGCTGAAATTTCAGGTGGTCTTTTCAAACAGCTATTACACTAAAATAGTATTATCATCATTTTCACAATTTCACAGAATTATTCCAACCTCATATTGTGGAAATAAATATAAAACACAGTGAAATCACGTTTTTGACTGCACTGGGACTTTAAGATCATCAAAAGTTCAAATCTGAAACTACAGACGTGTCAGTGTGATAAAGGGCATGCAGAGCCAGCATTGACTGAGATGTATAGGGAGAGAGAGAGATAGACATCATAGCCTGGCTGATCTCATTGATCTACTTCTACTGTTTCGCCTGCACATGACATCACCGCCTGATGAACTTTTCCTTACCTTTCTTGGGGCTCATTCGAGATATAATTGAATAAAAATAGATGTGTGAGGACACAGATAAGGACAGATTTCTGGAAGTGTGCCTCTATCAAACAAAAGAGGCTTTATGTGGACTGTAGCCACCTTTCCTAGACAGCCCAGTCTCAAACACAGTCGGCTGCGGTTAGACCAGGATACTGCTCTTAGGATGTTTCATGTAACCTTACACCAACACTGTTGGCAAACTTAGGGTCTAGATACAAAGATTATAATAACATTTTCATTACGCACATGAGTAATTGTGGTATAACCACTTAGAGCAAGATAGAGAGTGAATCAACAAGTAAGCTAGTACAGATGGGGCTTTGTGTGTCCTGGGGCAACTGTAATACAATCCTGTTTGCTGTGAATTCAGTAATAAATAACAGCCATCCTCTGACAGGCATTGATAATAACCCCACACCTCTAAATCACCCAGCCAGCAGACTCACAGTACCACAGGGCAGAGAGTAAATCAGCATGAGGAGAGGGACTGAGGCAGGCCTCAAGATGTGTCTGTGCACTCAAGGGCAGCTTGTGCTCACCAAGACCCTGTAGCTAGACCACACACAAACAAACACACACACACACACACACACACACACACACACACACACACACACACACACACACACACACACACACACACACACACACACACACACACACACACACACACACACACACAGACACACACACACACACCTTCACATGGGTGTATGGACAGCTAACAGTCAATAATCCCAGCCTCTCTGTAAGAATTCATCTGGGACTTATGACAGGCTCCCCCATTAAGGAAGAGAGTGAGTGAGAAGGGGCTGTTTGGCTGAGACAGGTAGAGGGTGTATGTTTCATAATGATAGTCAAGCTTTGAAAATCAATCCCAAACTTGGGCCTCCCAAATCAGCACACTGTGGGTGTGATTATCCCCTAGCATGTGCCCTCCCAAGGTAGAGTCGCCACCCTGTGAAATAAGGTTGGTGGATGTATCTCCCCCCCAGGCGCCTGCCTGTCTCTCGCCAGGAAGCCAATCTCCCAATGTCTCAGTACTGTGCAGATAATGTACATCTCTGTCTCTCACACGCGTTCACTCTCATCTCTGTCTACAACAGAGTTACATGTGGGTCTGTGTCTGCCAATATTTGCAGTGGGCACTGATATATAGCTTAAAGCTCAATGTGTCCGGGACCTAAAAACATACCACTACGATACAGCTACGATGGGAAGTGACTTTTCATAGCAGGTTAGGAGAGCATTTTCGCTAACCTTAACACTTTTCCTGTCCTTAATCTAATTCTCCTAACCTGCTACGGAAAAGTAACTTCCGGTCGTAGCTGTATCGAAGTGCCATGTTTTTAGGGAATCTGCTGTGTGTCCTAAGTATCAAATTACATATTCTTTATCTCTCAAATAATAGTTTCTTCTAAAATCATCTTGAGATTTGTTACATTCCCCAGTTTCTGTGTTGTAGTTTGTGTATTTCAGTATGTGTGTTTCAGGAGATGGCTTCCTGAATTCTCCCCAAGCAGCTGATTGGTCAGCCCCATTGATGATTGGAGCTGACCACGCCCCCTCGTCAAGTTACAGCTGTATCCGATTGGACTCCTTCTGAAGCTATATAAAAGCCAGTGTTCTGTTCATGAGAAAAATAATGCAGAGAGAGGGAGATCATTGCTGAGAGATGATTGCTGAAAGAGGAGGCTGATGGCTGAGAGAGGAGGCTGATGGCTGAGGGTCATATTGTGTTGGTTGTTGCTGAGATTGAGACATGCAGTTGGTATGTACTATGTTAGTTATTGATGGGAGCAGCGTTGGTATGTTCTGTGTGAGTTTGTTGCTCAGTCAGAGCCTATTTGATGTCCTGTGTTTCTCAGTGTGTTTGTGAAATTGTTTATAATATTCTGTTTCATTTGTTCCCAGGGGGGAAGGGGAAGGCACCTAGGGAGTGCTTAGGCAAGAGGCCCGCGGGCATACATATACCCGTAGTATATTCACTGTCTAGGCACACTAGGTAAGACCTGGGCGGACCACCCCCTGTATTTTGGTTAGCGCACCAGGTGGTGCTAGTTAGGTAAGTAGTGGGTAGGCAGGTAAGAAGACTCGAGGCTGTAATCACTGCCAAAAATCAAGGGGCTGGACGAGTCCCATAAAGCAGCCAGAAGGGCAGCCCACGGAGAGGGGACTGGGGGAAGAGAGGTTACTCCCGTATAGTCGTGCTCAGTCCCAGGGATAACGGAGGGAGCTCAGTTTTGTTCCCCGCAGGATACAGCAAGCCCAGAAGATGGTATCCCTGAGAGTGTTTCCTGGGGGAGACCTATTCTTTACTTTTTGTTTGTTATTTAAATAAACATCCTCGAACCCGGCTAATCCTATTGTCCATGTCTGTAATGGGGTGCGTGTTGGTGGCAGGGAAGTCAGGCGCAGGAGAACGAACTTGGTATAAACGGAGTTATTTAATAAATGCTCACAAACTCCGAAAACCAACATATACAAAATAAAGAAAGTGGGTACAAAACCCGCCGCACACCATAACATACTTAGCACCAATACATACAACGAACAATCACCGACAAAGACATGAGGTAAAACAGAGGGTTAAATACACAACACGTAATGATGGGATTGAAACCAGGTGTGATGTGAGACAAGACAAAATCAATGGAAAATGGAAAAATGGATCAGCGATGGCTAGAAGGTCGGTGACGTCGACCGCCGAACACCGCCCGAGCAAGGAGAGGGAACAACTTCGGCGGAAGTCGTGACAGTGTCTGATCTGTGTAAAAGTCTTGACCAAACCCTCCTGGTCTGCCACAAGTGGTGGAGAATGCGGGTAGTCTGGTAAGGTGGTCATATCGTGGTTGACGTTTACACAGAATCAGCATGGACGAGTTGATAGCTCAGTTCATCCGGGCCCAACAAGCACGCTAACGGAAAACGACGACATCGAAACATACCTCTGTACATTTGAAAGGACAGGACTACGGGAAGGATGGCCAAGGCTGAGGTGGGACCTTACCGACGAACAGGCGGCTAACTACAACGGACTCAAACAGGAGATACTCAGCCGCTATGGGTACAGCCTGGCCCACCGTGCCCAGATGAGCGACCTACTGCGCAGGGTATGGCTCCTACCAGGGCATGGCTCCTAACCAACGTATCCACCATCTCCATCCTAGACAAAGTGGTCCTGGATCGCTTCTTACGGGCGCTACCCCACGACATGAAGAGAGCAGCGAGTCTATGCACGCCCAAGACCTTGAGGACCTCCTGGGAGCAGTGGAGATGCCTCAGAACACTGAGTCCCTGCTGAGTGGGTGCCGGGCCGACCTGCCACTGACGACCCCAGGTAGATGGAGACCAAAGGAGGTGTTTTGAGCATGGCGTCCGGGGGCACCTTGCCTGGAATTTACAGGCTTGAGAGGAATCGATACAATCAGCAAGCCCCGGAAGCTAGGTGGGCCATGCAGTGAACTACGTCACCTCCCGTTGGGCGCACCATGAATAAACGGCACCCATGGTCACGGTGAAGGTCGACGGACACGACATGGAAGCTCTATTACACTCCGGAAGTATGGTTACGCTCGTAACCACGAGCCTGCTGAACCAGGGGACCGAACGTGGTAGGGAGATGTCCATTTCCTGTGTCCACGGTGACACAAAGTGGTATCGAACCGTATTGGCCAATATTGTGACGCCACAAGGGAACTGCCAGATGATGGTGGGTGCTGTACCGGAGGTGCCGGTACCCCTCTTCATGGGACGAGATTGTCCGCTGTTCGCGGCACAGTTTTTTTTCGCGTTATTTGTAACTTATTTTGTACATAATGTTTCTGCAACCGTATCTTACGGCAAAAAATAGCTTCTGGATATCAAGAAAGCGATCACTCGGATTAGACAAAGATTTTTTTCTTTAACAAACAAGACGCACAAGACATCCTCCAAACACCCGGCAGGGCCGACATCCAAGTTATTTGCAAGAAGAAGCGACACAGGTACAGAGGACAAAGAGCCGGATGCCTGGTCAGGACCCGAAAAAGGCAATTGGGAAAGCTGCCGTTACCGTCAATACTACTCGCCGACGTGCAATCATTGGACAATAAACTAGACGAGGTACGATCGCGAATATCCTACCAACGGGACATCAAAAACTGTAATATCCTATGTTTCACGGAATCGTGAATGAATGACGACATGGATATTCAGCTAGCGGGATACACGCTGCACTGGCAGGGGGGACGAGGGGGGGGGGCGGTCTGTGCATATTTGTAAACAACAGCTGGTGCACGAAATCTAAGGAAGTCTCTAGATTTTGCTCACCTGAAGTAGAGTATATTGTGATAAATTGCAGGACACACTACTTGCCTAGAAAGTTTTCAGCTATACTTTTCGTGGCTGTTTATTTACAACCACAGACAGATGCTGGCACTAAGACCGCACTCAGTCAGCTGTATAAGGAAATAAGCAAACAGGAAACCACTCACCCAGAGGCGGCGCTCCTAGTGGCCGGAGACTTTAATGCAGGGAAACTTAAATCAGTTCTACCAAATTTCCATCAACATGTTAAATGTGCAACCAGAGGGAAAAAAAATTCTAGACAACCTGTACTCCACACACAGAGACGCGTACAAAGCTATCCCTCGCCCTCCATTTGGTAAATCCGACCACAACTCTATCCTCCTGATTCCTGCTTACAAGCAAAAATTAAAGCAGGAAGCACCAGTGACTCGGTCTATAAAAAAAAAGGTGGTCAGATGAAGCAGATGCTAAACTACAGGACTGTTTTGCTATCACAGACTGGAACATGTTCAGGGATTCTTCCGATGGCATTGAGGAATACACCACATCAGTCACTGGCTTTATCAATAAGTGCATCGAGGACGTCGTCCCCACAGTGACTGTACGTACACACCCCAACCAGAAGCCATGGATTACAGGCAACATTCGCACTGAGCTAAAGGGTAGAGCTGCCGCTTTCAAGGTGCGGGACTCTAACCCGGAAGCTTACAAGAAATCCTGCTATGCCCTGCGACGAACCATCAAACAGGCAAAGCGTCAATACAGGGCTGAGATTGAATCATACTACACCGGCTCCGACGTTCGTCTTATGTGGCAGGGCTTGCAAACTATTACAGACAACAAAGGGAAGCACAGCCGCGAGCTGCCCAGTGGCACGAGCCTACCAGATGAGCTAAATCACTTCTATGCTCGCTTCGAGGCAAGCAACACCGAGGCATGCATGAGAGCATCAGCTGTTCCAGGCGACTGTGTGATCACGCTCGCCGTAGCCGACGTGAGTAAGACCTTTAAACAGGTCAACATACAGAAGGCTGCGGGGCCAGATGCATTACCAGGACGTGTGCTCCGGGCATGTGTTGACCAACTGGCAGGTGTCTTCACTGACATTTTCAACATCTTCCTGATTAAGTCTGTAATACCAACATGTTTCAAACAGACCCCCATAGTCCCTGTGCCCAAGAACACAAAGGCAACCTGCCTAAATGACTACAGACCCGTAGCACTCATGTCTGTAGCCATGAAGTGCTTTGAAAGGTTGGTAATAGATCACATCAACACCATTATCCCAGAAACCCTAGACCCACTCCAATTTGCATACCGCCCAAACAGATCCACAGATGATGCAATCTCTATTGCACTCCACACTGCCCTTTCCCACCTGGACAAAAGGAACACTTATGTGAGAATGCTATTCATTGACTACAGCTCAGCGTTCAACACCATAGTACCCTCAAAGCTCATCACTAAGCTAAGGATCCTGGTACTAAACACCTCCCTCTGCAACTGGATCCTGGACTTCCTGCCGGGCCGCTCCCAGGTGGTGAGGGTAGGTAGCAACACATCTGCCACGCTGATCCTCAACACTGGAGCTCCCCAGGGGTGCGTGCTCAGTCCCCTCCTGTACTCCCTGTTCACCCATGACTGCATAGCCAGGCACAACTCCAACACCATCATTAAGGTTGCAGACGACACAACAGTGGTAGGCCTGATCACCGACAACGACGAGACAGCCTATAGGGAGGAAGTCAGAGACCTGGCCGGGTGGTGCCAGAATAGCAACCTATCCCTCAACGTAACCAAGACAAAGGAGATTATTGTGGACTACAGGAAAAGGAGGACCGAGCATGCCCCCATTCTCATCGACGGGGCTGTAGTGGAGCAGGTTGAGAGCTTCAAGTTCTCAACTAGAATGTTTCAAACACACCAAGACAGTCGTGAAGAGGGCACGACAAAGCCTGTTCCCCTTCAGGAAACTAAAAAGATTTGGCTTGGGTCCTGAGATCCTCAAAAGGTTCTACAGCTGCAACATCAAGAGCATCCTGACTGGTTGCATCACTGCCTGGTACGGCAACTGCTCGGCCTCTGACCGCAAGGCACTACAGAGGGTAGTGTGTACGGCCCAGTACATCACTGGGGCTAAGCTGCCTGCCATCCAGGATCTCTACACCAGGCGGTGTCAGTGGAAGGCCCTAAAAATTGTCAAAGACCCCAGCCACCCCAGTCATAGAGTGTTCTCTCTACTACCGTATGGCAAGTGGTACCGGAGTTCAAAGTCTAGGACAAAAAGGCTTCTCAACAGGTTTTACCCACAAGCCATAAGACTCCTGAACAGGTAATCAAATGGCTATCCGGACTATTTGCATTATGTTCCCCCCCCAACCCCTCTTTTTACGCTGTGGCTACTCTCTGTTTATCATATATGCATAGTCACTTTAACTATACATTCATGTACATACTACCTCAATTGGGCCGACCAACCAGTCCTCCTGCACAGTGGCTAACCGGGCTATCTGCATTGTGTCCCACCCACCACCCGCCAACCCCTCTTTTACGCTACTGCTACTCTCTGTTCATCATATATGCATAGTCACTTTAACCATATATACATGTACATACTACCTCAATCAGCCTGACTAACCGGTGTCTGTATGTAGCCTCACTACTTTTATAGCCTCGCTACTGTATATAGCCTGTCTTTTTACTCTTGTTTTATTTCTTTACCTACCTATTGTTCACCTAATACCTTTTTTGCACTATTGGTTAGAGCCTGTAAGTAAGCATTTCACTGTAAAGTCTACACCTGTTGTATTCAGCGCACGTGACAAATAAACTTTTTGATTTGATTTGGAGGCACAAGCTGAGGAAAAAGGTACGAGCCGGCTGAAGACGACGGCCCGGAAGCAAGTGGTTGACAAACCTGTATCTACGGGTCCGGAGTCGAAGTCGGAGGGGGCGTCAGAACCCGACCCCCCTGGTGAACCACTGGAGGAGGAGCCCATCCTCCCCCTCCTCGATTTCGAGGGACCAGTCGAGAAACCCGCTGGGGGCCAACTGAGGTGACAATTCGGGACTGCCCAGTGGGAGGATCCAAACTTGAAAGCCACCGCAGCCCAAGTAATAGTGGTGGATGGACGGCTACTTCCGGGGGTGAGTGACTGGCAATACCCCCATTTCCAAATCAAGAATAACCTTTGGTATCAGGTGTCGCGCCAACAGGGGGAACTTCGAGAGGTACTGATGCTGCCCCGATGATATGTGGGAACCGTTCTTCAGCTGGCCCACACTCACCTGTTGGGGGCGCACTTGGGAATGGAGAAGACCCAGGAACGGATTGCCAGGAACGGATTGTTACACTGGCCTAGGATGAGGAGAGCCGTGGAAGACTATTGTCGTAGCTGCCCGGAGTGTCAAATTACTGCCCCAAAAGCACACTTCCGAAACCCACTGGTCCCCCTACCGATAATCGGGGTGCCCTTTGAACGCATCGCCATGGACATAGTGGGAACACTGGTAAAAACAGCATGAGGACACTGGTACATTCTGGTAATGATAGATTATGCCACCCGGTATCCCGAGAACATTCCACTACAGGTGGCGGTATCCAAGGGAATTTCCCAGGAGCTGTTCCACCTCTTTAGCCGGGTGGGCATCCCGAACAAGATCCTGACAGACCAAGGTACTGAATTTATGTCCCGCCTAATGAAAGATTTGTGTGCTCTCCTGCAGATCAAGCAGATCCGGACCTCCGTCTTTCACCCACAGATGGATGGGCTCGTTGAGCGGTTCAAAAAACGCTCAAACAAATACTGCGGAAGGTCATCGAGCAGGACGGGAAGAACTGGGACCAGCTACTACCTCCTCTGGTTTTTCCTCTTTCGAACTCCTCTATGGGAGGAGGCCATGCGGCCTACTGGACCTCACCAAGGAGGTGTGGGAAGCCCAACCTACCCCCTTACGCAACGTGGTATAGCTCGTGGAGACGATGAGGGAGCGGATGACAGCCACATGGCCAGTGGTAAGGGAGCATATGGAGAAGGCACAACGCGCCCAAGCCCAGGTCTACAATCGTGGAACCCAGCCCTGAGAATTCCAGGTGGAAACAAGGTGTTGGTTTTAATCCCCACGGCCGAAAGTAAGTTCCTGGCAACATGGCACGGGCCATACGAGGTGATAGAGAAGCTGGGACCCGTAAATTACCGGGTACGGCAGCCGGGGAAACGGAAACCCCAACAGATTTACCACGTGAACCTGTTGAAGAAGTGGCATGGGAGGACAGCCTTGGCCGTGTTATGGTCGGGACCCAGGAAGCCAATGGTACCAGTGGTGGTCCAAAACAATGAGGTCCTCGACCCGGCCCAGAAGCAAGCGCTCAGGGAGCTCGTTGATCGGAACACGGCGGTGTTCTCCGAGAAGCCGGGCTGCACAACTCTCATGGAACACTACGTCCGTACCCTGACCGGGGAAACGGTATGAAAGAGGCCATATCGGATTCCTGAGGCCCGAAGGAAGACCGTGAAGCAGGAAGTGGAGGCTATGCTGAGGATGGGGGTTGTCGAAGAGTTCCACAGCGCATGGTGCAGCCCCATCGTGTTGGTGCCCAAACCGGACGGTAGCCTGCGCTTCTGTAATGATTTCCAGGGTGTGAACAACATCAGCTTGTTCGACGCCTACCCCATGCCGAGGGTGGACGAGCTCATCGACCGATTGGGAAAGGCCCGGTACATCAGCACCCTTGACCTGACCAAAGGATATTGGCACGTACCGTTGGCAACCAGGGCCCGCCTGGTTAGAGCGAAATGGACAGGCAAGATCGAAGCGACGTTCAGGCGTCTGAAGGAAGCACTGTGCTCCCATCCAATTCTCGTAATGTCGATTTCCAAGTGCCGATGTTGGTCCAGACGGACGCATGTGACATGGGACTAGGGGCCGTCCTGTCCCAGGTACACGATGGGGAGGAGCACCCCATCATGTACATAAGCTGATACCCTGAGAGAAAAAGTACTCTATTGTTGAGAAAGAGTGCCTAGCGGTGAAGTTGGCGCTAGACACTCAAGTATTACCTGTTGGGTACCCACTTCACCCTGGTCACCGACCATGCTCCCCTGGTCTGGATGACCATGGGAAGGAACACAAACGATCGGGTCACCAGGTAGTTCTTGTTCCTTCAACGCTTCTCTTTTTCTGTTATGCACAGGTCAGGGGTGAAGCATGGAAAAGCGGATGCCCTATCAAGAAGGGAGACATACGTTGCACTGACGACAACCCCCTCCCCGACAGAGCAAAAAAAGGGGGGGGGGGTGGCGTACAGTAGGTCAGCCATTAGGGGAAGACTCGCCGAGGCCTGGTGACAGATGCAGTCTACATCATGAGACGATGGCTCCTTCTGCTGGACGTGCCAGGTCTTGACAGGCTCTCCGGTCAGGACTAATTGGGGCTGATTGTGGTTGGTGAGTAACCAAGGGAATGATTGCTCACCAGCTGGACGAGTCCCATAAAGCTGCCAAAAGGGCAGCACACGAGAGGGGACTGGGGGAAGAGAGGTTACTCCTGTATAGTCGTGCTCTGTCCCAGGGATAATGGAGGGAGCTCAGTTTTGTTCCCCACAGGATGCAGCAAGACCCGGAGCCCAGAAGACGGTATCCCAGAGAGCGTTTCCTGGGGGAGACCTATTATTTTCTTTTTGCTTGTTATTTAAATAAACATCCTTGAAACCGAGCTAATCCAACTCTGTCTGTGTCTGATCTGTGTAAACATCTTGACCAAACCCCCTGGTCTGCCATAGTAATTAGGGTTGTTGTTCTGTTGGAAGGTGAACCTTTTCCCCAGTCTGAGGTCCTGAGTGCTCTGGAACAGGTTTTCATCAAGGATCTCTCTGAACTTTGCTCCGTTCATCTTTGCCGCTGAAAAACATCCCCACATCATGAGGCTGCCACTACCATGCTTCACTGGAGGGATGGTGCCAGGTTTCCTCCAGGTGTGGTGCTTGGCATTCAGGCCAAAGAGTTAAATCTTGGTTTCATCAGACCAGAGAATCTTGTTTCTCATGGTCTGAGTCTTTAGGTGCCTTTTGGCAAACTCCAAGCGGGCTGTCATGTGCCTTTTACTGAGGAGTGGCTTCTGTCTGGCCACTACCATAAAGGCCTGATTGGTGGAGTGCTGCAGAGATGGTTGTCCTTCTGGAAGGTTCTCCAATCTCCACAGCGGAACTCTAGAGCTCTGTCAGAGTGACCATCAGATTCCTCAACACAATCCTCTCTCGGAGCTCTACGGACAATTCCTTTGACCTGAGAGTGTGGTTTTTGTTCTGACATGCACTGTCAACTGTGGGACCTTATATAGACATGTGTGCCTTTCCAAATCATGTCCAATCAATTGAATTTACCACAGGTGGACTCCAATCAAGTTGTAGAAACATGTCAAGGATGGTCAATGGAAACAGGGTGCACCTGAGCTCAATTTCGAGTCTAATAGCAAAGGGTCTGAATAGTTATGTAAATATTTATGTTTTTAATTTTTAATACATTTGCTACAAATCATAAAAACCTTTTTTGCTTTGTCATCATGGGGTATTGTGTGTAGATTGCTGAAGATGTAGAAAAAGTGTGGAAAAAGTCAAGGGGTCTGAATACTTTCTGAATGCACTGTATATAGGGGCAGTACTCAGTGACATCACTTTCTGAAACAGGAGGTAAAAATATATAACAGTTCCACAATATTAACATTCAATGTATCAAAATATATGATCATACACAAGGAATGTGATCAATATGTACAGTCGTGGCCAAAAGTTTTGAGAATGACACATATTAATTTCCATAAAGTTTGCTGCTTCAGTGTCTTTAGATATGTTTGTCAGATGTTACTATGGAATACTGAAGTGTAATTACAAGCATTTCACAAGTTTTCAAAGGCTTTTAATGACAATTACATGAAGTTGATGCAAAGAGTCAATATTTGCAGTGTTGACCCTTCTTTTTCAAGACCTCTGCAATCCGCCCTGGCATGCTGTCAATTAACTTCTCGGCCACATCCTGACTGATGGCAGCCCATTCTTGCATAATCAATGCTTGGAGTTTATCAGAATTTGTGGGTTTTTGTTTGTCCACCCACCTCTTGAGGATTGACCACAAACTCTCAATGGGATTAAGGTCTGGTGAGTTTCCTGGCCATGGACCCAAAATATCAATGTTTTGTTCCCCGAGCTACTTGTTATCACTTTTGCCTTATGGCAAGGTGCTCCATCATGCTGGAAAAGCCATTATTCGTCACCAAACTGTTCCTGGATGGTTGGGAGAAGTTGCTCTCGGAGGATGTGTTGGTACCATTCTTTATTCATGGCTGTGTTCTTAGGCAAAATTGTGAGTGAGCCCACTCCCTTGGCTGAGAAGCAACCCCACACATGAATGGTCTCAGGATGCTTTACTGTTGGCATGACACAGGACTGATGGTAGCGCTCACCTTGTCTTCTCCGGGCCAAGCTTTTTTCCGGATGCCCAAACAATCGGAAAGGGGAGTCATCTGATAAAATGACTTTGCCCCAGTCCTCAGCAGTCCAATCCCTGTACCTTTAGCAGAATATCAGTCTGTCCCTGATCTTTTTCCTGGAGAGAAGTGGCTTCTTTGCTGCCCTTCTTGACACCAGGCCATCCTCCAAAAGTCTTCGCCTCACTGTGCCTGCAGATGCACTCACACCTACCTGCTGCCATTCCTGAGCAAGCTCTGTACTGGTGGTGCCCCGATCCAGCAGCTGAATCAACTTTAGGAGACGTCCTGGCGCTTGCTGGACTTTCTTGGGCACCCTGAAGCCTTCTTCACAACAGTGAACCGCTCTCCTTGAAGTTCTTGATGATCCGATAAATGGTTGATTTAGGTGCAATCTTACTGGCAGCAATATCCTTGCCTGTGAAGCCCTTTTTGTGCAAAGCAATGATGACGGCACGTGTTTCCTTGCAAGTAACCATGGTTGACAGAGGAAGAACATTGAGTCCAAGCACTACCCTCATTTTGAAGCTTCCAGTCTGTTATTCGAACTCAATCAGCTTGACAGAGTGATCTCCAGCCTTGTCCTCGTCAACACTCAAACCTGTGTTAACGAGAGAATCACTGACATGATGTCAGCTGGTCCTTTTTTGGCAGGGCTGAAATGCAGTGGAAATGTTTTTGGGGGATTCAGTTCATTTGCATGGCAAAGAGGGACTTTGCAATTAATTGCAATTCATCTGATCACTCTTCATAACATTCTGGAGTATATGCAAATTGCCATCATACAAACTGAGGCAGCAGACGTTGTGAAAATAAAATGTTTTGTCATTCTCAAAACTTTTGGCCACGACTGTACAGTAATACTGTATACAGTTGAAGTCGGAAGTTTACATTCACCTTAGCCAAATACATTTAAACTCAGTTTTTCACAATTTCTGACATTTAATCTTTGTAAAAATTCCCTGCCTTATGTCAGTTAGGATCAACACTTTATTTTAAGAATGTGAAATGTCAGAATAATAGTAGAGAGCATTATTTATTTCAGCTTTTATTTATATCATCACATTCACAGTGGGTCAGAAGTTTACATACACTCAATTAGTATTTGGTAGCATTGCCTTGAAATTGTTTAACTTGGGTCAAACATTTCGGGTAGCCTTCCACAAGCTTCCCACAATAAGTTGGGTGAATTTTGACCCATTCCTCCTGACAGAGCTGGTGTAACTGAGTCAGGTTTGTAGGCCTCCTTGCTCGCACACAGTTTTTTATTCTGCCCACAAATTTTCTATGGGATTGAGGTCAGGGCTTTGTGATGGCCACTCCAATACCTTGACTTTGTTGTCCTTAAGACATTTTGCCACAACTCTGGAAGTATGCTTGGGGTCATTGTCCATTTGGAAGACCCATTTGCGACCAAGCTATAAATTCCTGATTGATGTCTTGAGATGTTGCTTCAATATATCCCCATAATTTTCCATCCTCATGATGTCATCTATTTTGTGAAGTGCACCAGTCCCTCCTGCAGCAAAGCACCCCCACAACATGATGCTGCCACCCCCGTGCTTCACAGTTTGGATGGTGTTCATTGGCTTGCAAGCCTCCCCCTTTTTCCTCCAAACATAACAATGGTCATTATGGCCAAACAGTTCTATTTTTGTTTCATCAGGCCAGAGGACATTTCTCCAAAAAGTACGATCTTTGTCCCCATTTGCAGTTGCAAACCGTAGTCTGGCTTTTTTATGACGGTTTTGGAGCAGTGGCTTCTTCCTTGACGAGCGGCCTTTCAGGTTATGTCGACATAGGACTCGTTTTACTGTCAATATGGATACTTTTGTACCTGTTTCCCTCAGCATCTTCACAAGGTCCTTTGCTGTTGTTCTGGGATTGATTTACACTTTTTGCACCAAACTACGTTCATCTCTAGGAGACAAAACGCATCTCCTTGAGTGGTATGATGGCTACGTGGTCCCATGGGGTTTATACTTGCGTACTATTGTTTGTACAGATGAACGTGGTACCTTCAGGCGTTTGGAAATTTCTCCCAAGGATAAACCAGACTTGTGGTGGTCTACAATTGTTTTTCTGAGGCCTTAGCTGATTTCTTTTGATTTTCCCATGATGTCAAGCAAAGAGACACTGAGTTTGAAGGTAGGCCTTGAAATACATCCACAGGTACACCTCCAATTGACTCAAATGGTGTCAGTTAGCATATCAGAAGCTTCTAAAGCCATGACATCATTTTCTTTCTGGAATTTTCCAAGCTGTTTAAAGGTACAGTCAACTTAGTGTATGTAAACTTCTGACCCACTGGAATTGTTATACAGTGAATTATAAGTGAAATAATCTGTCTGTAAACAATTGTTGGAAAAATTACTTGTGTCATGCACAAAGAAGATGTCCTAACCGTTTTTCCAAAACTATAGTTTGTTAATAACAAGAAATTTGTGGAGTGATTGAAAAACAAGTTTTAATGACTCCAACCTATGTGTATTTACACTTCCGACTTCAACTGTATATCACACAATATTCAATTTGGATAAAAACACAATAATTTGGACATTTTAAAACTATAAAAACGTTTTTAACTCAAATTCCTCGTAAAGGCCAAGAGGAGAGTGTGTTGAGCCTGTGGATCCAGAAAGATTCCCTTTGAAGAAGTTCCCTCTCAATCTCCCCTCCCCTGCATGACATCTTGACAATTTCTATTCCAATGTATCTCAGTGAACTAATAGGATGTCCAGCTTGTACAGAAGGAATAGCAACCGGATGTTTTGTCTCACCTGTCCATATATTGCTGCAGTGCTCACTGATCCGGGTCTTAAGGCTTCTACCGGTTTTCCCTATGTAAGACAGACCAGAAGGACATTTCAACATGTAAACAACATTGGTGGAATATGCAGGTAATCAGGCCATTGATCTTAAATCTTTGTTCTTTGCGGGGGTGGGTAATTTGTAGGTGAAACTGCACATTGGCCACATTTGTAATTACCCTTCAGAATCTTGTCCTCGCGTTTGGGGGTCTTTTAGAGACTATACGTGAGGGATATTTAAAGATGGGTTTCAATTGTACTAGTGCTTCCTGATAATATCCTTAAATGCCTTCCTCAATGGTGAGTTTTGTGTGAAGCATGAGGGGACATGTTCTGATTTTTCTTTAACTTGGGCATGTTTCACCCAATTGTCTTTGTACCCCCTTTTCTTAAACCTTTGTGTGAGGTCCGTGGTCTGTTTCTGGTAGGAAGCATCAGAGCTGGATATACTTCTGATGCGGCTGAATTGACAGCGAGACTTTTAATAAGTGTATGTGGATGAAAGCTGCCACCTCTAAGGAGGTTGTTCCTGTCTGTACGTTTCCTATAGGGATCTGTAGAGGGAGGTTTAGTCTTTAATAACCATCACATCAAGAAAACTAGTTAATGATGAAACGAAGGTGCTCATTCATAGTTTAGATAGGCATGGTAGGCATCCCTGTATAGATCACAAAAACATCATCCACATATCTCCAAATTAAGAGAATATTGGAGAGAAAGGGGTTAAGGTCTGGATTCAGCACCACATGTTTTTCAGACATTCCTAGATATAGGTTAGCATAATTAGGAGCCATAGTACTCCCCATCTTTGTCCCTTTGGTGTGGAAGAAAAAGTATCATTTGAAGAGAAAATTGTTGGAGGTTAGTACAAGATCAGCCAAGTTAGTACAGTTCAGCCAAGTCCACAGTAATTGGTGCTGGGAAGAGCATTAGGGGGATGTTCATTGACGTAGAGCTTGAAGGCCTCTAGGCCGCACTGATGGGGGATGTTAGTATATAGACTGGTAACATCAAAAGTATACATAATATAATTTTCAGATATATGATCCACAGATTCCAATTTATTCGAGGCAGGGGTATAGGGGCTCCCGAGTGGCGCAGCAGTCTCAGGCACTGCATCTCAGTGCAAGAGGTGTCACTACAGTCCCTGGTTCAAATCCAGGTTGTATCACATCTGGCTGTGATTGGGCGGCGCACAATTGTTCTGGGTTGGGCCGGGGTAGGCCATCATTGTAAATAAGAATTTGTTCTTAACTGACTTGCCTAGTTAAATAAAGGTTACAAAAAATACATGGGGAGAGAGATTGCCCAGGGTTTCACAAAATTGTCTTTAAAGGTAAAGATATTCTCTGTCAGAGATCTGTTACTACTCACAATGGGCCTGCCTGGTATCAGTGGTGGAAAAAGTACCCAAATGTCATACTTGAGTAAAAGTATAGATACCTTAATGGAAAGTTACTCAAGTAAAAGTGGAAGTCACCCAGTAAAATACCACTTGAGTAAAAGTCTAAAAGTTTTTGGTTCTAGATATACTTAAGTATCAAAAGTAAAAAATATTAATAATTTCAAATTACTTATATTAAGCAAAGCAGAGAGCAACATTTTTTTGTTTTTAAAATGTACAGATAGCCAAGGGCACACCCCAACACTCAGACATAATTTACAAAAGATGCATTTGTGTTTAGTAAGTCCACCCAATCAGAGGCAGTAGGGATGACCAGGGATGTTCTCTTGATAAGTGTGTGAATAGGACAATTTTCCTGTCCTGTTAAGCCTTCAAAATGTAACAAGTACTTTTGGATGTCATGGAAAATGTAGGGAGTAAAACGTACATTATTTTCTTTAGGAATGTAGTGAAGTAAAAGTAAAAGTTGCCCAAAATATAAATAGTAAAGTAAAGTACAGATACCCCCCAAAACTACTTAAGTATTTTTACTTAAGTACTTTACACCACTGCCTGGTATAGGGGGTGTCATGCTCTTGTGAATTTTGGGGAAAGCGTATATGACAAGTGTGGTTGGGTAGTCAATTTTCATATTCTCATATTCTATCTTTGTAATTTCCCCTTCGTTCAAAAATGTACACAATGTATCGTGGATCAGAGACTTGATTGATTAGTAGGGTCCTTAGGAAGTATTTTGTAAAATTCATTATCACTAAGAGAGGCAAGTTGAGGTTTCCAGGGTTCGAGTAGTGCAGAAGTTGTCGTATGCTGAGGCAGTGACGAAGGCAGAGAAAGATGAGTCAAAGGGGAGGGTTCCTGAAAGGAGTGGTGTGAGTAGAGGATCTGTACCAGTATTTGTATTTTTGTAATTATTATGGACCCCCATTAGCTGCTGCTTTGGCAGCTCTTCCTGGGGTCCAGCAAAATTAAGGCAGTTTATACAATTTAAAAAACAGTACAATACATTCACAGATTTCCCAACACACTGTGTGCCCCCCCCCCCCCCCCCCTGCTCCACCACTACCACATATCTACAGTACTAAATCCATGTGTATGTGTGTATATAGTGTGTATGTTATTGTGTGTATGCATGTGTATGTGCCTATGTTTGTGTTGCTTCACAGACCCTGCTGTTCCATAAGATGTGTTTTTTAATCTCTTTTTTTAAATCAAATTTTACTGCTAGCATCAGTTACTTGATGTGGAATAGAGTTCCATGTAGTCATGGCTCTATGTAGTATTGTGCACCTCCAATAGTCTGTTCTGGACTTGGAGATTGTGAAGAGACCTCTTGTTGCATGTCTTGTGGGGTATGAATAGGTGTACGAGCTGTGCGCCAGTAGTTCAAACAGACAGCTCAGTGCATTCAACACGTCAATACCTCTCATAAATACAAGTAGCGATGAAGTCAATCTCTCCTCCACTTTGAGCCAGGAGAGACTGACATGCATATTATTAATATTAGCTCTCTATCCAAGGACCAGCAGTGCTGCCCTGTTCTCAGCCAATTGCAATTTTCCTAAGTCCCTTTTTGTGGCACCTGACCACATGACTGGTGCGACAAAACTAGGGCCCATAGGACCCAGTACAGGGGGATAGGCCAACAAGTGATATATGTTTTAGTAAGATTGGATTTTTTGCATTTATAGCAATGGCTATCAACTGTACTGCAGGGATAGAACGTAAGTCACAGAAAATGTAGGTTGTAGTGGCAGCTGCAGAGCGAAATTTGGGTGTACAGAGACTTGATGTGAGAGTTACAAGGTGTGTTGTGTGGTGGTGTCCTGTCTTTTAAGGCTTTTGGCCTGAGGTAGGACTTGATAGATTAAATAGTGGAGTAGGGTGGTGGGTTTTTGGTGAGTGTAGGGTTAGATGGTAGGGTATATGTTGATTCATTTTTCAAGCAAAGAATAAGGGAGTTATACTCCAGTCTAGTAGGTGGCGGTAATACAACATAATTGAATGCCAACTGCCCTTAAACCAAAGAAGAAGAAGTTGTTGTACAGAGAACACACGAGTGTGGCGTTGGAGAGATTAAAGAAGCTGGCAAAAAGCTAACATATTTACTAGCTTGGTTTCCTGCTAAAGTCGCCATTCGCTGAAGAAAATATGTAAGTACTTTAAATGACCAATGTGTGCATGGTTTATATACAGTTAAACAGAGCCTCATCACTGTGGAAAGAAGTGTGGCTAAATTTGGCTAACTGGCTAGCTGGTTAACAATAGCCAGTCATGATGACCTACCGTTACTAGCGATAGTAACTACTGTAGCTAGCTAACCATAATAAACCTAGGAACTTATCAGCCAGCAAGCTAATACATATTGCCTTTGGCCACTTCATGTAAAACAGTTTTCCACTTTGTTAGCAGCTAACTGTTGGTCTGAATTAACGTTAGTTTTGTCAAGTCTCAATCATCATCATCTCGATCAACAATGTTTGAATTGCCTGGAGTTGAACTCTGTTAACAATAAGTGTCCTCAATAATCCTTCCAGGAGCCTGTTAAGTAAACCCAAGTCGGAGATGACTCCTGAGGAGCTCCAGAAACGCGAGGAGGAAGAGTTTAATACTGGGCCCCTGTCTGTGCTCACCCAGTCTGTCAAAAACAACACACAGGTCCTCGTCAACTGCCGAAACAACAAGAAGCTGCTTGGCCGTGTCAAGGCATTTGACAGGTATTTATGTAGCTAGGCCACTGTCGTTGGGAAGTCATAAATTGGAGTTATATGGTTAATCACAAATGTCCAACAAATACAGACACAAGATTTTGTTATCACATGTTACCCATATCCCCCTAAAGACTTGATTCTTAATGCTTTTTGGTTAACTGTATACATTTGTATTCCCCTCTCAATGCAGACACTGCAACATGGTCCTGGAGAATGTGAAGGAGATGTGGACAGAAGTGCCCAAGAGTGGCAAGGGCAAGAAGAAGTCCAAACCAGTAAACAAGGACCGTTACATCTCCAAGATGTTCCTGAGAGGAGACTCCGTGATCGTGGTGCTGAGAAACCCCCTCATCACAGGGAAATAGATTCTTCATTTGCCCACTTCACCTGTCTTTGTCAAAGAGATGATGGCAGGCAGTGGATGGGCTGTCATTATGTGAAAATAATGTTTTGTTTTGGAACAGAGAGGAATCTGAGCTGTGTGTTTAGAATTTAATGTGAGAAAATGATACCAAGTTCACACTTTGGATTGCTGATTAAGATCATTCCTGCCGTTCTATTTTGTTTCGGGCGCTAATTTAGTTTTTCATTTTAATAATAAAAGACGAGAAGTATGGTATTCAGTGTTGTGAATACGTGTACACACTCTTAGAACATAGCCAGATGTATTCTCTATTGTATCTCAAATAGTTTCAGGCTCGAAAGCAAGGGGTATGTTGGGATGAACAGAACTCTGACTCTTGACTTCTCTCTTTCTCTCCTCCTCCTCTCCATCCTCTCACTCTCCTCTAGCCTGTTTCCCCAGGCAGAAGCTTGGGTGTCAGTGTTGATTTCAGGTGGCAGCGCTCAATATGCGACAAACTGCCGTTTAAAGAACCATGCATTATAGATGAGACCAGATGTGCTGACTGTCACTTCACACCCTGCTCTGCGTTTTCCGTATCATCTTGTCCCTTCGCTGCGACTCACCCCATCCTGACCACTTTGTAAGCTAATTGTCTCAATAGCATATTTATTTCTTCTCAAACAGTTGGCACTTAATCCAGTGCGGTTAACTTGGGGCTTGAGTGCCCGCCCCAAGGTTATTTGCCAGTAAGTGGCATACTGTACAGTGCATTCGGAAAGTATTCAGACCCCTTGATTTTGTTACGTTAGAGCCCTATTCCCCCCCCCCCCCCCCCCCCTCAATCTCCACACAATACCCCATAATTACAAAGCAAAAACATGTTTAGACATTTTGCAAGTTTATTAAAAAGAAAAAACATCACATTTACAGACCCTCAGACCCTTTACTCAGTACTTTGTTGAAGCACCTTTGGCAGTGATTACAGCCTTGAGTCTTCTTGGGTATAACGCTACAACCTTGGTACACCTGTATTTGGGGAGTTTCTCCCATTCTTCTCTGCAGATCCTCTCAAGCTCTGTCAGGTTGGCTGGGGAGCGGCGCTATACAGCTATTTTCAGGTCTCTCCAGAGATGTTTGATCGGGTTCAAGTCCGGACTCTGGCAGGGCCACTCAAGGACATTCAGAGACTTGTCCCAAAGCCACTCCTGCATTGTCTTGGCTGTGTGCTAAAGGTCGTTGTGCTGTTGGGAGGTGAAACTTCGCCCCAGTCTGAGGTCCTGAGCACTCTGGAGCAGGTTTTCATGAAGGATCTCTCTGTACTTTGCTCTGTTAATCTTTCCCTCGATTCTGACTAGTCTCCCAGTCCCTGCCGCTGAAAAACATCCCCACAGCATGATGCTGCCACCACCATGCTTCACCGGCGGGATGGTGCCAGATTTCCTCCAGACGTGACGCTTGTCATTCAGTACAAAGAGTTCAATCTTGGTTTCATCAGACCAGAGAATCTTGTTTCTCATGGCCTGAGAGTCCTTTAGGTGCCTTTTGGCAAACTCCAAGTGGGCTGTCATGTGCCTTTTACTGAGGGGTGGCTTCTGTCTGGCCACTACCATAAAGGACTGATTAGTGGAGTGCTGCAGAGATGGTTGTCCTTCTGGAAGGTTCTCTCATCTCCACAGAGGACCTCTGGAGCACTGTCAGAGTGACCATCGGGTACTTGGTCACCTCCCTGACAAAGGCCCTTCTCCCCCGATTGCTCAGTTTGGCCGGGCGGCCAGCTCTAGGAAGAGTCTTAGTGGTTCCAAACTTCTTCCATTTAAGATCTTAAATGCTGCAGAAATGTTTGGTACCCTTCCACAGAGCTAGTTTTCTGTCTCGGAGCTCTATGGACAATTATTTTGACCTCATGGCTTGGTTTTTGCTCTGACTTTGCACTGTCAGCTGTGGGACCGGTGTGTGCTTTTCCAAATCATGTCTAATCAATTTAATTTTACCACAGGTGGAGTGTAATCAAATTGTAAAAACATCTCAAGGATGATCAATGGAAACCGGATGCATCTGAGCTCAATTTCGAGTCTCATAGCAAAGGGTCTGAATACTTACGTAAATAAGGTATTTGTTTTATTTTTAATACATTTGCAAAAATGTCAACCTTTTTTCACTTTGTCATTAAGGGGTATTGTGTGTGTGTGTTGATGAGGATTTGTTTTTTCTTTAATCCATTTTAGAACAAGGCTGTAACGTAACAAAGTGTGGAAAAAGTCAAGGGGTCTGAATACTTTCCGAATGCAATGTATGTGCAAGAGCACAATCATTCTCAATTTGCAGGACTCTTTTAAATCATCTGTTGTCTGAATTAAGACTGTGCATGGCTCTTTAGGTTTGTTCAAAGGTCACAAAGTATTCCCTGCTGGGCATAAAGAGCAGCACAGTTAGTTATACATAAATCTCATTATGTCTTATTGATTGACATCCTCTAAACTTGAGTCCCAGAGGAGGAGGGACATGATACATGAACATTGAGGAATTTTGCCAATACTTCCTTTTCCCAAAAATAACCAGGTAATTTTCTGGAAGCTATTTGTTTGCTTTTCCCATCTTGAATGTTGTGAAGTTGATGCCATTTTCATTTAAGTTGAATTGAATGTGCTTTGGAATTTAAACACGTTTGCAGAGCAGTCAGAAGCAAGATGGGAATCTCACTGTCACCTATATGCATCTTAGCCTAGATCTCATTCAGTCTTATGTGTTGATTCCTATTCCATATTTTCCATTGAGGCGAGTCCTCTTATAGATGACTATAACTATTGTTGTGCTTCTCTATTCCCATAGCTACTTCATTCTTACTCATGGTACTGCATCACACATGTTCTTTTGAAAGTTTTCCCATGCTCTTTTTGGCCCACCCAGTCCTTCCAAGCCTGGAGCTGTCCTCCAGGTCTCCCACATATGAGGGAACATATCTTGGGCAAATACATCCTCTTCATGCCCCCCACCCCCTCTCCCTGTTAAATTGCTCGCCCTAAGGGCCACTGCACCTGTGGTGTCTCTTTGTGTGGGGGGCAGTTCTCTGTCTCTGATTTATAGCCCTCAGGTGAAGTCTTCTGGGATGTGTGTGTCAGAGGGAGAAGAAACATAAAACGAACTTGGATAAAACTCAAACTAACCCCCCTCATCCTTGTCTTTGTAATCTGTAGGCCAACTCATTATTTTCCTGATCAGAGATGGGAGAAACATTCCTATTTCTCTTGTTTGGTCTCTGTCTGCAGCAGTTAATGTCAGCACCAATAATACAGTATTTTCAATCTCTTGAGTGTTCTGTTTAGTGAAAAGCATGCACACCTATTCATTCATTCATTCCTAATGAGTTATAGAAAAGGGTGCCATGTGTCTTTACGCATGAGTGAGACTTCTTGAGCATTTCCCTCCAGATTTTGGGGTGTGACTCTTCAGCAGGAAGGAGGATGTTTTATTCAGTAGGCAGCTGGAGCAGAAGGCGCGATAAGAGGGGAAGTGTGATTATGATAGCGATCGGCCATGCATCGATACTCTCCCCTCCGCGCAACGCGACACCCTCATCCAGCGTGCGGCTCACACTCGCCATCGATCTTGCCTGGTAACCTGAACCGCTGCAGTTTGTTTCCAAGCAGATCCATGGTCGTGGTATCAGTGCCACGAGGCATGTGGAGAAAGAGTGACAGAGAGTATCAACTCTGTAAACACAGCAGTGGAGGACGGCCCTACATAATGGCTGGAACGGAGCAAATGGAATATTTGATACCACATATTCTGCTCCAGCCATTACCACGATCCAGTCCTCCCCAATGAAGGTGCCACCAACCTACTGTGACATACACAAACACACTTGAGGTCACCTCATCCCAGTGAAAGAAAAAATGCTGCTACCCCCACACATCATTATTGAATAATTTTTTGTTCATTTAAAATTAGGCCTACATATAGGAGTTTTAATACAAATACATCACATATTGTATGTTATTGGCAGACTAAAGGGAAATGTGGAGATACAATGTGTACTGATACATGGCCACGCCAGCTATGTTGAGCTGCTATGTGTTCTTTTTCCTGATAAATCAGATAAGGGCGCAACTATAGACTACATAGCAACAAATGTAGTTTATGTATACAAACTGACTGGAATATTTTTTTCTCAAACAAAATAGTAGGCCTACACTTCATTATCAATATTAACCCATAAAATAATTATCCTCTTAATAAAAACATGTAGTATCTTCCGCCATCTAGCGGCGTATATTAGTACTGTATTTTGTTTGGCCGCCCAGTAGAGGGCGTGCTTAAACTTTTAACTACTGCAGGCTACATGAGTGCAAAATGCTGAGCAACACTCAATACCTGTCAAACACCACCAGCCTACAGACCGAGCAAACAGTTGAAGAGGGACAAACCGCTAAGGTTTGATAAAGCATTGTCCTCACAAATAAAAAAGTATGAGTTTCAGCTCTAAATCCTCCTTAACATAGACCTATCTTCTTCCACTGTGCTGTGACTTACATATTTGTGCCTTAGGTCATCCTCCCCATTTCCCCTAGTAGAGGTCAGAGACCTAGTCAGCTCATTTGGGCTACATTTCTTTAGCTTCCCTCAGCCTGGCGACCAGCCCAGATCTCTCTACCCCCCCCCCCCCCCCCCTCCCCCTCTCTCTCCCACTCTCCTGTCCAAACACACACACTCCTTTTCATAAGAAAATGTTATCTACTATGCACAGTGAAATAATCCATGACCCATATTAATCCTTATTAAAATGATTAGTACTCAACCCCTTGCCTCCACCACCATTCACATTGTTTTCCAGACTCAGTTTCAATCTCTTCTCCTCTCATTTTTGCTACAGTCGTATAATGCAGTAAACTAGATTCCTGTTTACATAATGCCCTCTATAAAAAGAGGGCACAAACTCTCTCTCACACACACACACCTAATGTACCTGGGTCTTCCACTTATCTCTCACTGTCCAGCCACTCTAACATAACCTTGGTCTCTACCTTAATCTAACTCTCATATTATCTAATCACTTGTGTCCAAGTCCAACAGGTCCCATGTGAAACTGTGCCAACTATGGAGAGAGCTGACGTCACACTGTGGAAAAGTGGTACAGAGGACAGGACGGGAGAATCCTAACATTACAGCACAGTCTAGTTCTAGGTGAACCACTTTCTGGGAGTAGAATAGTCTTTGGCACACACATTTTCATTTTCTCACCAGTTTCCCACAAAATTACATGCTTGGATGGGGAAAATCTGATTATATAATTAACATGAGTTTATATAATTGCTTGAAAATGTGTACTCTATTTTTGGGTGCAGTTTCAGTAGTGGCCAGCAGACAGCAGATTGAATGGAGGGAGCTCAAATTGTGTGACAGGCTGACAGTTGCTCTGTAGACAGCTGTCGTGTGTGTTCAGACCTACCAGTGCTTCAGATGTTTACACATGCCATTGAGACATAATGCATTCCTTCCTCTTCTGCTCCAGTTCCCTCTCCCCCATAAGGAGAAAAATGCTACAGTATCGCTCAAGACGTTTTAGGAATGCAGTGCAAGATATCATGGTGGTGACAGCACTGTATAATTCGCTATATTCTTTCCCATTATCTTCCTCCTTCATTATTTATGAAGTTAGAAGGCCTATGGTGGTGGCAGGTAGCCTAGCGGTAAGAGCGTTTGGCCAGTAAACGAACGGTTGCCAGTTTGAATACCTGAGCTGGCAGGGTGAAAAATCTGTCAATGTGCCCTTGAGCAAGCCACATAACCATAATTTGCTCCAGGGTCGCAGTACTACTATGCCTGACCTACACAGTTCACTGCACCTATGTGGCAATATATATATATATAGTATATCACAAAAGTGAGTACACCCCTCACATTTTTGTAAATATTTGAGTATATCTTTTCATGTGACAACACTGAAGAAATGACAGTTTGCTACAATATAAAGTAGTGAGTGTACAGCTTGTATAACAGTGTAAATTTGCTGTCCCCTCAAAATAACTCAACACACAGCCATTAATGTCCAAACTGCTGGCAACAAAAGTGAGTACACCCCTAAGTGAAAATGTCCAAATTGGGCCCAATTAGCCATTTTCCCTCCCCGGTGTCATGTGACTCGTTAGTGTTACAAGGTCTCAGGTGTGAATGGGGAGCAGGTGTGTTAAATTTGGTGTTATCGCTCTCACACTCCCTCATACTGACTGGTCACTGGAAGTTCAACATGGCACCTCATGGCAAAGAACTCTCTGAGGATCTGAAAAAAAGAATTGTTGCTCTACATAAAGATGGCCTGGGCTATAAGAAGATTGCCAAGACCCTGAAACTGAGCTGCAGCACGGTGGCCAAGACCACACAGCGGTTTAACTGGACAGGTTCCACTCAGAACAGGCCTCGCCATGGTCGACCAAAGAAGTTGAGTGCACGTGCTCAGCGTCATATCCAGAGGTTGTCTTTGGGAAATAGACATATGAGTGCTGCCAGCATTGCTGCAGAGGTTGAAGGGGTGGGGGGTCAGCCTGTCAGACCATACGCCGTACACTGCATCAAATTGGTCTGCATGGCTGTCGTCCCAGAAGGAAGCCTCTTCTAAAGATGATGCACAAGAAAGCCCTCAAACAGTTTGCTGAAGACAAGCAGACTAAGGACATGGATTACTGGAACCATGTCCTGTGGTCTGATGAGACCAAGATAAACTTATTTGGTTCAGATGGTGTCAAGCGTGTGTGGCGGCAACCAGGTGAGGAGTACAAAGACAAGTGTGTCTTGCCTACAGTCAAGCATGGTGGTGGGAGTGTCATGGTCTGGGGCTGCATGAGTGCTGCCGGCACTGGGGAGCTACAGTTCATTGAGGGAACCATGAATGCCAACATGTACTGTGACATACTGAAGCAGAGCATGATCCCCTCCCTTCGGAGACTGGGCCGCAGGGCAGTATTCCAACATGATAACGACCCCAAACACACCTCCAAGACGACCACTGCCTTGCTAAAGAAGCTGAGGGTAAAGGTGATGGACTGGCCAAGCATGTCTCCAGACCTAACCCCTATTGAGCATCTGTGGGGCATCCTCAAACGGAAGGTGGAGGAGTGCAAGGTCTCTAACATCCACCAGCTCCGTGATGTCGTCATGGAGGAGTGGAAGAGGACTCCAGTGGCAACCTGTGAAGCTCTGGTGAACTCAATGCCCAAGAGGGTTAAGGCAGTGCTGGAAAATTATGGTGGCCACACAAAATATTGACACTTTGGGCCCAATTTGGACATTTTCACTTAGGGGTGTACTCACTTTTGTTGCCAGCGGTTTAGACATTAATGGCTGTGTGAGTTATTTTGAGGGGACAGCAAATTTACACTGTTATACAAGCTGTATACTCACTACTTTACATTGTAGCAAAGTGTTATTTCTTCAGTGTTGTCACATGAAAAGATATACTCAAATATTTACAAAAATGTGAGGGGTGTACTCACTTTTGTGATTTACTGTATATATATATATTTGTTTTGCCTACATAGTCTACAACTAGTTTCTTAAACTATTTGTTGTCTCACCACTATTCACATGTGCACAACGCTGATTATAGGGTAGGCTCGTTTAGTCCAACAGGCCTATGTTGCTTAAATAATTATAAATACAGTTTTTTCCCCAACTTTCTATCAACCTTGAATACCCGAATTGGAGTTATGCCTTTCAACCACTAGGGAAAGGCAGAGTGGTGTGGATTTTTTTCAAAGGTTAGTGCAATCCGGCATCCTTGGGACATGGACATCACTCCCAAAAACCAAACCTTAACCGTTTTAAAATGTCCACTTCAATGGGGGGGGGTAGGGACGTCCCAATGATCCCAGATAGCAAGGACCTATTTTCTAACTACAGAGAGGAGGGGCCGGTGAACATGGAATGAAAACCTACTTCGAGTTAAAAGCTGGTTTAAACACCAACGAAATTACGCAGACCAGGACGAAGGTCTAGAGAAGGTTCACAGCATTACCGATCAAGAGGATTTCCCACTTTGACAAAAATAAGAAAGAGACTTTAGTTTGTCCTGGCACGGTTTATGGTAGCCTGTTTAGAAAGGAGAGATGAGTCTCGGATCCTGATTGGAGTTGACAAGCGCGCTCCGCTACTGTATCCAGCCTTTCAACCCCTCTCTCCGAAACCAGGAAATCGTCGAGGTGTGCTTATCTTTATCCTGCTTGTGGATCGTAGGCTACCCCTTTGCGGGTAGATACATGTGTATCTCGCCGATATCGTCGTCTTTTATTTAATTGTTTTGCTTTTGAACCGGGCTCAGATCTGAAGCCGAAAAAACTGCATCGGAGTGGATCTCTATTCTCGCCTAACAATGAGGTAAAGCGGGTCAAATCTGATCGGTCTGTTCATTGTGTTTATTTTGTTTTGGAACTACAATACAACAGTTTTGTGCGCTTGTAGTGCTCGAGCATGGACGGTGCACGTTTTTGTTTGGAGCCTATCACATGATTTATCATGTAACACCGATAGATCTCGAACTGTTTCGGTAGTCTAGTTTGGACTCAAGATAGACTAAACATGTCATTATTAAAGTGACCGCCAGACTAGACCAACTTGTTTCAATGTAGAATACCTAATACAATGTTTCACTTTGTAGCACAGTTGAATTTTGGAACGGGGCTGAGTGAGAGAAGAATCAGAGAAGTGCAAGCTAGGGCGCTGTGTCTGTCTGGTGTCAGTCAAAAATGTATATGACTCTGTCCCCTTGTCATACAGTAGTAGCCTGTTGCTCTGTCATAGTTGAACATATTGTTTAGTGGCCTAATTCCAGTACATTAGGCCCAGAGGGCATTAGAGCGGGTAACTTGTACTTTACTTGAATGACAATGTGTCCCGTAGTGATTTTAGGTTTATCATGAAATCAAGATTTATTGTGGCCTATTTGGGAAATGGGACTGCTGCTATCTGCAATGGTGCCCTGTGGTTGAGCACTCTGTGTAAGCTAGGCATGTAGCTGTCTGGTCAGCTGGCTTGCCGTATAACACCACGTATCCATGCAAGGTCTCTATTTTTTTCCCTCTAGTAGTTGGCCAACCAGGGCTGTACACGGAACCAAATTGCGCCGAGCATGGAACACTCCAGTCTACAAATTCCACATCCTGTTGAAGCTTGTGCAGTTGGCAATTACATGCTTTGAAGCAGACACTGGTTAGGCTTTTCTGGAATGTAAATTTTTTTCTTCTGATTCAAACACAATGGCCACTCGCAAATGACCTGGGCATATGTACATCTGTATACTCTGACTCTATTCACAAGGTATATTTGTAGTGTTTCCATAACCTGTGCAACAAGTTCTTTATCTTTAACCAATCTTGAATCTCTCACTGCTTTTGTAAAACCTAGTTGGGCAAGTAAGGCCTTGTATTGTTTTTAACCTGTTGCTGATCACTTTGGTTTACTTTGTTAAAACCAACACTGACCTCTAAGCCTCCTAAATTAATGGGCTCCGGCCCCACCTAAAGAGGTCATGTCATTTACCTTGCTTACATAATGGGTGAGGAATGTAATGTTGTCGGTCACATCAAGTTCATTGTCCTCCAGCATAGTCTACCGTATTTGAATGTTGACACAGAAGTGCAGCCAACTGGTTAAATGTTCCATGGTTTCTCCCAATATAGGTAGGTCTAGCCCTAGATCCTGAGCTGACCCAAATCTAATAAATAGAAACCTCAGTCAATACATCCAAGGCAGTTTGTTACATGTTCTCTGTCCACCCTGGCTTTGCATACATTCTCCCTATAAACATAATAAGCTGAGCCTTTCTGGCCAGTTTCCTCCATGTTTTTATCTGACTGTATGCACACTGACACACAGGAAATAAATCAGTCTTCATTAATGGCAGCTGGAGGATTCATTGTTATCAAAGTGACGCCTGCTGTGACTCGCTCCAGGTGTCTGGTACTAACTGACTCCCCCCTGGGCTGGGCTAGCATACAGTAGGCCTACACAGGACACCCTTCAGGTGTAAGGTGGTTGTGAAAATGCCACATTTGATCTAACAAGTCATTCCATGCACTGTGTTGAAACCAAATCAAATTTTATGTCACATGTGCCAAATACAACAGGTGTAGGTAGACCTTACGGTGAAATGCTTACTTACCATGATTGGAGTCAATTTGAATTGAAGGCAGTCAATTTTGGAAGTAAACAGAAATTACAATTCAACAATCAAAAAAAGGGAATTCGTTTGCAATGACTTCTCAGTAAACTGAAAAGTACAAACTTTTTATTTCAAAAGAAAAAACATGTCAGAATTTTTAAATCAAACCACTTCCTGAATTGACTGCCTTCCATTTGAGTTAAGCCCAACACGGTTACTTACAGGCAATTGTAAATGAGAACGTGTTCTCAACTTGCCTACCTGGTTAAATAAAGGTGAAATAAAAAAAATATATATATATACAAAAGTATATGGACACCTCTTCAAATTAGTGTATTTGGCTATATCAGCCACAACCGTTGCTGACAGGTGTATAAGATTGAGCACACCGCCATGCAATCTCCAGAGACAAACATTGGCAGTCGAATGGCCTTATTGAAGAGCTCAGTGACGTTCAACGTGGCACCGTCATAAGGTGCTACCTTTCCAACAAGTCAGTTTGTCAATTTCTGCCCTGCTAGAGATGTAAGTCACTGTAAGTGCTGTTATTGTGAAATGGAAACGTCTAGGAGCAACAACGGCTCAACCGAGAAGTGGTAGTCTACACAAGCTCACAGAACGGGACCGCAGAGTGCTGAAGCGCATAACGTGTAAAAATTGTCTGTCCTCTGTTGCAACATTCACTACCGAGTTCCAAACTGCCTCTGGAAGAACTGTTCGTTGGGAGCTTCATAAAATAGGTTTCCATGGCTGAGCAGCCGCTCACAAGCCTCAGATCACCATGCACAATGCCAAATGTCGGCTGGAGTGGTGTAAAGCTCGCCACCATTGGACTCAGTGGAAACATGTTCTCTGGAGTGATGTATCACACTTCACCGTCTGGCAGTCCGACGGGCAAATCTGGGTTTTGCGGATCAAATAAATTTTATGTCACATGCACCGAATACAGCAGGGGTAGATCTTACAGTGAAATGCTTACTTACAAGCCTTTAACTAACAATGCGTTAAGAAAAAAGTGTTAAGTAAAAAAAAGATTAATAGAAAATAAAAGTAACAAATAATTAAACAGCAGCAGTAAAATGAACAAGTGAGGCTATATACAGGGGGTACAGAGTTAATTTGCAGGGGCATGGGTCAGTTGAGGTAATTGAGGTAATAAGTACATGTAGGTAGAGTTAGTGACTATGCAAAGATTATAAACGGAGAGTAGCAGCAGTGTAAAAGAGGGGTCTGGGTAGCCCTTTGATTAGCTGTTGAGGAGTCTTATGGCTTAGGGGTAGAAGCTGTTAAGAAGCCTTTTGGACCTCGAATTGGTGCACCTTTACCGCTTGCCGTGCGGTAGCAGAGAGAACAGTCTATGACTAGGGTGGCTGGAGTCTATGAATTTTTTGGGCCTTCTTCTGACACCGCCGAGTATATAGGTCCTGGATGGCAGGAAGCTTGGCCCCAGTGTAGTACTGGGCCGTACTCACTACCCTCTGTAGTGCCTTGCGGTCGGAGGCCGAGCAGTTGCCATACCCAGGCAGTGATGCAACCAGTCCGGATGCTCTCGATGGTGCAGCTGTAGAACCTTTTGAAGATCTGAGGACCTATGCCAAATATTTTCAGTCTCCTGAGGGGGAAAAGGCTTTGTCGTGCCCTCTTCACGACTGTCTTAGTGTGTTTTGACCATGTTAGTTTTGTTGGCGATGTGGACACCAAGGAATTTGAAGCTCTCAACCTGTTCCACTACAGCCCCGTCGATGAGGATGGGGGCGTGCTCGGTCCTCCTTTTCCTGTAGTCCACAATCATCTCCTTTGTCTTGATCACGTTGAGGGAGAGGTTGTTGTCCTGGCACCACATGACCAGGTCTCTGACCTCCACCCTATAGGCTGTCTCATTGTATTCGGTGATCAGGCCTACCACTGTTGTGTCATTGGCAAACGTGATGGTGTTGGAGTCGTGCCTGGCCTTGCAGTCATGAGTGAACAGGGAGTTCAGGAGGAGACTGAGCACGTACCCCTGAGGGGCCCCTGTGTTGAGGATCAGCATGGCGGATGTGTTGTTACCTACCCTTACCACCTGGGAGCGGCCCGTCAGGAAGTCCAGGATCCAGTTGCAGAGGGAGGTGTTTAGTCCAAGGGTCCTTGGCTTAGTGATGAGCTTCGAGGGCATTCTGGTGTTGAATGCTGAGCTGATGCCAGGAGAACGCTACCTGCCCCAATGCATAGTGGCAACTGTAAAGTTTGGCGGAGGAGGAATAATGGGGCTGTTTTTCATGGTTCGGGCTGGGCCCCTTAGTTCCAGTGAAGGGAAATCACCTTAACGCTCAGCATACACTGACATTCTAGATGATTCTGTGCTCCCAACTTTCAGCATGACAATGTCCCTGTGCACAAAGCGAGGTCCATACAGAAATGGTTTGTCGAGATCTGTGTGGAAGAACTTGACTGGCCTGCACAGAGCCCTGACCTCAACCCCATCGAACTCCTTTGGGATGAATTGGAACGCAGACTGCGAGACACTCACTAATGCTCTTGTGGCTAAATGGAAGCAAGTCCCCGCAGCAATGTTCCAACATCTAGTGGAAAGCCTTCCCAATAGAGTGGAGGCTCTTGTTGCATGCAAAGGGGGGACCAACTCCATATTAATGCCCATTATTTTGGAATGAGATGTTCAGTGAGCAGGTGTCCACATACCTTTGGTCATGTAGGGTACAAGCTCTTTCCCAATGACGCAGAGTTAAAGAAGAATAGAAAACACAATAATGAGGCTATATACAAGGAGTTACATTACAATATCAATAGGCAGGGGTTTATTTTTATTTATTTCACCTTTATTAAACCAGGTATGCCAGTTGAGAAGTTCTCATGTACAACTGGGACCTGGCCAAGATAAAGCAAAGCAGTGACAAAAACAACAGAGTTGCACACAAACAAACGTAGTCATTAACACAATAGAAACATCTATGTACAGTGTGTGCAAATGTAGAAGAGTAGGGAGGTAAGGCAATAAATAGGCCATAGAGGCAAAATAATTACAATTTAGCATTAACACCGGAGTGATAGATGTGCAGATGATGATGTGCAAGTAGAGATACTGGGGTGCAAAAGAGCAAGAGGATAAGTAACAATATGGGGATGAGGTAGTTGGGTGTGATATTTACAGATTTGCTGTGTACAGGTACAGTGATTGGTAAGCTGCTCTGACAGCTGATGCTTAAAGTTAGAGAGGGAGATATGACTCCAGCTTCAGTGATTTTTGCAATTCGTTCCAGTCATTGGCAGCAGAGAACTGGAAGGAAAGGCGGCCAAAGCAGGTGTTGGCTTTAAGTGACTAGGCAACAGGATATAGTACACTGGGCTGGCAGGTAGCTTAGTGGTTAGAGCGTTGGACTAGTAACCGAAAGGTTGCAAGATCAAATCCCCGAGCTGACAAGGTAAAAATCTGTCATTCTGCCCCTGAACAGTCAATTAACCAACTAGGCTGTTATTGAAAGTAATAATTTGTTCTTAACTGACTTGCCTAGTTAAATAAAGGTAAAATACACTGCTCAAAAAAATAAAGGGAACACATAAACAACACAATGTAACTCCAAGTCAATCACACTTCTGTGAAATCAAACTGTCCACTTAGGAAGCAACACTGATTGACAATAAATTTCACATGCTGTTGTGCAAATGGAATAGACAAAAGGTGGAAATTATAGGCAATTAGCAAGACACCCCCAATAAAGGAGTGATTCTGCAGGTGGTGACCACTTCTCAGTTCCTATGCTTCCTGGCTGATGTTTTGGTCACTTTTGAATGCTGGCGGTGCTTTCACTCTAGTGGTAGCATGAGACGGAGTCTACAACCCACACAAGTGGCTCAGGTAGTGCAGCTCATCCAGGATGGCACATCAATGCGAGCTGTGGCAAGAAGGTTTGCTGTGTCTGTCAGCGTAGTGTCCAGAGCATGGAGGCGCTACCAGGAGACAGGCCAGTACATCAGGAGACGTGGAGGAGGCCGTAGGAGGGCAACAACCCAGCAGCAGGACCGCTACCTCCGCCTTTGTGCAAGGAGGAGCACTGCCAGAGCCCTGCAAAATGACCTCCAGCAGGCCACAAATGTGCATGTGTCAGCATATGGTCTCACAAGGGGTCTGAGGATCTCATCTCGGTACTGCTGCTGCTGGGTTGTTGCCCTCCTACGGCCTCCTCCACGTCTCCTGATGTACTGGCCTGTCTCCTGGTAGCGCCTCCATGCTCTGGACACTACGCTGACAGACACAGCAAACCTTCTTGCCACAGCTCGCATTGATGTGCCATCCTGGATGAGCTGCACTACCTGAGCCACTTGTGTGGGTTGTAGACTCTGTCTCATGCTACCACTAGAGTGAAAGCACCGCCAGCATTCAAAAGTGACCAAAACATCAGCCAGGAAGCATAGGAACTGAGAAGTGGTCTGTGGTCACCACCTGCAGAACCACTCCTTTATTGGGGGTGTCTTGCTAATTGCCTATAATTTCCACCTTTTGTCTATTCCATTTGCACAACAGCATGTGAAATTTATTGTCAATCAGTGTTGCTTCCTAAGTGGACAGTTTGATTTCACAGAAGTGTGATTGACTTGGAGTTACATTGTGTTGTTTAAGTGTTCCCTTTATTTTTTTGAGCAGTGTATATACTGTATGTCTACAAGCAACAGCTCTTGCCAGTTTGACATTTTCCCCTTTCACTCTCTCCACGCTGCGCACATACCTTTTATTTTTTTCTTCAATATTTTAGTAATTTAGCAGACACTCTTATCCAGAGCGACTTACAGGAGCAATTTGGGTTAAATGTCTTGCTCGATTACTGGCCCAACTCTCTTAACCGCTAGGCTACCTGGCGCCTTGTGTGTTTAGAGTAATAGAAGGCTGCTCTCATCAGTTTTTAAAATGTTCCCCTTTCACTCTCCATGCTGAGCACATGTAGTATTGATCTACTTAAAAGCAAGAACACCGATTCTGACTCACCCACAGTCTCCTTTTATTTCTCTCACATCATTCTTTGTCTGCCTGACTGTATTGAAATGAGCTATGGAGGCCAGACTGGAAGGGCTATGGAGGCCAGACTGGAAGCCGGTGGCTAATGTAGACTCACAGGGAGGGTATTCCACTTGCTACCCTCCCCTCCCCCTCTACCATCATCAGTGATCTTTTGACCCTGTGACTCCTGGTTGAGGAGTTAGGAGCTATTATGCCTGATGTTTAGGTGTTTGTCTAACTTTGTCTCTGTTTGACACAGTCATTAGTAACATTCATTGCTGTAATCATGTAGTTAAGAATTTTATGGCACAATGTCGTTGTGTATTTGTCATCACTAATCATTTGGTGTATGTTGGTATGGTGATTTTTATGTCTCCGTAAGTAAACTATTTCCTTTGTTCATGAAAGTACATTCAGGTGGGTTCCCTGTACAAAAATCAATGGGATTCTCCCTCACCACAATAAGAGACCGTGTGGTAGTATTCACCAAAAAATACTTTGCGCATCATTTATACATTAACCCTGAATGTCGCTGTGGCCGAGCAATCTGTGCCATGCATTATCACAAGCTCTCCCATTTAACGCTACTGGCCTTTTATGTCAACACCTGATCACCACTCCCCCATAACAATTTACCCCCATCGGTGCTACTTGTTCTAGGGCAAATAAATAGGCCTTTATGTGGGGGCCTGCCTTGGGATTAGAAGCAGTGCACAATGTACAAAACCTTCTATTGTCTCAATAGGGCCAAATCCAGTTTCCTTGTTGGTTGTTGTGGGTTTTCTTCTATTACTAAGCATCTAGATTACAATATCCCCCCCTCTTTGTTCAGAGGTGTTACTCAAACGTATACAGTCTAGGCGTCTGTAGAATGGTGGGTAGGGCATGGTAAACCGGAAGCAACAATAGGGCTTTGTTCATTGCCACTGACAAGAGAATCCTCTACACCCTCCTATAGCATGGTACACTGACGGTGAATCAAACGCACGCGTCATATAATTAGGTACACCTCTCAATTCTATGAAATTGCGCAAACGCCAAACATATCGCAGTGTGTTGGGATAGCACTTAGCTCTGGAGCCTGCAGCCTTGCTTGCTCGGTCCTAGTGGCTATCAGAGGGTCTAATTAGCCGCTACTCCCTCAGGTTTGGGACACTTGTGCATATAGTAGAGGCGCGCGTGAATGAGCAAATGGAGGGTCGAGGGTAAGGGGTGATTGGGATTCAGCCTGACACTCCCATATTTACCATTTAAGTTCCTTCCTTCCACCCTAGCTAGTATCCTTCCACACACCCATATCCCTCATTCCCAATGCTCCCAGTTTCTCCTTTTATATCCCATCAGGGAGAAATGTAGTGCTGCAGCTGATCCATATAGATGCTATAGGTCAGGAGGAAAATGTGCTTTTACAGAGCCACTGTTGTCTCTGGAACAACCGTCATCATATTCTCCTTCTGGTTCCCTGGGCAGCTCCAGGCCTTGGTTGGCTTTGTCCCAACAAGCCCAGGGCATCAGCATAGCTACACAGGGTACAAATTGCACCGTCACTGTGGAGCTGTAGGTGAGCGACTAACCACTAGGCATTGGATACCATAGAATTAGGACCTAGAATAGTCATTTAATAGGATCTCTATGTTGGATACTCTAAAAGTGGTTGCTGGCCATGGCTGAGACAGGCTGGGTCTTGTTGCAGTAGCCATGGTGTAATGATTTAATGCATGGTCAGCAAAGGCTGCCATTTCTCCTTCCTCCTCTTCTCTTTGTCTCTCCATTCATAAGTCTCTCTTCCTCCTTAGGCAAATATTAATGTCTAGTGATTCACTGTTGTTCTGAATCAGATTGCTAATGGGCACACACACACACACGCACACACACACAGAGTAGGTTCAGGAGAGTGCCACTCCATAATGTGGCATAATGGGCGTCTGTGGAGAACGGTTTTATAGTGACAGCCATCGCACTCTCTCTGTCATGTCTACTGACTTTCCCCTACAGCCATACATGAGGATGCTGAGAGTGCATTGACTGGATAAAAGCTATATTTTGGTTGGAAGATTTATATCGAGGCTCAAGCGATGCCACTGTGGGTTAAATAGATTGGGCATCAAAAACTATTTCCTGCATGGGTGACATTTTTGTGAATGGTTAGCGAAGCGACTAATCTTGTTTACCGAAACGATCAGCTTTTCTGCTATCGCGGGACTGGTTGCCTCTTCAGATCTCCCAGTTGGGTCTCTCTGTCTGATAATATCTATGTTGAATAATTCTAGGTTTTAGTAATTTGGATACCTTTTCAATGGGTAGTGAATTCATGTATCGTCTCTATTGAATGTCCACAATGGGCTGTAACTGTAAAAATGACCACCTCATTCAAAAGGTAGACTTACTGATCCTCGTTCCATTGCTTCATTTTCAAGTAATAACATGTTCATGCATGAACTTTAGTGACCACGAGGCAAGTTGAACCGTTTTGAAGACACCGTGCATACCATCAAATAGTAGGACAGCAACATTTGATAGATACATGATTTGATTGTGTACTTAAGATGAAAATGAGACTTCCTGTGTCTTGACCAGCATTGACCCGTTTTGAGGATAGTGATAAAGGATTTTCCACTACTACTACTCAGCATCTATACTGAACAAAAATATGAATGCAACAATTTCACTGAGTTACAGTTTATAAAAGGAAATCAGTCAATTGAAAAACATTTATTAGGCCCTAATCTATGTATTTCACATGAATGGGCAAAGCCTTGGGTGGGCGTAGTCCTACCCACTTTTTAAATTTTAATTGTATCTTTATTTAACTAGGCAAGTCAGTTAAGAACAAATTGTTATTTTCAATGACGGCCTTGGAACAGTGGGTTAACTGCCTTGTTCAGGGGCAGAACCACTAATTTTTACCTTGTCAGCTCGGGGAGTCGATCTTGCAACCTTTCGGTTACTAGTCCAACGCTCTAACCACTAGGCTACCAGGCCCACCCACTGGGGAGCCAAGCCCAGCCAATCTGAATTATTATTTTTTTACCCACAAAAGGGCTTTATTACAGACAGAAATACTCCTCCGATTCTTCAGCTGTCCGGGTGGCTGGTCTCAGACGATCCATCAGGTGACGAAGCCGTATGTGGAGGTCTTGGGCTGGAGTGGGTACATGTGATGTGGTCTGCGATTGTGAGGCCGGTTGAACGTACTGCCAAATTCTCTAAAATGATGTTGGAGTCGGCTTATGGTAGAGAAATTAACATTAAAATCTCTGGCAACAGCTCTGGTGGACATTCCTGCAGTCAGCATGCCAATGGCACGCTCCCTCAACTTGAGACATCTGTCGCATTTTAGAGTGGCCTTTTATTGTCCCCAGCACAAGGTGCACCTGTGTAATTATCATGCTGTTTAATCAGCTTATTGATATACCACACCTGTCAGGTAGATGGATTATCTTGGCAAAGGAGAAATTCTCACTGACAGGGACTTCCACAATATTTGAGAAGCTTTTTGTGCGTATGGAACATTTCAGGGATCTTTTATTTCAGGTCATGAAACCAACACTTTAAATGTTATATTTTTGTTCAGTGAAATATATAGCTAATGCTAAGTGTCAAGCCAGAGGCATGCAGCACTCACAGACCTCCATAAAAGTGAGTTATCAACTCAATATAGATTCTATCCTTCCTCGCTCCCTCTTTTGTGCACGGTGGGCACAGTTTCATACCCATAGCATATTCTCTGGAGATGTGGACATGGTTACATGTCTGGACAACAGATAGGGAGAGGGTGGGGAGTTTCTCTTCATCTCTCAACCCCTAATGAGGGGGATCTTCTCCAAGGGGGTTTGCCTCCTCCTCTGCCTCCTTAGCTTCTCAGGGAGGATACGCTTCGACATGTAAAAGGAATTAAGCGAACGCAGAGAGGAGAGTGATGATTCGATGGTCCAAATAAGGGCATAGTGAGTGCCAGTCACAACCCCCCCACAGCGCTTCAGGAGCTGGAATGCTGCTTTTGCTCCTCGGCCTCTTTCAAGTGGTCAGAGGCCTGGCCCAGACAGCCAGGGAACGTTTCCGCAACGTTGGAGAGACCTATTCCAGAGAAACTCCGGCACCGATGAGTCAGCACACAAAGAATGCTGACGCAAAGAATGCTGAGTGGTTTGAACTTGACTGAGAAAGAGAAAGTGAGAGAGTTGGTGCATAAGAGTTTGAGGCCGAACATAAGAGACAGAGAATGAGAGTCCGACACCTTCTGAGAGAGAGAGAGACAGGAAAAAAATATAGCCAGCGTATGTGGCTGACAGGGGAGAGACTAAAGGCAGTAGCCTAAAGTCTGTGTCGCAGCATGCTAGGACCTGTGTGAGGGAGTAGGCACGCGGAAGGGAGGGAGACGGAGAGAAGGATAGAGTTAGGAAAGTTACCAGCAGTAGGCCAAGGATTACCACAGGGGCCCTGGTCCTTCTCAATCTTTAGTCTGGGGCTTCAGTAGTCAGCCAATCGCTCCATATGGTTAGCCTCTTACAAATACCTGTACTTCAAGGGGCTGAGGTATGCGATCCATCTTCACAACGACAGTGTCTTCACAACTGTTTATTTGGACAGCATTAAATTACTTAGGCTGTACGCTGAAGAGGATGCTCTGTGTTTTTGTATTTGAGAGATTAACACTACTTGTTATTCAGTGAAGTTACTGTCTGTGTGTCAGTGTGTGTCAGTGTGTCAGTGTCACTTGGGCCAGAGGTATCACTGAGTCTGTGATGTCACTGACAGCCCTGTAATTGACTGGAGGGTAAATTCATTGAGGACAATACTGTCAGATGACACTGGTAACTTCAACTTTAACTTACATTTTTGAGCCAAAACTAATGCAATTGTTTTGATGTTTTTGTACATAAACTGGATAAGAGGTCACACGGTTGGTCACCAATGCCCCTGTCGTTTGTGTGTGTGTACTCACCTGGTGGTGCTAGAGAGAGTCCCAGGTTGTGCGCTGTATCCTAGAGAGACAGGACCAGGTTATTTCTACTCTGCTTTTAAGAATGTGTGATATCGGTATCTGCATCATCATCCACGACATGGAACTGTGGTCTATATTTTTATCAAGGCTGAGAGGGCGAGTTAGCGTTGCTTTACTTTTCATTGTTTTAGCTCTCACTTCAAAGGAGATGTTTTTGAAAGCATTTAAAGTGGGCTGAGAGGGAAGAGGACCTATGAGTGAAATATTATTTGTTCACATTTCCAATAGGTGTGAAGTCCTCCTGAGATCTGAATAAACTGAAAAATAAAAAGCTTTTGGAGTAGAGCACCGTTATTGATTTGTATATGACTGTATCTGTGACCAAATTAGAGCGCAATACCGATTTTTGTATTGATCTGTTGATGTGATGTGCTATACTGGACAGTTTGTCTGGCATGAATGACCACAAGGCACAATGGCAGGACATGGCAAGCACTTAACATACTTTTGTATAGATGTGTATGTGGACACCCCTTCAAATTAGTTGATTCAGCTATTTCAGCCACACCGTTGCTGACAGGTGTATAAAATCAGGTACACAGCCATGCAATCTCCATAGACAAACATTGGCAGTAGAATGGCCTTACTGATGAGCTCAGTGACGTTCAACATTGTACTTGTCATAGGATGCCACCATTCCAACAAGTCAGTTTGTCAGTTTTTGCCCTGCTAGGTCAACTGTATGTGCTGTTATTGTGAAATGGAAACATCTAGGAGCAACAACGGCTCAGCCGAGAAATGGTAGTCCACACAAGCTCACAGAACGGGACCGCAGAGTGCTGAAACGCGTATTGTGTAAAAACCATCTGGCCTCGGTTGCAACTAGAGGTCGACCGATTAATCGGAATGGCCGATTTAATTAGGGCCGATTTCAGGTTTTCATAACAATCGGTAATCGGCATTTTTGGACACCATTGTGGCAGACTACATTGCACTCCACGAGGAGCCTGCATGGCAGGCTGACTACCTATTACGCGAGTGCAGCAAGAAGCCAAGGTAAGTTGCTAGCTAGCATTAAACTTATCTTATAAAAAACAATGAATCTTAACATAATCACTAGTTAACTACACATGGTTGATGATATTACTAGTTTATCTAGCGTGTCCTGCGTTGCATATAATCGATGCAGTGCCTGTTAATTTCTCATCGAATCACAGCCTACTTCGCCAAACGTGTGACGATTTAACAAGCGCATTTGCGAAAAAAGCACTGTCGTTGCACCAATGTGTACCTAACCATAAATATCAATGCCTTTCTTTAAAATCAATACACAAGTATATATTTTTACACCTGCATATTTAGTTAATATTGCCTGCTAACATGAATTTCTTTTAACTAGGTAAATTGTGTCACATCTCTTGCCTTCCGTGCAAGCAGTCAGGGTATATGCAGCAGTTTGGGCCGCCTGACTCGTTGCGAACTGTGTGAAGACCATTTATTCCTAACAAAGACCGTAATTAATTTGCCAGAATTGTACATAATTTTGACATAACTTTGAAGGTTGTACAATGTAACAGCAATATTTAGACTTAGGGATGCCATCCATTAGATAAAATACGGAACGGTTCCGTATTTCACTGAAAGAATAAACGTTTTGTTTTCGAAATGATCGTTTCCGGATTTGACCATATTAATGGCCTAAGGCTCGTATTTCTGTGTGTTATTATGTTATAATTAAGTCTATGATTTGATATTTGATAGAGCAGTCTGACTGAGCGGTGGTAGGCAGCAGCAGGCTCGTAAGCATTCATTCAAACAGCACTTTCGTGCGTTTGCCAGCAGCTCTTCGCTGTGCTTCAAGCATTGAGCTGTTTGACTTCAAGCCTATCAACTCCCGCGATTAGGTTGGTGTAACCGATGTGAAATGGCTAGCTAGTTAGCGGGTTGCGCGCTAATATCGTTTCAATCGGTGACATCACTCGCTTTGAGACCTTGAAGTAGTTGTTCCCCTTGCTCTGCAAGGGCCGCGGCTTTTGTGGAGCGATGGGTAAAGATGCTTCGAGGGTGGCTGTTGTCGATGTGTTCCTGGTTCGAGGCGAGGAGAGGGACGGAAGCTATACTGTATACTAAAGTGCCTATAAGAACATCCAATAGTCAAAGGTATATGAAATACAAATGGTATAGAGAGAAATAGTCCTAATAATTCCTATAATAACTACAACTTAAAACTTCTTACCTGGGAATATTGAAGACGCATGTTAAAAGGAACCACCAGCTTTCATATGTTCTCATGTTCTGAGCAAGGAACTTAAACGTTAGCTTTTTTACATGCACATATTGCACTTTTATTTTCTTCTCCGACACTTTGTTTTTGCATTATTTAAACCAAATTGAACATGTTTCATTATTTATTTGAGGCTAAATTGATTTTATTGATGTATTATATTAAGTTAAAATAAAAGTGTTCATTCAGTATTGTTGTAATTGTCATTATTACAAATAAATAAATAAAAATCGGCCGATTAATCGCTATCGGCTTTTTTTGGTCCTCCAATAATCGGTATCGGCGTTGAAAAATCATAATCGGTCGACCTCTAGTTGCAACAGTCAGTACTGAGTTCTGCCTCTGGAAGCAATGTCAGCACAATAACTGTTTCTTTGGGAGCTTCATAAAATGGGTTTCCATGGCTGAGCAGCCTCAGATCCTAAGCCTAAGATCACCATGCGCAATGAATAACTATGCATAGTCACTTTACCCCTTTATGTACAAATTACCTCGACTAACCTGTACCCCCGCACATTGACTCAGTACTGGTACCCCCTATATATAGCCTCATTATTGTGTTTATTTAGTAAATATTTTCTTGACTCCATTGTTGGTTAAGGGCGTGTAAGTAAGCATTTCACGGTAAGGTCTGCACCTGTTTTATTTGGCGCATTTGACAAATAAAAGTGTTGGCTGGAGTGGTGTAAAGCTCGCTGCCAATGAACTGTGGAGCAGTGGACACACTTTCTCTAGAGTGATGAATCACGCTTCACCATCTGGCAGACCAACGGATGAATCTGGAGTTGGCGGATGCCAGGAGAACGCTACCTGCCTGAATGCAGAGTGCCAACTGTAAAGTTTGGTGGAGGAGGAATAATGGTCTAGGGCTGTGTTTCATTGTTCGTGCTAGGCCCCTCAGTTCAAGTGAAGGAAATCTTAGTGCTATAGCATATTTCCTGTTTCAGCATGACAAGGCACCCGTGCACAAAGCGAGGTCCAGAAATGGTTTTTCGAGATCGGTGTGGAAGAACTTGACTGGCCTGCACAGAGCGCTGACCTAAACTCCATCAAGCACCTTTGGGATGAATTGGAATGCCGATTGCGAGCCAGGCCTAATCTCCCAACATCAGTCCCCGACCTCACTAGTGCTCTTGTGGCTGAATGGAAGCAAGTCCCTGCAGCAATGTTCCAATATCTATTGGAAAGCCTTCCCAGAAGAGTGGAGGCTGTTATAGCAGCAAAGGGAGGACCAACTCCATATTAATGACCATGATTTTAGAATGCGATGTTCGAGTGTCCACATACTTTTGGTCATGTAGTGTATGCGTGTCCAACATGTTCTGCCAGATTAACAGAGGGATAGAAGGCCAAAGTGGAACAAGTGGAGGGAAATTGTTTAGCGGAGGGGGCTTGAGCCCAAAAAACAGTAGACTGATTTAACTGGTAGCCTAAGTATGAACGCAGAGATGAAGAAGAGGATTGAGGGATTAAGAGGGACGATGGGGGCCAGATGTGGAGACTAAGAGAGGGGGAGGAAGAAAATAAGGAGTGTGGAGAAGCATGGTGGGATGGCCTGGTAAACAGAGAGGGAGAGCCACTGGACCTGACTGTACTTGTCAGTACAAGCTCTGAGCAAAGCCTTATACAGACATTTCTTAGAGCGTGTGCCCCAGTCGTGCACTGCAGTTTCCTGTTAACCCCTCACTGACTGAGAAACTATAGGCTCCCATTCCGGCTCCAAATGTCAGTGTTGGCTAACTTGGAGTTTCTGTCTTTCTATTTTAATTCTCCGCTAAACTTGGTGTTTGAGTTTGGTTTATTGGTTCTCCTGTAGGCGTTGTCTGTCTGTATTCAGGCCATAAACTTATCTTCATGTTATTATCATAATGTTATCAGTTAGGTTGCTAGGAGCCTATAATTTGTCATCTTGACAGACAGAATATTTTCATAACCTTTGCATGCAAGAGCACTTGGTTATGATTTTAACACGTGCAGTAGCCACAGCTAATGTTTCAAGGGTATGTGAAAATTCCTCAGATTAAGACTGAAAATGACCATTGCCTGGTTGAGTTATTTTAAGGTTCAGCCAGTGAACTATTGGCTTTCACAGTACACTCTCACAGGTTAAATGAACTAGTCAGCTAGTTAACACTTAGCTTAACTACTAGTCTAGACTCTTAGCTAACCTTCAAGGACTGCATTATATGTGTTGTTTGGACACTGTCACAGGAATAGGTTGTTTATGGCATTTATTTTTCATGGTTCATTCAGAAGCTAATGTGTGAAAAACGTGTGTCCATGTAGCATCCTGCCAACCTCTCGGACTCTGTCGACGTATGCACACACATGTAGTCTCAATATCTGTAGATGTATCAATAATTCACTCTTCACTCTGTCCTCCTGAGCCTATGCTTTCTCTCATATTAAAAATGCATCCAGTTTCCCAGTCCTTTTCTCTGTACCTTCCCAGTTAGCAGCAGCCCTCACTGCACTATACCTGGGTGAGTCACGTTCACTGAAAACAAATGTGAGAAAACCTTTTGAAATAGAATATTGGCATACTTGCTGGTTAAGTTCAGCTGGCACCTCTGTTTCTGTGCTTACTGACCACAATCCACGTTTCTCTTTCCTCACACCGTTATGTCCCCAGCCAGGGACATCTTTATTTTATTTTTTCCATCTATTAACTTCTTTCTTCACCTACCTTACCTAACAAACATTTGGGTCAACAGTGAGCACATGAGTGTGTAAACTTGAAAGGGTGTGTGTTTGTGTGTGTGTGTGTTCACTAGTCAGGCTGAGTCAACCCTTATTAGGCATTGCTGGGAGCAAGAGGTGGGCTGTGGCTACAGAGCTGTGTCACAGGAAGTGGGAGATTGTATCACGGGATGGATGGATGGAGGGAGAGGAGGAGTGGGGAAAAGAGATTGATAAATAAAATTAGTCTGCTCTTCCTGGTTCTCTCTCGACTAGACTAGACTTTGGCAAAAAGACCATTGGCTACACATGTACTGCAATGTGAACTTATCATGTCTGGACCGATACCTCCGGAGGTAGTGCAGGGCAGTGTAAACACAATTGTCTCCTTGACACCACTCATACAGGACAAATTGTTATAGCATAGCAATGTTTATGAAACAGCTGAAATGTATAGACGTTTCACTTATTTTTCTTTAGTTTTTACCTGAAATTGTAGTAACAGCCAGTTACATCTGAAATTGTTTCAATTGCTTTTACCTCAGTGACTTCCATGATATTGATACAATGAAGCCTGGTTTGTTCTACGGTATATTTTAATATGGTAGCTAGTGTCAGCCTAAGAGCTCCAAATAGTTATTGTTCAGCTAAGCGTCAGCATTCAGCTACAGCCAGCAAGTTTTACTTAAGGATTCAGAAATTATACTGAACAAAAATATAAATGCAACAATTTCAAAGATTTTACTAGGTTACACTTCATATAAAGAAATCAGTCAATTGAAATAAGTTCATTAGGCCCTAATCTATTGATTTTTCTTTTTTTCACATGACCGGGAATCTGTTGGTCACAAGTACCTTAATATTAAAAAAAAAAAAAAATCTGTATCTGGTGTGACCACCATTTGCCTCATGCAGCACGACATGTCTTCTTCACATAGAGTTGATCAGACTATTGATTGTGGTCTGTGGAATGTTGTCCCACTTCTCTTCAATGGGGCCCAATGTCGTGCCATTCATCCGCCGCCAACACCTCATGTTTCAGCATAATGCACGGCTCCATGTTTCAAGGATCTGTACACAGTTCCTGGAAGCTGAACATGACCCAGTTCTTCCATGGCCATACTCACCAGACATGTCACCCGTTGAGCATGTTTGGGATGCTCTGGATCAACGTGTACGACAGCGTGTTCCAGTTCTTGCCAATATCAAGCAACTTTGCACAGCCATTTCCTGCAGTCAGCATGCCAATTGCATGCTCCCTCAACTTGAGACATCTGTGGCACTTTTTATTCACTCTATTTTATTTAGCTAGCTAGCCTTCTATCTAACGTTTCCTAGCTGTGTAGCCTATATTATAATATGAATTACATCATTCGCTAACATTACTGTACTTTTATATTTATTTTGGAGGGGTAAACGTGCATTACTGATATGCTAACATTACTTGATCATGAAGCATGTTAGCTTTTAGTTTTCTCTGCTTCCGCACGGAAAGCGGTACCGGAGCATCAAGTCTGACACCAACAGGCTCCTGAACAGCTCCTATCCCCAAGCCATAAGACTGCTAAATAGCTAAAAAAAATGACTACATAGACTATCTGCATTGACCCTCCTATTTTATTTTTATACTGTCTCTATGCACATTCTATACACTCACTCACCACGACCAACACACACACACACACCGCTCCTCAGACTCATCTCTCGTAGTTGAAATAGGGACTCTGTCACTCACTCACTCAGCCTTGTCTGAAGGTCAGGGACTTCTCCTTTATGTGACATGGGGAGTGTGTGAGCCTTGATATGAGCCAGAGTATCGGGGTGGCCCTCACTATCTGTCTGTCATTGTCACCATGTCTGGCTCTAGTCAGTAACACTTGTCTGTCAGTGCCACTGCACATAAGCCTACTTGCATAACACTGCAGTCCTCTCCTATAGATTGGTTTGAATTTCCAGTAGTATCTAAAATGTGTTTACTTTCTCTTAAAGACCAGGGGCTGCGAAATGCCAAGGTTTCTATTAGCTGGTACATTTCCCTAAGAACAGGTTGGCCAGTTTGATTGCTTCTTTAATCAGTACAACAGTTTTCAGCTGTGCTAACATAATTGCAAAAGGGTTTTCTAATGATCAATTAGCCTTTTAAAATGATAAACTTGGATTAGCTAACCCAACGTGTCATTGGAACACAGGAGTGATGGTTGCTGATAATGGGCCTCTGTACGCCTATGTAGATATTCCATAAAATATCTGCTGTTTCCAGCTACAATAGTCATTTGCAACATTAACAATGTCTACACTGTATTTCTGATCAATTTTAGGTTATTTTAATGGACAAAAATTGTGCTTTTCTTTCAAAAACAAGGACATTTATAATTGACCCCAAACTTTCGAACTGTAATGTACCTCCTTAAATTAGCCATTTAGATTATTATTTACTTCAGCTGGTTTGACTCTTTTTGTCAATTTTTCTGGTGTTTTGTGGTGGAAAAATAAGCGGGTCGAGTATACATTTTTGTGAAGCTTGCATTCAATTGCCACTCCCTGTTGCACACAAGTTTCCATTCCCCCTGTCACAAGAAGATTCATGGCTGATTTTAAGAGGAAATCTAAAGTAACAATTTTTTGACAAAGTTACACTTCTCAAAAGGCGCTGACTTGGTGGAACGACCCTACTGCATTCCTGCTCTCTCTTTTTCTCCCTCTCTGTGTCTCCTATTTTATCTTTATTTAACTAGGCAAGTCAGTTAAGAACAAATTCTTATTTTCAATGATGCCCTAGGGTTAACTGCCTAGTTCAGAACGACAGATTTTTTATTTTTTTTACCTTGTCAGCTCGGGGATTCGATCTTGCCACCTTTCGGTTACTAGTCTAACGCTCTAACCACTAGGCTACCTGCTGCCCCGTTGCTCTCTCGTCTGTCTATCCTACTCTTCCTCCATCGCTTCCCTCACGATGTCGCTCTCTTTCATACATGCACTAACATCTGGTAAATGCATCTGCATATTCTCACAATATACATGTCAAGGGAGGACCTAAACTTAGACTATACACTCACAGGCATATAAATGGCCTGTTGATTGTGCTGAAGAGACACCATTCAATATGGTGTATTACCTGTTGCTCCCTCCCTTCATTAAGAGTGTATTGAGTTTGCATCAGGCTTGCATCAGTGCTCGGGGGTCCATTGACAGCCATAGTGTGACAGTGGCTGGGTGAGTTTGAACAGAGCAATTGGACGATGGCCTCTATGGACTGGCTCAACTCTCAAGCATGCCTTGTTTATGGCAGCATGTGACCTAGCTAATTTTTATGATTCTTTCTCCCTCTCTTCTCCCCTCCCTCTCTTCCTACCCTGCTGTCCTCCACTATACTTTCCCCTGGTTCCCTCCTCCATTATTAGCCCCTCTCCCAACACCATCCCTTCTTCCCTTACTCTTGGCCCCCCTTTCTCTCTCTAGCTCTCTATCTATTCAACTCTAAGCTTTTTTTGCATAATAAATCATTACACTGTCTCTCCTTTAGTGAGTCCAGTATCTGCCAGGCTCGTGCTACGGTGATGATCTACGATGATGGGAATAAGATGTGGCTCCCGGCAGGAACAGGGCCTCAGACCTTCAGCAGGGTCCAGATCTACCACAACCCCTCCACTAACGCCTTCAGAGTGGTGGGACGCAAGATGCAGACAGATCAGCAGGTAGAGTGCGTGTGTGTCTATATGTACAGTATCTATGACAATGGGTTTTAGTCTGTGTGCATGCTTGTTTCACTGATTGTGTGTGTTTGGTCTTGTGTGATGTTGTTCATCATCAACAGCTTCAAACCTCTAGTACCAACAAGCCCGGCCAGCTGGAGAACTGTGAATCAGCCCTTTATCCACCTATGGCCATGTGCAGGCAGGCTAACGCCCACTAACCACCTCTGTGACGCAAGCACAAACACCCTACCTCAGGTTCTATGTGCTGGTTCAAAGAGTTGTGTTCTGTCTCCTGTAGTTCCCCCATCAGGGCCAACAGGCTAGTACAGTCCTGGGTGAGACCTGTCAATACTTACAACTCCTGTACTGTCACAGCTTTAACAATAGAACGAGACAAACAGCACTATATATACTGAACAAATGTATAAACACAACATATAAAGTCTTGGTCCCATATTTCATGAGCTGAAATAAACGATCCCAGACATTTTCCACATGCACAAAAAAGCTTTTTTCTCTCCAATTCTGTGCACAAATATTTTTACATCCCTGCTAGTGAGCATGTCTCGTTTGCCAAGATAATCCATCCACCTGACAGGAGTGGTAAATCAAGAAGCTGATTAAACAGCATGATCATTACACAGGTGCACCTTGTGCTCGGGACAGTAAAAGGCCATTCTAAAATGTGCAGTTTTGTCACGCAACACAATGCCACAGTTGTCTCAAGTTTTGAGGGAGTGTGAAATTGGCATGCTGACTGCAGGAATGTCCACCAGAGCTGTTGCAAGATAATTTTGTTCATTTCTCTACCATAAGCCGCCCCGTTGTTTTAGAGAATTTGGCAGTACATCCAACTGGCCTCATTACCGCAGACCACGTGTAACCACAACAGCCTATGATCTCCACGTCCGGCTTCTTCAGTTGTGGGATCGTCTGAGACCAGTCACCCGGACAGCTGAGGAAACTGAGTATTTCTGTCTGTAATAAAGCCCTTTTGTGGGGGAAAAACTCATTCCAATTGGTAGCATGCCCTCCAAGGCCCACCCATGACTGCACCCCTGCCCTGTCATGTGAAATCCATAGATCAGGGTCTAATGAATTTATTTAAATTGACTGATTTCCTTATGAACTGTAACTCAGTAAAATAGTTGAAATTGTTGCATGCTGCATTTATATTTTTGTTCAGTATAGATATAGTATCTCACCATCCCATCCCCCTCTCTCTTCCCCCTCTCCTGCTCTCTCTCCGTACAATTATTTCTTTAAACATCCAGTCGCCTGAGTGTTTCCCATAGACGTATCTTAAAGTGGATTATGTTTCCTGAGAGGTATTTGGCCAGCTCAACCATTTCCTGTGACAATTAAGGAAGCCTTCCCCCTCTCTCTGAGTATCTCTGTCCCCTCCCTCTGTGTCTGCTTCTTTCTCTCCCTGACTCTTTTGGCGTGGGGAGTTTAGGTGCTCGCTCGCTCCTCCGCTCTGTGGAATTCAGGGGTTTTAAAACAAATAGAGAAACGATGCATCAGCACATTCAAACTGAGTCACTCAAACCCAGAGCACCATGGCCTGTATTGAATCACCAGGCTGGTGCCACCTGCTGGACTGATATAGACCTAGAGTGCATTTCTCTTGTCCAAACTGGATTCCTGTCCTTGATCTGAAAGCACAGGCTGAGTGCAATGTGGAAAAAGCTTTCAATTAGGAAGATGGAAGAGAGGATACCATGCCACATTAGACTGAGATGCACCCTAAACACTAACACTTAGGGTTGGGCGATATATCATGATTACTGGTATGGATCCACATACCGGTATGGATTTTTATCACTGAGTGTTTGTATTAAGGTCTAATATTGCCATTACACATGTAGTTCCTTCCATACAACCTGAGTAAGGACCGTTCACTTCTCTAAAATCTGCAGTTTGTCCATTTCAACTATACAGAGCATCACCTTGTTTCTTGATAAAGAAGTGGGATATGACGTGGATGTCGATTTAAGGCAGCCCCCCGCACCTCTCTGATTCAGAGGGGTTGGGTTAAATGCAGAAGACACATTTGAGTTGAATGCATTCAGTTGTACAACTGACTATGTGTCCCCCTTTCCCTTATCCATGATATGCCAATGTTGGGAGTGTCATGACTCGTGTCTTGACTCCGACCCCCTTCTCTCTAAGGTGGTGATTAACTGTCCGATTGTGAAGGGCCTGAAGTACAATGAGGCCACGCCCAACTTCCACCAGTGGCGAGACGCGCGGCAGGTGTGGGGGCTCAACTTCGGCAGTAAGGAGGATGCCGCCCTCTTCGCCAGCGGAATGGCCCATGCACTGGAGGTGCTCAACTCCCTGGCAGACGCAGGTACTATTAGAATGGATTTTACATGTAGCCTCAACATACATGACAACATGCTTTACAATACCTAAAGGCACAGCACAATCTGAGAAATAATTGAGAGATGCATGTGTGGAAACATGAGCATGACTTGCATCTCACAGTTTTTTTAAGTCATGCTAAGAAAATCTCTTTATCTCCAGGTTACGCTACCCTCCCCCGCCCAGTGTCAAATGGACCCTCCCCAGAGGAGCTGGAACAGCAGCGGAGGTACCAAGTGTGGGATATCCGGGGGGGAAGTACAGTACACTCACCTTTACTTCCACATTGAGTTGTAATTAAGGGTTAGTACAGGTATCAAGACAAGACAGTTTCATATGACCAGTCCCACTGACACGGTTTTACATAACCACACTGACTCAGAGGATTTGTCAGCATTAGCCTTACGCCGCTTAGCCCTCAGCCAGCCTCTTGAGGTCGGAGGTTGAAAAGCTAAAGAAGGTCAACTCCTCTTTGACATCGAAATCCATCCTTTCCTACCTCTTCCTGTGGACCCCACACTCGCCAAGGATACATCCAGCTTTACCCCTAATCTCATTTAGTCTAATGGGTAATATGACACATTGTGGAGACTCTGGGATAGGCTGGCAAGGTTGTCCGTCAAATGGTGGTAGTAATGGTCACAGATATGATTGTCACGATGGCGCCGACAGAAGGGCGATATCTTACGAGTTCCAAGTCGTTTGCTATATAGTGACTTTTATTGTGTTTCTTTACTTTTCTTGTACAGAAAGTTCATAGTATTATCACATATGACCGCCATGCACTTCTGGAAACTAGATTGACAGTTACTAACCTCGATTTTGATTTCAACTACAAATCAGCTGTTCCACTGTTCATACCGAACCCTATTACCTTTGTTCCATGGGCTACCAAAAATCTCCAGGCCTAGACGCGAGACGAAGTGGAGTCGATTCTATTAGCAAATCTTCAGTCACTTGAGAATAAGAAAAATACTTGAAAGCTGCAATATTATGTCTTACTGAAACGCTATGCACGTAGTACTCGGTGGATTTTCCATGCAGAGTGTTTTTTTCATTAATAACAACTGGTGTGCTGCTTCAAGTGTGAAGGAAATCTCTAGCAATTCTTTTTATTTGTTATTATTATTTATTTGACCCCTTTTTCTCCCCAATTAGGAGTTACATATCCAATTGGTAGTTACAGTCTTGTCCCATCTCTGCAACTCCCGTATGGAGTCGGGAGAGGCGAAGGTCGAGAGCCTTGCGTCCTCCGAAACACAACCCCGCCAAGTCACACTGCTTGCTTAACCCAGAAGCCAGCCGCACTAATGTGTCAGGGTAAACACCGTACACCTGGTGACCGTGTCAGCATGCATTGCACCCAGCCTGCCACAAGAGTCGCTAGAGCACGATGGGACAAGGACAACCCGGCCAGCCAAACCCTCCCCTAACCCAGACAATGCTGGGCCAATTTTGCGCCGCCTCATGGGTCTCCCGACTGTGACACAGCCTGGGATCGAACCAGAATCTGTAGTGACGTAGCTAGCACTGCGATGCAGTGTCTTAGACCACTGCACCACTTGGGAGGCCCTGGAAATCTCTAGCTTTTGCTCACCTGATAGAGATAGACGTTTGCATTTATACATATATACATTTATACATATATGAGGCCACTCTAAAATGAGCAGTTTTGTCACACAACTTAATGCCACAGATGTTTCAAGTTTTGAAGGAGTGTGCAATTGGCATGCTGACTGAAGGAATGTCCACCAGAGCTGTTGCCAGAGAATTGAATATTAATTTCTTTACCATAAGCTGCCTCCCAACATTGTTTTAGAGAATTTGGCAGTACGTCCAATATATGAACAGTAACTCAGTAAAATCTTTTAAATTGATGCATGCTGTGTTTTTATGTTTCTGTTCAGTATAGAATACCTCATGGTAAATTGCAGAGCCTTTTATCTAACAAGAGTTTTCATCTGTAATTATCATGGCAGTCTACATCCCTCCACAAGCCAACACCACTCTGGCACTCAATGAACTGTATGGGGCTTTAACACGGGGGGACATAAAACCGTCCTACCTGACTTCTACCAACACGTCTGCTGCTCCAGTAGGAGTGCTAAAACTCTAGACTACTTTTATTCTACCCACATAAGTGCTTACAAGGCCCTCCCCCGTCCTCCCTTCGGAAAATCTTAGCATGACTCCATTCTCCTGCTTCCTGTTTACAAACAAACTCAAACAGTGATTCACTCAATACGGAAGTAGTCGGATGAAGCAGACGCGAGGATACAAGACTGTTTTGCTAGTACAGACTGGGATGTGTTCCGGGATTCATTCGATAGCATTGACGAGTTTACCACAACAGTCACGGGCTTCATCAATAAGTGCATGGGTGATGTCATCCCCACAGTTACTATAAGAACATATCCATACCAAAAACCATGGATTACAGCAATATCCGCGCTGGGCAAGAGCTACTGCTTACAAGGAACGGGACACAGACATAGACACATACAAAAAAGGACAATATAGGAGGAAGGTGGAATACTATTACACCGGATCCAGCACTCGTCGTATGTGGCAGGGCTTGCAGACAGTAACAGATTACAAAAGAAAACCCAGCCATGAGATGCCCAGCAATGCAGAACTCTCAAACGAGCTAAATGCCTTTTATGCTCACTTCGAGGAATATAACACTGTGCCTTGCGTGAAAGCACTTGTTTTCCGGATGACTGTGTGATTTCGCTCTCCGTGGCCGATGTGAGCAAAACGTTTAAACAGGTTGACAAACACAAGGCCGCCGGGCCAGTTGTAGTACCAGGGCGTATGCGCAAAGCATGCGGAGACCAACTGGAAGGAGACTTCAGACATTTTCAGTCAAGTTGTTCACCACTGACTCTGTTCCCAAGAGCTCTGAGGTAACCTGCCTAAATGACTATCGCTCTGTAGTGCTCACATCTGTAATTATGAAGTGCTTTGAAGGGCTGGTTATGACACACATCAACACCATCATTCCAGACACCCTAGACCCACTCTCATTCACATACTGCCACAACGGCTCCACAGACGACGCAATCTCAATTGCACTTCACACTGCCCTCTCCCATCTGGACAAGAGGCGAAATAACTATGCTGTTCATAGGGGCGGCAGGTAGCCTAGTGGTTAGCGCGTTGGACCAGTAACCGTGAGGGTGCTAGATCAAATCTTCTGACCTGACAAGGTCAAAATCTGTCATTCTGAGCAAGGCAGTTAACCCACTGTTCCTAGGCCATCATTGTAAATAAGAATTTGTTCTTAACTGACTTGCCTAGTTAAATACATTTTGTAATAAATAAAAAAAATTGACTACAGCGCAGCGTTCAACATGATAGTCCCCTCCAAGCTCATCACCAAGCTAGGGACCCTGAGACTGAACCCCTCCCTTTGCAACTGGATCCTGGACTTCCTGACTGGCCAGCCCCAGGTGGTGAGGGTAGGCAACAACACCTCCGCCACACTGACCCTCAACACAGGGGCCTTTCAGGGGTGTGTGCTTAGTCCCCTCCTGTACTCCCTTTCCACCCACGACTGCTTGTCCCTTTCCACCCACGACTGCTTGTCCTCAGCAAACCATCAAGTTTGCTGACTATACAACAGCGGTAACCCTGATCACCAACGGCGATGAGTCTGCCTACAGAGAGGTGGCCAGAGACATAGAGACATAGCAGTGTGGTGCATCGGACAACCTATTCCCTCAACGTCAGCAAGACAAAGGAGCAGATTGTGGACTGCAGGGAGAGCACGCCCCCCCATCCACATCGACAGGGCTGTTTTGGAGCGGGTCGAGAGCTTCAAGTTCCTTAGCGCCAACATCCACTAAGGACTTAACATAGTCCACCCGCACAGTCGTGAAGCGGGCACGGCAGCGCCTCTTCCCCCTCAGGAGGCTGAACAGATTTGGCATGGGCCCTTGGATCCTCAAAAAGTTCTACAGCTGCACCATCAACTGCATCTTGACTGGTTGCATCTCCGCTTGGTATGGAAAATGCACCGTCCTTGACCGCAAAGCACTACAAAGGGGGGTGCGGACAGCCCAGTACATCACTGGGGTCGAGCTCCCTGCCATCCAGAACCTCTATATCAGGAGGTGTCAGAGGAAGGCCCGAAAAAACACTCCAGCCACCCTAGCCATAGTCTGTTCACTCTGCTACCGTCCAGCAAACGGTACCGGAGCATTGGTCTCGGACCAACAGGCTTCGAGGCAGTTTCTACACCCAAGCCATAAGACCACTAAATAGTCAATTTATGGTACCCAAACTATCTGCACTGACTCTATTTTGCAGTGACTACACACTCACTAGACTATACAGTGCATTCGGAAAGTATTCAGACCCCTTGGCTTTTTCCACATTTTGTTACGTTACAGCCTTATTCTAAAATCGATTTAAATCATTTTTTCCCCTCAATCTACACACAATACCCCATAATGACAAAGCAAAAAAAAGTTTTTGGTAAATATTTGCATAAGTATTCAGACCCTTTACTCAGCACTTTGTTGAAGCACCTTTGACAGCGATTATAGCCTTGAGTCTTCTTGGGTATGACACTACAAGCTTGGCACACCTGTATTTGGGGAGTTTCTCCCATTCTTCTCTGCAGATCCTCTCAAGCTCTGTCAGGTTGGATGGAGAGCGTCGCTGCACAGCTATTTTCAGGTTTCTTCAGAGATGTTCGATCGGGTTCAAGTCCGGGCTCTGGCTGGGCCACTCACTACAGAGTTCCAAACTGCCTCTGGAAGCAACCTCAGCACAAGAACTATTCATCGGGAGCTTCATGAAATGGGTTTCCATGGCTGAGCAGCCGCACACAAGCCTAAAATCACCATGCACAATGACAAGCGTTGGCTGGAGTGGTGTAAAGCTCGCCGCCATTGGACTCGGGGAGGATGCGTTCTCTGGGGTGAAGAATGACGACAGACTAATCTGGATTTGGCGGATGCCAGGAGAACGTTACCTGCCCCAATGCATAGTGCCAACTGTAAAGTTTGGTGGAGGATGAATAATGGTCTGGGGCTGTTTTTCATGGTTCAGGCTAGGTCCCTTAGTTCCAGTGAAGGGAAATCTTAATGCTACAGCATACAATGACATTCTAGACAATTCCATGCTTCCAACAGTTTGAGGAAGGTTCTTTCCTGTTTCAGCATAATTCCCCATGCACAAAGCGAGGCCCATACAGAAATGGTTTGTCAAGATCGGTGTGAAAGAACTTGACTGGCCAGCACAGAGCCCTGACAACCCCATCGAACACCTTTGGCATGAATTGGAATGGCGACTGCGAGCCAGGCCTAATCGCCCAACCTCACTAATGCTCTTGTGGCTGAATGGAAGCAAGTCCCCGCAGCAATGTTCTAACATCTAGTGGAAAGCCTTCCCAGAAGAGTGGAGGCTGTTATAGCAGCAAAGGGGGGACCAACTCCATATTAATGCCCATGATTTTGGAATGAGATGTTCTACTAGCAGGTGTCCATATACTTTTGGTCATGTAGTGTATCTACCTCTACTGCACATTGATCTGGTACTGTTACTCCCTGTATATATCTCCATTCTTGTGTGTTTTATTTTAAACTCTGCATCATTGGGATGCGCTCGTAAGTAATTATCAAGGTAAAGTCTACACCAGCCCTCAGTCAACCAACAGTGCTTTAAAGTGTGTGTGGTGACAGCAGCTCCTGTGGATGACAGATGTGTTGGGGTAGGGGACCTGGAGCAACCCGGATTAGGGCTTCTTGGCCAGATGTGGACTTTAATTTCAGTGCTGGGCTAATCAGAAGCTGTGAAATGCCCCTTCACAGACCCAGCATGGCCGCATAGTCAGCACAATTTATTCACGAATATGCTCTTCAGTCTAACACTGAAGCGAGCCATCTGTCACAATTAGACAGTGCCCACTGTGATTGTTTGAACATGGTTGTTGCTTTAATGAAAGGATTGCTGGTACAGTTCACTTGGTTCAGTTCACTTGCCTTGTTATTATTGTCGAAAGATGAAAAACAAAATGTAATTTCTCTGCTATGCCACCTCTGGCTAGATACCTTATTTTCATGGAGGATGTGGTGCCTTCCCATTCATCCCTTCACCATATACAACATTGTTATATTATTTGTGCCTTTCTAAATCTGTTTGGGTGTATTAGTGTATGTTTGTTTGTCTCTGTGTTAATCCCCATGAGTTTTGTCCCTGTAGGCTGGAGCAGCAAGAGAGAGAGCGGCAGGAGTGGGAGAGACTGGAGAGAGAGAGACAACAAGCTGCAGCAGGTCAGAGGCACCATCTTGTGTCAAAAAGCCACACTGACAGCAATACAGTTCGCCTTTTTCAACACTGTGACAGTCTCTTACCTTTTATATTTTTAGTGCCCACTCCTCCAGTCCCACCGTTGGCCCCCCCAGCACCTCCGGGCCCTCCTCCACCCCCAGGACCTCCTCCATCTGGGCCCCCTCCTCCCCCTGGACCTCCTCCCCCAGGACCCCCGGCCGCAGGATCAGGACCCCCGCCCGCCCCACCGCTGCCCTCCCCAGGAGGAGATGGGGGCCTAGGGGGAGGTGCAGGGGGCCTGGCGACAGCCTTAGCCGCAGCCAAGCTCCGCAGAGTGGCCAAGGTGAGAGACAGAAAGGAGAAATAGTGGCCTCAGGATAAGAATTAGCGTAACAGTTGTTTTGTATCTGTTGTATCGATCTCCACATTTTATGCAACCACCATTTTTTTCTGATTTGGACTTCAATGCAAATCATTTTGAATGCCGAGCCTCTCTGTTTTGCAGTGCTAGCTAGAGCTAAAGGTGGTGTTGTATCGATACTCTAACCACTCCTGTGTCTTCTACTGCTCTTTGTAGGATGATAGTGGTAGTGTTGCTGCTGCTGCTTCTTCTGCTGCAGCACCGGCTGCCAAGCCTGATCAAAGCCGCACCAGTGGCTCCATCGGTGGTGGTGGTGGTGGAGGAGGCCTGATGGGTGAGATGGCATCCATCCTGGCACGAAGGTAGGTGGTACTGAAGAGAGCACTGGTATAAATGAACAGATTCATACGCCCCAGTCAAGAGCGCTGTGTATGCCCCTCTATGGCTCTGATCCGGCTTAGTGAATCTTTAAGTGTTGTACCACACTCTTACTCTCCTTTTGTCTATCTTGTTCAGGAAAAAAATGGCAGACGGTGGGGCTAAGCCACCTGCTAAGACAGCAGATAATGTAAGTATTTGTTAATTTATTGGCCAACTATGTCGTGAGTACATAATTGAGCAATTTCCATATAGTCAAAAAACACTGAAGTTTGTCTGGTCTCTGTTTCCTTTCTCCCTACAGGATGACTCAGAGTCTCAAGGCCAAAGTGGTGAGAACTGTCCGTGTGTCTGTCTGTTTTGTTTGTACCTAGGAAGACAAATGTGCTTAATATTAGACTTTTATACAATTTTGATGTAAAATATCCCTCTCTCCTTTTTAGACACTCTTGGAAGAAGACCATGGGAGAAATCAGCCACTATGCCCAGGTAAGTTTTCAGCTTCCTATGCTCTCTCTCTCTGTGTCTGTAGTAAGAGCAGCCTGTGTGGACGTATGTCAGTCTCAGAATTCAAAGAGGGGTGTGTGTGTTGATGAATTGGTTGCTTCCCATTGTAAGAGCAGAGTGTGTGTGTCTCACAAACAGGAATAACTCCATCTCCAAGAGCATGGACTCCACCTCTCCCTTGCCCCAGGGTCCCAGGTACAAAGTCCCTCCCCTGACAAGACAACAGGACTGATGCTTTCCTGTTCTCCCTAGCATACCGTCCCATCTCCCTTCTCTCTGTCAGGTCAACAGGGGCACAGCTTCAGATCGTGGTGCTGGGCTATTGTACTGTTGACAGCACCACCTAGTGGACTTCAGAAAGCTATGACTACTGTGACAGCCTTTCTCATCTGCATCATTCCATTTTGATATGTGAATTGATATCCCTTGATGTAGTATAGAATGGAATTTTGTGTGTTTTGCCTGGCATTTCTGGACATTTGGTTCTGTGGTCAACAGTCAAATGTCATTGAAACTTTGAAAGCTAGCCTTGGGTTGTCTGTGGTGTATGTGTGGTGCTTCCTGAGGCCTCTTTGGGGGTGCTATGGTGATGGGTTGGATTGACAGCGTGGGTTGTCAGTGATGGGACTATGTTCGATCTTAATCAGTCTCTCCCTTTCTCTCTGCCTCCCCTACCCACTCGCTTTCTTTCCACCCCATCTCCACACCTTATCCAGGGTGAAGCATGCAGGTGGTAGTAATGATGCTGGAGGTGGTGAAGAGACAGATATGGAGAGGATTAAACAGGTAAATATTATTTTCTGAAGCACCTCTAATGCCAAGACTAGTATAAACATATAATCATATTCAATATTAAGACTGCAAATTATAGAATGTTTTGGTTGCTTCCTGTAGGAGATTCTTGACGAGATGCGGAAGGAGTTACAAAAAGTCAAGGAAGAGATAATCAGAGGTGAGACTATGCAGATATTTGTTTTGGGCCACAACTATTTTTCACATATAAACCGATCCAGTGACATTTGTATAAAAGTCCAAATTAAGTGGGGGGGGGGAAAGGCAGTACCTTTCTTTGTCAGGTGTTGTATTGATTGTTTCTTGTCTCTCTCCTGTTCCACAGCCTTTATTGAGGAGCTACAGAAGAGGGGTTCCACATAGTTCTCCTAGAGGAACAGGGGGATGGGATGGATGGAGGTTATGGCCCTGTGTGGACCTCTCCCCTATCACCCCCTCCAGTGTAGCCCAGGGATTTTTCTTTCTCTCCTTCACACATTCTCACATTCACACACACCTACATACTTGCACATGACATGTACACGTTAACCCAGGGAACCGATTCACAAATACAGGACTAGATCACCTGCTACCACCCCATCTGTGATGACACAACCTCTCCTCACTCATCCCTTCTTGTATCCGACTCTTCCTTAATTTCATGAGAACCACTGTAGAGCACATAATCACGGCTGCTGTTGCTCTTACTCCTTGTCATGTACAATTGTTTCTCTCCCCCCATGTATCTGCCCCATAGAAATCCTGCTCCTATTCACTCTCTTTGTCAGACAGACCAGTGTTTTTACTGTGGTCTTCAGTATTCAGGGAAGATCATATCATTAATTCTTGTTACTGTAATGGCAGAGTGGTTGGTTGGCTTTTGTACGAATCCTCTTTAACCTGGCACAGCTTCGACCTCAAACATGGCCTTCAAATAAAAACATTTTATATGGGCCAAGACGACATAGGCCTATCTTGAGAATGTGTGGTGACGGGAGGAAACTACCAGATTGTACAGGGACCCCATGGTGGAGGGCTTTCATCCACAGCACACACTGCTCCCTTCAGGCCTGGTGCACAAGAGCTTATACTGCACCACTGCCTTGAAGCATGGGCTACCGCTCCCAAGTGTACTGCTCTGTCAATGGCCAAAAAAGAGACCCTACACAAACTTCAGTTCTACAGACTTTGAGGAGAAGTCAGAGGAGTCATGCAAAGGGAATGTGATGGATGACCTCCCGGAGTGCCGTGAGAGAGGAGAGTACTGTGGTTCTGTGCTATGGAGGGAATCCAAGTTCTTTCTGCATTGCACTTGGCCTGGAGAAAGTGTGCATTTTGTGTGCCACTCAGAATCGCCGAAACACTCTCATCTTTACCTTCTGCTCAAAAGGATACACTAATAATTTGCCAGTGCAGTGGTCCTAAACTGTACTGTTTATTTTGTTTGAAATTTAAGTATGTTTTCTAACTACATAGAAATATAAAAATTCGGCCATGACTAAGTCACTTAATTGGCCATGACCAACTGCCTTGGAGAATATATATATAAATTTTTTTGGGGGGGGGGGGGGGGGGGGGTGCTAGCAAAATTGAAATGCTGTTTCTATTTTAATTGAGGTGAATGGGACATTGTTGGATTGTTTTATTTTTAAGAGATGTAATTGGGTTACTGTTTTTGTTTTGTTTTTCTAATAGAGTATAGGCTTTTTACACTGAAATATAAATAAAACAGCGTAGAGACACTGGATTAGAGATGCCTTTTATAGTCAAATACAGCCGCTTCTTGTAATGCATCAGCTTCTTGAGTCTCCTTTTTTTGGTCTTTCCTTGCTCTTTTTAAGCCTTTAATATTTTTGGGGATATTCTGGCTGTCAAGGCATTGAATGAGATTATTTAGTACAAAAATTAGCTCAAATGCATTTATGAACATTTTGAATAGTTAAGAATGCATCTATTAATTTTGATACTGTATTTCAATATGACTCAACATGTATTTCAATATGACTCAACAGGATAGGGGTTGGGGGTTTAGGAACGTTTTTCTGGTTGATGTTCCTTGGGGTCAGGGTTAGATCTATGGTTAGGGTAGGATCCCACTTTGCATTTACTGGGATCAAATGGTAGGCTATCCACAAAATTATACAATAATTCAGAAAGGACCTGCATGGGACAGTACTACAGGACATTATGGACAGTAGCATGCATGACAGGTGCTGTTCTATGTTTTGAATTTATTTAATGACAAATCAGTAATTCTAGAGCTGAGACCCTGTGATAGACACGATATTGAAACATATCAACATATTCATGCAGAGGGTGCATTCAAAATCAGCTGCCTGTCTGAAGCGTGATTAATCCGGAACTGATGTAAAAGGGCGAATGACGTGACAAAAATTGGAACTAATTGTAAAATAAGAGTCAATAAGTGTTTGGCCAATGATACACATTAAAGTGTGTTTTAGACCGTTCCATGTCGAAAGCAAAGATGAAATCACAGATGGAACGATCATGTTGGGATGTCCTTCCCAAGATATCCCCAGCTGCTTCCGGATTGAGAACATTCTGACAAAGATGGTGGCAAATGAAGATGTTTTACTCAGGCCGTTTAACTCTGAAAATGTTTCACAATTCCGGTTTACTTAAGGGGTGGTTCTCAATGCGACAGCAGCTTGGTCTTGTCGGCTTAGTTCATTAACCGTATAAACAAAACACTTGGAGTGGGATATCTCGCTTCCTCTTCCATCTCTGATTCTGAGTCGTTTCCGCCGCCATTGCAGGTTTGGACTGAGATCAGTGCTAAAGCCACTGCCATCCATTCAGGCAGTGGAGAAAACGCACAAACATCCGGCGGCTACACTTGACATACGATTTTGGAATCACGACTAAGAAAATATACAAAATAACACATTGATTGGACGTAAATATTCACTGTCTGACTACGATATACGAATCGTGAGTGAGGAGGTCGTAGCTAGCACAGTGCTAACCTAGCCAGCTATTGTAGCTGCTTAGCTAGAATTTCAGGACACCGTAGAAGCAAAGGAAAACCCGCAATGGCACAAATACTACCTATCCGCTTCCAGGAGCACCTGCAGGTATGAAAACAATATAGTTAAATACTAATCGTGACCAGGTAGTGTAGCTATCGCGCTACACACCTCCAGATTTTTCTCGACTGCTTGATGATTTTCGCTAACTAGCTAGCTAAGATAACTGTAGCTAGCAGTCCAACACCTGCAGCGAAATGAATGACCTCTCCTCCCCCGTTGCCATGTTATGTTAACTAGCTAGCGAAACGACTACCACAGTGTGTCAGCTAGCCAGTTAACTTTCTAGGGTTGCCATCAAACGTAACGTTAACAAACTGCTTTCGTATGACCGCTACTATTTGTATTGGCCTGCTAACTCAAACATATTTAATAGCTAGCTACTTAACTAGAACGATGATATTTCTGCGTGACAGTCTATTCAATAACAGCCAGATGCATTTAGCTATGTCTGCTAGTCTGACACTGATCTTAGATTACCTTGGACCTTCATTCAAGTAAGGCAGGTGTTGAGTAATCTAAATTGGCTTAATCAACAGACAGTAGTTCTATGCTGGTCAAAACAGCATAGCTAGCTAGTTAGTACTAGTATTATTTATTTGGATGTAGCTAGCTATAGGGCTATAGCATGATAAAAGGGTAATGCGTTTGAGTCTTTACAAATGGCTAACTACATCACGAATCATCATCAACATAACGTCTTAATCAATGAGCCTGTGCATGGGCCTTGAGGCCAGTTAGCCCACTGAACTAAAGCTAAGGCATTAGTTCCAGGACAGGAGCCAACATGTTCAGGTCTCAGACAAGATTACTCACTCATCATGCAAGCAGTGTTCACAGAACCACCTCTGCAACACAGTCACCCTAGCAATAGTTTTTTCAATAAATCATTCAAAAAAATGTAATTCCATTTCCTTTAGCTCCAGAACCTGGGGATCAACCCAGCTAACATTGGATTCAGCACCCTGACTATGGAGTCTGATAAGTTCATCTGTATAAGAGAGAAGGTGGGCGAGCAGGCACAGGTGGTCATCATTGATATGGCCGACCCCAACACTCCCATCCGTAGACCCATCTCTGCAGATAGCGCCATCATGAACCCTGCTAGCAAAGTTATTGCACTCAAAGGTAAGTACTTCCACTTACCCCAACCCCCTGAACTGTTTCCTTTGACTCAACTATTATGTACAGAGGCTGTGTTTTTAACAATTGAATTCACCCAAACTAAGTGGTTAACTACAACTTTGACTGCTGTAGACCATACTTTCCCTGTGTGTTGCTGTCCTAATGTTTGTCAGCAAGTTATTGATCTAGACCTGTCACATTCTGCTTTGTGTGTTAATGACCATATACAGGCCTGGAGTAAAACTGCTTGTAATTTGCAATTTATAGTCAAATTTGAAATTATTTAACTCCTTTGTACACTGATAAAATTGTCATACAATCATGAATGCTTGTCTATTTTGCTTGTTTTTGCTCTTTTCGTTTCTTAATGCTTTCTTATATGTTTGCAGACGGTGAGTTGGATTTTATATATCATGAGTTGTGGAAGTTGTAATCATGTTTGCACTGTGTTGGAATATCTGTCCAGTACTGTGTATGTTCTGTTTACATAGGAAGGAGTGTTAGAAAGTAGAATGGAAGCACAAGGGGGATGATTTAAAGAGCGGGAGGATATAGGATAAATGACAAACAGAATATGGAAATACAAGTAAGTTCATCAAGACCTCTAGGGTAGAGGAAAAAAATCCCTGAAGTAAAAACGTCTGCGTATTAGAGGTCGACCGATTATGATTTTTCAATGCTGATACCGATACCGATTATTCGAGGACAAAAAAAGCCGATACCGATGAATCGGCCAGGGTTTTTTTTTTTTTTTTTTTTTTTTATATAAACATTTTTAAATATATATATATCATACACACACACATTTTTGTAATAATGACAATTGCAACAATACTGAATGAACAATGAACACTTTTATTTTAACTTAATATAATACATAAATACACACACACGCACACAGCTCTGAAGTGACAATGATACTGAAGAGTCTGCTTAGGAGACAAATACTCTCAACTGTTTGAATAAAAATAGAGTTTAAGTTACCTGTGATGAATGTTGAAAACAAAAACTTTAATTTCTATATGCAGGAAATCCTATTTTAATAATGGGCATGGTAAGAATTGACAACCAAAGTGCGAGTCATAATTCCCATGACACCTTCTAGCAAAATCTGAAAAGCGGTTCCTTCATTTATTCCATAGGATATTTTTAGATTCACTTAAAATAAGGTCTGTGTTAAGTGTAGGCTTACATCACCGTGCCAATTTTATAACTGTGTAGATATCCATAGGACAAGGTAACTGATCAATATTGGCTAAATATAAGCGAAGATTAAAACATTTGTAGAGTGGATTTATGAAAATATGTTGACAAACGTTACCTTATCCTAGTGAGATTTACACGGGTATCAAAACGTCGAGGCGGTTTAAGCCTGCACGAAACACAGACCTTATTTGAAGTAGATCAAGACATTCTCTATGGAAGACATGAACGGTAAAATAACGAAGGAACCCCTTTCAAATTCAGCCGCAAGTTATTACAGGAATTATAACGCATCGACTATTTCTCTCTAAACCATATACCTTTGACTAATCCGGAAACTATCACCTCGAAAACAAAACGTTTATTCCGTTCCGTATTTTATCTAACGGGTGGCATCCATGAGTCTAAATATTCCTGTTACATCGCACAACCTTCAATGTTGTCATAATTACGTAAAATTCTGGCAAATTAGTTCGCAAAGAGCCAGGCGGCCCAAACTGTTGCATATACCCTGACTCTGCGTGCAATGAACGCAAGAGAAATGACACAATTTCACCTGGTTAATATTGCCTGCTAACCTGGATTTCTTTTAGCTAAATATGCAGGTTTAAAAATATATACTTGTGTATTGATTTTAAGAAAGGCATTGATGTTTATGGTTAAGTACACATTGGAGCAATGACAGTCATTGATTGATTGTTTTTTATAAGATAAGTTTAATTCTAGCTAGCAACTTACCTTAGCTTACTGCATTCGCTAACAGGCAGGCTCCTCGTGGAGTGCAATGTAAGCAGGTGTTAGAGCATTGGACTAGTTAACTGTAAGGTTGCAAGATTGGATCCCCCGAGTTGACAAGGTTAAAAATCTGAGGCAGAACGTTCCTAGGCCGTCATTGAAAATAAGAATGTGTTCTTAACTGACTTGCCTAGTTAAATAAAGGTGTTTAAAAAAATAAAAAAATAAAAATCGGCACACAAAAATACAGATTTCCGATTGTTATGAAAACTTGAAATCGGCCCCGATTAATCGGCCATTCCGATTTAATCGGTCGACCTCTACTGCGTATGCCATGTACCAATGTGCACCTTTTTATATCAACAAGTCCCCGTTATGGCACATTGCATACTACTGTCTCAATGGCCTAGAGATCAAGGCTTGCACTGGCTGAGACGGTGAAATATTCCTCTGAAGCAAGATCCTTGGGATAACTTTTGATAATTTGTTATTCGTGCACCTATTATGACTATATCCAGTTTGAGAGCTGGTCTTGGCCTATAGGCCGAAGTAGTCATGGTTTGCATGATTTTGTCAGTGCGTCCTTGACTGCAGTGTAAGAGAGAGACTTGTATTCAGAGACCAAATGTATTGCAGATTCTGCATATTAGACTACAGGAAAAGCTGATATGCAATATTTATTTCAATGCTGGACTATGGTAGCCAAATTCATTTGTATTTTTGTGTTGATTGATTAATGTTGATTTGACACCCCACCCCTGTATATTGGTCTTTATGTAGCCTATAATTTATTATATTTTAATTGTTTACTTGTCAGGCAAGATAAGTGATCAAATGTGTCATATCTCTGCATTAGATGGGCTAGCCTTTTGTTTTTATATATTTTTTAAGCTCTGTGATTTTGTAGTCCAGGTGTTTAAGATTACACAACAGGACACGTAGGCCTATAGGCAGACGTACAGTACCAGTCAAAAGTTTGGACACAGCTACTCATTCAAGGGTTTTCATTTATTTTTCTATTTTCTACATTGTAGAATTATAGTGAAGACATCAAAACTATGAAATGACACACATGGAATCATGTAGTAACCAAAAAAGTGTTCTACAAATCCAAATATATTTGAGATTCTTCAAAGTAGCCACCCTTTGCCTTGATGACAGCTTTGCACAAACTTTTGACTGGTACTGTAGGCTGTGCTTTTCGATGGTAAAATGTGAAAACTATAGCAGGTTCATCATAGGCTACAGCCACAAGAAATGAATGACTAGGAAACTCTTTTGTTGTTCCAATAATAAGCCAGTGATTGGAAAGCCTGAAATTAAATTGGTGGCAGTCGGTGCATCCCAAGACACTTCTCGTACCTCATCACATCTGTTTGTGCTTTGTGGTCTTGCGTTAATCTGCATTCAGACCCAACCAAAACTCCTTCATTCATCTCAGGATTAATAGTGGGTTAGGAATCCTGTAGAGCTGCTTGAACTCCAGATTCACACCCCTGAAGTTGACTTATAACTAAGCAGATACGTTAGGACTTGAGTAGAAGGGCCTTATACAGCCTTTGGCTTTTGTTGTTAACGCCTGAAATCAAAATTTATTTAAAAAATTTGTTGATACCCCATAATGACAAAGTGAAAACATGTTTTTAGAAATGCTTGCAAATTGATTGAAAATAAAATACTGAAATCTAATTTACATAAGTATTCACACCCCTTTGCTGTGACATTCGAAATTGAGCTCGGGTGCATCCAACTTATTTTGATCATCCTTGATGTCACTACAACTTGATTGGAGTCCACTTTTGGCAAATTCAATTGTTTTGACATGATTTAGAAAGAAACACACCTGTCTATGTAAGGTCCCACAGTTGTCAGAGCAGAACCTATATCATGAAGTCTGAGAGAATTGTGATGAGGAATATATCTGGGGAAAAGTATAAAACAATTTCTAGAATGTTTCCAAGAGCACAGTGGTCTCCGTCATTGGGAAATGGAAAAAAATATGGAACTACCCAGACTCTGCCTAGAGCTGGCTGTCAGACCAAACTGAGCAACCGGGAAAGAAGGACCTTGGTCAGGGAGGTGACCAAGAACCCAATGACCACTCTGACAGAACTACAGAGTTCCTTGGCTGAGATGGAAGAACCTGCCAGAAGGACAAGAGTCTCTACAGCACTTCACCAATGTGGGCTTTAAGGGAGTGTGACTGGACGGAAGCCACTCCTGAGAAAAACGCACATGACCTCACGCCTGGAGTTTGCAAAAAGGCACGTGAAAGACAGAGCATAAGGCAAAAGATTCTGTGGTCTAATGAGATACTCTGGCCTGAATGCAGAGCGCTATGTCTGGAGAAAACCAGGCACAGCTCATCACCTGTCTAACACCATCCCTACCCGAAGCATGGTGGTGGCAGCATCATGCTATGGGGATGACTGGTAAAGAGGGAACAATGAATAGAGCAAAATACAGGCAAGTCCTTGATGAGAACCTGCTTCAGAGTACAAACGACTTTGACTGGTGACAGGATTTATGTTCCAACAGGACAATGACCCCAAGCATACAACCAAAGCAACGCTGGAATGGCTTCAGAACAAGAATGTAAAAGGCCTTGAGTGGCCCAGCCAAAGCCCAGACTTGAATCCCATTAAAACTCTGTGGAAAGACTTGACTTCACTGCTGATCCCCATCTAACTTAACAGCTTGACAAAATCTGCAAGGAAGAATGGGAGAAAATCCCCAAATCCAGTTGTCCAAAGCTGATAGACATACCCAAGACTACTCAAAGCTGTAATTGCTGCCAAATGTACTTCTACAAAGTATTGACTCAGGAGTGTGAATGCTTATGTAAAAGAGAAATTTCTGTATTTCATTTTCAGTAAATTTGCAACATTTTAAAAACCCATGTTTTCACTTGGTTATTATGTGGTGTTGTGCATAGATGGTTGATAAATCTATTTAACCCATTTTGAATTATTCAGGTTGTAATACAACAAAATGTTGGAATAAGTCATGGGGTATGAACTTTCTGAAGGCACTTGTTTGTAAGTTGTCAATTCACCCAGTCCCTAGAGGTTGTTGCTTATTAGCCTCATCTGGATTGGTCAATGTCTTCTGCCTTTTTGTATTGAATGTTTTCATAACTGAATGCAGATCTGACCATATTATTGGTTGTCCGCTGTGGTCTTGCTTTCTACATTGCAAGTGCTGTTTTGTATGGTCATTTAGGGGTGCTCGCACCGAACCACGACTACCAATATTTCTAAATCAAGTAGAATTTGCTATTACAGTATTTTAATTTCCCCTATAGTCTAATGTGTGTGTGTGGGGATTAGTAGTTGACATTAGTTTGTGGTGATAATGTTTATTTATTTTATTTAACTAGGCAAGTGCTATATCATCATACCTTTTTCTGTATGAATTTTCAGCTGCAAAAACCCTCCAGATTTTCAACATTGAGATGAAGAGCAAGATGAAGGCTCACACCATGACTGATGATGTCACTTTCTGGAAGTGGATCTCCCTCAACACTGTAGCACTTGTCACAGACAATGCCGTCTACCATTGGAGCATGGAGGGAGACTCCCAGCCAGTCAAAGTCTTTGACCGACACTCCAGCCTTGCAGGCTGTCAAATCATCAACTACCGCACCGACGCCAAACAGAAATGGCTGCTTCTCATTGGGATTTCAGCACAGGTACTGAAATAGAAGGAATTAGATTGTATTTCTGGTTGACACTAGCTGTAATCTACTGTAAAGTGACTTGCATTTGTTTTTAAATAATCAGTTGGTCATAGAAGTTAATCCGTGTGAGTGTCCACACTACTGTACAGCAATACACTGACCTGATAGAGGCTAATCTCTTGCTTTTTAGCTGTATTGAAGCTTGAACAGCGTCATGAAATGTTCTGCCCTGAAGGCTTATTTACCACTGGAAAAGACTGCTGTAACACAAGTGTGTTTTCCCTCATTTTAGCAAAACCGTGTGGTGGGAGCCATGCAGCTGTACTCTGTGGACAGGAAGGTGTCCCAGCCCATTGAGGGCCACGCCGCAGGCTTTGCCCAGTTCAAAATGGAGGGCAACACAGAGGAATCCACACTGTTCTGCTTCGCTGTCCGAGGGCAAGCTGGAGGAAAGGTAGGACTCTCCGCTCAGCATGGACATGGAGTAGTCAGCAAGTGCTGTAATTTAATGGGGGGGAGAAGAACGGGAGATGTTGTTTTTCTTCTGAATATGTTTTTGCTTTTCTAGTTACACATAATTGAAGTGGGGACCCCACCAACAGGCAATCAGCCATTTCCAAAGAAGGCAGTGGACGTGTTCTTCCCTCCTGAGGCCCAAAATGACTTCCCTGTAGCCATGCAGGTACTGGAACCACTTCACAGTAGACCGACAAGCACTCATACCTATTCCATACAGACATGCAGGGCCTCAGCATTAATACCCGCTATGATACAGCTACTGAAGCCTTGTGTCCCTGCTCTCTGTCCTCTAGATCAGCTCTAAGCAGGATGTTGTCTTTCTCATCACCAAATATGGCTACATCCACCTGTATGACCTGGAGACTGGCACCTGTATTTACATGAACAGGATCAGCGGGGAGACCATCTTTGTTACAGCCCCACATGAACCAACCGCTGGCATCATTGGAGTCAACAGGAAAGGACAGGTAAGTCTCCACTGGGTAGCCGGGAGTGAAGGGGAGTGTGTTAGTCCTTTTATCAGGAGTAACCAAATACCAGTGAGCTGATCAATGAGTTTCCTGTCCAAAACACACCGAGCCATTAAATATTCAGGAGGATGGAAAGCTGATCCATGTCTGTAGAGCCCACTGCTCCAGCTCTCCTCAGAAATCACAAATACTATACCTGTGTGATGGTTTGAGAGTCCCATTTATTAAACAGTGTGTGTTAGAAATTGTGTGGCAGTGTGCTTTTGTCTCTTAAGAGTATGATTGACGTGTGTGTGTCACTTGGTGACCTTGGCTGAGGGAAGCCTTGTATATAGCTGCTCAAACGGCGCCTCCAGCTCCAGCAGTGAGCACCATGTGAAACACAGTTGGAGGTCCCGTCAGGCGTCCTAATCTCCTTATAAAGCTCCTGGCTCGCTAACCCTCCAAGCCTGCTGCTCCTTTCCATCTTTATGTATCAAACACATACAGTGGGGAGAACAAGTATTTGATACACTGACGATTTTGCAGGTTTTCCTACTTACAAAGCATGTAGAGGTCTGTAATTTTTATCATAGGTACACTTCAACTGTGAGAGACGGAAAAGTCCAGAAAATCACATTGTATGATTTTTAAGTAATTAATTTGCATTTTATTGCATGACATAAGTATTTGATACATCAGAAAAGCAGAACTTAATATTTGGTACAGAAACCTTTGTTTGTAGTTACAGAGATCATACGTTTCCTGTAGTTCTTGACCAGGTTTGCACACACTGCAGCAGGGATTTTGGCCCACTCCTCCATACAGACCTTCTCCAGATCCTTCAGGTTTCGGGGCTGTCGCTGGGCAATACGGACTTTCAGCTCCCTCCAAAGATTTTCTATTGGGTTCAGGTCTGGAGACTGGCTAGGCCACTCCAGGACCTTGAGATGCTTCTTACGGAGCCACTCCTTAGTTGCCCTGGCCGTGTGTTTCGGGTCGTTGTCATGCTGGAAGACCCAGCCACGACCCATCTTCAATGCTCTTACTGAGGGAAGGAGGTTGTTGGCCAAGATCTCGCGATACATGGCCCCATCCATCCTCCCCTCAATACAGTGCAGTCGTCCTGTCCCCTTTGCAGAAAAGCATCCCCAAAGAATGATGTTTCCACCTCCATGCTTCACGGTTGGGATGGTGTTCTTGGGGTTGTACTCATCCTTCTTCTTCCTCCAAACACGGCGAGTGGAGTTTAGACCAAAAAGCTCTATTTTTGTCTCATCAGACCACATGACCTTCTCCCATTCCTCCTCTGGATCATCCAGATGGTCATTGGCAAACTTCAGACGGGCCTGGACATGCGCTGGCTTGAGCAGGGGGACCTTGCGTGCGCTGCAGGATTTTAATCCATGATGGCGTAGTGTGTTACTAGTGGTTTTCTTTGAGACTGTGCTCCCAGCTCTCTTCAGGTCATTGACCAGGTCCTGCCGTGTAGTTCTGGGCTGATCCCTCACCTTCCTCATGATCATTGATGCCCCACGAGGTGAGATCTTGCATGGAGCCCCAGACCGAGCGTGATTGACCGTCATCTTGAACTTCTTCCATTTTCTAATAATTGCGCCAACAGTTGTTGCCTTCTCACCAAGCTGCTTGCCTATTGTCCTGTAGCCCATCCCAGCCTTGTGCAGGTCTACAATTGTATCCCTGATGTCCTTACACAGCTCTCTGGTCTTGGCCATTGTGGAGAGGTTGGAGTCTGTTTGATTGAGTGTGTGAACAGGTGTCTTTTATACAGGTAACGAGTTCAAACAGGTGCAGTTAATACAGGTAATGAGTGGAGAACAGGAGGGCTTCTTAAAGAAAAACTAACAGGTCTGTGAGAGCCGGAATTCTTACTGGTTGGTAGGTGATCAAATACTTATGTCATGCAATAAAATGCAAATTAATTACTTAAAAATCATACATTGTGATTTTCTGGATTTTTGTTTTAGATTCAGTCTCTCACAGTTGAAGTGTACCTATGATAAAAAATTACAGACCTCTACATGCTTTGTAAGTAGGAAACACTGCCGATTTTGCAGGTTATCAAATACTTGTTCTCCCCACTGTACATACACACACACACTGCTCCATGGGGATGGCCATCTGTGTACTTCATGAATCTACCAAGCCTAATTCACAAATACCATTCTCTATTCCAGCAGTAAATCTTTTTTACAGTCAATTCAATTTGGAATAAATATGAGATTAACAAAGGAATGATATACCAATTTTGTTACAATTGTCTCCACATATAAACTAATGTAATAGTACACATATTTTCATGTCTGTGTAGGAGTGGACTTTAACCTTGTCTGTGTGTTATGTGTTTGACCAGGTGTTGTCAGTGTGTGTGGAGGAGGAGAACATCATCCCCTACATCACCAACGTGCTCCAGAACCCAGACCTGGCCCTGCGTATGGCCGTGCGCAACAACCTGGCCGGGGCCGAGGAGCTGTTCGCCCGCAAGTTCAACACCCTGTTCGCTGCAGGGAACTATTCTGAGGCTGCCAAGGTGGCCGCCAATGCTCCCAAGGTACTGCCAATGCACCAAAACGACCGAACAATGACATAATCCCTATCTGTGGGATGATATTTTGTCTGCAAAACACATTTCCGTCTTGTGGATGTTTTTTCTTCTTCTACTCGTTCTGTCTTTTATCATAATCACACTTTTTAAAATGTCATCTTGCATTTTTCGCACTTTTCCTCCTCCCCAGGGTATCCTGCGTACCCCAGACACCATCCGTAAATTCCAGAGTGTGCCAGCCCAGCCGGGCCAGACTTCTCCCCTGCTGCAGTACTTTGGCATCCTGCTGGACCAGGGCCAGCTCAACAAGTTTGAGTCCCTGGAGCTGTGCAGGCCCGTCTTACAGCAGGGACGCAAGCAGCTGCTGGAGAAATGGCTGAAAGAGGACAAGGCAAGGAAACCATAGTTATCATAATAAACTGATACTATAGCTATGTTCACTGTTACGTTCGGATGTTCAACATTGAGCTTTACAGTTTTATGTTCCAATAATGTGTTGCTCAACATATAGCACTGGTCTGTTCAAATATCCCTTTAACTATTGGGCTGGCTATGACTCGGTTAGAAACAGTGTTGGTTAGGAATTCACAGCTTGTTGTGAGTTGTCTCAATGAATGAACATTGCATGTATTCTTCTAAAGCTGGAGTGTTCAGAGGAGCTGGGGGACCTGGTGAAGTCAGTGGACCCCACTCTGGCCCTCAGCGTCTATCTCAGGGCCAACGTGCCCAACAAGGTCATCCAGTGCTTCGCTGAGACCGGACAGTTCCAGAAAATTGTCCTTTACGCCAAAAAGGTTAGTGGTGTTATTTCTATTTTTATCTACTAGACCTGTCCAATATAACATTTGACTTGACACAAAATGGAGTTCTGTAATATGGTCAAATTAGATTGTGTTCAATTTTGAACTATACAATATGTTTTCCGTATTTCCACTCTTAGGTGGGTTACACCCCAGACTGGATGTTCCTGCTGAGGAACGTGATGAGAATCAGTCCAGAACAAGGCCTACAGTTCTCCCAGATGCTGGTGCAGGACGAGGAGCCGCTGGCTGACATCACACAGGTCAGAGGCCAAAGGGCCAAACGTCTTCACCACCTCAAGAATTCATTTATCGTCCTATTTCCCTTTTCTGTGAGGTGGCTGTATCAAATGATGGCTGTATACAGTAACATGAATGATGTGTGGTAGCTGATGTATTGTGTCGGTCTGTCTCCCTGTTCAGATCGTTGACGTGTTTATGGAGTATAACCTGATCCAGCAGTGTACCTCCTTCCTCCTGGACGCCCTGAAAAACAACAGGCCTGCTGAGGGGCCTCTGCAGACACGCCTGCTGGAGATGAACCTGGTCCACGCCCCACAGGTACACATGCATATCACACCCACAGCAATTTTATGTTTTTTGTTCCACTGACTCGAGGACTCTATTTTAAATGAATGCTGTTTTTTTCCCACTTCAGGTGGCTGATGCCATCCTGGGCAACCAGATGTTCACCCACTACGACCGTGCCCACGTTGCCCAGCTGTGTGAGAAGGCTGGCCTGCTGCAGAGGGCTCTGGAGCATTACACCGACCTGTACGACATCAAACGGGCTGTGGTGCACACACACCTGCTCAACCCTGAGGTATAGGAGACTATCTAACACACAATCACACACTGCATGGAATAGAATGTCCTTGACCAGAATGTTCATAGTCTTGGAGAGCGGTGTGTGTGTGTGCTTGTTGTTTTTTGCTCTTAAGAAATTTGACCTTGACTAATGTGTGCATCTTCTGTCTGTGCACTGACTCTGTATATATATTGACTCTGTCCTACAGTGGCTGGTGAACTTTTTTGGCTCCCTATCAGTGGAGGACTCTCTGGAGTGTCTTCGGGCCATGCTGTCGGCCAACATCCGTCAAAACCTGCAAATATGTGTCCAGGTGGCCTCTAAGTACCACGAGCAGCTCTCCACCAACTCCCTCACCGAGCTCTTTGAGTCCTTCAAGAGCTTCGAAGGTAAGCAGACCATACACCTGACGCAAACCACCTAGTCTTATCCTCACCTGCATGGAACATGGTCATGAGTGTCTCAACAACCACAGTTGTTCTTCCTTTCGCTCTATCTGTATAGGGACTAAGTTCTGTCTCTGTTCATTCCAGGTCTGTTCTACTTCCTGGGTTCCATCGTTAACTTCAGCCAGGACCCAGAGGTCCACTTCAAGTACATCCAGGCCGCCTGTAAGACGGGACAGATCAAAGAGGTGGAGAGGATCTGCAGAGAGAGCAACTGCTACGACCCCGAACGAGTCAAGAACTTCCTCAAGGTAAGGGAGAAAAGGAGGCATACTGCAACATGACATCACAGCTCAGCATACTTCAGTCTTTATTTGGTTAATTACCCTGAAAGCCAGGTCTGGATGTTAGTTTGATTCTGTGAGCTGATATGAATCTTGCCTCTCTTCACAGGAAGCTAAGCTGACTGATCAGCTACCCCTGATCATTGTGTGTGACCGCTTCGACTTTGTCCACGACCTGGTCCTCTACTTGTACCGCAACACCCTGCAGAAATACATCGAGATCTATGTGCAGAAGGTATACAACCTCCTATTAACCTGTGTAGGACTTTACAGCTTCTTTATTCACACTGAATTAAAGGGTCACTGCCGCTGTATGATTTATAAATGTTCTGTAACTAAAATATAAATGTGTGTGTGTGTCAGGTGAACCCCAGCCGTCTGCCGGTGGTGATTGGAGGGCTGCTGGATGTGGACTGTGCTGAGGATGTGATTAAGAGTCTGATCCTGGTGGTGAAAGGACAGTTCTCCACTGATGAACTGGTGGCTGAAGTGGAGAAGAGGAACCGGTAAGGAGTGTGGGGACAGGGAGAAAGATTTCTCAGCCCAGACTGGCTTTATATTAAAGGGGCCTGTCTTGCGAGGGCTTGTTTTTGTCACCAACTGCAGCTGTAGTGCATTTAATTGTGACATTACTTCTGAAAGAGAAAGTAGTGATGAAAAAAGATGAAAGATGGTGCTGTTTGACTCAGTTAAAAGTGGAAATATGTCTAGTTTATGAGCGCCTGAAACTTGAAAATGTATCTCTGTGTTGTCTCCAGACTGAAGCTGCTCCTACCCTGGCTGGAGGCCCGTATCCATGATGGCTGTGAGGAGCCAGCTACCCACAATGCCCTGGCCAAGATCTACATCGACAGCAACAACAACCCAGAGCGCTTCCTGCGTGAGAACACCTTCTACGACAGCCGCGTAGTGGGCAAGTACTGTGAGAAGAGGGACCCCCACCTGGCCTGCGTGGCCTACGAGAGAGGACAGTGTGACCAGGAGCTCATTAATGTGAGTGGGGAAATAAGAAATACATTTTAACTTGACTAGTACATTGAAATGGTAATTTAGCAGTGTTTGCATATGTTTTGCCTCATACTGATCATCTTACATTTCCTGTAAAGGTGTGCAATGAGAACTCTCTGTTCAAGAGTCTGTCTCGCTACCTGGTTCGCCGTAAAGACCCTGAGCTGTGGGCCAGCGTGCTGCTGGAGAGTAACCCATTCAGAAGACCCCTCATCGACCAGGTATGGACCTGTTCCTGCATGTTAGAAATGCAAACATCGGGGCTCCCGAGTGGCGCAGTGGTCTAAGGCACTGCATCGCAGTGCCACTAGAGATTCTGGGTTAGTCTGAGTCCAGGCTCTGTCGCAGCCGGCTGCGACTGGGAGATCCATGGGGCGGTGCACAATTTGGCCCAGCGTCGTACGGGTTAGGGGAGGGTTTGGGCTGGGATGTCCTTGTCCCATCGCACACTAGCGACTCCAGTGGCGGGCCGTGCGCAGTGCACGCTGACACAGTCGTCAGGTGTACAGTGTTTCCTCCTACACATTGGTTTGGTTGGGTTGTGTTTCGGAGGAAGCGCGACTCTCGACCTTCGCCTCTCCCGAGTCCGTACGGGGGTTGCAGCGATGAGACAAGACTGTAACTACCAATTGGATACCACGAAATTGGGGCGAGAAAGGGATAAACTTTTTTTTTTTTTAAATAAGAAACGCAAACATCATCCTCACTAAAACCATTGTCCCAACCTCTACTGCGATGCCCCACCCACACTTTCCTCATATTTCACATGATGGTTAAATTGTTATTTGTGACCCATTTTGGCTCCAAGTGGCTATATTTCCTCCATTCTGGAGTAATGAATGATGTTGATTATGTTTCTATCTTTTATCAGGTTGTTCAGACTGCCCTGTCTGAGACCCAGGACCCAGAGGAGGTGTCAGTCACAGTCAAGGCCTTCATGACTGCAGACCTCCCCAACGAACTCATTGAGCTGCTGGAGAAGATCGTTCTGGATAACTCGGTCTTCAGTGAACACAGGTACTAGGGCTACTGAAGCTCTACTATCTGTGCTCACTGGCAGACTGAGCTGTCCATTGTGTGTCTGCTCTTTCAATACCGGGAAGCTTTAGAATGTTAAACTTTTGTTGTTTTACTTTGTCAATGCTGAGCAGAATTCATCTGTGTTTTTATTCAGAAACCTTCAGAACCTGCTGATTCTAACAGCCATCAAGGCGGACCGTACCCGTGTGATGGAGTACATCAACCGCCTGGACAACTACGACGCCCCCGACATCGCTAACATCGCCATCAGCAACGAGCTCTTTGAGGAGGCATTTGCCATCTTCAGGAAGTTTGACGTCAACACCTCTGCCGTGCAGGTCAGTGGTCAAGTCTTTTGCTCTGGGAAATGGACCATTGACCAAACGGTTGCTGGTTCAATTCACATTGTGGACAATGCTACTGTTCTGCTTGAATTCTACAGATCAAGAGGTGAACTTGGCAAAAGTTATTTCTGTATGTTTTTAGGTTCTGATTGAGCACATTGGGAACCTGGACCGGGCCTATGAGTTTGCTGAGCGCTGCAATGAGCCTCCAGTGTGGAGCCAGCTGGCCAAAGCTCAGCTCCAGAAGGGTCTGGTGAAGGAGGCCATCGACTCCTACATCAAGGCTGACGACCCCTCTGCCTACATGGAGGTGGGCCAGGCTGCAGCCCAGAGCGGTAAGAGACAACATTGTTCCACGTAATGTCCAGCATGCGAGCAACCACATTTTTCAATGTAGGCTTACCATTTGAGGTGAAGGTATTCACATGCTGTATCTAAATGGGGGTAATGTAGTCTGGGTACCAGTCACTGGTTCCACTCCTTGTGTCATATGCCAAAGAGACTGGCCTTTCTCCGATCTCAACCTTCAATATGCAGCTGAATTTCTGGCGATGTTGCTCATTGGTTGAATGAAATCATTCATATTTCCCATGACAACATGTGGCGCCTCGAAACAAACATTTAGCTGTTAGCTAGGCAAGTTTTATTTTGAGGCATAAAATCAAAGCTAAGATGTCTTGTGGCTGGAATTGCAGTATGTATTTAGTTTGAGAATTTTGGTGTGAGCTAAACTTTTGACCAACTGGTTTAGTCTGGAGAAACAAAATGGTTGCCGAGCAACCAGACACCAACACAATCTGAGAGAAAAAAAAGGTGATAGTTTCAATATTTGCGTAAGGATAGCTGTGAGGGTTATCGAATCACGATCAAATCATGATTCAAATTATAGAATGTTCAGAATTGAAGAAAGACCAGTATCTGGCAAATGACAGAGTACAAGGAGTGGAATGTAATAGCTGAACAGAGATGGCAACCAGGCGAGGGGAAAAAGGCTTAGTGTTCCCCTACTATCCTCAGGTAACTGGGAGGACCTGGTGAAGTTCCTTCAGATGGCCCGTAAGAAGTCACGTGAGTCCTACGTGGAGACAGAGCTCATCTTCGCACTGGCCAAGACCAACCGCCTGGCTGAACTGGAGGAGTTCATCAATGGACCCAACAACGCCCACATACAACAGGTACTCTCCAAACACACACAGGTTTACCTGACACATCCCTCTCCATCACTGCTGACCAGTATCATACGTTTTCTTATTGTCTTTCTCTATGCCAGGTGGGTGACAGGTGTTATGATGAGAGGATGTATGATGCGGCCAAGCTGCTCTACAACAATGTGTCCAACTTCGGGCGGCTAGCGTCCACCCTGGTCCACCTGGGAGAGTACCAGGCCGCCGTGGACGGAGCCCGCAAGGCCAACAGCACCCGCACCTGGAAAGAGGTGTGCTTTGCCTGTGTGGATGGGAATGAGTTCCGCCTGGCCCAGATGTGTGGCCTGCACATTGTTGTCCATGCTGATGAACTGGAGGAGCTCATCAATTACTACCAGGTAAGGTACTACCATTTGGTTCAATTACTACCAATAGTCACTCTCATAGCAATTGCCTTATCCAGGCAAGAGTTTTTAACCCAATCATACCATAGCATGTGATTTAATGTGTTTTTAATGGTCCTGTGTTGATTGAAGATGCCATGGTTGTGTTTATCTCTAGGACCGTGCTTACTTTGAGGAGCTGATCACCATGCTGGAGGCAGCCCTGGGCCTGGAGCGGGCTCACATGGGCATGTTCACCGAGCTGGCCATCCTCTACTCCAAGTTCAAACCCCAGAAGATGAGGGAGCACCTGGAGCTCTTCTGGTCCAGAGTCAACATTCCAAAGGTAAGAGAGGGAGAGGAAGAACACTGCCACATAGATGTCTATATGCAAGGGGATTCAAATGATCTGCATAGTCTTCCTATTTTATTTGTTCATATGTTATTTGTGTGTGTGTGTGAGAGATTCAGTGACTATCTCAGTGTGCTGTTTTGAGGTGGGTGAAGATAATGTTAATGTGTGTCTGCAGGTCCTGAGGGCTGCAGAGCAGGCCCACCTGTGGGCGGAGCTGGTCTTCCTCTATGACAAGTATGAGGAGTTTGACAATGCCATCATCACCATGATGAGCCACCCCTCCGATGCCTGGAAGGAAGGACAGTTCAAAGACATCGTCACCAAGGTAACTGACTGACTGCAACAACACCCAATCTCAGCATTGACTGGATCTCATGTTTTAGATTTGCAAACATTTCATGTTTGTCACTCAAGGTTAAGATGTACTCCATGGTTATTGTATTAGACCAAGTATTTGTCACTGAATAGAAATCCACATCCTGCAGCTGAATGTATGATGCTTTGTCGTACCAGGTGGCCAATGTGGAGTTGTACTACAAGGCTATCCAGTTCTACCTGGAGTTCAAACCATTGTTACTGAACGACCTGCTCATAGTGTTATCACCACGACTCGACCACACACGCGCTGTCAACTTCTTCATGAAGGTACTGGGACGCTACTCTGTCCATACTTGATAGCTTTCAATCTATCTTGTATGTCAATATTTGGCATTCAGAACGACCTGCTTGACTGTCCACTGACTGAACTTTTCTCTGTCCACCTCCAGACCAAGCAGCTGTCACTGGTCAAGCCGTACCTGCGGTCAGTGCAGAACCACAACAACAAAGGTGTCAACGAAGCACTTAACAACCTCTTCATCACGGAGGAAGACTATGCGGTACTAAGATATTTTAACATACAGTGGAAAGAAAAAGTACAGTTGAAGTCAGAAGTTTACACACTTAGGTTGGAGTCATTTAAAACTCGTTTTTCAACCACTCCGCAAATTTCTTGTTGACAAACTATAGTGTTGACAAGTCAGTTAGGACATCTACTTTGTGCATGACACAAGTAATTTTTCCAACAATTGTTTACAGACAGATTATTTCACTTATAATTCACTGTATCACAATTCCAGTGGGTCAGAAGTTTACATACACTAAGTTGACTGTGCCCTTGAACAGCTTGGAAAATTCCAGATAATTATGTCATGGATTTAGAAGCTTCTGATAGGCTAATTGACATCATTTGAGTCAATTGGAGGTGTACTGTACCTGTGGATGTATTTCAAGGCCTACCTTCAAACATCATGGGAAAATCAGACCTCATAACAAAAATATAGACCTCCACAAGTCTGGTTCATTCTTGGGAGCAATTTCCAAACGCCTAAAGGTACCACGTTCATCTGTACAAACAATAGTACGCAAGTATAAACACCATGGGACCATGCAGCCATCATACCGCTCGGGAAGGAGACGCGTTCTGTCTCCTAGAGATCAACGTACTTTGGTGCAAAAAGTGCAAATCAATCCCAGAACAACAGCAAAGGACCCTGTGAATACTGGAGGAAACGGGTACAAAAGTATCTATAGCCACAGTAAAACGAGTCCTATATCGACATAACCTGACTGGCCGCTCAGCAAGGAAGAAGCCACTGCTCCAAAACTTCTATAAAAAAGCCAGACTATGGTTTGCAACTGCACATGGGGACGAAGATCGTACATTTTGGAGAAATGTCCTCTGGTCTGATGAAACAAAAATAGAACTGTTTGGCCTTAATGACCATCGTTATGTTTGGAGGAAAAGGGGGGATGCTTGCAAGCCAAAGAACACCATCCCAACCGTGAGGCACGGGGGTGGCAGCATCATGTTGTGGGGGTGCTTTGCTGCAGGAGAGACTGATGCACTTCAAAAAATAGATGGCATTGAGGATGGAAAATTATGTGGATATATTGAAGCAACATCTCAAGACATCAGTCATGAAGTTAAAGCTTGGTCGCAAATGGGTCTTCCAAATGGACAATGACCCCAAGCATACTTCCAAAGTTGGCAAAATGGCATAATGGCATAAGGAAAAAGTCAAAGTATTAGTGGCCATCACAAAGCCCTGACCTCAATCCTATAGAAAATGTGTGGGCAGAACTGAAAAAGCATGTGCGAGCAAGGAGACCTACAATCCTGACTGTTACACCAGCTCTGTCAGGAGGAATGGGCCAAAATTCACCCAACTTATTGTGGGAAGCTTGTGGAAGGCTACCCGAAATGTTTGGCCCAAGTTAAACAATTTAAAGGCAATTCTACCAAATACTAATTGAGTGTATGTAAACTTCTGACCCACTGGGAATGTGATAAGACTTTGTGAAATGTCAGAAGTCTTTCATTCTTAAAATAAAGTGGTGATCTAACTGACCAAAGATGGGGAATTTTTACTAGGATTAAATGTCAGGAATTGTGAAAACCAAATACATTTAAACTCAGTTTAAGGTGTATGGAAACTTCTGACTTTAACTGTATGTGAACCCTTTGGAATTACCTGGATTTCTGCATAAATTTGACATAAATTTTGATCTTCATCTAAGTCACAACAATAAACATAGTGTGCTCAAACTAGTAACACACATTCTTGTATTTTTCTTGTCTATATTGAATACATCATTTAAACATTCACAGTGTAGGTTGGGAAAAGTATGTGAACCCCAAGGCTAATGACTTCTCCAAAAGCTAATTGGAGTCAGGAGTCCGTTAAACTGGAGTCCAATCAATGAGATGAGATTGGAGACGTTGTTAGAATGCCTTGCCCTACAAAAAACCCACAACGTTTGAGTTTGCTATTCACAAGAAGCATTACCTGATGTGAACCATGCCTCGAACAAAAGAGATCTCAGAAGACCTAAGATTACGAATTGTTGACTTGCATAAAGCTGGAAAGGGTTACAAAAGTATCTCTAAAGGCCTCTGTTCATCAGTCGACGGTAAGACAAATTGTTGCTACTCTCCCTAGGAGTGGCTGTCCTGCAAAGATGACTGCAAGAGCACAGCGCAGAATGCTCAATGAGGTGAAGAAGAATCCTAGAGTGTCAGCTAAAGACTTACAGAAATTTCTGAATGATTCTAACATCTCTGACGAGTCTACAATACGTAAATCACTAAACAAGAATGATGTTCATGGGAGGACACCACGGAAGAAGCCACTGCTGTCCAAAAAAAACATTGCTACAACGTCTGAAGTTCGCAAAAGAGCAGCTGGCAAAATACTGGCAAAATATTCTGTGAACAGATTAAACTAAAGTTGTGTTGGTTGGAAGGAAGGAACACACACTATATGTGGAGAAAAAAAGGCACAGCACACCAACATCAAATCCTCATCCCAACTGTAAAGTATGGTGGAGGGAGCATCATGTTTTGGGGCTGCTTTGCTACCTCAGGGCCTGGACAGCTTGCTATCATCAACAGAAATGAATTCCCAAGTTTATCAAGACATTCTGCAGGAGAATGTTAGGCTATATGTCCGCCAAATGAAGCACAACAGAAGTTGGGTGACGCAACAGGACAACAACCCACGAGACAGAAGTAAATCAACAACCAGGATGGCTTGAACAGAAAACAATAGGCCATCTGGAGTGGCCCAGTCAGTCCTGACCTCAACCCGATTGAGATGCTGTGGCATGACCTCGAGAGCCGTTCACACCAGACATCCCAAGAATATTGTGGAACTGAAACAGTTTTGTAAAGAGGAATGGTCAAATTCCTCCTGACCGTTGTGCAGGTCTGATCGGCAACTACAGAAAATGTTTAGTTGAGGTTATTGCTGCCAAAGGAGGGTCAACCTGTTATTAAATCCAAGGGTTCACATACTTTTTCCAACCTGCACTGTGAATGTCTACACGGTGTGTTCGATAAAGACATGAGAAAATATACTCGTTTGTGTTATTAATATAAGCAGACTGTGTTTGTCTATTGTTGTGACCTTAGATGTAGATCAGATCAAATTGTGTGACCAATTTATGCAGAAATCCAGGTAATTCTAAAGGGTTCACATACTTTTTCTTCTCACTGTACGCTTTGTTATGCATACTGTGCAGAAAAGAAACTGAAAACACTGAAATTACCATTGTGAAAAGATTATTTTGTTGAAAAAGAATGTGCATCCATTATCTGTCATGCAAATGACTTTCTCTCTTGTTACTACTCTGTCCTGTCCAGGCCCTGCGTGCCTCCATCGATGCCTACGACAATTTTGACAACATCACCCTGGCCCAAGGCCTGGAGAAGCACGAGTTGATTGAGTTCAGGAGGATCGCTGCCTACCTCTTCAAAGGCAACAACCGCTGGAAGCAGAGCGTGGAACTCTGCAAGAAGGACAAACTCTACAAGGTCCAGCTTCTCCTCAACTTTATATCAACTAATATTTTGTCTACAGACCAGTGACCCTCAGTTCACACAGATACCCATGCTGCTGTTGTTTTTGTAAAATGTGTGGGTCATATCATTGCTTTTAGATATGTCACTCAGTCTGAATTATCTCCCCATGTGTCTCCCCTGTTTTGATGTGCATGTCTGTGGTGTTTTGATGTGTAGGACGCCATGCAGTATGCGTCTGAGTCAAAAGACGTGGAGCTGGCTGAGGAGTTGTTGGCCTGGTTCCTGGAGGAGGATAAGAAGGAGTGCTTTGCCGCCTGCCTCTTCACCTGCTACGACCTGCTGAGGCCTGACGTAGTGCTGGAGACGGCCTGGAGGCACAACATCATGGACTTCTCCATGCCCTACTTCATCCAGGTCATGAGGGAGTACCTCTCCAAGGTGGGTTAGGCTGGCCACGCCTCGGATGGCAGTTCACCCCATAGGGTATTTTATACATGACCTAACTCTTACCAGACTATCAGTGTCTCCAGTGAAAAGTAGGTACTGTTAACATGGTGATGCACTTACTTAGGCAATTTAAGTTCACCTTTTAGGAGATTTTAAACAACCACAACTTCAGCCGATCTCATCCTGTTCTGTTTATCTCGATCCTGATACCGGTAATCATGTTTCTTTTTGATTTTCATCTCTGCTACTTTTCCATACAAAAGTTAACGTCAGGAGATTCATACTGCTTAGTATTCTCTATGCCACATATATTTGTCATATGGCAAGAAATACCAGAACTATCAGTTATTGTGATGGAACAAAATGGTAGTATAGTCTACTGGGGGGGCTCTTGTACAAAATGATGCATGTTGTGTTATGCTTAATATAATGATATTTTCGAAACAAGTCTGCTGATATAAAATATATCTGTTTGATAAATATTGTAATTCTAACTTAAAAGTACCACATCAACAATTGTACTAGAGCTTGCATTTGTATCAAAAGTGGCTCATTTCCATCTCTCACTGTGATTTTTCTTCTGTTTTCTTTGTTGATTTGATGATTCCACATTTTTCTCTGTTGAGGGAGAGTTTCAGTGTTTTTTTCTCCTTAAGTTGCCTCTCTGAATTCCCTTTCAGGTTGATGCGATTAAGGAAAAGGTGAAAGTCCAGTCCATTTCCAGTCATTCTTTTTGACCCCCTGTAGTCTGTAGTTTGGAGGAGTGAAACTAGAGGAAACTGCATGAGTCTGTCCCCTCCCATGTCACTGCTGCTTCTGACTCCACACCTTGACTAGACAACCCACCCAGAGTCTTCTGGAGTGGTGCTCTCCCACCCTGCCTTTGGGGAGCTGCTGGGGTTTGGAATGGCTCTGTTAGCTATTGCTCTTTGTTCCAGGGTTGAATCAGTGACTGACCAATCAGGATTCAGGAACTCATTCACCCCAGCAACACCAAAACAGAGGGATGTTTAGTTCCATTCCTTTGAGGCTGTCCACATAAACCAGCAAACTCAGTCCAGGAGCAGGAAAGGATAACCTACTGTAGTCAGACAATCCTCTCCCTTAGACCTGTAGATACTAATGAAAAACGACCACTGTCTGTAATATCACTGAGCTGCTGTTGGCTTGAGTCTGTGAGAATCTGTACCACTTGCCATTTAGTGGTCAACCTTGGTAGGGTAATGAGGTTTGATTTGTACTGAAATGTATGTTAAAACAGCCCTGGGACCACATCTGAATTGTTCAATGTTGTCCTTATAGTGAAGTTATGTAGCCTCACATTTGGCTATGCACAGCTGTAGACTGCTGTAAAGTGGGAGTGTAGAACATACTCTGTATGGAAATTGATGAAGTTACCATTCTTTCAGAGTTCCTTCTTATATAACTGTTTACGGAATTAACTCGCAAAGTAAAAAATTTAACGTTTTAATGTTAAATATCCTGCTCCTGAGTGGCGCAGTGGTCTAAGGCACTGCATCTCTGTTCAAGAGGCGTCACTACAGTCCCTGGTTCAGATCCAGGCTGAATCACATCCGGCCGTGATTGGGAGCCCCAACGGGGCGGCGCACAATTGGCACAGCGTCGTCCGGGTTTGCCCGGGGTAGGCAGTCATTGTAAATAAATTGTTCTTACTTGCCTTGCCTAGTTAAATAAATGTTAAAGAAAATAAAAATTGGAACATGTATGTAGACGTTTTTTGTATGTTATTATAATTTTGTTCCTTTGATTTGTTATTAGTTGCATTGTAGTTTCTTTGCTATTCCAGAACTTAAGTGTGGTCTCCAATGACAAGTGGGGTACTGCGTGTGCTTAGGGTGTGGAACGCGTGTTACAAACTTGTAGTGTGTTCAGGGCAAGCATGCGTTTCCCCCTCCATAGCATTTGCAGCACTTTGGACAGGCTAGGAGACATCGTTGTTGGCTGTGCCTGCTTCGCGATGCCTTGACTGGCCGTACAAACCATCCCTTCATCCTCACACTCCCTCCACTGTGGCTCTCTGCCTCTCATGCACTCTTCTAAACAGAGAAATGAACCTAACTGCCGCTTCAGCATGTCTCTTTCCCCTTCAATGAACCTACAGCCTGTTTACCTGTATCTTAAAGCAACGTACTGACTGTTTTGCCAGAAGGCAAGTATGTAGAGAACTGAACCCTATGTTATGATCTGACAGGAAAGAAGTATACTCGTAGTTGACTTATGCTTTTCTAGAAGTGATATTGTGAATTTTCAGGATGCATATGTTGTGTGTTTCACTTACATTCAAGACGCTACTCGCTTTTTCTTGTGAATTGTCAGTCTTATCTTGTCTTACAATTCCTGCTCTGAGCTGCTTAACAACTAATCAAGAGGACTGACAGGATAAAGATTTGCCATATTTGCTGGTCGACAATTTAATATAAATATAATCTTACCATTTAGAGCTTTTTTATTATTGTGGTTTCCAGTTGATTCGTTGGATATGTTTGTTCTACTTCATGGTAGGGAAAGTTTTCTTGTTAGCATTTGTGGTAGTGCTTGTAATCCCTGGTAGTTCAGTTTCTGTGACGTTGGACCATATTAGAGCTGTTGAAATGGGTTTGGTTCTCCACATACAGTCCAAACACATGGAAATGGATTCATCTGGTGGCTGGATGGTGGGACCATTGTGTTTTGTTTAAGCCTAGCTGTGTGTGTCTAATCTGAAGTTAGACTCGTTTACAACCCTAATGCTGGTCAAGATTGGTAGCTAGTAACACCAGTAGCCACTAGTGACAATGCCTGACAAAAAAGAAAACTCCCAAACCCGTAGCATGGCCTGCCTCTTGCAGCCTGTTTTAATCTTGAATTTATTTGTCTCTGCCTGTCAGGAATGGTCCCATCGGCCAGCCAGTGAAATAACCCAGAGGTCAGTTATAAGGGCGTCTCATTAGAGCTCCCCTTGCTGGTTGTGTCTGGTTAACATGCTCACTTTTCTGCTTGCCTCAGGTCGACAAGCTTGACGCCTCCGAGTCCCTAAGGAAACAGGAGGAGCAGAACACCGAGTCCCAGCCCATTGTTTATGGTATGACGACCTCTACATAACCCTTCCCCTCTATTTGTTATATATTATAAACACAGGCCTATTATGCTTTGCTTTGTATTTTTAGCACCTAGGCAATGTTAACCCTTTAGAGTGTGTTTGTGTTAGCAGTTTTGGCATGATCTCATGCTAGTGTCCTCTGTTTGTGTTGCAGGCACGCCCCAGCTTATGCTCACTTCAGGCCCTGGTCAGGCTGTGCCCCCCCAGCCTGGCTACGGAGGTTACGGCTACCCAGCCGCACCCGCCGGTTACGGCCAGCCTCCCCAGCCTGGCTTTGGCTACGGCATGTGAATGCCCACCACCCCGACCCCTAAGTCATCTGTTTGTCTCTCCTTATGTTCCTCACCAGCCTACCATGCTCTTCTACTCACAAATCAAGCAAACCTGTGCTCATTCAATTTTTATTCTGTTCTCCCTTAACTGCAATGAATTACTTTTATTTGTATTGTTTTGAACAGAAATTGGACCACTTTTTTTTCTTGGTTTTCCACATTCCATATTTATGACTACTGAACACTTCCTTTAATGATTTTTTTTAACAGGTTTATGTTATGTATTTAAGTGGACCTTAGAAAGAAGCAGTTAGCCATTTTGAAGTAGTTGGAACATCTGATTTGCACTGTCGTGAGAAGAAACTAATAGAAACTCTTAATTTTGATGTACTGAACGTGTGAACAGTTTACATTGTCTATTGTCTGTATGTATAATGCATTTCATTATTGTATATTCTGAAAAAAGGTTACATAATATTTGAACATATATTGCCACTTCAATGACTATAGCTAGCAACACTAAGTAACAATAGTATATTCTGCACAGGCGTGTAGCTTTATGGAGTTTTAAATGCATAGACGTATGTATCTGAGTGTGTGTGTGATCTAATGATCTAAATAAGAATTTGAATCCCCCTTGGCCTATACTGGCTCTCCAGTCAAGTAGATGTTAGTCCTCCTTTGTTGACTCTGTGTGTTTTAATCTAGGTGACCTGTTTTGCTGTGTACAGTGCTTGTGTGTGAGACTGTGTCTGTGTATATGCAGGGGCGATCGAAGGCTGACTGCAGACCCGTACATGTGTATTTACTCACCACCCTCCTTGTGCTGAGGTCTGTGTATGCCAGGTGTTGTGGTGTTCTAGGTGACCATATGTTTGTGTGTACATAAGAAGGATCATTAAAAAAAGTGGCGATCCTACTCGTCGTCCTCCACAGCGCTGTCCCGTTTGGTTCGGACAGTGCGATTGGCTCTGAGAACAAATAGAGGAATTGGAGGACAGGCTCCTTTTGGTGTCCTAATGTCAACTTGTTTAGATCAGTAACACTCCTGTAGGTTATGTATTTCAATGGTTATTATGAAGAATTAGATCTCAGTACTACAGCATACAGTGATTTGTTGAGAATGGTCGGAAATAAAAGCCTGTATTTACCTTGATCTATTCCCGAAGTACTTTTGAGCTGTGTGTGAAGTGTCATCCTAATCTCTGAACATACCTTTCTATTATCATGCATATTAACAATAAAACATTGCCATAAAAGCCATGCTGAAAGGGACATTTAAAAGACTAAATAAAAATGATATCCTGTTGATCAAATAATCTTGGGTCCTGTATGACTGGAATATGTTAGGCACAGTCCAATGAATTGATCAAACAAAAAATAATATTTTAAAATCACATTTAAGTAAATATATAAACAATACATTTTTATTTTTACTCCAATCAGTTGTTGAATAGTTAATGTGCACTACTTAAGGTCAAGCCTACAGTACAATTATAAATATTCATAGTTTGTAATAGTCATCTTTATTCAGAAATTATCTAATGATCACTAACACAACGGTGCTGCACTATATTTATACCCTGTACTAATTATTTTCTCTACCCTGTCAAAAAGTGTGATGGCAGTGCCAATTTATCTCTGTTGTGAAATCTTTGATAAAGATCAGGGTTTGTGTTGCAGTCTGTCAGTCATGCTAGTGAGCCAGAGCAGGGAGAGCATGGACCCGTCTCTCCACTTCATTGCAATACTTCTCTGGAAGTCCAGCAGCCCTACAAGTAAAATGAACAAACATGAATTACAAAACTAAACCTGACCATCCCCCCAAAAACACCTGGTTTACACACAGTGCTGTTGCTTTCACGTAATATTCTCTCAGTTCCCCTCAATTCTACGTACCACTTTGTCCCTTTACATAGTTAGTCCCCACCCAGTCCCTGTACATAGTTAGTCCCCACCCAGTCCCTGTACATAGTTAGTCCCCACCCAGTCCCTGTACATAGTTAGTCCCCACCCAGTCCCTGTACATAGTTAGTCCCCACCCAGTCCCTGTACATAGTTAGTCTCTATCCAGTCCCTGTACATAGTTAGTCCCCACCCAGTCCCTGTACATAGTTAGTCCCCACCCAGTCCCTGTACATAGTTAGTCTCTACCCAGTCCCTGTACATAGTTAGTCTCTACCCAGTCCCTGTACATAGTTAGTCCCCACCCAGTCCCTGTACATAGTTAGTCCCCACCCAGTCCCTTTACATAGTTAGTCTCTATCCAGTCCCTGTACATAGTTAGTCCCCACCCAGTCCCTGTACATAGTTAGTCTCTACCCAGTCCCTGTACATAGTTAGTCCCCACCCAGTCCCTGTACATAGTTAGTCCCCACCCAGTCCCTTTACATAGTTAGTCTCTATCCAGTCCCTGTACATAGTTAGTCTCTATCCAGTCCCTGTACATAGTTAGTCTCTACCCAGTCCCTGTACATAGTTAGTCCCCACCCAGTCCCTTTACATAGTTAGTCTCTATCCAGTCCCTGTACATAGTTAGTCCCCACCCAGTCCCTGTACATAGTTAGTCCCCACCCAGTCCCTGTACATAGTTAGTCCCCACCCAGTCCCTGTACATAGTTAGTCCCCACCCAGTCCCTGTACATAGTTAGTCTCTATCCAGTCCCTGTACATAGTTAGTCCCCACCCAGTCCCTGTACATAGTTAGTCTCTATCCAGTCCCTGTACTTACTTGAGCTCCCTGAGCTTCTTCTCCTTGATCTCATCAAGGCGGATGCGGCGATGGCGGGCCTCCTCGTCCAGCCGGTCTCCCTCTTTGTAGACCTCCCTGCGCAGGGCGATGGCCTGCATCTCCCGCTCCCTCACCTGCTGGCGCACCCCGTCAGCGTGACGCAACACCTTGATCCTGTGTTTCTCCTCCTTGTCCTTCTCCTTACAGATGGATACCTGCTGGGCCCTGGGGTGAGAGAAAAACTGGCTGTAAAACGCAACTGCTAATACAGAGACCTTTACTAACATTTGAAAGCCTGGTTGTCCAAGGCATAGCATAGTGTTATGCTTTGATTTATGAAACCGCCTGTAATACAAGTACAGTTATCGGGTTAGTACAGTAGTAACTACCCACTGGGCACAGATCAATTCAACATTTATTCCACGTTGGTTCAACGTAATTGCATTGATATGACGTGGAAACAACGTTGATTCAACCAGTGTATGCTCAGTGGGTACATTTACATTGTGTCGGTGTACCTCAAAAACCTGTCAAACTCAGCCCTCTCTCGCCCAGCCTCGATGGATAGGAGGTGCTCCTTATGTGTGACCTGCTCCAAGCGAGCTGCCTTCAACCTCTCCTCAACATCCGCCTTCTTTTTGAGCTGCTCCTTCTCTTTTCTCCTCCAATCCCTCTCTGCTCCCTCCTGGTTCCTCCTGGCTCGAAGCTCATCCTTACAGTCATACACAAAACCACTGTAACCATTCCTCCATACCTTTTATGATCAATTACGACAACAACAGGTCAGTGTGAGCCACTGTAAAACAAATGGAACTTTGGTGCTGCTCACCTGCTCTGCCTTGTGGTCTTTTTCTCTCTCCTGTAGGGCTCGCAGTCTGGCCACGTCCTTCTCCTTCTCTCTCTTGATGCGTCTCTGTTCAGCCTCGTACTCAGCCTCCCGCTCCTGTAGGGGTCACACAAAAGTATATTTGGCTGCGTTAACACAGGCATTCTAATTCAGATTTCCCCCCCCCCCAATTATTGATAAAAGAACTGATCTGATTGCTCAAAATACCAATTTGTGGAAAAATATCAGACTTAGGCTGCCAGTGTAAACGCAGTCTTAGACACCTTTTTTGCCCTTTTGCTTTCTGACCCAAAACAAGAAGGCCAAAGACCTATAATAAATTCCATAATGGAGTAACTCTTACCATTTTCTTGTGGGTGTACTCCATAGCCCGGAGGTCGGCCAGTCTCTCCTCCTCTTTGTTGCGCTCCTTGGCCAGCAGGCTGTCCTCGTTGATACGGAGGATCTCCTGCTGCAGACGCTGCTGCTCCTCCTCCTTCCTCTCCAGAGCCTGGGAGACACACCACACCATTCTGTTGTTCATTATTCCTTATGCCTAACTGCATTACGATTCATTCATTAATGATATTCATTAGTTGCAAGAGTACAAACAGATCTGGGACCAGGCTAATTCATGAGGAATTTCAAAACTGAAATTCAAAGTGGTAATACATTACCCTGGCGATAAGACTGTTGTACTGCACAAGGAGACTTGTCTCTAACTAATAATACCTCCAGCTCCTCCATCTGCATCTTCTCCAGGTTCTCCAGCATCTGCTGGCCCTCCTGCTCCTTCATCTCATTCTGCAGCATCCTGTCCTCCAGACGCTCCTCAATCTGGTTTATAATCAGCTGCTTTCCCCTATAGACACACACATGGAAGACAGCTGAGGCATTACAGTTTGGAAGAGATGTAGTGTATTTGCTTTTAAATAGGCCAGTGTGTGTGTGTATGTGTCCTCACTGGATCCTCTGGTGTTTGCGCAGCTCGTCGATTTGCTCCTGGGCCTCCAGGGCTCTCCTGCGGTCCACCTCCATCATGGCATCCAGCCGCCTCTCCTCCTCCTGTAGCTCAGCCAGGATCTGCTGCCTCTCCAGGATCTGGGCATCCCTCACCGCGTGACACCGGGCACCCAGGATCAACTGGCCACAACAAAAGGGTACCATGCACAACACACACAAGGACACGGAAATGGAAGAGTCTGGACAGGGCATGGGTAGAATAACTGGGGAAAAGTGTGATATTGCAGTGATGTTGGGACTGAAGTTGAGATAAAACAAATAACAAAGAGTAGTGAAGTAAAGAGAAAGAGTGAGCAAAACAGTTGATTCTCTTGCTGTACCTCATTGAGTTTCTTGACCTCGTCCTCCTGCTCCATCCTCATGGCGTTGGCCCTCTCCAGCAGGTACTGAGCTCTTTCCTTGGCCTCGGCCTCCAGTTCACTTAGGCCCTGGTTCTTTTGACGAGATAGGTCAGCCTGGCGGATATGGGCCTTCCTATCCTCAGCAGCATCCTGGTCAAGAAAAACAGCAACATTGAAACAGTGCAAAGGTTAGTTTGGGTGGGACCCTGTACTGCCAGTTAGTCACCCAGCTTTCATGTGGTAAAGGTTGCTTACAAATTCATCAGGTACATTTGTCCTTCCTCACCATAGCTGCTTCTCTCTCCCTCCTCTGGGATTCCAACGTGAACTCCCGCTCCTCCTTGGTTGAAACCAGAGAAGCTGTTGCTATCCGCTCGATATCAGTTGGGCGGAGGATGACAGACAACCCAGACGGATCCTTACTTGGGATCCTGGCAAAATGACAGCATGATTTGTTTTTATTTTGTAATTCACCACCACTTGTAAAATGTGTTTGTGGGATATGTTTATTGGTGCAATGTAGGTTTATGGAACTGGATGGCATTCTCTTTTATAATGAGTAAACAGAATAAACAATGCCAAGTGTAGTACTGTTATGTTCACAAAGCATTAGACTTGATGATCACATCAAGTAACCGAATGAGAAGTTGAGGTATTGACTGATACTTGCTTCAGGTCTCGAATGAGGTCCTTTGTGATGATGCGAACTGTCTCTAGTTTCTGAGTCTTCTGACTTGGAGCAGTCCTGGACTGGCCCCTGGGTCCAAACCGGGCACCCCTCTCAGTGTCCTTGACATTGCAGGCTGACAGAGCCTTGAGTAAGAAAATCCAACATACATTTACACCAATTCTCTATCTCACTCACTCACTCACACACACACACATACACACACACACACACACACACACACACACACACACACACACATAGATAGATACATACACACACAGACCTTGCACAGTTCAACTGTCACATCTTATTGCTATGTGTTTATCCAATGCAGATCAAAGAAATGGCTGACATATGGCCCACCTGTTTTTGGGTTCCAAAGAGGCTCTCATCCACATGAGAGGTGAGTGCACGGGTGCGATAGCGACGTGGACCGGAGCTACCAAAGAGCCTAGATGAAGACCCTATACACTGTGGCTGCGACAAAGTCAACAGTGTTGGTACTGGTAGAGTTATACAGTAATTGAAAGTGTGTACAGACCAGCAAATAATTATGACTTTCATGAATGTCATTTTTATGTCAAGCAAGATTGTGGGCCTGTCTCTGATTCTACTTACCATGATGATCGTCAAAAATAGTCCACTATCATCAACCAAAATAAATAACAGCTAAAATATTGACAGGAAAGTCACCATTATAATAACACAACGAATATCCAAGGTTAGGAAGCACCAAGTCAGCTATTTTTCGTTCTTAATTATGGGAGAAGTGCTTGGCATATCCCTGAAAATTAGATGTTTTGTTGTTGTGTATCCATGGAAACCCTGATCTTAAAACGGAAGAGTCCACGTGTCCTCTGTGCCCGCCCTCTTGACACAGCCAGATGAATCATCTATTGTCTTTTTCTATTAAGGTGAATCAGAGGTGCTTTGATACAATGTGATACAATGTTTGGTTTCAGTGCATGCATGCAGCATGTTCGATATAATATACAAAATGTGCAATGCATGTTGCTGTATGGTGGAGGTGGTACATCACACTTTGTGCTCACTAAGTGCCACCAAAGTACCTAATCTCTACAAACGAGACAACCCAGCAACTATGTAACACACCGTCATGATGACACATCATAGTTCATGGCATTTTCGATAGAAAGTTCATGTTTGTGGTAGCGTGGTCATTGACTTGAATATCAGGCTTGGTGTACAGAGATTGAAAGAAATAGCCCACTGGCCACAGACGTCAGTCAATTCAACGTCTATTCCTATGTTTGTTCAAGTAATGTCATTGCAATGACGTGCAAACAACGTTGATTCAACCAGTGTGCGCCCAGTGGAAGGCAGTTTATGTTAACAAGAAACGTGGACTAACGAGAGAGGTAAAGAGCAGAAAGGTATTCACACCCTTTGACTTTTTCCACATTTTGTTGTGCTACAGCCTGAATTTAAAATCGATTACATTTAGATTTTGTGTCACTGGCATACACACAATACCCCATGATGTCAAAGTGGGATAAAACATTTTGAATTGTTTTACAAACTATTTAAAAATGAAAAGTTGAAATGTCTTTTTATTTCACCTTTATTTAACCAGGTAGGCCAGTTGAGAACAAGTTCTCATTTACAACTGAGACCTGGCCAAGAAAAAGCAAAGCAGTGCGACACAAACAACAACAATGAGTTACACATGGAATAAACAAACGTGCAGTCAATAACGCAATAGAAAAAAAATCTATATCCAGTGTGTGCAAATGAGGTAAGATTAGGGAGGTAAGGCAATAAATTGGCAGTAGTGGCGAAGTAATTACAATGTATCAATTCAACACTGGAGTGATGGATGTGCAGAAGATGAATGTGCAAGTAGAGATACTGGGGTGCAAAGGGGGATTTAAAAAATAAATAAATGAGAATATGGGGAAGGGCTATTTACAGATGGACTATGTACAGGTGCAGTGATCTGTGAGCTGCTCTGACAGCTGATGCTTAAAGTTAGTGAGGGATATATGAGTCTCCGGCTTCAGTGATTTTTGCAATTCCGTCCAGTCATTGGCAGCAGAGAACTGGATGGAAAGGCGGCCAAAGAGGAATAGGCTTTGGGGGTGACCAGTGAAATACACCTTCTGGAGCGCGTGCTACGGGTGGGTGCTGCTATGGTGACCAGTGAGCTGAGATAAGGCGGGGCTTTACCTAGCAAAGACTTATAGATGACCTGGAGCCAGTGGGTTTGGCGACGAATATGAAGCGAGGGTCAGCCAACGAGAACATTTTTGGTGACAAAACGGGTGGCACTGTGATAGACTGCATCCAATTTGCTGAGTAGAGTGTTGGATGCTATTTTGTAAATGACATCGCCGAAGTCAAGGATCGGCAGGATAGTCAGTTTTACGAGGGTATGTTTGGCAGCATGAGTGAAGGATGCTTTGTTGCGAAATAGGAAGCCGATTCTAGATGTAATTTTGTATTGGAGATGCTTAATGTGAGTCTGGAAGGAGAGTTTACAGTCTAACCAGACACCTAGGTATTTGTAGTTGTCCACATATTCTAAGTCAGAACCGTCCAGAGTAGTGATGCTGGATGGGCGGGCAGGTGCGGGCAGCGATCGGTTGAAAGCATGCATTTAGTTTTACTTGCGTTTAAGAGCAGTTGGAGGCCACAGAAGGAGAGTTGTATGGCATTGAAGCTCGTCTGGAGGTTAGTTAACACAGTGTCCAAAGAAGGGCCAGAAGTATACAGAATGGTGTCGTTTGCGTAAAGGTGGATCAGAGAATCACCAGCAGCAAGAGCGACATCATTGATATATGCAGAGAAAATGGAGGTTATAATATCGTTTAGGACCTTGAGCGTGGCTGAGGTGCACCCATGACCAGCTTGGAAACTAGATTGCATAGCGGAGAAGGTACGGTGGGATTCGAAATGGTCGGTGATCTGTTTGTTAACTTGGCTTTTGAAGACCTTAGAAAGGCAGGGTAGGATAGATATAGGTCTGTAGCAGTTTGGGTCTTGAGTGTCTCCCCCTTTGAAGAGGGGGATGACCGTGGCAGCTTCCCAATCTTTGGTGGATCTCAGATGATACGAAAGAGAGGTTGAACAGGCTAGTAATAGGGGTTGCAACAATTGCGGCGGGTAATTTTAGAAAGAGAGGGTCCAGATTGTCTAGCCCAGCTGATTTCTAATGGTCCAGATTTTTCAACTCTTTCAGAACATCAGCTATCTGGATTTGGGTGAAGGAGAAATGGGGGAGGTTTGGGCAAGTTGCTGTGGGGGGTGGAGGGCTGTTGACCGGGGTAGGGGTAGGCAGGTGGAAAGCATGGCCAGCCATAGAAAAATGCTTATTGAAATTCTCAATTATCGTGGATTTATCGGTGGTGACAATGTTTCCTAGCCTCAGTGCAGTGGGCAGCTGGGAGGAGGTGCTCTTATTCTCCATGGACTTTACAGTGTCCCAGAACTTTTTGCATTTTGTGCTACAGGATGCACATTTCTGTTTGAAAAAGCTAGCCTTTGCTTTCCTAACTGCCTGTGTATATTGGTTCCTAACTTCCCTGAAAAGTTGCATATCGCGGTGGCTATTCGATGCTAAATGCAGTACGCCACAGGATGTTTTTGTGCTGGTCAAGGGCAGTCAGGTCTGTAGTGAACCACGGGCTATATCTGTTCCTGGTTAAAAAAAATATTGTGTGGCATGCTTATTTAAGATGGTGAGGAAAGCACTTTTAAAGAATAACCAGGCATCCTCTACTGACGGGATGAGGTCAATATCCTTCCAGGATACCTTGGCCAGGTCGATTAGAAAGGCCTGCTCGCTGAAGTGTTTTAGGGAGTGTTTGACAGTGATGAGGGGTGGTTGTTTGACCGCAGATTCATTACGGACACAGGCAATGAGGCAGTGATCGCTGAGATCCTGGTTGAAGACAGCAGAGGTGTATTTAGAGGGCAGGTTGGTCAGGATCTATGAGGGTGCCCGTGTTTACCGATTTGGGGTTGTACCTGGTATGTTCATTGATAATTTTTGAGATTGAGGGCATCTAGCTTAGATGAAGATAGATGGGGGGCAATCAATTCACATATGGTGTCCAGGGCACAGCTGGGGGCAGAAGGTGGTCTGTAACAAGCGGCAACGGTGAGAGACTTGTTTCTGGAAAGGTGGATTTTTAGAAGTAGAAGCTCGAATTGTTTGGGCACAGACCTGGATAGTATGACAGAACTCTGCAGGCTGTCTCTGCAGTAGATTGCAACTCCGTCCCCTTTGGCAGTTCTATCTTGTCAGAAAATGTTATAGTTAGGGATGGACATTTCAGGATTTTTGGTGGCCTTCCTGAGCCAGGATTCAGACACGGCTAGGACATCCAGGTTGGCAGAGTGTGGTAAAGCAGTGAGTAAAACAAACTTAGGGAGGAGGCTTCTAATGTTAACATGCATGAAACCAAGGCTGTTACGGTTGCTGAAGTCAACAAATGAGAACACCTGGGGATTGGGAGTGGAGCTAGGCGCTGCAGGGCCTGGATTAACCTCTACATCACCAGAGGAACAGAGGAGGAGTAGGATAAGGGTACAGCTAAAGGCTATAAGAACTATAAATCTTGATTCAACAAGTACTCAACCCCTTTGTTATGTCAAGCCTAAATAAATTCAGGTCAGGAGTAAAAATGTGCTTAACAAGTCGCATAATAAGTTGCTAAAAATCACTCTGTGCAATAATAGTGTTTAACATAATTGTTGAATGACTACCTCATCTCTGTACCCAACACATGCAATTATCTGTAAGGTCCTTCAGTCGAGCAGTGAATTTCAAACACAGATTCAACCACAAAGACCAGGGAGGTTTTCCAATGCTTCACAAAGAAGGGCACTTATTGGTAGATGGGTAAAAAATAAATGTTAAAAAAAACAGACATTGAATATCCCTTTGAGCATGGTGAAGTTATTAATTATGGTGTATCAGTACACCCAGTCAATACTGGGCATCCTTCCTAACTCAGTTAAAACAGTTATAGAGCTGAATGCCTGTGATAGGAGAAAACTGAGGATGAATCAACAACATTGTAGTTACTCCACAATACTAACCTAAATGACAAAGTGAAAATAAGGGTGCCTGTACAGAATACAAATATTCCAAAACATGCATCCTGTTTGCAACAAGGCACTAAAGTAAAACTCATAAAAATGTGGCAAAGATATAAACTTTATGTCCTGAATAAAAAGTGTTATGTTTGTGGCAAATCCAACACAACACATCACTGAATACCACTCTTCAAATTTTCTAGTATAATGGTGGCTGCATCATGTTATGGGTATGCTTGTCATCGGCAAGGACAAGGGAGTTTGTTAGGATAAACGAAACGGAACAGAGCTAAGCACAGGCAAAATCCTAGAGGAAAACCTCTGAGACAAATTCACCTTTCAGCAGGACAATAACCTAAAACACAATGCCAAATATACACTGGAGGTGCTTACCAAGACTATATAAATGTTCCTGAGTGGCCTAGTTACAGTTGACTTAAATAGACTTGAAAATCTATGGCAAGACTTGAAAATGGCTCTCTAGCAATGATGATAAACAACCAACTTGACAGAGTTTGAAGAATTTCAAAAGAAAAATGTGCAAATATTGTACAATCTAGGTGTACAAAGCTCTTAGAGACTTACTGAGAAAGACTCACAGCAGTAATAGCTACCAAAGGTGATTCTAACATGTGACTCATTTTGAATACTTATGTAAATTAAATATTTATGTATTTGATTTTAAATAAATTTGCCAAAAAGTCTAAAAACATGTTTTCACTTTGTCATTATGGGAATTGTGTGTAGATTGGTGACAAAAATAAAATATTTCATCCATTTTGAATTCAGTCTGTAACACAACAAAATGTGGAACAAGTCAAGGTGTATGAATACTTTCTGAAGGCACAGTAAAAAAATATATACCGAATTTTGCAAAATGCATGCACACACCGATATCAAAAGATTTTGCTCATAGATATACAGTGCATTCGGAAAGTATTCAGAACCCTTGACTTTTTCCACATTTTGTTACGTTACAGCCTTATAAATGCGATATTTCATTTTTTTATTCGTTTTTTTATTGTGTGTAGATTGATAAGGGGAAAAAACAATTTAATCAATTTTAGAATAAGTATTCAGACCCTTTACTCAGTACTTTGTTAAAGCACCTTTGGCAGAAATTACAGCCTTCAGTCTTCTTGGGTATGACGCTACAAGCTTGGCACACCTGTATCTGGGGAGTTTCTCCCATTCATCTATGCAGATCCTCTCAAACTCATTTCTGCACAGCTATTTTCAGGTCTCTCCAGAGATGTTCGATCGGGTTCATGTCCGGGCTCTGGCTGGGCCACTCAAGGACATTCAGAGACTTGTCCCGAAGCCACTCCTGCATTCTCTTGGCTGTATACTTAGGGTCGTTGTCCTGTTTGAAGGTGAACCTTCGCCCCCAGTCAGGTCCTGAGCACTCTGGAGCAGGTTTTCATCAAGGATCTCTCTGTACTTTGCTCCGTTCATCTTTCCCTTGATCCTGACTAGTCTCCCAATTCCTGCCGCTGAAAAAACATCCCCACAGCATGATGCTGCCACCACCATGCTTCACCGTAGAGATGGTGCCAGATTTCCTCCAGACTTGACGCTTTGCATTCAGGCCAAAGAGTTCAATCTTGGTTTCATCAGACTAGAGAATCTTAAATCCTTTAGGTGCCTTTTGGCAAACTCCAAGTGTGCTGTCATTTGCCTTAATCTGAGGTGGCTTCCATCTGGCCACTCTACCATAAAGGCCTGATTGGTGGAGTGTTGCAGAGATGGTTGTCCTTCTGGAAGGTTCTCCCATCTCCACAGAGGAGCTCTGGAGGTCAGTCAGAGTGACCATTGGGTTCTTGGTCACCTCCCTAACCAAGGCCCTTCTTTGGCCGGGTGGCCAGCTCTAGGAAGAGTCTTGGTGGTTCCAAACTTCTTACATTTAAGAATGATGGAGGCCACTGTATTTTTTGGGACCTTCAATGCAGCAGAATTTTTTTGGTACCCTTCCCCAGATCTGTGCCTCGACACAATCCTGTCTCTGAGCTCTACGAACAATTCCTTTGACCTCGTGGCTTGGTTTTTGCTCTGACATGCACTGTCTACAGTGGGACCTTATATAGACAGGTGTGGGCCTTTCCAAATCATGTCCAATCAATTGAATTTACCACAAATTGACTCCAATTAAGTTGTACAAACATCTCAAGGATGATCAATGGAAACAGGATGCACCTGAGCTCAATTTTGAGTCTCATCGCAAAGGGTTTGAATACTTATGTAAATAAGGTGTTTTTTTTTTATTTTTTTTATTAGCTAACATTTCTAAAAACCTGATTTCACTTTGTCATTATGTGGTATTTTGTGTAGATTGATGAGGGGAAAAAGTATTAAATACATTTTAGAATAAGGCTGTAACGTAACAAAATGTGGAAAAAGTCAAGGGGTCTGAATACTTTCCGAATGCACTGTAACTAAGTATAGGATCCCTAATGTAAACTGGATCTCATTCCTCCATTGGAAAAGCATATACAACTGTCTCACTTTAGCTACTCCATGCTGTCCTACTTCAGCCACAGTTGAAGTCGGAATTTTACATACACCTTAGCCAAATACTCCGTTTTTCACAATTCCTGACATTTAATCCTAGTAAAAATTCCCTGTTTTAGGTCAGTTAGGATCACCACTTTATTTTAAGAATGTGAAATGTCAGAATAATAGTAGAGAGAAGGATTTATTTAATATTTAATTTCTTTCATCACATTCCCAGTGGGTCAGAAATGTACATACACTCAATTAGTATTTGATAGCATTGCCTATAAACTGTTTAACTTGGGTCAAACGTTTTGGGTAGCCTTCCACAAGCTTCCCACAATAAGTTGGGTGAATTTTGGCCCATTCCTCCTGACAGAGCTGGTGTAACTGAGTCAGGTTTGTAGGCCTCCTTGCTCGCACACGCTTTTTCAGTTCTGCCCACAAATTTTCTATGGGATTGAGGTCAGGACTTTGATGGCCACTCCAATACCTTGACTTTGTTGTCCTTAAGCCATTTTGTCACAACTTTGGAAGTATGCTTGGGTCATTGTCCAGTTGGAAGACTCATTTGCAACCAAGCTTTAACTTCATGACTGATGTTGCTTCAATATATCCCCATAATTTTCCATCCTCATGATGACATCTATTTTGTGAAGTGCACCAGTCTCTTCTGCAGCAAAGCACCCCCACAACATGATGCTGCCACCCCCGTGCTTCACAGTTGGGATGGTGTTCTTCGGCTTGCAAGCCTCCCCCTTTTTCCTCCAAACGTAAAGATGGTCATGATGGCCAAACAGTTATATTTTGTTTCATCAGACCAGAGGACATTTCTCCAAAAAGTATGATCTTTGTCCCCATGTGCAGTTGCAAACCATAGTCTGGCTTTCTTATGGCGGTTTTGGAGCAGTGGCTTCTTCCTTGCTGAGTGGCCTTTCAGGCTATGTCGATATAGGACTCGTTTTACTGTGGATATATATACTTTTGTACCTGTTTCCTCCAGCATCTTCACAAGGTCCTTTGCTGTTGTTCTGGGATTGATTTGCACTTTTTGCACCAAAGCACGTTCATCTCTAGGAGACAGAACGCGTCTCCTTCCTGAGCGGTATGATGGCTGTGTGGCCCCATGGTGTTTATACTTGCATACTATTGTTTGTACAGATGAACGTGGTACCTTAAGGCGTTTATTAATTGCTCCCAAGGATGAACCAGACTTGTGGAGGTCCACAATTTTTTGGGTCTTGGCTGATTTCTTTTGATTTTCCCATGATGTCAAGCAGAGGCACTGAGTTTGAAGGTAGGCCTTGAAATACATCCACATGTATACCTCCAATTGACTCAAATGATGTCAATTAGCCTATCAGAAGCTTCTAAAACCATGACATAATTTTCTGGGATTTTCCAAGCTGTGTAAAGGCACAGCCAGTTTAGTGTATGTAAACTCCTGACCCACTGGAATTGTGATACAGTGAAATATAGGTGAAATAATCTGTCTGTAAACAATTGTTGGGAAAATTACTTGTGTCATGCACAAAGTAGATGTCCTAACTGACTTGCCAAAACTATAGCTTGTTAACAAGAAATTTGTGGAGTGGTTGAAAAATGAGTTTTAATGACTCCAACCTAAGTGTATGTAAACTTCCGACTTCAACTGTAGCTATGTTTGGTAAAGCGGGACAACTCAAAAAATTACTGAACTACAAAATTGAAACATAATATTGGCAACTTTATTAAATGTTTTTAATTAATAGGCTACTTGATGGTCAACAGATGCAAATGTATCATTCTCCACATTTAATGTCAGTTTCATTGAGGACTTTTCCCCATAACAGAAGCATGCGAGGGAGTTCCATAACTTCCATTATGCCATTGTAGTCTACCATTTGATAAAATAAATATGTTGAAATAACTATATCGCTGGAGTCATTGCAAATCAATTTGTTCCCCTTGTTTAGCCTACCTGGAGCTGGCAGACAAATTGAATAAATAGCCTATAACTTTTGGGTGAATTGTTGTGACCTTGTTATTATGCAATTATTAATGGCCATGTTAAATTAATTAAATTTGAAGTTATCAAAGCTCTATCGCAACTGACGATCAATTGCTATAAATCATTAGATTGACGGTAACAGTCAGTCAGATTAGGCTACAGGTTAAAAAAAAACGAATTATCATTAAACACATATTTAATTCAGTGATTGGAATTACGGCCACATTCTCAGTAGCCTATTCCCGCAGATCATCGATGCTTGACTACCGTTCGACAAATACAAATATTCTCTCTATAATAATCTCATAATGTAGACTAGTTTACCCGCACTGTATCTATCTGCGAGCTGTTGGCTAGAGTTCACGTGCCAAGACCAGAGTAAGCACATTTTGCTATCGAAAATGTGATGGAAACACATTGAACTTTAGATTTTTATTAGGTACATAACAAATGTTGCGAAAAAGTGTATGTTGTGTGCACAACGTCATCGCGCACAGATTTGTATCTGCAACAAGTCCGTTTGGAAACGTCACTGTTGGGAAAATGCTCATATTTCCTTTGTGTTATTCGCATTAGAAAATATGTTGCCAATTGGATGGAAACCTAGATTATGATGCATTTTCACACAAATCAACCCACCGTGATAATGGGGTTGTGTTTTGTGCTGATGGTCATCTCTCTTCATACACCCCCTGGGCTGAGGAGGATCCACCCTCTGGGCTTGCAGTCAGCATTGAACTCTCCAATGAATCATTAACTAATAACATCCAGGCACACTGGCAGGGAGGAACAGTCAGGATCAGCAAGAGGGGGGTGAAAGGTATATAAGAGGAATCAGGAGTGTCTATCATTTTCTTTACAGACTGTTGGACAATACAAGCAGCATTACAGAAGATAACAGCATCGGAGTAGGTCAATTCCATTATTGCCTCTTCCCTTTGGCCCTTGTAGAACTCGGATAAGGGAGGGGAAATCAGTCTTAGAGTAGAGAAGTTGACCATTAACCCCAACTATTGATTACAGCTCTCTCCCTCTTCTAACCAGCTCTGCACTGCACCGTGGATCCTGACACCAAAGTTCAGTCACTGGTGGCAGAAGTACTTCACACTCGAACAAGAGGAGCGTCTCCCCTCCTCTGTAGTTTTATTTTATAATCCTCTTTTATTTAGCACTTTTTTTCGGCACTGCAAAAATCATGGCAACCGCAGGGTATGGATATTACCGCACCACCATTTTCCTGGCCATGTTTGTGGGCTATACGCTGTACTACTTCAACAGGAAGACATTTTCCTTTGTGATGCCCTCTCTCATGCAAGAGATCAAGCTGGACAAAGATGACCTGGGTAAGAGAAGCCTCACTATTGTCTTTTCCTCTGTTTCTGTCTTGCATGTCCCTAACAACAATTAACAACTAAAGTTTAGATACTGCTGATAGTGGTCTGACTGATTGGTTTAATTGAACGATCATATGGGGATACATCAGTTAATGCTTTGTATATGTTTATATTAGTACCAAAATCAATTAAACATTGTTCTGCCTCTGTATTGTGTGCACTACCCCTCAGGCATGATCACTAGTAGCCAGTCTCTGGCCTATGCTATAAGCAAGTTCATCAGCGGTGTGTTGTCGGATCAGATCAGCGCCCGCTGGCTCTTCTCCATTGGCCTGTTCATGGTGGGTGCCATCAATGTGGTCTTCTCCTGGTCCTCCACTGTGGCCATTTTCTCTGGCCTCTGGTTCCTCAACGGCCTGGGTCAGGGCCTGGGGTGGCCCCCATGTGGCAGGGTGCTGCGCAAGGTAGGACCAGGAAGTAACACTGTAGTCCACGGGATATGAAGTTGTCAGACACGTCTAAATCAATTGCCTGCACTGTTAAAATACTGGTCAGTCAGTGTACCATTTTGTATATCCCTGTCCATTCAACACTAGTCGTGTCAAGCCATGAAGCACATCACTAGTCTGATATTATGAAATGTCATTCCCTTCTGCTCCTCAGTGGTTCGAGCCCTCTCAGTTTGGGACGTGGTGGGCGATTCTGTCCTGCAGTATGAACCTGGCTGGGAGTTTAGGCCCCATTATTGCAACGTTGATGGCCCAGAGCTACAGCTGGAGGACGACCCTGTCCATCTCAGGCCTCTCCTGTTGTGTGGTCTCCTTCGTCTGCCTGCTGTTGATCAGGAACGAGCCCAAGGACGTGGGCTTGCCCAACATAGACACTGGGGGGGCCAAGAAGGGCAAAGCAGGTCAGAGCTGGGAGCTAACCTCATCTTGTCCTGTGGTTGAAACATTGCAAAATATGTGCGACTGTGACGTGCACAGGTTTTATTTTGAACGCATGCCTTTTTGTGTATTGTCTGCATGTGCAATTGATTGTAAGGTCAGTAAAACTCTGTGTTAATGGACTCTGCACCCAGTGTGCCCCTCACATGCTAGCGTGAACAAGTTCAAGATCATGCACACTCTAAGTGATGTGCTAGTGTGACTGAAACCTCTCTCCCTTACCAGGCTCATCCAGTGATGAGACCACCTTCAAAGAGTTCATCCTGTCCCCCTACCTGTGGTTGCTGTCTGTGGGCTACCTGGTGGTGTTTGGGGTGAAGACAGCCTGCACTGACTGGGGCCAGCTCTTCCTCATCCAGGACAAGGGCCAGTCAACACTCATGGGTATGGAAGTCTGATACATTAAGACCTGCGTTTTCCCTCTGTTTTACGCAGGTTGACGTGTATTGTCATGAGGCATAACAGTGATTTGCTCTTAGATAGGCCAGCTGCAAAGTAAAAATTGGCTATAATGTAAAAATGTATTAAAACAAATATGTGCTTTTTGGTATTCATTTAAGGTTAGGGTTAGGGATTAGGGTTAGCAGTGTGGTTAAGGTTGGGTTTAAAATCAGATTTGATGACTTTGCCAGCTAGTGACCACTGCAGATTCATGACTAAAAATGCTAACCTGCCTGTTTTACCAGTATGCAATAGACTGCGGTTGATAACTCAATAATAACTGCCTCTTGTTAAGTTTGACTGAATGCAGCTCTTTTTCACAGGCAGTTCCTACATGAGTGCCCTGGAGGTGGGAGGCCTGTTGGGCAGTTTAGCTGCAGGATACTTCTCTGACAAGGCTGTGGCACAAGTGGGTTTACAGTGGCATCATACACTAATTCAGAGCTCTATACAGATCACTGCAGTGTTTGTAAGGTACTGTATTTCTTTTTGTACAGCAAGGCATGAAAAGCCATGGAAACCCCCGTCATTTTCTCTTGATCTCAATGATGGCTGGGATGTTTGGTTCCATGTATCTATTCCGGATCACTGTCACGCCAGACAGCCCAAAGGTATAGTGAACACATCATGTTCCATCAAAACTCCTTTCAGAGCCAATACACTATTAGACTGTTTGTTAGTTCATGTTTTGTTTTTTTATGTTATAAATTCAGATGTGGATCCTCTTCTTGGGGGCTACATTTGGATTCTCATCTTACGGACCAATAGCCTTGTTTGGCGTGATAGCCAATGAGAGTGCTCCTTCAAACTATTGTGGAACGTCACATGCTATTGTTGCCCTAATGGCCAACAGTAAGTTTATCTCAACCAAATTGTCTCAAATTCTAATGAATGCTTTTCTCACATTTTTTGTATTGTATTCTGGTGTCTTGGCTTTACTAGCAGTACCAGACAGGTACACTACTGGTCAAAAGTTTTAGAACACCTACTCATTCAAGGGTTTTTCTTTATTTTTACTATTTTCTACATTGTACAATAATAGTGAAGACATCATATGGAATCATATAGTAACCAAAAAAGTGTTAAACAAATCAAAATATATATTATATTTGAGATTCTTCAAATAGCCAACCTTTGCCTTGATGACAGCTTTGCACACACTTGGCATTCTCTCAACCAGCTTCATGAGTTAGTCACCTGGAATGCATTTCAATTAACAGGTGTGCCTTGTTAAAAGTTAATTTGTGGAATTTCTTTCCTTAATGCGTTTGAGCCAATCAGTTGTGTTGTGACAAGGTAGGGGGTATACAGAAGATAGCACTATTTAATAAAATACCAAGTTCATATTTTGGCAACAGCTCAAGTAAGCGAAGAGAAACAACAGTCCATAATTACTTTAAGACATGAACCTCAGTCAATCCAGAAAATTTCAAGAACTTTGAAAGTTTCTTCAAGTGCAGTCGCCAAAACCATCCAGTGCAATGATGAAACTGGCTCTCATGAGGACCGCCACAGGAATGGAAGACCCAGTTACCTCTGCTGCAGAAGATAAGTTTGAGTTACAAGCCTCAGAAATTTCAGCCCAAATAAATGCTTCACAGAGTTAAAGTAACAGACACATCTCAACATCAACTGTTCAGAGGAGACTGTGTGAATCAGGTCTTCATGGTCAAATTGCTGCAAAGAAACCACTAAAGGACACCAATAAGAAGAAGAGTCTTGCTTTGGCCAAGAAACACGAGTAATGGACATTAGACCGGTGGAAATCTGTCCTTTGGTCTGGAGTCCAAATTGGAGAGTTTTGGTTCCAACCACCGTGTCTTTGTGAGACACAGAGTAGGTGAACGGATGTGTGGTTCCCACCGTGAAGCATGGAGGAGGAGGTGGATGGTGTGGGGGTGCTTTCCTGGTGACATGGTCAGTGATTTATTTAGAATTCAAGGTACACTTAACCAGCATGGCTACGACAGCATTATGCAGCGAAACACCATCCCATCTGGTTTGCACTTAGTGGGACTATCATTTGTTTTTCAACAGGACAATGACCCAACACACCTCCAGGCTGTGTAAGGGCTATTTTACCAAGAAGGAGAGCGATGGAGTGCTGCATCAGATGACCTGGCCTCCACAATCCCCCGACCTCAACCAAATTGAGATGGTTTGTGATGAGACGGACCGCAGACTGAAGGAAAAGCAGCCAACAAGTGCTCAGCATATGTGGGAACTCCTGTTGGAAAAGTATTCCAGGTGAAGCTGGTTGAGAGAATGCCAAGAGTGTGCAAAGCTGTCATCAAGGCAAAAAATATATTTTGATTTGTTGAACACTTCTTTGGTTACTGCATGATTCCATGTGTGTTATTTCATAGTTTTAATGTCCACTATTATTCTACAATGTAGAAAATAGTAAGAATAAAGTAAAACCCTTGAATTAGGTGTTCTAAAACTTTTGACCGGTAGTGTAGTTCAACAACTAAATCTGTATATCCTATTTATGAGAACCAGCCTAATTGACATTCCTGTATCATTCAGTTGGTGGCTTCTGCTCTGGACTGCCGTTCAGCACCATCGCCAAGCACCACAGCTGGGAAATGGCCTTCTGGGTAGCAGAGATCACTTGTCTCATCACTACCATCTGCTTTTTCCTGCTGCGGAACATCAGAACCAAGATGGGTCACATCCCCAAGAAGACTGAGTGATCACTACACCAACTCTCTGCTGTCAATGTGGGAAATTTAGGATAAGAATGTACATTCTTATTTATTAAGTGTTTTTGATTTGAAAAAGGCTCAATTGAATTGACGGGAGACATGGTCCTGTATATTCTTCTTTTAAGAGATGGTGAGACATGGAGTTGAGCGAGGGAATATTTATTTTCACTGAAGATGTATTCAGATGCAAATACATCAACCATGTTGTGTTAACTATTTTCAATGCTCATGGCATTAAACAGATTCCAGATTCAAGTATTGAAAATGTGTCAATGTGATCATTTGAAACCAAGACACTTTATGGTCAAATGTACTGCTCACTTTTTAAATTGGCACTGTACACATCTCCTTATATGGGTGAAATGTGTTTGAATAGATAAGACTTGAATAAAATACCTTATGTTGTGGTTTTAGTTACTTATAAAAATAATTACATTGGAAAGAAAGACTAGAGATGATAAATGTTACATCGTGGTGTTTATTCTTAAAGTATATACAAAAACAAAACATTCAGTATTTACATTGTATCCCAGTATAGCATATCCTTCTCATATACAAGTTATTCAACATTAGTTCGGAAATATCAGCACTGCTTGGAGACATGTTGACCCATATGCAGTGTACTATAGCTTCCCAGTCACAACAAACATAATTCAATGGATTGGCAAAAAAAAATAAGAAAAGGAACTGGAGCAATGGATACTCTGGATTTTCCTTCGTACACATTTTTCAGGTTTTTTTCTGCTCAAGATCCAGGTCCAAAGTTACCAGCTTTCTCTGCTATCTCCAATGCACCCTTCAAATTCTGATCGAAGAGTTCACACCTGTAACAAGAGAGGGCAAAATATCTCACCATGGTTGCTCATCAATGACTTAGCTAACTGATAGAGACTCATGTGAGAGACAGAGGGCAGATATTTGACATGTGACCGTTACCTGATAGGCATCTCCAGAGAGTAGAAGGGGTTCTTGAGGGCGAAGTCTGAATAGATCTCGTAAATCTTCCTGAGGAGTGCGTCAATGCCAGACTGCCGGGGGTCTGCCAGCACAATGAACTTTATACCTGATAAAAAGATGTTGACACTGAGGCAGATTTCGTTTTTCAAAACAAGAGCATTGCATGTAGACATCACATACAGTGACTGATCGCAGTGTTTGAATGCATGGCTTTACCAGTGAGTGTCTGAAAGCAGTGCAGTTTGAACATATCTGTCTCCAGCATCTCAATTCCTGAACTGCCAACTTCAGGGGACAGCTGTGAACCAATAGCAAACAACCTAGGAAAGAGTACAATACAACATGCAGCAAGATCATGGAAAAGCCTATGTCACCATAGATACATGATTTATTCATGTTAGAGCAGATAGGTGTAATCACTTGAGAACTGTAACTACTTACGAATGAAACATTGAAGCCAGCATCAGTTTTTCATTTGAACTCAAGCGAGCCCTTCCGAAACGTATGGACACCGGATAGTTTGTTGAGTCTTTCAAGTATTCGATGATCTCCTTCCCATCCGCCGTGAACTTGCCGTTGACATCCACTCCATTGATGGACAGTAAAGCATGGCCCACTAAATTAATAGAAGTATGCGTGGACAATGTTAACAATAAATATAAACATGCAGAATGCAACATTTGAGTTCCAACCATGACATATTACCAGTTATCACTATATTCATTGTGTAAGCCTTGATGTGATCAGTTGACTGTTGCTGACAACTTACTGTACCTCGGATTCCATCGCGTTGACCAAATGATACAACAACTTTCTCATCGTGGATCTTTAACACTAAATCTAAAGGATAGCTGAATGTTTTCTCTGCTTCTGCTCTCGGTACATAATTGTCATACTGGTAAATTAATCCCCCAGCCTTATTTACAACATACACACTGAATATCGCCATCTTTGCCTTTTTCTGCACAGCTGACGAAATTGTCAGGTGACAGGAAATATTTCAGACAAAATATAATACAATCTTCAACAGAGGCAACTTTAGCTGCGTGTTCATTCGTATTGTTTTTTGTTTAAGATCGCATCTATATTTATTTCGCAGATCTTTTAATTATTAATTCTAAAACCAAGAAATAGAAAAAAGTATAGAAAAAATAACTACATTTCCCAGTACCGTACTTCAACATCCGCATGTACGGGTTCTCTTAGTGGCTGGTACACGGGTTGAACGTCCTTTCACTCCGACATCTTGACTGTGGGACATCATGGTAAGGTCTTTAGCGTGGTTTTTCATTAAATTCGATGGCGAACAAAACATTTGACTCTGAAAATGTCAGTCTGAATAGATCAGGATGCGCAGTTGAAAAATATACTTCGTCCTGACCGTGGTTGTGGATGGAATGGCTCAGTTATATATTCTAGTTGGACATGCTTGGTAGCTAGCTAACGTTACATGCGGCTGGCAGTGCTGATGGTGCACTGCATGACCAGACGACCATGGCCACATGTGTAGATATCTCAAGCCGACATTTCCCATCAAAATGTATCAATTGATGAGATTATGCAAACTGCACGCCAGTTCTCTGCAGACCACTATTGGCCTAACTGAAGCCGGTTGTTAACTAACGTTAACAGGCTAGCTTTTAACATGTAACGTTAGCTAGGCCCTAGTTAGTTGGCTTAGGCTTATCTAACGTTAACATTTGTTACACTAAAATGTTCAAAAGTTAACATCCTATTTGGTTTAATTCCAATTGAGGGACTCGTGGTTACCTTTTATTAGCTAACCATCTTGTTACTGCTGTCTTTTAAGTTAGCTGGAAATGTTTCAGTGCACTAACGTTAACTAGTTTTGAGAAATGTGTGGTGGTTAATTCCGCATCAGTTGGATAATGGTACTGCGATCTGTGTTATTCCAGCCTCCTAAGGACGCCAAGGGGAAGGGGAAGGATTCTGGGAAGTCCAAAAAGGACAAGGATCCAGCCAACAAATCTGGAGGCAAAGCCAAAAAGAAGGTATGTCCTGGTATCATTCTTTTTGTGGGAGTTTAGATATTCCTTTGGGGTCATAATGGTTTAACTGTCAGGAGTGTGAGCAACATCAACAACTTCTCCATTTCCCCCGAGCAGAAGTGGTCCAAGGGAAAGGTGAGGGATAAGCTCAACAACCTGGTCCTCTTCGACAAGGCCACCTACGAAAAGTTGAACAAGGAAGTGCCCAACTACAAGCTCATCACACCAGCAGTTGTGTCCGAGAGGCTAAAGATCAGAGGCTCTCTGGCCAGGGCTGCCCTCCAGGAACTGCTCAGCAAAGGTAAACCCTGAACCCTACTCTGATTCCCAACCATTGTTCACTCATAGGGAATTTGATGAAATTGGGAAGTAGTTGGGTAGCTAGATCTGACTTTAATGTAAGAAAAGTATGTATAGCAGTCACTGAACTCACATTTCAACATTTAGCTTTATTTTGGAGCCATAATACCAGAAGTGCGGATAGTATTGCTTGTCAGAATAGGCAGGCACCCGTTTGCATGGATTCCTTCCTGGTTCACTGCTCTGTCAAATCTCTACAATAGTGTAGTTTTGTGGCAGGCTACATTCTGTGGCAGTCTTCTGAGAGGATGTATATCTGGTTAAAGTTTGAGCTTTGCTACAGCGAAACCCAGTAAGTCTACAAGGCACAGACTATATGGGTCTGCCACAGAGCCAATGTAAAAAAGAAATAAAAAATCTGTTAAGCCTCATATACATATACCCATGTTTAGCACTCTTCTCACTTGCCTTCCACATGAAACACTAAATATTTCTGCGTTACTACAAAGCGAACACTTTCTAATGCACATCAGTTCCCTTTAAAACATCACTTTTAACCCCAGTCGGCAGTAGTCTTCCTTCAAGGGAAGAAGATACCAGCATTTTGCTACACCCACTATAATGCCTGCTAAATATGTCACCAATAAAATGTGATTTTGAAGATACTGTCGTTTTGGTAAACATTGGCTCTGATCAGTGACTAGGAAGACTGGCACTGCAACTTGATGTCTGCTCTTTCAGGATCATGTCTTGTGGATATTGCCTTAACTTGTCAGGGCAGTGAATGGGTCAGTTGCTAATGTGGGACCATAGAACTTCAATATCTGTACAAAATAACTGACACGTTCCATTCTGCCTCCCCTCTAGGCATGATCAAGTTGGTGTCAAAGCACAGATCGCAGGTGATCTACACACGTAACACCAAGGGTCCCGAGGAGGAGGGTGGTGTTGTGGTTCCAGACAAGCCAGAGAAGCCAGAGAAGCCTGAGAAGGCATCAAAGGCATCAAAGGCAGAGAAGGGAGAGAAGGAAGAGAAAGCATAAACCGGTATGCGTTATGCTAGTACTCCCGTTGGAACTAGCCTACATTCTATTAAAAATAACTGAAGATTGCTCACTGCAATTCACTGTTGCGGATTTTTGGTGTTTTAGCAGAAATGTAAACACATAACATGTTAACAGGGCAGGTTGGAGGACTACTGCTATGAATCCCATCTAAAACAATGTTTTTTTCAGGTTGTGCTGTTGTGATTCCTGCGTCCACATGTGTGATGTAAGGTGAATAAAATTCTGAAAATACATTTGCATTACATTTTTTTGTATTCCTTGTAATATTCTCTTACTCTCCCTGTCTTCTGTGTACTCATCATTTTGAAGAGACTTTATAGCTCCAGGTGTAAGGCAGTGATTCATTCAGTTACATTTGGCTGGAGATCTGTGCATCTAGTTTCAGTATGAAAACTCCAATTGATGTAATGTACACAGCAATTGATCTCGCAATATCCAGAAGGAAATGCCATTCAATCTCCACAGGACTACAAACCTTGACTTTGAACAAATTGGGGTTACAATATCACATGCAACAATGTTGCCTCTGCATTAACACTTTAACTTCATTATGACCGCCATTGGCAAATCAAATCCAGGACTTCTGACCTGCAAATAACAACCTGACTGTTGATTGTTTTTTATTCTTGCCCTCACATTAAATCAGTTTGAAAATGTAATCCTGATAGGAGAGGAAAGGGCTGTGGAGTGCAACATGAAACTGGTGTGAAGTGTTGTTATTACGTTGTCAAAATGGTTCTTTGGGGACAGAAGACAAGCGGGCTGAGGCACCCTGCCGAGCATGTTTACACCTGATTTAGTGTGTTGTGTTCAATTAGTATCAATGCTTCCCTTTATAATGGGACTCACCCAACCCTACATTTGTGCTTTCACTCAAGCTGCATTTGTTAATTTTGGCACCCATTTAAATTCAGTAGGACATCCAGGTTCATGCTATGATCGTGTTACTGCATTCCATATAAGGTGGATTGTTTCCAAGGCCTACGAGAAATGCATATCTGGGATCCTTGCAACCCTACTGTAACCTTTCAACAACAAAAAGGTACTTCAGTGGGGGATGTCCCAAGGATTCAATATAATGAGGGACCAATACATTTCTGCTTCCGTCCATGTTTGGGTCTACAATGGATGGCTGTATAGTGCTGCCACAGGCAACTGAAGGGTATGAGTTATTTATTGACAAATGGCATGAACTAAAACAACTCGGCTTAGGGGCTTGAGTTAGGGATGTGTGAGATGCAGGGTAGCCTACTGATTGATGCTGTAGCTTGTCATTGAGCAGCACTACCTGGCGCTGCGACACGGGGAAAAAAGCACGATGCACACTGATATATTCACAACCTCATCTGCCACCATGATTTCCTCTGGCATCCCGCCTTGGAGAGAGCAACTTTAAAAATATATATATGTTCCTTTTCAGAGCTTATTGATTTATATGAATAACTATGTATGCTATGGTGGCCAAAATGTCACATTAATATGCACATGTCATTTTATCTCATCAACTCCAGATTAACTTTTTAGTTTGTCCAGATGTGTTCATTATGAAACGATAAACCATCAGATCAGATGGGACTTGTTTTGAGTAGGGTAAAAATTGTCTCCATCAGCTCTGGACTGGATCAAATAAAATAAATGCGTCAAATTACCAAGACAAGCGTTTAAAGTGAAAATATATTTGAATATACAGTGCATTTGGGAACTTCAGACCCAATGACTTTATTCAGCGTTTAGTTACAGCCTTATTCTAAAATTGATTAAATAGTTTTTCCCCCTCAATCTACACACTACCCCCATAATGACAAAGCAAATGTATAAAATAAATGATATCACATTTACATAAGTATTCAGACCCTTTACTCAGTACTTTGTTGAAGCACCTTTGGCAGCGATTACAGCCTTGAGTCTTCTTGGGTATGATGCGACAAGCTTGGCACACCTGTGTTTGATGAGTTTCTCCCATTATCTGCAGATCCTCTCAAGCTCTGTCAGGTTGGATGGGGAGTGTCGCTGCACAGCTATTTTCATGTTTCTCCAGAGATGTTCGATCGGGTTCAAGTCCGGGCTCTGGCTAGGCCACTCGACGACATTGAGGCTTTTCCCGAAGCCATTCCTGCGTTGTCTTGGCTGTGTGCTTAGGGTTGATGTCCTGTTGGAAGGTGAACCTTCACCCCAGTTTGAGATCCTGGGCGCTCTGTAGCAGTTTTTCATCAAGGATCTCTGTACTTTGCTCCGTTCATCTTTCCCTCGATCCTGACTATTCTCCCAGTCCCTGCCGCTGAAACATTCCCACAGCTTGATGCTGCCAGGTTTCCTCCAGATGTGACGCTTGGCATTCAGGCCAAAGAATTCAAGCTGTCATGTGCCTTTTACTGAGGAGTGGCTTCCGTCTGGCCATTCTACCATAAAGGCCTGATGGGTGGAGAGCTGTAGAGGTGGTTGTCCTTCTGGAAGGTTCTCCCATCTCCACAGAGGAACTCGAGTTCTGTCAGAGTGACCATCGGGTTCTTGGTCACCTCCCTGACCAAGGCCCTTTTCCCCAGATTGCTCAGTTTGGCCAGGCAGCCAGCTTTTGGAAGAGTTTTGGTGGTTCCAAACTTCTTCCATTTAAGAATGATGGAGGTCTCTGTTTTCTTGGTGACCTTCAATGCTGCAGAAATGTTTTGGTACCCTTCCCAAGATCTATGCCTAGATACAATCCTCTCTCGGAGCTCTACGGACAATTCCTTTGACCTCATGACTTGGTTTTTGCTCTGACATGGACTGTGAACTGTGGGACCTTATATAGACCGGTATGTGCCTTTCCAAATCGAATCCAATTTAATTTACCACAGGTGGACTCCAATCAAATTGTAGAAACATCTCAAGGCTGATCAATGGGAACTGGATGCACCTGAGCTCAATTTCGAGTCTCATAGCAAAAGGTCTGAATACATGTAAATAAGGTATTTATGTTTTACATTTTTTATACATTTGCAAACATTTCTCAACTCTTTTTGTGTCATATTATTGTGTGTTGTGTGTAGATTTGAGGAATAAAAAAAAAAAAATCCATTTTAGAATAAGGCCATAACTAACAAAATGGAAAAAGTCAAGGGGTCTGAATACTTTCCGAATGCACTGTATTGTCCAACGAAATGCTTACTAGCAGGTTCCTTCTCGACAATGCAACAATAATAAAAGTTAAGAATACGAACACAGTGGAGGCTGCTGAGGACGAAGCCAATAGAATTACATCAAACACATATAAACCGTATTTGATACCATTCCACTTATACTGCTCCAGCCATTACCACAACCCTGTCCTCCCCAATTTAGGTGCCAGCCACCTGTGGAACATAATGTAAATGGTGGTAGAATAGAATAAGCATTTTAGCATAAGTACTTAATACATGCTGTAATGTAGTCTGCCTGTTTCTTCTGTCACTGACAGCCCTCCATAAGATGAGCTATGTCTACCTGTCATATTGAAGCTGTCAAGAAGACCACCACCAAACTCCCTAGTGAAAGCTATAAGTGAAGCTTCTTAAATTAGACACGCTCATGCTTTTCCAGACACTGGTATTCATGGAAGCTAAGGGCACAAATCAGATTTGAGACAACTGTGATTTCCCTCCTTGACACTTTTGAAAGGATCCCAGACACCCTTCTGTATCTATGAGCAGTGGCTGCTCAGAGAGAGACATGATTTGAGAGGATAATCAAAAGAAGGGATGCCCAAGGTAGAGAGAGGTACATTGGATATGCAGGAAGTGGGAGCGCCGTCCCGTGGTGATTAGTTGGGGCAGTTCCATGGCTAGATTTATGGCACGCAGTTGTTGAACGCCTGACAGACATCCGAGGCAAGGGCTCCACCGCTGCTACCCCTTTTACTGCTGCTTCAGAGGAGCTCTGTTTGCTACCGGAGAAGAAGCTCTGTCTCAGCACACAAAGGTAGGCAACATGCTCTGCTTTCTTAACTACTTAATGTCGTTGCTACTGTATGAGTTAGTGCTCTCTGAATATCTGCATCTTTTGAATGCTCTAATGTTTCAACTCAAGTCTTTACAGTCTAACCTTTGACCTGTCTGCTGGTGACATTGGTGTCCCTTTTTGCGTCTTTGTTTTTATTTTTATAGAAAGAGAAAATATTGAATTTAAATGTAAGTGGATTTATTTTCCCTGTTTCATGTGCTGGTAATAATTTTACCATACATGGTCAAGAATATTGGAAGACAGAAAAATGTTGTCAGTGTACCTCAGTTATAATTTATGTTAATTTCCCTTGTTACTGTATCATTCTGTTGATTAGTTTTGCTCATGTTATGTCCTGTGGCTCTTTTAAAATGTAGAACTCAATGCTATGCCCTATGTTTAGAAGTGGAAGCATTACAGCAGATGGGAGATATGGACACAGCAGCTTAGACAGAGACAAAACACTTAGCAGAGAACGGAGAGGGCTTGGCTTTCGATTGCCTTCTTTCTGACAGCTCACATCTGAGCTCCTCTGAGTATTGTTTGTTCCCCTGCAGTCTTTATAAGTGAACATCCTCCAGCTAACAATTTGAGAAAGTAATTTTTAACTCCCTCCCCGGCTTTGGAAGTTCTGCTGGTGCCTGATCAGGTCAAAGTGAGGTGCTAAGAGAAGCCTGGAATCTCAATTAGAGTCAGACCCTAGTGATTTAGACAGGCAGGCAGCAGTATACACAATACTGCTACAGCCCTTTAGCTTCACATGAGTGAAGACAGAACAGGGCAGTAAAAGTAGCATCACTGGTTTGAGGTTAATGGACAAGGGCCCCAAGACAAAAAGCAATGGGAAAAGTCTATGAGGTGAACTCAATACTCTTCATCACAGGAGGACAGTGAAATCTTATGGGACTATTGGGATTTTGAAATTACTTTTAAAACCCTTTCATGTGATCGGGCCTCATAAAGAACTGTTCAACTGCTATGCTTGTGTTCTGTGAAAGGGACATGACTAGCATTTTGTTTCCTAAAGCACATTAGCTGAGGAGGATTCTTTCCATGGCAGTCCAGTGGCAAGGTTATTTAAGGAATGTTTATTTGGGTTGCTATGTGACTGGGCTGGCACTCTGAAACTGGAGTCTGAAAATCTTCAGTCACCAGGCTGCTCCCCTCTGTTTTAGCAGTAGACCTCATCCTAATGCTTCTCTTTAAATTAATTGGGCAGAGAAAATAAATTTTACACCTCAATTAATATTTCAGACTTATTCAACCTGTATTATTCATTTAGGCACTCCACAGAATATTATTACAGTGTAATTGTTTTAACACATGTATGCACTTTCTTAAATTCCTACTGCCAACACACTACATGAACATCTCTCATTTATATACTATGAGGCCGTTTTTTAAAGCAAGGTTATAAGCCCTGTGTGCATGTTTTTTTCAGTCAGATGTAGTTTGTATTCACTATAAGACGGGTCAAGAGGAAACCAATTTTGGGAACTGTTGGAATCCAATTTGTCATTATGATTCATCCTGATGACTCAGTCAAATTAATAATACAAATGGGCATTGGTATGAAAAATAGGTATTCCACACAACAAGGATTACTTCTACAATTCCCTTGTGGAGGTAATCCTTGGGTTAGGTTTTTTTGCTACATTTGTGTTGTAGTGAAATAAGAGCTATTTATCACTGCTGGGCTGTGGAGCCAGTGTGCCAGGTCCTAGGGAGAGGTGGATCCTGGTGGGAAGAGATGCTCTGTATCCTTTATGCCAACACGCTTGCTGCCTTTGCAAGTTTGCATTTTAATGGTAACAGCAGGAAACAAGCTGTTTGTATACACAATGACTACAAAAAATAAAAATAAATAGTTGATTTGTTTCATGCCATCTTCTCTGAAACATCTCTTCCTAGGGGACGGACCCAAGCAGGGAGGATGTATACTATTCATCCATTTACCCTTGATATAGACACTAAGATATACCGCTGATTCTTTAATCATGCATTTATCTGAAAAGCCTTTGGCAAGTTTTTTGGAATTGGAGGTTACAAGTTTGATGTTTTCTTTTCCACAAAAAACATTACAACTTTATTGTGTACCAAAATGTTGTCTTAACAAACAAAAATGATGAGTTATAATAATAAAACAAAGAGCTATAATAGTGCCACACATTACCAGTTAACTCCCCCAGCCTCTCCAGATAGGCCTAACCTTATCATTATTGGTTGGGAGCCAGCCAAATTACACTGAGGTGCTGTACTGGCTCATGTCGGGATAGAATTATAGTCCACAATGAAAAGTTGATCTTTAAACATGATGGAAACCATGTTTACTTCTGCAATGAGGCGGAGTATCTGTACATATGTAAATCACCCAAGCTGCTATGTCTCCATTCCTGACTGGCATGAAACAAATCAACTATTTTTTTTAAATTTTTGTCAACAAGTTGAGATGTTAGTATGAAGTAAACAGCAGATCTTGGGGAAACTTGATGATACAGAAACTAAGTTGTGTTGAATGGTTTGTTGATTAAACGTGTGCATTTTGCAGTATTGGTGTCGACCAGTGGAGGCTGGTGAGGGGAGGACGGCTCATAGTAATGGCTGGAATGGAGTAGATGTTCCATTCCATCTACTCGATTCCAGCCATTACTATGAGCCGCCCTCCCCTCACTAGCCTCCACTGGTGCCGACAGAGATTAAATGAATTTAACAGATTCATTCATTTGTATCACCTTTATCGGTCACATTTAATCATTGTGTCTGTGTATTCTTTACACACACTCAAGGAGTGTTAAACATGATTCTAGGATTCAGTGTGGAGATTATTTGGTGAATGGGGTTGTTTCATTGTCATTGATCGTGAAAGGCATTTTATTTAGCTACTGTCTACAACTCAATACATTTTCTTCTGGCATTGCCTTGAATGAAAGTATGAATGTTGATTAATACATTTAATGTGACACCAGCCCTGGCTCCATTCCTGTAGGGCAAAAAAGCTATGGCTATGTACTCAGCTGTCACAGCCTGTATTCTCAGCGCATCCTTGTGAAATACATTACTCATGTTGTCTCTGCTCTTATATGACATGAATATGAAGAAGCAGCAATGCCTTTGCCATTTAGATCTCTGGTATTGTTGATTTATATAAGCATGCATTCCGACAGAACCCAAGAATCACGCTCTGTTCAGTTCTATTTCGTCTGGACTTCAAATGAAAGTCAGTGGAATGAGGAGGAGTTTTCGCCCTCTTGCTGTTAGCCATCTTTAATAAATGTTGGAAATATACTCAAGTTTTTCATCAGTGTTCTGGACAGATATCCAGCTGATCATTAGACACGTAGGTGTTTAGAATAATAAGAACAGGTTTTGTACTGTACATGGTTGCTGATGCTATGAGGCAATTTCCATAAGATGAAGCATGATGATATGTATAAAGAGCTGCCACTTCAGGGTGAGGTATAGTTGATGTCAAACATGTCCATTGATTTAAACTACCTCTTCATGTCCCTGTGTTTTCCCCAGCAGATGGTGAGGGAGCAGTATGTCACCACCACCCAGGACAGCAGTGTCCCTGCCCCGGTCCCTGACTCCATCTATAAGATCGGGATCTACGGTTGGAGGAAGCGCTGCCTCTACCTGTTTGTCCTGCTGCTCATCATCATCCTCACCGTGAACTTTGCCCTCACCATATGGATCCTCCGGGTCATGTGGTTAAACACAGTATGTGGGGTCTCTTAGCTCTAATTCATTAATAACACATGCTGCCTGACCTTTACAGTAGACTACACACAGATTGATTGGCACTTGTATGGACAAAACGCCATATAATCTTTCCTGCATCAATGGAAATGTGAGATGTTTGTTAATGAGACCTTGTCTACATTCTGATTGTGCCCACATTTTTAGACAGGTGTAGACAATCAAAAGACACATTGTGATCAGATCATCCTGCCCACCTCCTTCGGTAGTCAGAGACGCATTGTGTCTGGATATCTTACAAGTGTTGACAGATCTGGACAGAAACCATTTAAATCATCATTATTCTGCCTTGACAGGTGGCACAATTAACTGATTACTTCAATATGTGTTATACAATAAATTAATATTATTTTAAAAGAATAGCTGTGAAATCATTTGCATAAAGGAAGAGACCAGGAAATCTGGTCGCAATGCAGACACAGTTTATTATTTTTATTTATTTCACCTTTATTTAACCAGGTAGGCAAGTTGAGAACAAGTTCTCATTTACAACTGCGACTTGGCCAAGATAAAGCAAAGCAGTGTGACACAAACAACACAGAGTTACACATGGGATAAACAAACGTACAGTCAATAACACAACAGAAAAGTCTATATACAGTGTGTGCAAATGTAGTAAGATTAGGGAGGTAAGGCAATAAATAAGCCATAGTAGAGAAATAATTAAAATGTAGCTATTAAACACTGGAGTGATGGATGTGCAGAAGATGAATGTGCAAGTAGAGATACTGGGGTGCAAAGGAACAAAAAATAAATAATATGGGGATGAGGTAGTTGGATGGGCTATTTACAGATGGGCTGTGTACAGGTTTAATGATCGGTAAGCTGCTCTGACAGCTGATGCTTAAAGTTAGTGAGGGGGATATAAGACTCCAGCTTCAGTGATTTTTGCAATTCGTTCCAGTCATTGGCAGCAGAGAACTGGAAGGAAAGGCGGCCAAAGGAGGGAGTTGGCTTTGGAGATGACCAGTGAAATATACCTGCTGGAGCGCGTGCTACGGGTGGGTGCTGCTATGGTGACCAGTGAGCTAGGATATGGTGGGGCTTTACCTAGCAAAGACTTATAGATGACCTGGAGCCAGTGGGTTTGGCGACGAATAGGAAGCGAGGGCCAGCCAACGAGAGCATACAGGTCGCAGTGGTGGGTAGTATATGGGGCTTTGGTGACAAAACGGATGGTATTGTGATAGACTACATCCAATTTGCTGAGCAGAGTGTTGGAGGCTATTTTGTAAATGACATCGCCGAAGTCAAGGATCGGTAGGATAGTCAGTTTTACGAGGGTATGTTAGGCTGCATGAGTGAAGGATGCTTTGTTGCGAAATAGGAAGCCGATTCTAGATTTAATTTTGGATTGGAGACGCTTAATGCGAGTCTGGAAGGAGAGTTTACAGTCTAACCAGACACCTATGTATTTGTAGTTGTTCACATATTCAAAGTCAGAACCGTCCAGAGTAGTGATGCCAGATGGGCAGTCGGGTGCGGGCAGCGATCGGTTGAAGAGCATGCATTTAGTTTTACTTGCATTTAAGAGCAGTTGGAGGCCACAGAAGGAGAGTTGTATGGCATTGAAGCTCGTTTGGAGGTTTGTTAATACAGTGTCCAAAGAAGGGACAGAAGTATACAGAATGGTGTCGTCTGCGTAGAGGTGGATCAGAGAATCACCAGCAGCAAGAGCGTCATCATTGATGTATACAGAGAAGAGAGTCGGCCCGAGAATTGAACCCTGTGGCACCCCCATAGAGACTTCAAGAGGTCCGTACAACAGGCCCTCCGATTTGACACACTGAACTCTATCAGAGAAGTAGTTGGTGAACCAGGCGAGGCAATCATTTGAGAAACCAAGGCTGTTGAGTCTGCCAATAAGAATGTGGTGATTAACAGTCCGAAAGCCTTGGCCAGGTCGATGAATACGGCTGCACAGTAATGTCTCTTATCGATGGCGGTTATGATATCGTTTAGGACCTTGAGTGTGGCTGAGGTGCACCCATGACCAGCTCTGAAACCAGATTGCATAGCGGAGAAGGTACGGTGGGATTCGAAATGGTCGGTGATCTGTTTGTTAACTTGGCTTTTGAAGATTTTAGAAAGGCCGGGCAGGATGGATATAGGTCAATAACAGTTTGGGTCAAGAGTGTCTCCCCCTTTGAAGAGGGGGATGACCGTGGCAGCTTTCCAATCTTTAGGGATCTCAGACGATACGAAAGAGGTTGAACAGGCTAGTAATAGGGGTTGCAACAATTGCGGCGGATAATTTTAGAAAGAGAGGGTCCAGATTGTCTAGCCTGGCTGATTTGTAGGGGTCCAGAATTTGCAGCTCTTTCAGAACATCAGCTATCTGGATTTGGGTGAAGGAGAAATGTGGAGGCTTGGGTAAGTTTCTGTGGGGGGTGCAGAGCTGTTGACCAGGGTAGGGGTAGCCAGGTGGAAAGCATGGCCAGACAGATAACAGACACATTTTAATACCATGTGTAGACACATTTCTGGAAATGTGGGCATAATCAGAAAGTAGACAAGATCAGAACAAAGGACTCATGTTAGCACCAGGTATAAAGGGGGCTTTGGAGTAACTGAAACAACACAACACCCTGGGAATATAGTGACTGCATTGGGAGAGCAAACACATCTCTACTGCTTTAGTTTGAGTTTAGCCTCAGTCCTGGAGGGTATAGACACATGTCTCTTATCCTTGGCATCCAATGGCTGCCTGATGGGATGAATCAAATTCAATATTTCCCCTCTAGCCGGGTAAGCTTAGTTTTATACACGTTTCATGATTTCTCTGTCCTTTTGGAATATAGCCTGAGAGAAGTAGTTATTAGATGGAATTGAAATCATATTCTGCTTTTGTTTCACACTATTGGATCATTATCAAAGTCACTATTGCCTGGGGTGCTATGAATCATATATTCACTGCAGTATGGTTAACTCCCAACACTAAACCCAGCAGAGACCGTCACCTAAAATAGATTCACTCACCATCCAGAATTAAAAACAACACATGGTGTCACAAAAATCCTTGGGGACACTATGGTCATGGTTAGTGAGTTCATTTGTTGTATTTTACCCTGTGCAATGTCTTTTCTCTGATGTATTGCTGAGTTCATTCTTTCGGCTTGTCATTTGAGGAAGGGATGGGACATCTAAAAGTAACAGCGGAGGGAGTGAGGCTTGAGGACGGCAAGTCAGAGTTCCTCTTTCCTCTCTACGCCCAAGAGATCCACTCCAGAGAGGTAAGCAAACAGGCTCCTACACTCCTCTTCCTTCTTCTCTTCGTCCCTCTCCTGATCCTCCTCCTCCTCAAACACCCACACCCAGTCCAATAGGTTTGTTTGGAATAAAGTGGTCTGGCTGCCCAACCTCTGACTCACTGTCAGGAAACCATAGAGATCAAAGTTGTTTGTTTGTTGAGCGGTTCCTATTAAGAACGCTGGGCAATTACATCAAAACAACTTTTCTGAGGCATAGTCATGAAATTCTGTGTATTTTTATATCACTCTCTTGCGTAGTTGGGAAATGTGTCTTACTCAATGAGCTTTGGCAGTCCCTGTGGATGCACAGTGCAGCGAGTTCCTTATTAACCTCCTGAATATTTGTGGTGGAAAACAGTTGGTGTGCAATCCAGCAGCAGATGGTAACACTTTGCAGCAGTTGTTTACATGTTATGGTTTTTCCTCACTCGATCTTTATGAGCTTCATTAAAAAGGAAATGTATTCACCATTTATGGACTCACACATTCATCAATGAAGTCTACAGTTTCTAACGAGATTCAGAGTTCATTATATACAACCTGATTTTCACGACCCGCCCAAATACGTTACATCTCTTTAGCCCATTGTAACTAAATAGTGTTTTCTGGAAGGTAAGAGGGATGACCAGGTACTTGAACCTGTGAGCAGAACGATACATTTTGTAGCGTTCAAAATGTTCAATTACAGTCCTGTCCAGTGATATCTGATAATGACGTGCACAGGATGCTCATTGATGACCGAAGAGTTATTTTGTTCCAGGACTCCTCTCTCCTGGTGCACTCATCTGAAAACGTCACTCTCAATGCCCGCAATGAAAATAATGATGTCACAGGAAGTCTCTCCGTGGGTAAGAGGACAGAAAACACACACACCTACTCACGTAAAGCATGCTGGCAATGTTCATATATTGCACTATTTAACTGATATGTGGAGAATTCAGCAATGTCATTAATGGACTTGTCCTGTAGCTCTACTGTATGTAATACAACATTAGCAATGACAAAAACGCATATCCCCTTTCATATTCCATCAGATTGCCATTAAAACCCCATTTAATCAAAAACACAGCTTTCTATAATCAGCACCAGAATGGCCTATCTGTTACACCAAGGCCCTCAGGCCTACAGAGACTATTATTTGCGTACCTTTTATGGCTGGCCAGCGGGGTTCGTTGACGAGTGTACCATAATTAGAGGGGTAACAAACGACTTAACTAATTATAGTGTTTCACGAGGCTGTTATGTATTCTTGGTTGTTATGCCATAAAAGGCATTGACCCATCTGTGACTCTCTGTGAAGGAAGTTTAAGACCGTTGAAGACCAGTTATTTGGTCTATTCCCCCTCAGACTTAAGTAGTTTGGAAAGAACATCTTGTTCTGTTCTTCTATAGAAGATGGTATTGAAGTGTTTTAAATATCTCACTACCCAGAGGCAGTTGTACAGTAGGTATACCTGCAACCTTTGTTTTTTTTTTCTATGAGAGAGAGGTGACAAAGTGGAAAAATTCATTCAAATGTTAAAGCTGCGTGCATAATTTACATGTTTTAGTGATACAGCATATAATATCTCAATTATTTTAAGCCTATGTCTCCCAGTCCCACAGCTTTGACTGCTTCTGGTCTCTAATAATTCTCCCTGGTGTCTTTTCAGGTCCAGATGTGGCCCAGGGAAATGCACCAAATTTTGTCATCAGCTCCAACACCAAGACGCTGTTTTCTGCAGATGACAAAGAGGTGGTTGTTGGAACAGACAAACTCCGTGTTACAGGTACCATCATGTCTGCAGTGTCAGTGTCACACCACTTAGCCCATACATGTGTATACAGCATTCCAGATAGGACCTACAAACAGGGTTTTCATTCATTTTCTTGTAATTTAATGGAATGAGAGCAATGTACTGAATCACTCAGTATTTTTCTTACATTGATTTACATTGTAAATTGAAGCTAACTAATGCTACATGTTCAAGTTTCCCTATTTTCCTGGACACAACAAAAATATCTTTGTTGTGTCCAGTTGTAGAATTGGTGGGAGGTCAGTGCCCTCATGCTGTGTGGGGTAATTAGCTGAAGAGAGTGCCCGTTGATAGCTTCATTATATCTCAGTCATCTGGACCCTGACTGACGGTGACGTTAATTTCACTTAGCAAGACACTGAATGTCGTAGCAAGACACTGAATGTCTATAATGCAACAGCAGAAATACAGAGCAGAAGTTAATACAACCTTCGCCAGAAGACCATGCACAAACAGAACAAAGCTAAAGTTGTGTATACTGTCGCAATAGCACTCTAAGACCTAGTGAGGCTCTATAGTGTGATGTCAAGTGAGCAGCTTTGCATGCAATGGTAACATACGATTGGCAAAGGTAGATGGTAATAAATATGTAATTAGCTAGGCAAGGGAGCTGTCACCCACAGTGATTAAAGCACTGCAAACATATTCTCTCTCCTTCAATCCAGGGGGTTGGAGGTGACTGAGCCAGTGCACATGTCATCCTCTCGCTAACACCAGATGACAAGCACCTAGGGAAACAATTGACAGTCAAAAACTGTAGAACCACTCACACTACATAGTATAATTAAATAGAACACTATTTAATGACTGTAAGTCGCTTTGGAAAAAAGTGTCTGCTAAATGGCATTTATTATTAAATATTATTATTATATATGATATTATATTACAATATGTAACATGTATCTCCAATGATGTTTCATTGTAATTAACTATCAACTTACTGTGTTTGTTTTTATTTAGGTCCAGAAGGTGCCCTGTTTGAACACTCTGTAGAGACGCCCCTGCTCAAAGCTGAGCCCTTCAAAGACTTGAGGTAGATGTTGGATCTAATAATCACTGACCTCTTGGAAGAGGCCGATATGAAATATGAACTCTTAATTCCATGCAATTTGTTGATTCTTTCATCACAGTCACACGTGGAACTGATCAAACTGATGTTCTCCTGTGTGTTCCAGGCTGGAGTCTCCAACCCGCTCTCTCAGCATGGATGCACCAAAGGGAGTCTTTGTCAAAGCACTGGCCGGGAACATCGAAGCGTCATCTAACATGGATATTCTATTGCACTCCAGTGAAGGACTGGTGAGGCAATGTGTGATTTACTTGCTATTGACTGACAGTACTGCACTTATATTTTACACTACATGTGGCAGAGACATGTACATTTACTCACTGGCCTTGATATTTATAAATAGCAGTGATGCTGTTCCCTAGTGGCATGTAAATGTATTTCAGCAGTTTTGTGTAAATGTATGTGTTTCAGCAGTGTTGTGTAAATGTATGTGTTTCAGCAGTGGCTTGTAAATGTATGTGTTTCAGCAGTGTTGTGTAAATGTATGTGTTTCAGCAGTGGCGTGTAAATGTATGTGTTTCAGCAGTGTTGTGTAAATGTATGTGTTTCTGCAGTGGCGTGTAAATGTATGTGTTTCAGCAGTGGCTTGTAAATGTATGTGTTTCAGCAGTGTTGTGTAAATGTATGTGTTTCTGCAGTGGCGTGTAAATGTATGTGTTTCAGCAGTGGCGTGTAAATGTATGTGTTTCAGCAGTGTTGTGTAAATGTATGTGTTTCAGCAGTGGCGTGTAAATGTATGTGTTTCTGCAGTGGCGTGTAAATGTATGTGTTTCTGCAGTGGCGTGTAAATGTATGTGTTTCTGCAGTGGCTTGTAAATGTATGTGTTTCAGCAGTGGCTTGTAAATGTATGTGTTTCAGCAGTGGCTTGTAAATGTAAGTGTTTCAGCAGTGGCGTGTAAATGTATGTGTTTCAGCAGTGTTGTGTAAATGTATGTGTTTCAGCAGTGTTGTGTAAATGTATGTGTTTCAGCAGTGTTGTGTAAATGTATGTGTTTCAGCAGTGTTGTGTAAATGTATGTGTTTCAGCAGTGTTGTGTAAATGTATGTGTTTCAGCAGTGGTGTGTAAATGTATGTGTTTCTGCAGTGGCGTGTAAATGTATGTGTTTCAGCAGTGTTGTGTAAATGTATGTGTTTCAGCAGTGGCTTGTAAATGTATGTGTTTCAGCAGTGGCTTGTAAATGTATGTGTTTCAGCAGTGGCTTGTAAATGTATGTGTTTCAGCAGTGGCGTGTAAATGTATGTGTTTCAGCAGTGGCGTGTAAATGTATGTGTTTCAGCAGTGGCGTGTAAATGTATGTGTTTCAGCAGTGGCTTGTAAATGTATGTGTTTCAGCAGTGGCTTGTAAATGTATGTGTTTCAGCAGTGGCGTGTAAATGTATGTGTTTCAGCAGTGGCGTGTAAATGTATGTGTTTCAGCAGTGGCGTGTAAATGTATGTGTTTCAGCAGTGGCGTGTAAATGTATGTGTTTCAGCAGTGGTGTGTTCTGCGTCTGACCCCGCCCCTTTGTTGTCTGTGTAGGTGATTCTGGAGGCCGAGACGGTGCGTCTGCCGAGTCTCCCCCTGGGGCACGGAGGGGTGTCTGGAAACGCTCAGGGACTCTACGAAGTGTGTGTCTGTCCTAGCGGAAAGCTGTTCCTGTCCAAGGCCGGGGTCACCTCCATGTGCAGCGAAAGCCAAGAGTGCTAGCGAGTGTCTTTGCCATCAGATTATACCATAGTGAATGAAAATGCCTTTAAATTGGGTACTCTGAAACACTTTCATATAAAGCAAAAAAACATATCACAGCTTTTCAATTCTGAACAAAACTGCCAGTTGAACTGTAGACATATCCTCCTAAGTAATTTATCTATGGTGCATTTTATTGATGAAAGTTACATTTGAGACTATTTTACTATGTAACTGAAACAGTGACATGACAACTTTATACCACATGAATAAGTGGCTTACTCCTGCAATATAGTTGTTGATACCATCTTATGTTTACACTGAGTTGAGATTGTTTATTTTATAATTACGGTATTATGGCTGGGCAATGAGGAGCTGGTTAACAGATTACATCCTATGCAATATGTTTTTGTGGTGCAGTAATATAGGTATTTATGTGGGCCCGGTTTCCTGGACCCAGGTGAAGCTTAGTCCACAATGGACAATCTCCCAATGAAAGTGATGTTTAGTGTAGGCTTAATCTGGGTCCGGGAAACCAGCCTGTAGTGTATTAATGTTGGGCAAATGGAGAGAAAAGGATGATATGATCTAGTCTGTAGATACACTGAGTATACCAAACATTAGGAACACCTTCCTAATATTGAGAACAGCCTCATGGTGTCAAGTGTTCCACAGGGATGCTGGCCCATGTTGACTCCAATGTTTGCCACAGTTGTGTCAAGTTGGCTGGATGTCCTTTGGATGGGTCATTCTTGATACACGTGGGAAACTGTTGAGCATGAAAAACCCAGCATCATTGCAGTGCGCCTTGCACCTACTACCATACTCCGTTCAAAGGCACTCAAATCTTGTGTCTTGCCCATTCACCATCTGAATGGCACACACACACAATCCATGTCTCACTTGTCTCGAGGCTTAAAAATTCTTATTTAACCTGTTTCCTCCTCTTCATCTACACTAATTGAGGTAGATTTAACAGGTGACATCGATAAGGGATCATAGCTTTCACCTGGATTCACCTGGTCAGTCTGTCATGGAAAAAGCAGGTGTTCCTAATGTTTTGTATACAAATGCAACCTAGTTATGGTCTAAGAAAGATAATATAAAATAGAGGTACAGTTGAGTGTGTTTGTGTTACACATTCATTATGCAACGTTAAGCAATCTGAAACATCTGTTGCTAGAGATTTTAAAAAGGGACTGTTTTCCCAAGTACTTAATTTCATCTCCCAGTTCACCAGCTGCCACTGTGTTTCTGTAGTTTTTTTCATTCATGCATTTATTGTGTTTGCTTAACATTGCAGAATGAATATGTTACACAATCTGATACATCCAATCCTGTTGCTAGAGATTTTAAAAAGTGAATGTTTTCCCAAGTACTTAATTTAATCTCACAGTTCACCTGCTGCCACTGTGTTTCTGTAGTTTTTTTCATTTATGCACTTATTGTGTGAAATGTATTTATTTGTATGTTTTTTTAGGTGTGGTATGTGGCCATATATCACAAACCCCCGAGGTGCCTTCTTTCTATTATAAACTGGTTAACAACATAATTAGAGAAGTAAAAATAAATGTTTTGTCATACCCGTGGTATGCGGTCTAATATACCACGGCTCAGCCAATCAGCATTCTGGGCTCGAATCACCCAGTTTAGATTAGTCAGTCAAACTAATCAGTATACTGTAAGTAATAACTTTGCAAGAATAGGAAATTAAATGGATAGTGTGACATTTTGGCAACTAAGCCCCTTGTTCTACTTACCCAGAGTCAGATGAACTCATGGATACCATTTGTACGTCTGCGTGCAGTTTGAAGGAAGTTGAAGGTACTTTCTGGAGCCATTGCTAACTAGTGCTGTGACTGGAAGTGTACAGGAACAGCTAGCATGCATTTTCTTCACTCTCTCAAATTTGCTATATTTTCTTTCTCAATACATGGTTGTGTTTCTATCTCCTTCCTTGGTATAGGCCACGACATTAAATATGCTATGATGTCGCACTCCTAATCCTATTGCACTGCATTACTGTAGCCTACCCATAGCCAACTGTCACATACTGTCAAGGTTACCAGTCTATTTACTTTTGCGCATGTTTGGCTATTGAATTAGCAATTGATAAATGGTAGCCTACAATTTGTTGTGTGGCGGGAATAATTTAAACCAGTTATGTCAGAAAAGGAGACGCGTCCTGCAATGTGATTATGATATAGGCCTATATAATAAATATATAATGCAATCTCTTTACCAATGGCAAATGCATCTGTTTTATCATTAGGCCTAAGTTTTAATGTTTTTATTAGCCTACCATCATTATAAATCCTGTGCATCAAACACCTCCCATTTTCCCCAAATGAGCAATAAGCCTACTTGTTGCAATGCAGTTGATCAACTTTCTAAATGTTGGGTGGAGATTTGCATGGAGATAGGCACTTTCCTGTCATGTTCACAATTGATAAATACCAATCTTTGCAGGAAAACTAGCGCTCGCAAGGTTTAGAGTATTTTTTGTGCATATGCTCCTGCCTATGTGTTCTATTTTAGGGAATATTTATTGTACATTTTGATTTTTAGAAAAAAAATGGTAGCTTCTTAGTTATCTTGTCACGACCTTGACTGTAATATAGATTCTAATGCGTTACTGTTCACCCATGTTGTATACGTGTTCGCTTGTTGTCCTTATACAGTAAATATTCTAGAATTGTCAGTGAAGTTGATGTTTTGATAAATTGTGGAACATGTTTGCCAGGTTTTGTATGTTTGAATAAAACATTTGTGCTATTCTTGTAAAAAAAACTCCTGTCTTTTTAACAGAATAACATGTATCTGAAAATACATTTTCCATAAACATTATAAATACCAGGGGGGGAAAAGGATGATCAATCTCTTTATTTTAAAAGTTCCATGATCATCTTCCTTGCGACAATAAATATATTTAAAGCTTTTCTACAATGATGTCCAATGCGTATTACTTTCTTTCCACAATGTATAGCACTGATGCACTCTAATTGAGCACTTCTGCAACAGTAGCACATCATAAAAAATCCCCCAGCCATGGCTCAAAGAGACAAAAATAGTCAAACATGCAGTATTTCCTGGTCCATGGACAATCCCATGCCACTGCCTATAGGTCACAGAATGCATGCCCATACATTGGGATACTTGTTACTTCTCCAGTGTTTCTGTACTTAATTCCTGTAGCCGTTATAACAAATCCATTAGTTACGCCATGACAGTTCAAATAAAACAAAATATATAACAAATATATATATATATATATAATGTGCCAGCAACTGTACCTTAAATTCTTTAATAGATTCTCACTTTTACGGTTACCATTAAGTGTATTATACTGGTTATGCATTATACAGAAGAAAGGTTGAGTCAATTTATTTGGGGGAATTTATTAACTATGGCACTGCGTACATCAAGATATACATTTTCCCCTAGTAAAGTTTGTCAAAGATCTATTCAAAGAATTCCCCTTGGCTGCACACCTCAGGATTATTAGAGGTGTAATAAGACAAACAGATATCAAATTAAAAACATGAGCAACAGTATGTGGACACCTGCTCGTCAAACATCTCATTCCAAAATCATGGGCATTAATATGGAGTTGGTGCCCCCTTTGCTGCTATAACAGCCTCCACTCTTCTGGGAAGGATTTCCACAAGATGTTGAAACATTGCTGCGGGGAATTGCTTCCATTCAGCCACAAGAGCATTAGTGAGGTCGGGCACTGAAGTTGGGCGATTAGGCCTGGCTCGCAGTCAGTGTTCCAATTCATCTCAAAGGTGGTCGATGGTGTTGACTCTGAGCAAACCAGTCAAGGTCTTCCACACCAATCTCGAAATTACCATTTCTGTAGGGACCTTGCTTTGTGCATCGGGGTATTGTCATGCCGAAACAGGAAAGGGCCTTTCCCAAACTGTTGCCACAAAGTTGGAAGCACAAAACCGTCTAGAATGTCATTGTATGCTGTAGCGTTAAGATTTCCCTTCACTGGAACTAAGGGGCCTGAACCATGAAAAAAAAAATCCTCATCCACCAAACTTTACAGTTGGCACTTGCATTCAGGCAGGTAGCGTTCTCCTGGCATCCTCCAAACACAGATTAGTCCGTCTGACTGTTAGATGGTGAAGCATGATTCATCACTACAGAGAACGCGTTTCCACTGCTCTAGAGTCCAATGGCGGTGGATTTACACCACTCCAGCCGACGCTTGGCATTGCACATGGTGATCTTAGACTTGTGTGCGACTGCTCAGCCATGGAAACCCCTTTCATGAAGCTCCCGACTAACAGTTATTGTGCTGACGTTGCTTCCAGAGGCAGTTTGGAACTTCATAGTGAGTGTTGCAACCAAGGACAGATGATTTTTACACTATTCAGCACCTGGCGGTCCCGTTCTGTGAGCTTTTGTTTTGCCTACCACTTCACTGCTGAGCTGTTGTTGCTCCTAGATGTGTCCACTTCACAACAACAGCACTTACAGTTGACCGGGGCAGCTCTAGCAGGGCAAAAAAATTACGAACTGATTTGTTGGAAAGGTGGCATCCTATGACGGTGCCATGTTGAAAGTCAATGAGCTCTTCAGTAAGGCCATTCTACTGCCAATGTTCAACTATGGAGATTGCATGGCTGTGTGCTCGATTTTATACACCTGTCAACAATGGGTGTGGCTGAAATAGGCGAATCTACTAATTTGAAGGGGTGTCCACATACTTTTGTATGTATAGTGTATCAACAATATGCTGCCAGTGTATTTATAGTCCCAAAAATCATTAATGAAAATTAAAACACGAAAAGAGAAATTGACAAAAACAAGCACCACACAAGGATGCCACCTGCAATATTCCTCTACTATGAAAATATCAGACAACCAAATGAAACAAAGCTTGATTCAACTTTGGCAAAATATACGTGTTACATTATCTATCCATTGAACACCATGGTTCTTCATTACAGTAATCACTATTTTTCTTAAGGACGAATCCTTGCCCTAAATCATTTTGGTCAGCCCAATCCATAATGAATAATTTTGACCCATGATATTTTCAAAGCAGGTAACTGCTTATTTATCATGAGTCCTCCAAAAACTACCTGATGTATCATACATATTCGTCAGCATACAGATAATTACAGTAGATGTAGTGTACAGTTGTTCTCCTAAAAGACACCATTCAAAGTCTGATAAACGGACAAAGAGTTCAGTGGAGAGACATTAAATGATGATAAAACAGAATCTAAAGTATAGACATATGAAAGCTAGATGTACTGTAACATTCATCATTTTCCATTCAGTCTATTTCTCCCAATCTGCTGCGGTGTCACAAGCGCTCTACAAGTGCAAGTACCAGAAGTTTTGAGAAAGTGCTTTGTCCATTTACAAGCAAAGACTATGATACAGAACATTTACAACTTATTAAAAATAAAAATAAACCAACCAACCATCAAAATATAAAATAATTCTGTTTTAAAAGTACAAATATTATTGTAATTTTGTTGGTTCATTTTCAGATGTTGCAAATAGAACACATTGCATGACAACAGTGACAACATGAGAGAATTGGCTAAAATCAATAAATTTGACTTTTTAGATGGTAACAAAGAAAGTACAGACAAATGGTTGTCTATGGCAGGAAAAATATACTTGTATAAAAGGTCAAGTAAAAAAGCAGCATAGTTGTACTCAATTATCTGACAGCAAATATATTCAACATGGGACTTTGGTTAAAAAAAGTATTGCTGGGGCAATTGTATGTACAGCATTGCAGCTAAAGATCATTTGTGTCTTTGTAAAATGGTACATCCACGTCAAATGACTTTCAGACAGCTTGGTGTTAGGATATGAAGAGCCATTCATGTATACATTCTGCATGGGCCACAGAACCAATATTGGTATTGGCTTACTGCATATCTAAGCTGCCAGCTGGATACTTAATTTAGCCTCAAAACAATAATATACATATCAATATTGCACACGGCCACTATAATCTTCTATTGTTCAGAGGATCTATGCATATTTTTTTTTAATTAACATATCTGATATGTTCCAATACCATTGCAGAATTAGATTTTTTGCTGCACAAAAGTTTCAAGTTTGATGATGATCCGTGCTGTACATTCCATCACTCTCATTGCCACCTCAGATGTGAATCTGTCATTGGGGATCTGAGGAAAGGGTAAGAGGTCAGGATAGCGAGTTCTTAGGCTGTCCACACCATACCCCTCCAAGATGTTGACATCCTTCGCAAGTCCTGCTAGCTGTGGGTTGTACTCTTCCACTTTCTGTGCCAGTGATGTGGGTTTCATATCCTTGTCTGACTTTCCTCTGACAGAATAGTCAGCAGCTATCAAGGCTAGTTTTGTAGCCAGGTAGCATTTGAAACACACCCACTCATTGGCATTTTTGTGAAGGTCATTCCGTGCAGCAGAAAAATTGGCTCTTGCTTGCCTGAGCCACCTGCGGGCTTCCACAGGATTGCCGACAGACTTGAAGGTCGGGGGCACAAAGAAGCGATTAGAATGTGATGAACCTGCATAAGTAGTGAACTGCTCCCGGAACTGCTGTTTCTCAGACCTATGGCTTGTTGCCTCTTGGTTCCACGATGTGTAAAATCTTTGAAATGAAAACTTCTCTGACTGGAAGCGGGTGGAAGATGTTGAGAAAGTTCTCCTGGATGCTCTGTCAGTGTTCTGCTGATCTGTCAGAGTCTGCTTCTCCATCCTGTTGATTTCATTCTGTAAGTGCTTGAAGACCTCTGTAGCCACGTCTAGATTCTCTGCATTCTTGTCCGGATGCCACTTGAGATACAACCGGCGAATTATCTTCTTCCTTTCCGTTTCAGCGAGCTTCCAAGCTTGCTCAATAACTAAGGTCACATCTTTTAGGATTTCTGGCAATGCACTAAGTCTTATCTTTTTGGGAGATTGTTTTGTGGGAGGGACTTTGTGATTTTCCTTTCTAGTAAAAAGGGGAGGCACCAATCGTGGACCAGGACCAGGAGAGCGACATTCTGGGGGGGTTGTTGGAGTCGATGGGGCGCTGCTGTCTCGGATATGAGCACTTTCCTCTTGTCTAGAGAATTTGTATAGATCAAGAGAACTGACTATTTTGTACTCCGAATATCCAATGTCAATTTGGAAGCATTTCCCAAGGAAGCTTGGGTTGTCCTCCTCTTCTTTCTCCACTTCTTGAACAATGATGGCATACGTGTACGTGGGCTGATATCCGCCATAGACATCCCCTCCTTCAGAGTCCACAAGGTAACCCACATATTCTCCTGGGTAAAACACATTCATTGGATCCATGAGGAGTACATGGTGTATCTCAGCTGGTATGGGTGTCCCAGGGAGAGGCAGCTCGAGTTTTGAGGGCTCTGTGGAGTCATACTTGACGCCAAGGTTGTCCAACTTCTCTGTGATTCTGTAGATGTCGTTACAGCCCAGCATAGCAATTAGATAGGAGGTGTCAGATATCAAGTTGTCTGTTGCAGATTTAAGTGTCATCGCCAGCGCTAAGAGAAAATTAATGTCTTTGCTGTCTGAGTGTTGGATGTACAGATGAATAACAGCTGTACCGTACCTCTTCAGGAAGGCAAGTGTTTCACTCCGGCTGTGTGGGATAGGGCTGCAACCTTTGACTCGTAGTGTTGTCTGGAGTTTCTCAAAACAAGACACCTTCAAACCCTCACAAAGTGCTTTGCACAATCGTATGGCTTTTTCCTCATTCACAAGGAATGCATTGTCATTTTCATGCTTCATTATTCGTATCAGTCCTGTGATGAACTGTTCTGATGACAGTAGAAGCTGAAGGCGACCCTGAAGCGAACAGAGAGCTCCAAACTGGCACATTTTTGGAGAGTCCTCATCCAGCTGCTCCTCAAGGATACTACTCAGGAGTCTTGGCCTTAGCTTCTGTGGGAGCAGCATGATCAGCTTTGTGTGGAAGGAATGGTCCTTGCCAAGATAACACTGACTCATGTCCACAAGCATCTGAACGCCTACATTACCCTGAATTCTGCTCTTGTAGTGTGGGGCATCGTCAAACACTAAACTGTTGGATTTGGCTAATCTACCATCGTGACTTGGCAGGTAAAATATCAAATCTCTGAGGCTCTCAAGGTCTTTGCGTATCTGAACTGGCTCATTTTGTAGGCTTTTGAATAGCCCTGAGACAGCCCTTTTCACAGTTCTCATTTCATTCGGATCGAGCTGCTTACCCTCTGAATTTCTGTGAATGCGGCACAGCACTTCAACGTATTGTTTTGTTGATACAACATCCTCTGTGCCCAAAAGCTTAAACAGCTGATGAAAGATGCCGAGCTCTAGTGGTAGTTTGTATAGGTACGGCTTGAAGTCAGATTCATTGTCCAAGTTGATGACAACCTCCTCTGGCTTTAGAAGTTTCCAGCCCTCCTCAACCATGATAAAACTCACCCCTCGTAGCTGGAAGCTAAACTCTCTTTTATCTGCATTGAGAATTTCGTAGGTGGATCTCAAGACTTTGTTTCTTGTTTTCACCATGTCATCATCGGGATTGGATATGTTGCAGATATTTTTGCAGTTGCTTATCACTTTGTCCAAGGGGGGATCCACGTTGACACTTAACATGGTCAGCACTAAGTTCAGTTGTTCTTGGCCAGTCAGCGTGCTTCCCTCCTGGTCTTTAATGGCTACTGGTGTGGCCTTCTCTGGGAGAATGGGACATGATGTCCATAGTAATTGAATGATATCAGTTTGCTTGAATTTTGGATTGACTTGAGACCCACTGAAACGTATCAGAGGGAGAGTGCCATTCATCTCTTGGAATTGAGCATGGAGCCTGATCAGCTCAGTGGGTGCACGCTCAGGACAAAGGAATGCTATCATTGACAGCTCTTTGAGGAAAGCGCCAACAAATAGGTCTGTCCTCTCATTGAATATGTGGTTAAGGAGAACATCAACAATCATTTGGGCTTTTTCTTTGGACCAGTTCTCTGTCTGAGCTTTGATGCTGACTTCTTTTGCATACTGGAGAATTTGCTGCTGAGAGACAATGTGTTTGAGGCCTATATTCCTTAGGAATGTGATCCATGAGGTGAGAAATGCTGTCCCATTTTTTGGCTTTGACACTTGCTCAACCTTCTTGAAAAAGTCATTGGGTATGAATGTTTTTGGAGGGAGCATCACTTCGAACACCTTCACTGTTTGATCATAGAACATTTTGGTAGACTTGAGTCTGTTTGTGTAGTCATAGATGAATGACAGACCTTCTAGTTTCTCATACAGATGATCCTTCATTCCACATGACTCCTCCATTGCCATAAGTCTCTCCTTCAGATAGACAAGGTGCTCAATTTTGGCATCATATGACAGGTTGTCAAACTTTGGTAGGAGATGCCTCAGGTAGACTTCCAGATCATCAATTGGGCAACATCCAAGGAAACTGTACAGTTCCTTCAACTGTGGATTGTCTGCGAGAAAGGCGAAGGATGTTGTGTTAGCCCATTTTTCCATATCTGCAGAGGGAATGCTTTTTGCCAGAACATAGCATGACCCAAAGTTTGCAATGCTGATGTATCTGCCACTGACTGCTTTAAAGCATGGGAGCAGTTTCAGAGTTTGAGCGTCGTCTTGGGTGAGATTGATCAAATTGCAGTTGAAGTACAACAGAAGAGCCTCAAACTCTTTGTCAGTTAAACTTCCTGTTTTGAAAGCTGCCGTCTGAATCATGTACTCCAGTGCTTTCAGGATGCTGGAAGGATTGTCTATGTTTGCTGTACGCTGTGCCAAAAAAGGCAGGACAGGATTCTCTTTGAAGCATATTTTGTTGATGGCAAGCTGAATGCATCCCCCTTTCATTAGGATGTGAAATATTTTGTCATTTTGCCCATTTGGAAAGATAGCTGCGCTTATCAAACTCAGGGGTAGTAACACATCGTGATCAGGGACAACCAACTTGTTGCTTGAAACCATGAATTTTATTCCTGGCAGCAAAGCCCAGTCTTTCAGTAGGTCGAGTACAGTCTCAAAATTGGGTTTGATGCCTGCCTGCTCTTCCTTGACTGCAATGTTCTCACTGATGAAGTGCCACACACCTTTCAGCCAAGACTCACTGGCGTAGCTGTCTCTCCACTTCACAAGGATCCTTGTTCTGTATTCACGTGGTAGAACAGAACTCAACAGTTCCCCGAAACTGTTGATGTCGAAGACCTTTGCAACACCTAAATTCATCAGGATGTTGTTGTACTTCATGTATAGTGTGTTCATGAACAGCTCTTTCCTTGATGAGACCAGTTCATGGTGTGTTGACAGAAACTTTGGTTTCTTGGAATCAAACACCTGGAGTATGTTGTCCATTGTCATCATCAGTGGTAGCCCCTCTATGCTGATTCCATCCTCCTCTACGTCTTTGAAGCAGTAGTCAACCAGAAGCTTCAGGCTGTGGAAGAGCTTGTAATTTGACTGCTGGAGTCGACAGGGAAGTTTCCCAACTTGGCAAGATGTGTCTGGGGACGAGAATGTGAGGAGAAAGTTTCGTACATCCTCTGGGGTAACATAGCTCACGGGAATGCCTGCATCATCCAAACAGAAGTAAAGACTGGCTGTTTCGTCACAACTGTGGACCAAGTTGAACCCCACATCCGAAAGCAGGGCCTTGAGTCGGAAGACATTTTCTGCAACAGACTTGCGTGAGGAGATGTTGTATTCTGAGTTTTTCAGATGTTGAAGTTCATCTTGCAGCAGATTGTCAAAGAATGCACGACCTTTGTTGGCAGAGGATGTGTTCACCCAGGAGATGTATATGGCAGAGTGCATGTCTGTGTTGTCAATGTGGGGAGCCCTAACAACAGGAAGGAGACGTTTCAGGTCAGCATGAATGCAGGTGTACACTGCTTTGACAAGACAGTACCAATCTGGCTGGATGTCAAGTCTGTTGACTGGGAAGAAGTACAGGAATTTCCTCAAAGTGTCTTTGACAATGTGAATTGGTGTTCCCTGTAATACAGTCATGGTGGAATCGGGTCCCGGGAAGTATCGTCTTTTCAGCTGAATCAAAAGCTCCACATAGGCAGGAGCTATCAAAGATGTCATCAAGTTGTTGTTCCAGTCACTCCTCACTCCTACTCCATTGTCATCTCTCCATAGGTTTCTCCTGGCAGAATCTAAGGCAAAATGCCCATTAACATGAAAGGGCAAGCCAGTCTCCAAGGAAAGGGGCAGAAAGCAGAATGCTCTGTGGGGCTTCTTGTAGTTGTGGCTTACACATGCAGCCACCCCTCCACGTGGAAAGAGAGTAATGTCTTCATTTTTGTGGGCTGAAATCACACTCTTTGAGACTTTCTCTATGCAGGAGAAGCCAGATCGATTGCAGACCATCCAAGTTGTTAGATTGCCATCGGAGTCCTCTATATCCATTGAGTAGGTTATCTGCTGGACTGGGATTTGAGTGAGCTGCTTCTTTTTTGTCACACTATCCACCACTGAGGCATGAAACTGCTTGCGTTTTAAACGGTCACCATCTGTGATTTTAGCAGTCACAGAGTATAGCACCTTCAGGTCACCTGTAGCTTTCTCTATTTCACAGATGGAAATTTTCTCCATGTGGTTGAGGAACATGAGGAGTTCTGCCCCATCGGTTTTTAGTTTATCCAGAAGGTTTTGCACCATTCTGTCTGATGCAGGAACAGAGCTGATCTCTGATATTTTGGCCATTTCTGTTGAGCGTATGGGGAATCTGAACATTGTGCATCGCTCTAGCCTGAAATGAGATCCCAGGTAAAGATTTAGCACATCAGAAAATTGAGATCTAAAGTCAGAGTCCAAGTCCCTAAACATTCTTCCAGGACTAACAGATGTCGCCCCGGGTGCAAATCGTGCATGTGGATCGAAGATGCAAAGAATGTCATTGTTTGAAATGAAAGACGGGCAGTCTGTGATGTGATACACAGAGTTGAATCCTATGCCATATTGTCCAGTTTTACCAGGATTTGCTTCTTTTGTTCCTCTTCCTAGGTTCTGGATTCCTCTGACATCATCCTCAGTGAAAGGCTGATTGTTGTAGACACAAAGTGATGGGCCTTGCATTGGCAACCATTTATCATCAAATATTCTGTCTGTGGGGTGGGTTCTTGGATCAAAAACAAAGTAGATTTCAGTGGCTTTAGCATCATCTGCATTCTGCAGGAGCTCCTTTAGCATTTCCTTCTCTGATGGGTAAGCGTTGAGGATACTTTTAATTCTACTTGTGAGTTTCTCTTTTTGTCCAAACTCACTTCCAAGTGTAGTGAAGCAGATATTTGAGGCATACCTTTCCAGGGCTTTGTGACGTTTGGGAACTGCTCCTAATTTCACAGCAACCTCTCTTGGAATATCTGCATGGCAATATTTCACAGTTGTGTCTCTGACTTTGATCCAAGGACAGTCATTGTAACACAGAGACTTTGATGGCTGCAGTGTAAGATTGGTGTCAGGAAGGAGAATTTCCCCGTAGGTAGCTTGGCAGAATTCTTGGTTTTTGTCTCTGATTAAGCCCCATATTCCTTCACTAATGATTCTGCGAGAGAGCTGAAAGTAATCCTCAGAGAGGGCTCTTCTCCCACACTCCTTTTTCACTAATTCAAGGACTGCTGAAAAGTTTTCAACTGTGAAGCTTGACTGAACCCCAACATTCTCAAAGAGCTCACGGCAACTGTTTCTGTACTTGTTGGGAAGCTGGTAAAGATATGGTGCTGCATCAAAGTTCTGGTAGAATGCAACTTTGGAGGGCTCAACGTAAGTGTTCTCCACCAGAATGGAGCAGAAGGTTTTCAGCTCCTCGTTGATCTGTGTCTTTGCTTTGGCATCCTGGAGCATTTCTTCATGTAGGTATTTGTAGCAGGCATTGGTGATATTTTCCTGATACAAAGTAACTCCGTCAAATGACTTAGCAAGTTCCTTAAGTTGACTGACAACTAGTCCAACTGTTGGCTTTCTTATCAATCCGAGAGAGTCTTTTACTGCCAATGTGATTGTGCCGCACCCTTTGAAAGATGGAGAGTTCTCATTAAGGACAGGCTTTATCAAGCACACTGTATCCTGGTGGTCAGTCGTAAAAAGCTCTTTGGCAGAAAACATGGTGGACGGGTGGAAAGTATTCCCATGCCATGGTAGTGAAAACCCTGCAGGCTTTGTCAGAAATGGAAGGAACTTTATGTCCTGTAGCTTCTCCAGGAGTTTACCTGCTCCTGAGTCTGTCATTTTCAGCTTCTCATCAATGAGACTGAGAATAATGCTGCTCCGAAGACATGCAGCAGTGTGATCATTTTCATTTAGATCAAACACAGATTCAGCACGTTCAATCAAATCCTCCCAAGAAAGGTCATCTTTGACCATTCCCAGCTGTACTAGCTTGACCAAGCATACTGGATTCATGTAATCTTTTGAGGTTCCTTCTGGAAATCTTCCATCATCAGCGTTGTACAGTTTTGCAACTCTTCCTTCTGGATGGATTAGTCTGGATGGTATGACTAATTGGTGATTGGGGCCAGAGCATGGGATGCATGGTGTCTCTCTAAGAATTGATGCAAATTCATCCAGTTTGCAATTCAAGACATAATGCATTAGTGGGTCACGAAGTTCTTTGTCGATGTCTTGAATATGTGGGAAAAATACATCTAAGAAGAACTGCTTTTCAGTCAGGGTGTTCTCTATCAGCTTCCCTTTGCATCCAGCATCATCAAAACCTTCCTTGACCCAGTCAGGCAGCTCAACAGCACAGAGGTCTTGCGAGCTGCTCTTCTTGAGGTATTTTAGGAATATCTTGAAGGCAGCAGGGCCAATGTCTGGTCTACAGAGCAAGGAGTCATCTAGGAATCTGACGTACTTGATTGATACCCAGGTTTTGCCATCTGAGAAAACTTTTGCACGGTCCCCGTCACCCCCTTTGGCGATCTCTTGGTAGACTCCTTGGCTGATCACTGTGAAGTCATCGTGTACTACACTTGGATCAGGCCATGCTACATAGTAGCTGTAGTCAAGCAGTTCTCCACTTTCTGCCATTGAACGCAGCATATTGAGTGCTGCTAGGTATGCCTGGACAATCACGTGTCTCATGAACACTGAGTTCCAGTGTCCTTTGGTGTCTGTCTTCCAGATCTCTTTGCGGTTAGATGTCACAGCAAAACAGCCGTTTATGTGGACTGGCAAACCTGTTTTGATTCTGAGAGGTAAATAGCAAAACACTTCTCCTATCGGGTTGATGTGGTTGGTGTTATCCTTCACTGTCCATTTTCGATTCTCCTCCTCTGAGAGCAGAACAGCTACACCCCCACAAGGCACTAGTCCAAGTCGTTTTCCATTCTCACCGAGTGAAAACTTTAGAGCTTCGGTCACATCCATACATGAACAAATGAGCCAGTTTGTGAGATCAACTGCCTTTTGGGGCATTTCGTCTGTGAGTCGTCTGTTTTTTCCGTCTTTGGCAGCCAATTCAAAGTATGAGGAAGGATCCTCCTCTGTACCTCTGAAAAGGGGTGACTGGAGATCAACTATGCGCTTAAACACATTGTGAAACTCCTCCACCACAATGCGTATGATACAGCCAGACTTGGGAGTGTCAGCCGGTACCCTGTTGGTGGCTGCCACCTTTTTCATGACTTTTGCTGCAGATTTCAGGATGCTCAGAGGCCCATATGCAGCTTTGGATGACCATACACTTTTGTTGATAGTGACAACATCCTGTGCTGCTGCTGGATTGGGCTCTTCATATTTCAGGTACTTCAGTACCATGGAGCCCACATGCTGCGTGAAGAGAATGAGCCGGTGGCCGCATATGCTGAACTCATCAACAAGGGAGTAGATGTCTGGGGTGTTGTAGTAGACACTGCTGATTTCACTCACTGATGCTTCTTGCTCGGTCCTGAATGGGAGTCTGAACAGTGTTCCATTGTACTTGTACGGAGACTCTTGTGCAAGAGGAAGTTGGCAATTGAAGACATTGATGAAGGGTTTGAATTGATTGGGGAACTTTCTCAGCCGTTTCTGTTGTTTGCTCCAGTTGATCTTAATTCCCGGGTTTGACCTGTCTTTAATGTGCTTGCTGATGTGGTTGATGTTTGGATCGAACATGATCATGAACTCTCTGCTCATTATGATGGGGATGTCAGTGATGTGATAAACTGAGTTGAAACCTAGGCCAAATTTGCCAACTTTGTCTGCCTCACATCTCTTCATTGACCCACCTAACCTTGTTATGTTCAGAAAGTCAGTGTCAGAGAATGTAGAGTTGTTGAATGACCACAAGGAGGGGCCATGGCATATAAGCATGCCAGGGTCAAGCAGGTTCTCTCGAATGTCAATATTCTTCCTCATGTCTATCAGGAAGCTACACTCTGTAGCACTCGCATCATCAGCATTCTGAAGAAGTTCTTTGAAAATATCTGCGACAGATGGATATTCTTCTAGAATGTTCTTTATTCTTACTGTCAGAGGCTCCCGTTGGCCTGATTGTTCAAAGCCAAGGTTTTCTGGGTTTATCAGTCTCGTACTCAAACAAGGCACGTTCAGCCATTCTGCTGTTTTCATGGGGATGTCATCATGGACTAAGATAATGGGCTCTGATGTATCATCAAGCAAGTCATGTAGATCCTCCACTTTAATGTCGCAGTAGGTGCATTCATGAATGGGTTTCATGGCCAGTTTGCTTGGATCCTTGTAGCAAAGGATTGGTACATGCATGTCAATGTCCACAGAAATTTGACTGTTATACAGCCATCTCAGAATATTTATCAGGAGGAGGAGATCATGCTTACTTTCCTCTTTAGTAATTTCTTCATCACACCTTTGCCTTACTGTTTTGATCACATCAAACACATGGCTTGGGACAACCTCTTCAACCGAACCACAGAATTTGAAAAGTTTGTGAAACTTTGCAATGGTTTTTGGCAAAGAGTACAGGTAGGGTTGCAAATCAAGGTCAGAAATGGGTTTTAGAACTGTGTGACTAGGTGATGAAAAGGTCTTGCCAGTCCACACCCAATCAAATGGCAGTGACTTCATTGCCTCTCTTGCATCTTCAAGGTGTGCTTGCATGAAGTCATAAATCTCAATAAGGATCTGTTGGAATTGATACCAGTCTTCTGTGGTAAATGCTTGAGATCTGTGCCAGTCATTCACTGCCTTTAAATGCTGTAACACTTGATCAATCTGTGGCTCTATAGATAACTTCAGGGCCTTCTTCATGCCGGCAGAAGTGCGCTCCACAAGTGCAACTGAAGAACCTACTAGCACTGCATGGGATATATCACACATTTCTGAGAATGAGCAGATGTTATGGGTGTCTCCCATCCAGGCAAGGGACTTTGGGTAATTTACAGGTCTGTCCTTGCAAACTGGCACCCATTTCAGTTTTTTCAAGGAAATCTGAGCTTCTGAAGACTTTACCAGCTTGGTTTGTCTATTCAGTATTTGCAGCAGTGTTTTCGCTTTCTGTATAACTGGTTCCCATTCTGGCTCATTGCCACCCTGTAATTCCTCAATCTTCTGTGCCACCTGGAGTACATCTTTTTCGCTGAGTTGTACTTCGTTTTTCAGTCCAAGTTGTCTCAGTGAATGTAGCATATCAGGAGATGACGTATATGTACTTGTGGGAAACCTATTATTTTCCTCCATGTAGAAAAGATTCTGTAAAATCTCCAGCTCAGGATCAAAAAGGTCTGTAGTTGCAACAGTTTTCCCTGCAGATGTATGAATGAACTTTAGAGCCGAAAGCCATCCAATCACAGCTTTGTTTTCATTCTTAAGGAATGACAGATGCTTAAGGGCCCAGAGCATGATCTTAGTGATATCCTCTTTTGAGTAAAACCCTTTCTCCATGTCTTGAACAACCAACTTCAAGCAGTCAGTGGTTTTCACCTGTTCCACATTCAGAATCTTAATGAGGCGAATGGATGCCTCATCACTGCAGCCCACAACATTGATGGATAGTTTGACGTCTGGTGGATACTTTGCGGTATGGTGTAAAGCCCTGGCTCCTCTCAGTGAGGTATATGTTGCGATGCCTTTCTCTGAACAAGGCCCTACTTTCTCAAATATTGTCAGCTCCAGGAGGATACGCTTCTCTTTCTCTGTGATGTCAGACAGCCCTGCCAGGAAGTCCCTCAGTGCCACTTTCTGTTTGCTAGAGAAGGATGAGACCAGGCTTGCTACTCTCTGGGTTGATGACCTGTCCATGATTTGCAGTAGCATACTGGGAGATGAAGGATGGATGTAGTTCTTCAACAGAGGATGCTGCAAACACAGGTCCAACTTTTTCATCACTACTACCCCAAGTTTTTTCATGATTTCAAGAAGGCTTTCAGAAATTGGGGCCTCTTGCTCATCCACAATGATAATAGGGGATGGGGTTTTGAGACGATGGAGCTCAATTGAGTCCACACTTTCTTCAAGGGGCACATTTGGGATCAATGGCATGTCTTCAAAGGTACTAAGGTCATCAGCAAAGTTAATATATAGATGCTTCCAAACCATCTTAAGCCAAAAGTGTGTAGGATGCTTCTTCTCTGGGTTCCCATGGTCCCACTGGACTGTGAAGTCTCTGGTAGGCCAGACTGTTGAGAGGATCTCCTTTATGAGTCGAGCTGACCGTTCAGGAGTTAGCACTTGTACCTGAGTGCAGGGTCTTCCTGTAGAAGATACAAAAACGCAAGTTAATATAACCTTAATGATGACTTTCTCAATGACAATTTATAGGAACTACATATATAGCCCAACGTTTCATTTGACAATGTTTGTCCTGCAGGTATTATAGGTGATTTATTAGCTTTACTGCACAGCCCCAGGTTCATTCCCATCATCACCACATGTATCAACAAGATATATTTGCATTTTGGACCTGCAATGTAGTGGGGATCAACAGGGCATTAGAAAATCAAGTTGAATCAAATATGATCATTTGCATCAAGACCATATGGGCTCAATTAGGCAAACAACAACCATTTCATTACAAATATTTCTAGTTAATAGAATTTGATTAACTACAACACTCAAAAAATCCAAAGCACAGCAAAACATAACAATTATATTAAGTTACCATGCACAGCATGGCAAGCATAACACACACTTAACAAGCTAATATTTAATAGACTCAATGTCACATCACAAGACTGCCATCAAATTCTACAATGAGTTCTAACTAAATGACTGATACACATAAAGATTATGCAAATTCCTGCAATGAGCAAAGACAAAGTGCGTTCCAGTGACATGTTAGAATTCACACTGCCAGAGAGACACACTTTTCTGGGAACTCACACAGCTAAACAAATACAAAAACATTATGGGCACTATGAAATGTGACGTTTTTCAAATTAGATGGAAGGGAACATAATATTTCAAATGCTCCCACCTCCACAAAGGTTCAGTCTTTATCAATGTTGAGGCAATGTTAGCTACTGTTCACATTAAATGTATGATACAGATTAGAGTTTGTATAGTGCCCATTAAAACAATGTATTGGTTTGGGTTAATGTCAAAAATGATTCCAGGACACAACACCACATGTCAAAGTACCTACCTGAACACCCCCAAAGAAATTGTTGCACTGCAATTACATTTAAATTACATGTTTTAGACATTTAGGTTAGCACATTGATAACTACATCCTCCAATTACCCAAAGTTAAATGATGTCATTATAGTTGTATAAATGTTATTTTAAAATGTAACTGTCATGGATTTTACTTTGATATACTAGTTTGCATTGATAGCAGAGGATACAATCAATCTGCCAAGAGACTGTGAGGACAAGGGGGTGATTCAGAGGATGAGTCCCCAGATCACTCATGGGTGGCTACAGTGGCAGACAGTCAATGCCTCCAACAGCCACTGTAGGGCAGCGATCATATAACACCGCCGAGGTAGGGGAATTCTAGTGTCTCTGGCTGAGGATCATACAGATGTCGTTCTGCATGGCTATGTGTGAAGGGTCTATTGTGTGAGACCACCTTCTAGGTGACCCACTTAATGAAGTGTAATGGGGATAATTAAATCTCTGATGCATGTAGCAGCACCCAAGGCGTTGTCCTAGCTATGAGGTGGCAATGACAGACCAGCAGAGAGCCAGAGAAGTGTAAGGAAAATTACTTAGGCTTTGAGTAAAGTAGAAAGTTGGAATTCTGTCAACTCGTAAAATTAAAACGATAAATATTATTCAGGATTATTTTTCTGAAAGGCAATATTCTAAATGAATCCATATCTATTTACAGAAATATACTGGATACAGTTAGAGCAGCATATTAATCGCCTCACTCCTTCAATCTAGCTACCACTAGCAGTCAGAATGATGGAGTGTACCTCTCTGCCCTGGCTAGACCTTTCTACTGTTTCACAGAGAACTCCTAGCTCAACATGAAGAAGCCTTCAATGCTATATTATGTCCAGATTACACACACTGTGAAAACGATGTTTGATTCTGAATTGATTTGTTATGTGGATGTGGACACGTTGTGTTCTCTGGACCGTGCAGCAAAGGGCTTTAATTGACAAATCTGCATATTCCCCCTGACTGGCTTCAGGCCCTTTTGGCACACTCCTGGTTGGGTATGGGAGCAAGCATGTCCAGGATCTGATAGCAGTGAATGGAATGTGAGTCACCCCCATCTGCCAGCTCACACACGCACTCAGCAGTCATAAATTATCTATCAGCAGTGCACCAGGTTTAATGTCCCCCGGGGGCAGCAGGGGAATGGGGTGACCAGGAGTTATTACTACATGGCTACGAACCTTACACATCCCTCAAAGAACACAGGGTGAACTAGGCAGTGAAGGCAGTGAAGCTACCGTGTAACAATTTTAATCTACTGTATGTTGAACTACAGTTTAGACTGCATGTCTTCTAGATTCATCGATTTTATTTCCTAGAAATAATGTTGGTGTCCAAATCTAATATTAGGATTAAGGTGGCTCCTCCGATGACTGACACACCCCAGACATGTGAGTGGGGGGTTTACCTCTGCTTTTGGCTGCATCCTTCAGGCTGCTCATAACTGATGGTTTAATGCCCTCCAGTATGAATCGTCCCTCCAGTCCAGGGTAAAGAGACCTTAACACAAAACAAAGAGAGAGTACACACTGTTATATATTAGCTCACAGGCTGAAATCTAGCATATCGCTGATAGTCAACAATACTTGCATTCAAATATGTGTTTTTTTGTGGTTTTGCTAAGGCATAGAGAAAGTCTGAGGACTTTAATTCTGTACCTGGGGTATTCTTCCGAAGCAATGTAAACTGCATCCTTATCACTGACAGAGGAGGAGAACGCTGCAAATGTCTCATCTTGCAAAGGCAGCAGCTCTAGTCCAATGAGGTCGCTGTAACCTTTGTCGCTGAGGACAAACTCCAGCAGAAGCAGCTTCTCCTGAGAGGTCCCTTTATGTTTGGCCTTCCTGATCACCTGCCGCACCAGATGAGGGGTCACCTTCTTCACAGAGGCAGGCCCTGTTATGTACGTGTCCAGGACCATGTCTACAGCAGCAGGCACCCTGGCCACCTGCATACCTGAGCTTTGGAGGTAGCTGATCACCGTCTCTGTGATGTCCACGTCCGTGTCCAGCTCTGAAAACACAGCCTCGTCCACCTGGATCCAGCTGTTAGTGAGAGAGTAGACGACCTGCTGCTGTAGCAAGTCATGAAACAGAGGCTCCAGTATGGGCTTCCAGCGAGGCTTGATCCGGTTGAGGTCTGGCCAAGCCCCGTAAGTACCTCTAGGGAAGAGGGGGAAGTCTTGGTCCTTCTTGGTTTGGATCCTCTTGATGGCCTCCATGATGAGTGTGAAGTAGGCCCTGGGGATGATGGTGACGATGAGGAGTTCGTTCCAGAGCGCTGCAGGGTCCCTCCACTGGTCCACCTCCCGCCATTTGATGCTTCTGCGATTGTCTGTGAGGCCAAAGAAGCCACTGACATGGACCGGCAGCCCCGTCAGGCTCTCCTCTCCAGGGGGGAGAGGCAGGAAGCAGAAGGCTCGCCCCGAGAAAGAAGACGTGGCACCCTTGTCCTCGTCGATGCGGGTGAGAGGCAGGGCGATGCCGATGGTGGGGATGAACTTCAGGTCATCTGCCAGGGAGTCCAGGTCACTGCACAAGCCCCGGCCCCCCACTCCATTACACACAAGCCAGGTGGTCCTCTGGATCTCCTTGGCTGTCTCGTCCTGGGTCTCGATGTTGACCTGGTAGGTGGCACACATGACAGTACTGCTGGGCACTCCATTGCTGTAGCTGTCTGTGGCCAGTCCCAGAGTCTTTAGAGAGTTAGGACGCTCTAGCTTGTCTTCTGGGTTCTCTCCTGCTGTCACCTGGAAAAGCATGCGTTCTGTACCGTCTGACTCACGCACATGCAGGGAGACCTTCTGAACGCTCTTGAGGAAGAGAAGCACCGTGTCAGCGTCGGCTTTGAAAGACTCGAAAAGCTCCAGCACCTTCTCTTTGTTGTAGATGTTGGCGCTCAGCTGGGAGGGCTTAATGCGGAGGGGGAAGCGGAACATAGTTCCAGAAAAACTGCCGTCCTCGATGGGTTTACCGGAGTTTCCAAATAAGCCGATGAAGGGCGCAAACTGGTCGGTGAGCTCTGTGATCTCCTTCATATCGGTCTTCAGGTTCCAACACTGCCCAGACTCATGGGCACCAAACAGCGTCTGGTGAGGGTCCAGCATGCCAATCTGTTCCCCACTAAATATACTGGGGACATCTGAAACAAACATTCAAACAAAATTGATTCATTTATTGATTAAAGGTAACTTAAAAAACGTGCACATTGAAGGATATATCAAACATTTTACTGAATAATCACCTTACTCATATGCAGGTAAAATAATATTTCAATAAAAGCCTCACCTGTTATGTGGTACACAGAGTTGAACCCAATACCAAATCTTCCAACTTTCAAAGGATCCTCTCTCTTTCTGCTCCTTGCTATCTCCTGAATTCCATTCCAATCTTCAGTCGTGAACACCGCATCATTGTACACATACAAGGCCGTTCCTAGAACCAAAACAAGAAATAAGATCATCCAAATAAGATCATCTTGGTGACAGTTTTTAGATGTTTGCTGCTGCTATGGAAAAACCAACAACACAATTTCTCACTACTCTGCAACTTTTCTTACTGAAAACAAAAATGTCCCTATATCTGGTCAACTGAATAATCTGTGAGAATTAATAAAAACCTACCTTGATACTGAGCCATGTCATGTGACCAAAGTGACTCCACTCCATACTCTGTCTCATCGTACAAAAACTTAACCTCTGTGGCTCCAGCATCCTCAGCATTCTGTATCAGCTCCTGCAGAGAAAAACATTGAGATCTTTTAAAACAATATAAAGGTTCAGGGCTTTGTTTTGTGACATTAAGATACATACATACTGTACATACATAAATACATACTATACATACTGATATAAAGAAAGATGTTATGTGCATACAGGGTATTGTGCATGTCGATATCAGTGCATTATCACACTATTACATAGTCACAGAGCTTCTGAACCATCATCTTCACAGAAAGGTTCAACCTTTAGGAGCCTTTCATTCCCCCAGAGGTATTGCATCTTCCAGGGCTGTGTGAAATGAGTGGAACGTCGCTAGGTAATGAGCTTCCATTGTCTTAACAATGAGAGTGAGTGTCAGGCCTATTTTCGGAACCAAACCCAATGTGTTTTCCTCTCAAGAGTATAATCACCTTTGCCTGGATGTAATACTATTAGGCATGGTTGTTCAACATCACCATCAATGAGTCCATGTGTTTGGCTACTATGGACTTTTACAGGGTACAGTAAGTTAAAGCCAGACAACATTAATACATTGTACATACTTTCAGAATCTGTCCACCTTCAGGATACCTTCTTAGAATATCTTTCAAAAACTCGACCAATGGTGGTGTCGTCTGTCCAAATCTCCCTGTAAAAATAGCAGTGAAATAGAATGTTATGTGAAACATATACTACCCATGAAGGACTAAACTAAAGGATTATGAACACCTATGTGAAAAGTAACAATGGATTCATCCCAGAACTATTTCCAGTAATCTATTATCTTACCTCCCCCTTTCAGGCCCCTTCCCTCCAGTGTCATGCATACTTCATGGCTTCCCATGGGCACCAGGGTCCCAATCTGTGCTTTATCATCCAGCTGAAGTTAGGGGAGACAGAACACACCATGAGTACTATACAATATGCTTGTCCTTAAGCTTTAGTAACTGCACTGGAACTGTAATTAACATCTTGTATGCAAAACCCTAAATATGAATCCTTCAAACGATTAATAACCTGACAAATATCTTGAATTGCACATCAGATCACATGTATTTATTTATTTATTTGCTGCCATATAGGCAGCCTATGATCATAATGCAAGACCATTAAATTGAACAATCTTCACAGCATAATAAAGTACATTTGACTGTCAACCAGGTAAAATCTTGGGGTAGCGTTATTGCACAGGTGTCAGTGTGATACACAATCCCCCTCTGCACCTAACAGGATCGATACTGAGCAGAGCAGGCTGGACGTGCACCAGCAGCAGGCAGGCAGGCTTATTACACTAAGACCATTATCTCTCACTCTCCAAGGTGAAAACCCTCATCTGCAGCGTCACTTGCTTCGCTCAGCACTTCTGGCACATGAACAAGCAGTCCGGCACGACGAGCCCTGCTCTGCAAACCAAACCTCTCATCACAGAGGCTGTCTGACTACTCACATACTGTAACTGACTGGCTAATACTGATTGTCACTTTTTCATGCTGGCCATGGTTTGTACAATATTGTTACTGATATGTAAACGATTAGTCTAATAGTTGAAATGAATGAGGATGGCGCCAGAGGAAATGGCTGCCGTTTTACAGGCTCCTAAACAATTGTGCTATTTTGTGTGTTTTTTCACGTTGTTGTAACTTATTTTGTACACAATGTTTTTGTCACCATCTTTTATGAACAGCGTTTACTCACCTCAAACAAATATTTTTTCTTTAACGAGACACAGACCGCTACTTACCGGAGGCATCTGTTCAGTCTTGCTGATGCGCGGTCTGTGTCTATTTGTCAATAACAGCTGGTGCGCGAAAAAACTAATATTAAGGAAGTCTCAAGGTTTTGCTCGCCTACATAAGGGACATGAGTGGCATTTCCCGTATGGTTGATGAGGATCTCCATATTGCAAATGTACGGTCCCTTACGCAGGTGTTATTAAAATAGGCTGATTCCACCAGATGGTGACTGGCTGCTTATTGCAAATTGACAAAACATCAAACGGACACGGCCGTTTCTTGTAAATGGAAAAGACTTCGAAGATGAAACTCGGTGAGCACAGGTTTGGCCAAATGTACTTTTAGCCCAGAAACAAGATGGTGTCGAAGCCTCAACGCTCTTTGAGTTAATGCCCATTTTCTAGGATTAAAGGTGAAAAACGGTAATACAGCACCAATTTGACCGCTTCACATCAAAGTACATAAACCTACGGTGTAAGGAAAAAAGAACCAGCCATTTATCTATCGTAATTTACGAGAAATCATACAACGTCCGTTTGGTGATGGCTAAACAAATGTGTTTTTTCCCCAAAAAGTTACAGATCCAGTGTTAAGGCGAATTTCTTTAAGACGGGTTTCGGGTGCTCTACGTGATTTCTGTGATTTTCTGTACTCACCCACCCACACAGTCAATGTGGAGTGACAGTGTGGGGCTTACAGACACAGCCTGCAGCCTGCAATAGTTACCTGCGTTCGAACCATCAAAGAACCGTCAGACTTAGAGCTCTGAAACTGTATAAACCTGTTCTAGGGCTTCAGTTGACAGTGCACGGTAAGTTATGTGACTCTAAAAAGGTTCTCATGCCGAGAAACAGCTTCGTCCATTTGCACTAACTTCAATTCATTTTTAAAGTCGCAAAATTGACGTCACTTAAAAAAGTCCCAGAATCACAAGACAGCCTTGGACCCTAAAGTTTCTGTCCGATAGCTCCTTCAGGGACCCTGTAGCAATGCCCGGACAAAGTTAATTTTCAGCACTAATTAAGGTCGCTGCTTGGGCTCTGAATGATCTATCGACATAAAACTCGAGATCCGGGGTCGCCTCAGCTAGGTCTACACATAATGTCAGAACTGGACCCGCAGCTCGAATGTAACTATGTTTTTTAAAATGTTTTTTTATTTTATTTATTTATTTATACATTTTATCCCCTTTTCTCCCCAATTTCCGTGGTATCCAATCGCTAGTAATTACAATCTTGTCTCATCGCTACAACTCCCGTACGGGCTCGGGAGAGACGAAGGTCGAAAAAAGGGGGTGCCCCTGGTCATTGTGGATGTTTTTCAAAAAACATTTTAAAAAACGACAGTCCCACTTCTCTCTCATTGCACCAACGAGCGATGGAAAGGAACCACTATCACTGCTCGTCCATCCCGAGTTCAACGAGCCAGTCAATTAGGCATTTCTGCAGTATATTAGACCATGTCCAATTCGTGATGGTAAATGCCCATTGTAAGACATAGCAAATGGACAATTAACATTTGTCCATTTCCAATCTATTTAAACCGGGATTTTCCATCACCAAATGGACAGGCTGAAATCAACATCAATGAGCGATTGGACAGTGTCCATCACACATATGCTATACTGTCAGTATGAACATGCCCTTCTGCAAGTTGACAGTGTCCATTGCCAATGTATATCCACATGGACTTCCATTATGAAATGGACATGCTGAATCAACATTCATGAGAAATTCTTACTTCCTATGATCAAACATGACAAATAGACCGTCTAGGTTGATTCAGGGCTTAACATAGTGATATATATCATTTGGTCAGTATATACGACATTTGGACATTTGTTATGCCATTTGGACATGGTTCACTGACTTTTGGGTTTGGAAGCCGATTTCCTATGATCATATATGGCAAATGGATGTAACATCCTGATTTGGTACTTTCAATACTTATATATGCCATTTGGACATTTTTATGCCATTTGGTCATGGTTCACAGATTTTTTGTGTTCGGAAGCCGAACACAAATATATGATCGTATATTGCAAATGGACAAAACATAGGCCTTATGGACAAACTCAATAAAATAAGAATAGTATGTCCATACGGTTATTACATATGTATAATTGACAACAAAAAAAAAGGTTTAAATATATATATTTTTGGATTTTCAAAATTTCCCTTTTTGTGACTACTTTTTTGTGACTATTTGCCATATGAAAATCTACGGTGGAGCGCACTCGCCATCTTTGTGATTTTTGGAGTATGACAGAGTATGACAGAGTTTGCCATGTTCCGCTTGCAACATGGTTTTCATGAACTGCCGTCCATTTGAGCGGTATTTGCGATTGTGTAAATGGTTCACCCAATGCCAATAAGTTGCCATTCATTTTTGTCCATTTCATGGGGGTCTTCCCTTACCTGAGGTAGAGTATCTCATGATAAGCTGTAGACCACACTATTTACCAAGAGAGTTTTCATCTATATTTTTTCGTAGCTGTCTATTTACCACCACAAACCGATGCTGGCACTAAGACCGCACACAATGAGCTGTATAAAGCCATAAGCAAACAAGAAAATCCTCATCCAGCGGGGGCGCTCCTAGTGGCCGGGGACTTTAATTCAGGGAAACTTACATCCCTTTTACCTCATTTCTACCAGCATGTTACATGTGCAACCAGAGGGGGAAAAAACTCTAGATCACCATTACTACATACACAGAGACGCATACAAAGCTCTCTCTCTCCCTCCATTTGGCAAATCTGACCATAATTCTATCCTCCTGATTCTTGTTTACAAACAAAAACTAAAGCAGGAAGTACCAGTGACTCGCTCAATACGGAAGTGGTCAGATGAAGCAGATGCTAAGCTACAGGATTGTTTTGCTAGCACAGACTGGAATATGTTCCGGGACTCATCCGATGGCATTGAGGAATACTCTATACCACATCAGTCACCGGCTTCATCAATAAGTGCATCGATGACGTTGTACCCACAGTGACCGTACCCCAACCAGAAGCCATGGATTGCAGGCAACATCCGCACTGAGCTAAAGGATAGAGCTACCGCTTTCAAGGAGCGGGACTCTAATCCGGACACTTATAAGAAATCCCGCTATGCCCTCAGATGAACCAACCAAACAGGCAAAGCGTAAATACAGGACTGAGATTGAATTCTACTACACCGGCTCCAAAACTCGTCGGATGTGGCAGGGCTTGTAAACTATTACGAACTACAAAGCCAAGCCAAGCCACGGGCTGCCCAGTGACAAATGCCTACCAGACGAGCTAAAAGACTTCTATGCGCGCTTCGAGGCAAGCAACACTGAAGCATGCATGAGAGCACCAGCTGTTCCTGACGACTGTGTGATCACGCTCGCCGTAGCCATTGTGAGTAAGACCTTTAAATAGGTCAACATTCACAAGGCCTCAGGGCCAGACGGATTATCCGGACATGTGCTCGGAGCATGCGCTGACCAACTGGCAAGTGTCTTCACCGACATTTTCAACCTGTTCCTGGCCGAGTCTGTAATACCTACATGTTTCAAGCAGACCACCATAGTCCCTGTGCCCAAGAACACCAAGGTAATCTGCCGAAATGACTACTGACCCATAGCACTCACGTCTGTAACCATGAAGTGCTTTGAAAGGCTGGTCATGGCTCACATCAACACCATCATCCCAGAAACCCTAGACCCACTCCAATTTGCATACCACCCCAACAGATCCACAGATGACGCAATCTCCATTGCACTCAACACTGCCCTTGCCCACCTGGACAAAAGGAACACCTATGTGAGAATGCTGTTCATTGACTACAGCTCAGCATTCAACACCATAGTGCCCACAAAGCTTTCTTTTAACGCTGCTGCTACTCGCTGTTTATTATCTATGCATAGTCACTTTACCCTACCTACATGTACATATTACCTCAACTAACCTGTACCCCGGCACATTGACTCTGTACCGGTACCCCCTATATATAGCCTTGTTATTGCTATTTTATTGTTGCTCTTTTATATTTTTCTTAACTCTTATTTTTCTTAAAACTGCATTGTTGGTTAAGGCTTTAAGGGCTTGTAAGTAAGCATTTCACGGTAAGGTCTGTTGTATTTGGCTCATGTGACAAATAAAATTTGATTTGATCATGTGCAATCACAAGAACTCATCGACTAAATTCAACACAGGTCAGGTACTAGGCCAGGCCTAAATTAACTTTCCATGTAACTTGTGAGTGAGAGTTCATTAAGGTTGTTGGTCTTAACCTGCCAATGAATGGCCCCGTTGTTGAGCCAATGAGATGTGTATAATAATAGCACAAAATGGTGTAAAAGGTTGAAAGAGAAGGCAGGGCTTTCAATCTGATTGAAGCAGGCATGAATCGTAGTATATTCTGACTGACCATAATAGGCCTACTAATACGATACTGGTAGTGGTGCAATGTCCTACTTCTGAGCTTGAAAAGCGTCAAAGCCCATAATTCTCCAAAGAACTGGAATGTTTTCAGTTTACAGTTGACATTCAGTGTTTTTTTCCCTTCAGATGGTTACTTAACCATCTTAGTTAATGATTTTTTCAGAATCAGCTGACTCTCAGAGGCACACTGAAGAATATGGAGACTAAGTCTAAACGTGTTACACCCTTAAGTAAGACACTCCCAAGCTAAGTATGGACGCTGGGACAGAGCCAACTCTTCAGATAGATAGCTGTGTTCATAATCAAATCAAATAAATTAGATCTCAACTTGCATAAAAGTCAGTCAGATACCCTTCTCAACTCTGTTAGACTGGGCAGAGAGAGGGCTCCTTGTGGGTATTGCGGCTGATCTAGGATAGTTTGTGGGTGTGGACTGTGGCTAATTTCTGAGGGTGACATCAGAGGGGCTGACGGCAGGGATCCACCTGCTCCTTTCCCTCAGTCAGTAAAGGCTCAGCTAAACAGTGGGTTCTGCAATCATGTTAATCATGGCATACATAACAACCCACATTTTGCAACACAACATAGAATACAATGCTGCTAAACATGTACCTACTACAGATCATGTAAACGTTGCTCAAAGTTATGATTAGCTACAAAATGTCATGTGTAACATGATAAGAGCATAAGTGACAAAGAAAGTTGTCTGCGCAGTCATGCTTCCTATTAATATGAGCCAGGCACACAGGAGGGCTTTCCATGAAAGAACGGGAGATAAAACTCTATCCCATACTGCACATAGCCACCAAGACCTGCGCATGGTGAACAATCTGTAGCAGCAAACACTCAGTTGTCTAATCCCAAACCTTAATCCTGAGCTGTGGTGGTCTCATGGAGTGTGAATACCTGAAATGATTCCTGACACCTGCTCTTAGCAGTAGGCCTACCAGTAGGCCTAGGACTTACTGAACATAAACATAAACGCAACATGCAACAATTTCAAAGATTTTACTGAGTTGCAGTTCATATAAGGAAATTAGTCAGTTGAAATAACTTAATTAGGCCCTAATCTATGGATTTCACATGACTGGGCAAGGGCGCAGTCATGGGTGGGTCTGGGAGGGCATAAGCCCACCATCTGGGGAGCCAGGCCCAGCCAATCAGAATTAGTTTTTCCCCACAAAAGGACTTCATAAACAGACAGAAATACTCCTCAGAAACCCGTCCCCAGACCAGAGTATGTGAGCGGAGTGGAGTGGAGCTGGAGCGGAGTGTGCCCAATTTGACTGGAGTGCGGAGCAAGATTCCCAAAGACTGGAGCATAGGCCTTCTCGCCTACGCTCCAATTTCGCTCCAGTAGCGCTCACTTCACCAGCTCAGGGCATGCCCGGCCCGGCACGCATTTGTAGTCTACTTGTGTGCTGCTATAGCCCCCTGCTTTAGCTACTGTCATGGAGTTTGCTAAATATTTTCAGAAAGAAACTGATGAAACTCACAGGTGCAAAATCAAAGTGACTTACAAAGATGAGGACCAAGCGCATGAGAGGTAGTGCAGTTATGTAGTGTCCACAACTAAAGAATCATTGTGGAATCTGAAAAGACACGTATCCCGAAAGCATGATGGTGTACTTACTATGTGCACATGCTAAAAGAAAGGAATGAGGTGGGTAGATAACTGTAGTATTTGTATTTATAAACAAATAATCTGATCTCTTAAATGTTTGTTCTATAGGCCATAAACAATAGGCCATAATTGATTTTGGCCCAATAGGCCTGGCATATTCCCCCTTTCCAGGAGCTTTTAGTTTTGATTGGGTTATTCTGCCTAAAAACCTTTAGGCCTACTTATGGAAAAATGGAAAAACAACAGCTCTGCATCTCTGCCCAGCCTGGCAAGAGTGGCCAAAAGGGTGTTTAGCATCCCCAGTGGCTCTGCAAGCACGGAGAGGATATTCTCCACTGCCGGTCTGCTCTCCAGAAACCACTGCATGAGCCTGAAGCCACAGACTGGCCAAACTCGTGTTTCTAAAAATGTATTCAAATGCACTGTAGACTGAGCCTAATATGACATTTTTGTATTTAATTCTAAGTCATAGCCTATATGCACAACTGATAGACTATATATAGCCTAATAATTTAATACGAAATGTTGTTTAAATGCTTAGCGATTTATGACTCTACTAGCTTTTGTGTCGCAATCGCAAATGCTTCACAATGTATTTCTTTGTAGGCTATAGCCGTGAAATAATTGAAAAAAATACAGCCTAAATAATACATGTTTGTTCCTTCTTCGACTCCCTGTCTCGTTCCTGAACTATTTAAAGTGTTTATATGCTGTTTAATATGACATGTACCTTATTTGAAGTGATGAGTGCTTCTTACATTCACCTTTTAATGTTAATTATAATACTTTTCATTCAAATCATATGGTTTGATTTCAACAGGCTACTTCAAAGCTAAATGGTATGTTCAGATAGTCACAAAAAAAGATGGGTGCTGGTTAAATTCAGATTTTAATGAATGGATGCGAATTTGAAGCAGCAGTTTATGTGACTACCTGAACATACCATTTGCACAGAGCACAGACTGGTTTTTAGCAGAGCGGTTGAAAAGGTCGTGGTTCCGACCGTTCAACTCTGCTAACATACTCTGCCCCAGACGATCCCACAGCTGAAGAAGCCGGATGTGTAGGTCCTGGGCTGGCGTGGTTACACGTGGTCTGCGGTTGTGAGGCCGATTGAACGTACTGCCAAATTCTCTAAAATGATGATGCTTATGGTAGAGAAACAGCTCTGGTGGACATTCCTGCAGTCAGCCTGCCAATTGCACTCTCCCTCAAAACTTGAGACATCTATGGTATTGTGTTGTGTGACAAAACTGCACATTTTAGAGTGGCCTTGTCCCCAGCACAAGGTACACCTGTGTAATGATCATGCTGTTTAATTTGCTTATTGATATGCCACACCTGGCAAAGGAGAAATGCTCTCTAACAGGGATGTAAACTAATTTGTGCATAACATTTTAGACAAATAAGCTTTTTGTGCGTATGGAACATTTATGGGATATTTTATTTCAGCTCATGAAACATGGGACCAACACTTTACATGTTACGTTAAAATTCTTGTTCAGTATAGTTGCCTAGTTTAGCAATAGGTGAGACCTGTCATCAAGCATCACTGATCATATATGTGAATGTACATACCTGAATAAATTAGTTAGCCTTAATCTCATTTTAGAGAATACATCACAGGCTACATCACATAGAGCCTACTTTTGCAATACATGAAAAATAACTGTGTCTGTAATCAAAGGCACTCTTGATCACAATGACTGGAATTCTATCAAGAGATAAAAACCAAAGGGCCTTGAAACTATTGAATCAATACACTGTCCTATCAGACTGGTGATAAACCAATAAAACGTAGTCCTCTCAATGATGAAATTGTTAATGGTGAAGATTACGTCATTGTAATGTTGTTGTCGCAATGGAGAGCCATTAAATACTTCGGAAATGTATCTGTTGGGGAAAATATTAATCAAGGAAATACATCATGTTATTCCCTCAGCCACTATAGTAAGGAGAAATTTGACCAGGTCAATGCACAGAATGTGATATAATGAAGATGGTTTTAACATGTTCCAATATTGAATAAGGACGTGTTGGAAAGAGACAGGCTTGACTGCACAAAGATATCGACACTAAAAACAAAACATGGAATGTCATGAGTTCTAATCCTGCCCTGGAAACACAATGGATATTTAATCAGCAGCACTGGCTGTGATACAATCCCTAAATCCCTACATTTCTGGATGTTTTTGTTGTTATGTAGTCAAACAAAGTGGCCAATGTTGCTTACTAGTAGAACACATATTTTCTGACAACATAACCAGCACTGATGTAGCCTACATTGACGTTGGGTGTGTTCGGGAATTCACTATGGAGTGCAGGAGTGTGCTTTGGGCTTTCATAATTTCAGAGCGTTGTCAGATTGTCCATTCGTAAGCGTTTCACTCTCCAAGCATTCAGACCGCACACTGGATGCTCTGTCCAAGGAGTAGGGTTGATCCGAGCGTTCTGACCTCACACTCACAACGGCAGTCAAGCACCCAAGCTAACTGGCTAAAGTTAGCTAGCTTGCTAGCTCATTCCAGACATAAATGAGAGAACACCTCCCTCTGACCATTTTACTTGCACTAGCAGAGCTGGTTAGACTATTTTCATGTTATCTAGAACGTTGGTGATTGTAACATGCTGACCACACCGCTCGCATCGAGTGTGTGAGCGTTGCAAAATAATTGACACATACATGTTATTTAATCATTGCACTCACACTGTTCGCGAGCGTCTGCATAGCCAGGCGCTAAAATAGAACTTGGTTATATTTGTGACGCTTGTCGCACTGCAAGTCCCTCTTCTCCCATCTCCTCATTGGTTTTTAGGAGCATATACCCACACTGGGTGATTGAAAGATGAACTGAGGTCCACACTCCAGAGCAGTTGGTGGTGGTAATGCACCTCAAAGTTGGTTGTCAATCGCCATATAATGTCTAAAGAAGAAGAAGCCTGAAGGAGAGATTACTAGAAACGAACACGGTTTATCCTAATATCTATGGATTAATTGTCGGAGTAGAGGACCTTGTGCATTTCAGGTAAAATAACAACCCAATGTTTATATCCCAGGACAAATTATCTAGCAACAGCAAGCTAGCTAGCTAAATTGCCATAAATGTTTAATGCTTTTCGACCTGTCCTCAAATTAATATAGTTGGTTCAGAGTTTGTTTTGATATTTATACTTGCATGTCCTGACCGCGTCTGGTGTGGGTGGGCAAAATCAACATGCGCGCGATGGCGCACGTGGATGCATGCGCGTGAGCGGTCTGGTTAGCATGTAACTATGCTGCTGGCAACAATTTAATTACGTTTTGTTGCCGACGTTTACTGACACCAGTCATATTCAACGGGTGTTGAGCGTTCGTAAATGAATAAATGATTCTGCATTCTGGTACACCCAGACGAGAATGCTCTGAAATCGGAGTAGATAGCCAGAGTGAATTTACAAACGCACCCTCAGGATGGAACACTTTAACTTACTCTATTAAAGACCTTTTTAATACATCACAAAACAATAAACAATGGAGGAGTATGAGAAGCAGACAAGATTAAACAATAGTGTCTCACACAGGATGTATGCACAGACAAGGGATTGTCTCTTGTCAATGAATTTTACCATTGTGCTCTCATGTCAAGCATTTAATCTACTATAGTCAAATATGCCAAACTTCATTTGTACATTTTCTGTCATTTCAGCAATGAAAATAGCTACAATTTGTAAAATTTCTTTTTGACCTACCACTTTCCCATTGTGAACCAGCTGCTGCTCGATGACAGGCAGGTCGGTTTCTTCATAGATGAGTTGCTTGATGTCCCTAACAGCTGCAGAATGAGGGACCTGGTAGGCCCTCTGGCCAATATACTCATGACGGACTGTCACCCAAGGCAACCTAGAAAATACACCAAAAAAACCATGTATTAGTTATTTCTTTGTCCTGGAAAGAATGGCACAGTGAATCATAGACGGCATTCTTCATTTGGTAGGTCACAGGCATAGAGCAACGTCAAGCTTACATGGTGATGTTCAGGGAAGATTTTATTCTGGCAGTACACTGATTCCATCACAAATTTAAATTTGTGTATAATTGTAATGTACATGTTTCCTTGGTCATCCTGAGTTCACAAGACCAGATGGCTCTTCTAATGAAATGTAAAGAGCACAGAATACTGGTAGCACTTAAACATAGGGAACAATGGGGTCAGCAATGCTTGCTTGCAGTTTGTATTGATTAAAGAGAAACCTGAGTATATAACCTAAGTCACATCCATTTGTTATCTAACGTTTCAATATTGCTTGTGTTTCTTGTGTTTTCTCCTCTGCATCTGAGAAATACTGTCAGAAAAATTACCACCAATCCCAAAAGGTTCAAGATGGTGATAGGCCATATGGGCATAGGCCACGTGCACTCAAGTACAAATATCATCACTTTCCCGAAAGAGAATAGCTAGATCCTGACAGTAACATCTTCTAGTGTAGCCATAACACTGTTTATAACTCTATTTAGGCTCTGTCTGAATCACTAAATACAGAGATCTGTATGCATATATTTACTTATGCAACAGATATTGATTGTGCAGGCAGCAATAAAGGGTAATAGCTTTGCCTATTCTGCAAACCACTTGACTCAAGCTGCCATCTCTGCGATGTCCATAGTTCTACAAAAAATGGGTGGGGCATTCAACAGGGGATGGATGGAACACAACATGTTCTAGACAAAGGTTCACTATAATGGCAATGCGTTTTCTATGGACACTTCAGAAATTACATTAGGCCTTTATTTTACAGGTGATTGTGACATTGATTCCAGGGTGTCAAGACAGGTGCTGAATACTACAATGTATAACTAACTGGTGATAGAGAGAATAATGGTGAGTTAACACCTCAACATAGTTTAACAGCAGTTGACATAACGTTTGATTGGGCATGTTGATGAATAGGCCTACTTCAGCCCCCATGTTTAATTCGTGTAAACATCGAACTTACCATGGGTATCGACAGTTTGCCATCACTTCTAAGCCTTTTTCGTGCTATGTCCCCGCGTACACATTCATTGGACTTCTTTCTATCTTCTGCACTGAGCGTTGGGAAACTCCACCCGGGAAAAGACTGTCATACAAACAAACAGGACCGTTATTTTCTCACAATACACCTCGCAACGTTTTCACTCGAGCCACTTATCTACTGTAGATGTATTGTTATTCGTTTACATTCCATAGGTTACGTACAGTTAGCCAATGTTGCGGTTCTAAGAAGCTTCATTTAGCCATTCCCCCTCAATGGGTCCCCCGCTAAGGCTACAATGTATCACTGCGGTGCTCAGTTATCAGCTATTCAGTAAAACCGACACTCACTTGTATCCCGCCAAGACATTCGTTTCATGATCTTGTAGTCCAGCTGTATCTTTTCAATAGAATCTGTGTTTCTGAAAATTATAGATATAGAAGTCGTAAGCGAGCAAAATTGTGAGGATACTTCCTACATGGTAATTCCTCCAAAGGCGCTGTTTCTAATAATGTATTATCAGTGCATGTGATAACTGCGTCGGTTGCGGGTTGGCTGGACTGCTGGTGGGAAGCTAATGAACTCTGGTAGTTGTAGTCACGACAGTAACAATATTAGAAACACATTGCAGTCCCTCTCGAATTGCGTCCATCTAGCTACTTTCTCATATAAACCCATATTATTATGGGTTGCAAAATAAGCTATGGTTATAATATTAATATTTTGCAGGTGATGCATTAGGTTATATGTTACACTTTCTATGTCTGTAGTAAATCAATTGTACAGTTTCTTATCTATGTTATAGTCTTTAGAATGAAGTAGCTGTATAATTCAATATAAAGTAATCATCTCTGAAAATGTTTCGATAATATTTATGATTTTGGTGCAGTGCAATTGGCATCAGTATCCAATGCAACGTAGAAAAATGACATCATCCAACCTTAATCAAGGACTTTCAGCACATTAAACGATCCATCTCCACGCGTTGACATTATTTTATGCTTAGCATGTCAACAAACCTTTTCGCAAAATATGATCTATGAAAGACTGACACTGTTGTGTGCAACAAACAAAGGGCACATTGTTAGGCCTATTTGGCTACCCTACTCGTAAACAAACAATAACATATGCATGATACGGGGAAAGAACAGCATCACCCAGTTTGCAATTTTCAGAATACGTTTGATGCCGCAGTAGCCTATACGAACAGGGATACTTACATCGGAGCAAGATTCCACCAGAATCATCAGACTCACGCATTGTGCGGCATCTTCCCTGTCCTCTCCACCCTCTCACACCCCTGTAGTGCGCAAGTCGCTGCTTGACTGTCTCTAAAAAGGGAGATCTGTACTGGGGTGATCAGATGAATGTATAGGACTATCCAGTATCCACTTTCCAACAGAAATATTCCGAGAAACTGTACATGCGATACATAATCCTATATCGAATGGTCTCGTCCAAACATCTCTGAACAAGTCCAATACTGCAGAACTCGTGCATGCATTTCTTAAAGCTACAGTATGAATGGGTGACCGACCCGACTGCACACCAAATCAAAATAAAATCGAATTGTATTTGTCTCATGCTTCGTAAATAACAGGTGTAGACTAACAGTGAAATGCTTACTTATGAGTCTTTTTCCAAGATTGCAGAGTTAAATATATATACATATATAGTACCAGTCAAAACGTTGGACACCTACTCATTCAAGGGTATTTCCTTATTTTTTACTAGTTTCTAGATTGTAGAATAATCAAAACTATGAAATAACACACATGGAATCATGTAGTAACCAAAAAAGTGTTAAACAAATCAAAATATATTTAATGTTTGAGATTCTTTAAAGTGGCGACATTTTGCCTTGGTGACAGCTTTGCACACTCTTGGCATTTTTCATTTTTTATACATTTTTAACCAGTTTTCGCTTTGACATCATCCAGGGGTAAAGTGACTAGGCAACAGGATAGATAATAGACGCACACATATGTATGTGTGCATTGGGGTGTCAGTGTAAGTATGTGTGCATGTGTGGGTAGAGTCTAGTGTGTGTATGCATAGAGTCAGTGCAAGAGAGTTAGTGCAAAAAAGGGTCAATGCATTTGATTAGCTATTTAGCAGTCTTGTTAAGCAGTCTTATGTCCTGGGTGTAGAATCTGTTCAGGGCCCTGTTGGATCCAGACTAGGTACACTGGTACTGCTTGCATTGCAGTAGCAGTGACAAGAGACTATGGCTTGGGTCGCTGGAGTCTTTGACCATTTTTTGGGCCTTCCTCTCATACCGCCTTGTATAGAAGACCTGGATGGCAGGGAGCTCGGCCCCAGTGATGTACTGGGCTGTACTCATCACCCTCTGTAGCGCCTTGCGTTAGGGTGCCTTGCAGTTGCTCTAGCAAGCTCTGATGCAGCCAGTCAAGATGCTCTCAATGGCCTCCCGAGTAGTGCAGCGGTCTAAGGCACCACTACAGCTTCGGGTTAGATACCAGCTGGCCGTGACCGGGAGCCCCATGGGACGGCGCACAATTGACGCAACATCGTCCGGGTTAGGGGAGGATCTGGCCGGGGGATTTCCTTGCCTCATCGTGCTCTAGTGACTCCTTGTGGCGGGCTGGGCGCCTGCAAGCTGACTTCGGTTGTCAGTTGGACGGTGTTTCCACCGACAGTGTGTCAAGAAGCAGAGCGGCTAGGCAGGTCATGTTTTTGAGGACACATGGCTCTCGACCGTTGCCTCTCCCGAGTCCGTTGGGGAGTTGCAGCGATGAGACAAGATCGTAACTACCAATTGAATATCACGGAATTGGGGAGAAAAAGCGGGTAAAATAAATATACACTGCTCAAAAAAATAAAGGGAACACTTAAACAACACAATGTAACTCCAAGTCAATCACACTTCTGTGAAATCAAACTGTCCACTTAGGAAGCAACACTGATTGACAATAAATTTCACATGCTGTTGTGCAAATGGAATAGACAACAGGTGGAAATTATAGGCAATTAGCAAGACACCCCCAATAAAGGAGTGGTTCTGCAGGTGGTGATCACAGACCACTTCTCAGTTCCTATGCTTCCTGGCTGATGTTTTGGTCACTTTTGAATGCTGGCGGTGCTTTCACTCTAGTGGTAGCATGAGACGGAGTCTACAACCCACACAAGTGGCTCAGGTAGTGCAGCTCATCCAGGATGGCACATCAATGCGAGCTGTGGCAAGAAGGTTTGCTGTGTCTGTCAGCGTAGTGTCCAGAGCATGGAGGCGCTACCAGGAGACAGGCCAGTACATCAGGAGACGTGGAGGAGGCCGTAGGAGGGCAACAACCCAGCAGCAGGACCGCTACCTCCGCCTTTGTGCAGGGAGGATCAGGAGGAGCACTGCCAGAGCCCTGCAAAATGACCTCCAGCAGGCCACAAATGTGCATGTGTCTGCTCAAACGGTCAGAAACAGACTCCATGAGGGTGGTATGAGGGCCCGACATCCACAGGTGGGGGTTGTGCTTACAGCCCAACACCGTGCAGGACGTTTGGCATTTGCCAGAGAACACCAAGATGGGCAAATTCGCCACTGGCGCCCTGTGCTCTTCACAGGTTCACACTGAGCACGTGACAGACGTGACAGAGTCTGGAGACGCCGTGGAGAACGTTCTGCTGCCTGCAACATCCTCCAGCATGACCGGTTTGGCGGTGGGTCAGTCATGGTGGGGGGTGGCATTTCTTTGGGGGGCCGCACAGCCCTCCATGTGCTCGCCAGAGGTAGCCTGACTGCCATTAGGTACCGAGATGAGATCCTCAGACCCCTTGTGAGACCATATGCTGGTGCGGTTGGCCCTGGGTTCCTCCTAATGCAAGACAATGCTAGACCTCATGTGGCTGGAGTGTGTCAGCAGTTCCTGCAAGAGGAAGGCATTGATGCTATGGACTGGCCCGCCCGTTCCCCAGACCTGAATCCAATTGAGCACATCTGGGACATCATGTCTCGCTCCATCCACCAAAGCCACGTTGCACCACAGACTGTCCAAGAGTTGGCGGATGCTTTAGTCCAGGTCTGGGAGGAGATCCCTCAGGAGACCATCCGCCACCTCATCAGGAGCATGCCCAGGCGTTGTAGGGAGGTCATACAGGCACGTGGAGGCCACACACACTACTGAGCCTCATTTTGACTTGTTTTAAGGACATTACATCAAAGTTGGATCAGCCTGTAGTGTGGTTTTTCACTTTAATTTTGAGTGTGACTCCAAATCCAGACCTCCATGGGTTGATACATTTGATTTCCATTGATAATTTTTGTGTGATTTTGTTGTCAGCACATTCAACTATGTAAAGAAAAAAGTATTTAATAAGAATATTTCATTCATTCAGATCTAGGATGTGTTATTTTAGTGTTCCCTTTATTTTTTTGAGCAGTGTATATGTATTTTTTAAATGCTCTCAATGGCACAGCTGTATAACTGTTTGAGGGCTCATGACAAATCTTTTCAGTCTCTTTAGGGGCAAGAGGCTGTGTGGGTTTGTGGGGACCATGTTAATTCCTTAGTGATGTGGACACCGATGAACTTGATGCTCTCGACCCACTCCACTACAGCCCCATCTATGTGGATGAGGGCGTGCTCACTCGTCCGTTTCCTGTATCCCACAATCAGCTCCTTTGTCTTGCTGACGTTGAAGAGAAGTTGTTGTCCTGGCACCACACGGCCAGGTCTCTGACCTCCTCCCTATAGGCTGCTTCATTGTCATCGGGAATCAGTCCTACCACCATCTTGTCATCAGCAAACTTGATGATGGTATTGGAGTCATTTGCAGCCACGCAGTTGTGGGTGAACAGGGGTACTGGTGGGGACCAAGCACACACCCCTGAGGGGCCCCCGTGTTGATGGTCAGAGTGGGGGATGTGTTGCTGCCTACCCTCACCGCCTGGGGGCGGTACGTCAGGAAGTCCAGGGTCCAGTTGTAGAGGGAGGTGTTCAGTCGCATGGTCCTGAGCTTGGTGATGAGCTTGGAGGAGACTATAGTGTTGTAATCAATGAACAGCATTCTTACATATGTATTCCTTTTGTCCAGGTGGGTGAGGGCAGTGTGGAGTGCAATAGAGATTGTGTCATCTGTGGATCTGTTGGAGCAGTATGTGAGTTGGAGTGGGTCCAGTGTGTCTGGGATGAAGGTGTTGATGTGAGCCATGACCAGCCTTTCAAAGCATTTCATAGCTATAGATGGGAGTGCTACAGGGCGATAGTCATTTAGGCAGGTTACCTTGGCGTCTTTGGGCACGGGGACTATGGTAGTCTTCTTGAAACAACTTGGTATTACAGACCGGGTCAGGGATAGGTTTAAAAAGTCTGTGTCAGCTGGTCAGGGCATGCTCTGAGTATGCTGGTCTGAGGTCGTACAGCGAGAAGCATCCGGATTAGTGTCCCGCTCCTTGAAAGTGGCAGCTCTTGCCTTTAGCTCAGTGCGGCTGTTGCCTATGGTACTGTATTCATTCTATAGCTAGAGGACTCCTGCTATCTCCAGGAGTGATAAGCATAATTTTTTTGTCTTTATCTGTTGTGGTCTAGTACTGTCTTTTTGCTAGCTAGGACCATCTCCTTTAAGTGCTGTCTGTCTTCCCAGTGGCCTACTCGGTGTGTGAACTGCTGACTGCTCATAATTTGCAGATTGTTGTTGGCACATCAACCAGGATCAATGGGCAGGGCAATTTGTGACTTGTTTTGGTAATCAGTTACTGTATTAAGGGGAAGTGGTTTCATCTCTTTTCTGAGCTTCTCAGGCTCCATCTCAGTGTGCTTCATTCTATAGTTAGAGGACTCCTGATATCTCCAGGAGTGATAAGTATATATTTTTTTGTATTTATCTGTTGTGGTCTAGTACTGTCTTTTTGCTAGCTAGGGCCATCTCCTTTAAGTGCTGCCTGTTTTCTCAGTGGCCTACTTGGTGTGTGAACTGCTGAAGCCACTTGCTTCTGCCTCTAACCCTAGGAAACTCTTTTCCACATTCTCCTCCCTCCTTAATCCTCCACCCTCTGTCCCTCCCTCTCCGCAGATGACTTTGTCAACCACTTTGAAAATAATATTGACGACATCCGCTACTCATTCACTCAGCCTATTGAGTCCACATGTCTCACTCACACAGAACTACCCTACGCCTTGACCTCTTTCTCCCCTCTCTCTCCAGATGACATCCTGCGACTAGTGAGGTCTGCAACAGCTAATGGGGATCCTAAGAAAATACTCCCCCGCCAAAATACTCTCATGTCACCCCGATCCTCTGCACACTCCACTGGCTTCCAGTTGAAGCTTGCATCCACTACAAGACCATGGTGCTTACCTATGGAACAGCACAAGGAACTTCCCCTCCCTACCTTCAGGCTATGCTATAAACCCTACACCCCAACCCGAGCACTCCGTTCTGCCACCTCGGGTCTCTTGGCCTTCCCACCCCTATAGGAGGGTAGCTCCCGCTCAGCCCAGTCCAAGCTCTTCTCTGTCCTGGCACCCCAATGGTGGAACCAGCTTCCCCCTGAGGACAGCAGAGCCCTGCCCATCTTCCGAAAACATCTCAAACCTCACCTCTTCAAACAGTATCTTAAATAATCCCCCTCCTCACCCAAACATTTAACCAGCACTTGCAGTTGACACCCCCGCCCCACCCCACTCCCCCTTCTAGCTCTGACTACTGACAGCTACGTTATTGAGGAAAAATGTACTTTCTATGCCTGTGATATGTGGTTGTCCCACCTAGCTATGTTAAGATGAATGGATAACTGTAAGTGGCTCTGGATAAGAGTGTCTGCTAAATGACAAAAATGTTTGTTTTTTTTAAGAAAAAAAAGAAAAGGCAAATATATATATATAAGTACGGTCACTGTGGGCACAAAGTTGTTGATGCACTTATTAATGAAGCCCGCGACTGATGTGGTAAACTCTTCAATGTTATCGGATGAATCCTGGAACATATTCCAGTCTGTGCTAGCGAAACAGTCCTGTAGATTAGCATCCGCTTCATCGGACCACTTCCGTATTGAGCATGTCACTGGCACTTCCTGTTTGAATATGCCAATAGGCCTAGGCCTGTTTGTTAATGCACCTTTATTAACCAATCACCAGATGCAATTAAAACGTTTTTTAGTCCCAAAGAAAGATACATGGGGTTACAATTTGGGGTTCAAATCAAGTTGCACCATGGTGGCTAAAACCACAATGTATTTATCAAAACATTTTACAATGTGTTAAAAACATCCAGCTTATTTTGGACGTTTCTGTGGATATAATCAAATAAGTGTATTCAAAGTGGTCCCTCACACCTGAGACAAATATAGGCCCAGGCATATACCTGCATGTATTCACTTTAGGGAGCAGATATTTTAGAAAATATGATTTTAAGGTGCAAACCTCTTTAGGTCATGACGAAGAGAATGGTGCGCTAAAATAAACTATCCTACTGCTGAGGAATTCCCATGCATTAAAATATCATGACACTTTATATACACTAGATGGAGACAACGTATAAACCCCAGTCAACAGTCCCACAAAGAGATCATATGAAAACATGCATTGAAAACAATGCATTGAAACAACTAAGATGGACAGTTTTATAACTACAGCCTCATAGCAGTGTGTCCACCAGGCTGAGATGAACACATACTTGTAGAGATGAAAGCACCTACTGTTGGTTGCTATACTTTTGTATTGGAAGGAGGTCGTATGCAGAGGAGCGTTGTTTTTCTATTTGTGAATGGCACCATTATATATGTGTGCCATTCATTAAAAAGTCAAGGACTGTAATCTTTTAGTACACAAAAGATATACAACACATAAGAAATGTGTAGGCATTTTGGGCTTTTCAAATAACTAACTTAATATTTATTGTAATGTATTCAAACTAGAGATATTTGCCAGATACATTATTAGAGAAATAGTACGCGGAGCAACATTCCGCTGTAGAAATACTGTAGTTCCATTATTTGAAATGTGGGGCAATATAATGAAAACATGCAGGAGGCCTACCTCAAGTTTGTACAATCATGACACAAATCTCTAGAATTTATTTACAACATGCCCTAACATGTCTACTAATTGGCTGCTCTGTTTGACTGCAAAATGTTACTCTCCTCTCACTCTGCCTCCCTCTCTCTCTCTGTCTCTCACTCACTCTTTCTCTCTCACTGTTTGAGTTCTTCCTATTAAATAGCTTTGAAAACAGAAATGTTAGTAGGCCTAGTTAGGGCAGGAGTATAATTATGATTTTTTGGAAACACTGAAGGCTAGGTCTACGTGAGAAGGGACGCTATTTGTTAAAATTAGCATTAGGCCTTCATGTATTATATTGTAAGGGTTCATAGGTTGTTAATAATTGCATACATTATTTACAGGTCAATTGTAAATTATTATATGGTATTATTGGTCAGGTCAATGTTGTTGCCCTAACAATTTAGGCTTAAGCCACAACATTAATGATTTGACCTATTGTAACAATTTACAAACGTCTATAAACATCTTCTAAACTCTTTATAAGCTGGTTATAAACCCTTTATAAACTCTAAACATAAATGGTAGCTACTGCAGCCTATCTTATCCAAATTGACCACCATAAAGTAGAGACAGTTTGCTTGCTCTCAGCCTCTTTCAGATTGTTAACTTTATGGCTGGTTTCCTCTCTAAAAGCTGCAGACAGTCGGCCCGACCAATCACAGAACAGCAAAGTGACGTCATGGCATCTGCAGCTCATTGAGATGAAAGGGAATGTTGAGGGCTGTGCTCAACTTCAAACCCAAGCCTGGCATCAAACAGCGAGCCCTCAGATAAACCAAACAAACAGACCGGGGATCGCACAGAGGGAGGCGGCCCTGGAAGTGGAATAACAACACAACCAGATCTCGACGCCTTGCACTTTGCAAACTCTTTGCATTTCTACTTTAATGATCCCTCTGTCTTGCATGCAATTCTATCGAATTGTGAGGTTATTGTCATGCGATCATAATGACCTGTTTGTAGCGCTAGTGTCCGCCCTGTGATTGCGCTTTGATGTAGGCCTAGAGGCCGATCAGAGATCAGATTACATGCTTTAGATCGCAGCCATCCCCTGCCTTTGATCTCCACGCTGATTTTGTCTTCAATCCGGGGATTCCTCTGGACTGGAGCAGCGCAGCCGGGCAGAGAGCGCATCGCATGGCTGGAATGGTCTGGAGCCCTATGCAGAACGCATAGGAGTGGATATCTGTCTGAAACTACACTCATTCAGCCAGGGAAATAACAACTAAAGAACCGATCAGACTACAGCAGCACATCCCAGGTAAAACGTACAGAGGGCTGCAGTTGTTTTGTAGCCTATATGATTTTGAGACATTCAACAAACTGAAACTATTAACATAAATGTTTTGACTTTTGATAAGATAATTCTGTCATAGCCCTGGCCGGTTTTGACGCATGATGTCGCATCATTGTCCTCGCTGAATATATCAACTATCTCATCAAAAACATTGTTACAATGTTCCAACATAGTTGTTACAAAACCGGTATGTTGTGTTTATGTTGTGATTGGTCACTATGTCTACCTGTTTGGAGGAAAGTGGTTGAGAACAAATATGTATCGACTCATGATTATTGTGCTAATTTTCACTGGCTTTTTGACACCAATCCAAGGTTCCACAATATTCCTTTATGTTTTTTTTTGTTGTTGAACAGAGTAGAAATTCACATCTTCATTCTATATCTCTCTCTCTTTTCCAGACTCATTCCACAGTAGCCCCTCAAAATGGCCTGGATGTTTGGTCACACCTGGTTACTTCTACTGACATTTCATGTAATATACTCATCTCTGGTAAGTGCTCTGCATTGAATTTACCCAACTAGTGTGATATCAGGCTTTTGACAGGCCATTTATAGTCTGATCTGTGATCTGTAATGTACAAGGAATAATAGCCTTTGTAACAGTCTCCATTCTAAGTTACTGTCGTCAGATCTGGCAGGACATCAATGTGTGGACGGACAGATATAGTAGTCTACATGGTTTGAGGAGTAAAAGCCAGTGGGTGAAATAGTAGCACTATTGTAGGGGGATTACGCCCGCTCTGGACTCGGTTCACATTATCTCTTACTGATGAAAGGCATGATGAAACGCAGGAATCCCTAGCTGCTCAGTATCAAATGATTATTCCCTCTCAGGTTCCTGTAACGGCAGAGGAGGAGACCAGTGAATGCAGGGAACAGGAGTACAAGGATCAGCTTGGGAACTGTAAACCCTGCAAGCAGTGCGACGCGGGACAGGAGCTATCAAAGGTCTGAAGCCTAGTAATGTACCCTATATAGACAGTAAAACTTAGACATCAACACATTATGTTCTCCTTAAGAGTGCCCTTAAATGTACTGCACTTTACATACAGACTTAAAACATATGTAGGAAATGTAGTCCAGATGATTACACCTCAGTTGAACAAGTTTATAGCATGTTTCATCACAGTTGAAAGGAAAACTTGATCTATAAAAATGAAAGAGAGTGAAACTATGATACAACTGGATACTAACAGATCACTTAAATCATGTTGGAACTTCAGAAACCTGAATAACCTCTGGATAAGATATACACTTGGTAAAAAAAAAACACAGCTTTTTTTTGTGAAAGACCTACGTTCATCAATAGAATGGATTCCAGTGTTTAGAATAGTGAATATTATCCAGGGGACTGAGGTTATTTATGACTTCCTCTGTTTCATGGAGAAAAGGGCCAAATGGCTTTTGTAGAACACCGACCGCTCTTTAATCAGTCACACCCATACTTCGACCCTCTGTTGCTGAATGCATTCCATTGTTTTTCCCCAAGTTCCCTGACCAAGTTATTGTCTCCATTGTTTGAAGGAAACCATGCATAAACTTGCTGTACAGTGAGAGGGGAATGCCTTTTATCACTATTCTTGCCAAAGGCATGGTGCTCTGTGTGGGCTGTGTAGAAACGGGTTGGAAGGCCATGAGCAAAGTTAGTTTAGCAATGCTTTTCCTCCTACCACTTCAACATGTGCTCAGCTAAGCACAGGTAAAAACCTTCCATCTTATACTAAATTGCCCTCTCGTAACATCTGTTGCACACATACATTTCTACCAGGTTGCCTTTTATCTTGTTACACACAGACATGCAGTCAGTGGTGGTACGCTTCAGTGGGCCCCATGTTTCTCTGCCAGTTCAACAGTCATGAATGCTAGACACCCTGGGGGTCCTGGTTAATAATTGGCTGCCTCATTCATTCTAAGTGGTAGCGGGAAGCCATCTCACAGTGGAGGGAGGCTCTAATAAGGCTGTGTGGTTGCCATAGCAACATATGGAATGTGATTATACCATCTTCTGGATGTCTGCCTGTATTGTTGTAAAGAAAAATCACAAACATCAATTAGCTCTTCCTTCAGGGAACCACCAAAGCATCAGGGAAGTCTTTTATTAAAATGATCTAATATTTGTCATTTTCATCAACTTACATTATGTTAACAACTTTCCTCTTCTTCTGACGAGTAGTAAGAGATATCGGACCAATGTGCAGCGTGGTAAGTGTCCATTTTAATATAAAAACTGAACACTAAAAAAATACAAAATAACAAAGTGAAAGAACAAACGAAAATCGAAACAGTCCCGTATGGTGCAAACACAGACACAGGAAACAACCACCCACAAAACACAATAGACAACAGGCTACCTAAATATGGCTCCCAATCAGAGACAAAGACTGACACCTGCCTCTGATTGAGAACCATACTAGGCCAAAAACATAGAAAAAAACAACATAGAATGGCCACCCCAACTCATGCCCTGACCAAACTAAAATAAAGACATAAAAAGGAACTAAGGTCAGAACTTGACAGTAACCCCCCCCCCCCCCAAAGGTGCGGACTCCGGCCGCAAAACCTGAACCTATAGGGGAGGGTCTGGGTGGGCATTTACCGCGGTGGCGGCTCTGGAGCGGGACGAGGACCCCACTCCACCATAATCCCGGCCCACTTCTGTGATACCTTAGGAGCGGCGACCCTCGTCACCGACCCTGGATTTGAGACCCTAGTAAAGGGCACCACTGGACTGAGGGGCAACTCCAGACTGGAGGGGCAGCTCCGGACAGGAGGGGCAGCTCCGGACAGGAGGGGACACTCCGGCAGACCCGGACTGGAGGGAGGCTCCGGCGGCTCCTGACTGACGGGCGGCTCAGGCGGCTCCTGACTGACGGGCGGCTCAGGCGGTTCCTGACTGACGGGCGGCTCCTGACGGGCGGCTGAGGCGGCTCAGGACAGACGGGCGGCTCAGGACAGACGGGCGGCTCAGGCTGCTCAGGACAGACGGGCGGATCAGGCGGCTCAGTACAGACGGGCGGATCAGGCGGCTCAGGACAGACGGGCGGATCAGGCGGCTCAGGACAGGCGGCCGGCTCAGGCGGCTCAGGACAGGCAGGCGGCTCAGGACAGGCGGCCGGCTCAGGCGGCTCAGGACAGACGGGCGGCTCAGGCAGCTCAGGACAGACGGGCAGCTCAGGACAGACGGGCGGCTCCGGCGGCTCAGGACAGACGGGCGGCTCCGGCGGCTCAGGACAGACGGGCGGCTCTGGAGGGTCCTGACTGGAGGGAGACTCTGGAGCGTCCGGACTGGAGGGGCACACAGGAGACTTGGTTCTTAGAAAAGGCACAGTACTCACCAGGCTGGAGAAATCTACTGGAGGCCTGGTCCTTGGAGGAGGCACAGGATAGAGCGGTCCGTGGAGGCGCAGGTCTCGAACTAAGGGCCTGAACAACCCGTCCTGCCTGGATGTTGATTTTAGCCCGGCACTTGCGGGGCACAGGACGCACTGGGCTATGCAGACCCACGGGAGACACAGTGCGTAGGGCTGGTGCCATATAACACGGACCGAGGAGACGCACTGGAGACCAGATGCGCTGAGAAGGCTTCGTCGCACCTGGCTCGATGCCCACTCTAGCCCGGCCGATACGAGGAGCGGCAATGTAACGCACCGGGCTATGCGTGCGCACTGGGGACATCGTGCGCTTCTCAGCATAACACGGTGCCTGCCCGGACCACCTCTCTCCACGGAAAGCACGGGGAGTTGGCTCAGGTCTCCTACCTGTTCTGTAACGACTTTCCTCTTCTTCTGACGAGGAGTAAGAGATATCGGACCAATGTGCAGCGTGGTAAGTGTCCATTTTAATATAAAAACTGAACACTACAAAAATACAAAATAACAAAGTGAAAGAACAAACGAAAATCGAAACAGTCCCGTATGGTACAGACACAGGAAACAACCACCCACAAAACACAATAGAAAACAGGCTACCTAAATATGGCTCCCAATCAGAGACAACGACTGACACCTGCCTCTGATTGAGAACCATACTAGGCCAAACACATAGAAATAGAACAACAGAACAAAACATAGAAAAAACAACATAGAATGCCCACCCCAACTCACGCCCTGACCAAACTAAAATAAAGACATAAAAAAGGAACTAAGGTCAGAACGTGACACATAACTTATTAGCTAGCAAGGGTTGCTTTGTTTTTTGTCCTCATATCAAACATACATACTGTTAAGAACTACATTCCTGCCCCCCGTCCCCCCGGTCCCCCTTAAATCTGAACTCAGCCCCTTTGGAGTCACCATAAAGTAGGTAACCCCCCCAGGCTGTAAATTCAGCCACCAGTGGTTTCAAATGACAGAGATAGCTAATATACGATTCACTCTGACCCAAGTGGTCTCAACAACAATCTTGATTCATGTTTTGACCAGGGCCTTGGAACTTGGAGAACGAACAGAGGATGGTATTTAACAAGCTTCCTGACCTTGAGGGTCAGATTGTTGCGAGCTCTTCTGAGAATCACACAACTCTCACTTGTGCACAGGTTTATTTCTATTAAATCCTCGAAAATTACAGAAGTCCTCGCCTTGTCTTTCATCCAGCATTTCGTCACATTTGCACAAATCTACGATTCCAAACAATATATACATACAGTACACACAGTACATACAGTACACATAGTACATACAGTACACACAGGAGTGACTGCCCCACATATAGTGCATGCAAGCTGGGAGCTGCATTAAGCCACTGGCAAAGAGGCAACATGTCTTTGATTTGTAGGCACTAGACATTGAAAGAGTGTGGCAGTGTGTGGAGAACATTAGATGGCACACTGCATTAACAAACTCATATTGTTTTACGAACTCATTCATTACTGGATCAGATGACTGGCCCCCCTAGAGACTCTTGTGATTCCCTCCTGATCTCTGAACTATCTCCCGGTCTGAATATGCTTTAACCCCAGCCAGCCAGCTCTCTCTCTCTTCCCTCCACACAGCTCTACCTCTGTGCTGTTTTGCTTGACATTCTCACCAAAAACTAGATCTGGAGATAGGAGTAAAATGAGACTTGTAAGGACTGGCTTTTGTGCTCACTTTTTAGGCTAGATCATCCTAAACCCATGGAAGTAATGACGCACTTGAAAGCTAATTTACCTATACCCAATTAGCTCCATTTAAATGAGACAGTAGCATTATGTGATTCCTGGCTGCATCCAAAGATGGGATACCTTGACAGCATCTTTATTGTAATTAAAAATAAAAAATAAAAAAGGTGTTTCCATCCAATTACCAGAGACAAAGGACTGAATTAGATCATTCCTGGATGTTACAGCTCTGCCTGGGTGGAGAGGGGACAAGTTGGCTGAGTGCTCCTTTTATTCTGTGCCCTGGCCTGTGCACATGGCAGCCCCATCCACTGCCATGCAGTGCCACATGGACAGTGTGCCAGCGCCCAGCTTTGTGGGGATCAATCCTCTTAAGGCCCCTTCATCTGGAAGTTGGACGACGCTCCTCTGTCCAAAACCACTCTAAACAGCTCTGCTCTGACTGCTCTGCAGCAGCTAGCCTTCCATGGCGTGCACTAGGAGAAACCCAGGCTCCACGGTTCACCATCCTCCATGAATCAAAATTATAACTTTATTTCCTTCTCTCCGTTGTCATCATCTCCCTTCCCTCTTTCTCTCTCGCTCTGTCTCTCATCTTTCCACTGTTCCCTGCTCTGCTGGTGTGAAGGTCCTTATATGGAGAGCACACAACAACAGCTGCAGCCCTGTCATAGCCTTCCTCCGGCCAGAGCCAAGGTCCAATGTCGTCTCATATGTGTTTAGCTGAAATGGCTAAATTCCTCTATCTTCTGCCCCGACTCTGTGGGGCCATCACGGGATCCCATCTTTGCCTCGCTTTTTAAATTTTTCTTAGCCAGTCTGCCCACATTTTGGTGCGACTGCATGCCCAGGCGGTGAAACATGACAAGGTCAAGGAGAGAAGTGCCCTGTTTGAATCTCACCTTCACGTTAATGATATATGAGCCCCCCCCCCCCCATCAATCAGCCTGGTCTGGGAATGCAGTGTGGCAACAGTGGTTTAATAGTGGACGGGGGCAGCTGCTGCAGATAACACAATGACTGATGTCATTCCAGCACGGCCCTTTTACTTGGCATGGGATGCGATGATCAGCAGGAATGTAAATGTTCCTATGACCATAGGAAAACAAGGTTGTCAGCCTCTTGAATAGGAATTGCATTAACATTAGACTTACTACATACACCCCATTATATATTTTTTGACAAAACAGAATAGGCTATATTCTCTTGTCCCCATTTTATGAGGTGTACCCATTAATCCAATAGTAAACAGATATACTCATGTTATATAGATAATACATACAGGGTGATAATACTGTATATCTAATATGGGTCCAGTAATATTTTCCATCTTAGATTCGCTATAGAGGTTTAAGCCTGACAACTGAGCTGATTCCATATTAGATCACTCATTCAGTAATAGATGCTGTGCTTTTTAAGTGCAGTACCCATTGTAGGACCAGGAGAGGTATTCAACTTCTTACTCTTGGGCACCTCTCCATAATCCCTGCCCCGTATCTAACTGAAGCGTTGCCTACATACACTGGCCTCTCTATCACCAGGGCACTCACTGAGTTGTTCCAGAATGACCAGTCATACATAAACCCAGCAATAAACTTGCAATAATACAACAGTGGTTGTCCCCGAGGGCCTTTATCTTTGAAATACCCGGCCATTCTGGGTCCTGTTGCGGAAGGTCACGTATTGATTCTGAGAGTCGGGGAGATTATTGCCAGTGTAAGATGTTACCTTATGATCTTGGAAGCCAAGATCATTCTTTAATTTTAGACACCCTGGTCATCCTCCACATACAACACCCTTTCTGCCAGTCACATTCTGTTAAAGATCCCCAAAGAACACACATCCCTGGGTCGCTCCTCTTTTCAGTTCGCTGCAGCTAGCGACTGGAACGAGCTGAAACAAATACTCAAACTGGACAGTTTTATATCATTCTCTTCATTCAAAGACTCAATCATGTACACTCTTACTGACAGTTGTGGCTGCTTTGTGTGATGTATTGTTGTCTCTACCTTCTTGATCTTTGTGCTGTTGACTGTGCCCAATAATATTTGTACCGTGTTTTGTGCTGCTACCATGTTGTGTTGCTACCATGTTGTGTTGCTACCATGCTGTGTTGTCATGTGTTGCTGCTTTGCTATGTTGTTGTCTTAAGTCTCTCTTTATGTAGTGTTGTGTTGTCTCTCTTGTTGTGATGTGTGTTTTGTCCTATAGTTATATTGTATTTTTTATCCCAGGCCCCCGTCCCCGCAGGATGCCTTTTGCCTTTTGGTAGGCCGTCATTGTAAATAAGAATTTGTTCTTAACTGACTTGCCTAGTTAAATAAAGGTTAAATAAAAATAAATAAATAAAGTCCACATTCAGAGCCTTTTTCCAGCTGCCCCCAGCCCCACCTCTCACCCAGGGGATTTCTCCTGTTAATCCCTCCAGGAATGTGGCTTTGGTTACGGAGAGGATGCCCGGTGTGTGCCCTGCAGAAGCAACCGCTACAAAGAGGACCGGAGCCTGCAGAAGTGCAAGCCCTGCCTGGACTGTGGCCTGAACAACCGCTTCCAGAAGGGCAACTGTTCCACCACCAGAAATGCTGTGTGCGGAGACTGTCTGCCTGGGTGAGGGAAGAGCTTAATCACGTACAACAACTACTCTACTTCTACTACCAGTGTACTACTACTCTGTTACTATAGATAAATGGTCAAAGTATTGGTTCGTTACGGCACACAATCAATTAAACAGATTTCATAATAATCCAATGCTATGTTGTGTTTAACAGGTTTTACAGGAAAACTAAGCTGAGCGGATTCCAAGATATGGAGTGCATACCATGTGGGGACCCTCCACCTCCATATGAACCACACTGTGAGGACTTACTTTCTCTTCCTTTACTAGAAGTTGTGTAACATCAGAAGAGCCTCTGAGGAAAAGTTCTCATTAAATTGAACCATTCACATCAGGCCAAGGAATGTAGCCAGTGAAATTATAGGCAAAATAAGGAATATTCGTAGCTTGAATGAGAAGTTGAGAACATCATTAATTAAAACTATTGAACTCCAGGCTAAAAGTACAGCCAAGACCCCAAAAACATGTCAGGCCATAATGCCATAACAAAGCACATACCTTCATCTGAAACATGCCAGCACAAGGCCCTTAGAGTAATCAGAAACACAACCCCAATGGGTGGAGAAAATCACTGTTCATTCAGTAAATTCTCATTGAGCCAGCCAACTATGTTTTATGCCCAAATAAATGCTTAGTTTTACAAGCAAGCCCATAAATGTTGAAATGGATACTGCTAGCAAAATAGTCAGTCTTGCCAGAACTGGATTATTTTAGCTGTGACAATAAGACCCACTATCATCGCTCCATTCTCAGGGAAAACCTCTTAAGTAAAAGCCTCCATCCACATATTTCAAGACAAAAAGGAGCTGCAATGTTTCGAAATAATAGTGTGGAAATGATTGCATCACATCATGCTTCTTTAGTTAGGTCTTGAATGAAATAAGAGAGTGTAGTGTCACATCATGTACAGTAAAATTCTTAAACTTTGTAGTGTAATTTGCTAGCATGTATCCACAGAGGTCTATTAAGCATTTCTTAAAGGGTTTTTTGTTCACAAAGCAACGGATTGAATTCCAGTAGGCCACTACTACATCTCATTAGCCACCTTTTTCCGGCCATTACCAGTGATTAAGTATAACCTTATGATTTTCGTCACTCACACAGAGAGAGTGGGCTAGCTAACTTATACCTTTGGTAAATGAGTGTGACTTCCTGATGCTTGTGGAGGCCGCAGCTGTTCCTTGAGAAGGTTTGGCAGCGTGTGTGTATCCAGCTAGGTCTAGCACCCCTCTGTTAGATAAATGAAAACGTCTCCAGGATATCAGACAACTTGAACTCACAAACTGAGTTTACATTTGCTCTTTCTGGAGATGGAAAGAAAATCTACTTACATTTAGTATGTAACTCTGTGTCACACCCTCAATATGAGCTTGTTTTACTACTACCATTTTTGGATAGGACAATAAATATTTATTTTCAAGCAATAACTGTAAGGCATGCAGTATTTGTCTAGATAGAGTCTACATATGACTAAACCATATGAAATCACCCTGAACATGAGCCTTGGGACATCTAAGTTATGCATGTCTGTATGTTTGGCTGGCTGTCTGGCTTGCCATTTTGATTGCAGAAGCCCATTAATCAAAATGGCCATTGTCTCCCAGAGAGAGCAAAGCTGGTAGTTACGACAGGGAGTCTTCCAAATGTTTGAAAGTCTTGAACTCTCTTCCTCTAGTGTTATCTTGTGGAGGGTGGTGAAAACTTAAAGGGCAGATCATTATAATAGGCTACACTGGCCCGGGGCGAAGCTGCAGCTGTGCAGGGAGGCCGCTTTTGGAGGAGGCCGTAAATCTTAATGCACTTCAGTCTCCTGGACAGTTTCTGGGGCAGAGTAAAAATTAGATTGTGTTTTATGGATTCCTTCAGTCGCTTTAATGTATTTCATCTGCAGGAGTTTCGTCTGTGTCACGGTAGAGCTGTAAAAGTTGTCTGGAGAGAGGCCGACCGTAGCACCCCCCAATCCCCAGCTCCAGAACCGTTTCGCCATTTTTACTCATTCCAAAACAGATTTACGCCAAGGTCATATGGGAATTTAGTCCGTTTTTTTCTATTACCAAACCAATAATCATTGCTTCTTATTTAAGATGGAAGCTTAACAGTCAGAGAAATATTTTTAGACACTTGTATCTCAAACCAGGATTTCACAGCATACACAAAAGGAAGTCAGTCCAATTTTGTTTGAAGCAAAATGCAGACTCTTATCACCTCTTCATGCAACTGTAACACTTTTCCTAGAGATACTGCCTGTGGTCAGTGCTACTCAAGACCCTAAAAATCATGACCCGACTGATATCCATCCTCATTTCTCTCAACTTGTTACATTCAGACAACTTTATCTCAGTATTTAATTTCTTCTACTTCTACTTTCCTAACTTCAAAGGTCCATGTCATGTCTCCTGACCACTGACTGTAAAAAAAAAGTAGTGTTAGCAGCATGCACAAAGTTATCTAGATTGAGTTGAAAACCAACACAAGCCAAATGAGAGCGGTCAACCCTTAAAATCAACTCCACCAAAACAAAGTCACTCAAGAGCCAATCGACTCCCGAGTGGCGCAGCGGTCTAAGGCACTGCCTCTCGGTGCAAGAGGCGTCATTAGAGTCCCTGGTTTGAATCCAGGCTGTATCACATTCGGCCGGGATTGGGAGTCCCTTAGGGCGGCACACAATTGTCCCAGTGTTGTCTGGGATTGTCCGGGGTAGGCCGTCATTGAAAATAAGAATTTGTTCTTAACTGACTTGCCTAGATAAAGGTTAAATAAAAAATGTTTTAAAGAATTGACATGAGTAAAGTGTTTATGCTCAGAGCAGCAAAGCGCCTCACCACTGCCGTAATCTAGTATCCATTTAAATGTATAAACCCACAACCCCATGGCAATGCTAGTTTTTTTTTCTAGCAACCCTAAAAGGGGTGTTGGCTGTATTTATGATAGGAAAGTCTGTTTAGTCAAAAATACAAACTCTTGGTTGTGGAGGGCTCATACCTCTTTGGCAATGGGAAGTAATTCCAGTTTCACAGGTGATGAATGTGGATGGGGTCACCATTAGTTTTCAGAAGGGGCCATTCATACTTCCCACTGGGCAAAAACTGGTTAAATCAATGTTGTTTCCACATCATTTCAACCAAAACAATTCACATGATGATGTTGAATCAACGTGGAAAACCGGTAGGATTTGAAAAAAGTAATCAACATAAGAGAATGTCTGATTTCTTAACCTAAATCTAATGACAAGGTGAATTTTTTTGTTGATTTCAAATTGAATTCACGTTAGTTGACTACTCAATCAAATGTAAATCAAAACTAGACATTGAACTAGACGTCTGTGCCAGTGGGTTGGTGGTTCCCTGTCTTTTTGTGGCCTGTCATACACAAGGCCATGGCTTTAAGTTTGGCATTCTCAAAAGTCAACAGGGAGAGAGGAGAACATGTATCAAAACAAGCAGTTTATTGGCAGAGTGCGGTGGGTTGATACGATCGGCAGGTGAGGTCTCCTCAATGGGCCAGCCTTAATCTGTGTTTGCTGCAGCTGTCTGGGAGTGATAAGGGCTGCCACTGGGCTGGGGGTGTGGGGGAGACAGCTGTCTGGGAGTGATAAGGGCTGCCACTGGGCTGGGGGTGTGGGGGAGACAGCTGGCTGCGGAGGGGAGTGGGGAGGGCTGGCTGGATCAGAGGCGGGACGGCCATGACATGGAGTTTCAACAACTGTACAGTGGAAGAAAAAGTCTGAGAGGTTTTCTGCACCATGGTGAGAAAATGATGTACCTTGCTTGTGTAAGCGTGGGTGTAGGTGTTCAGTCAAATCTTTCAGCAAGTAATTTTGGGTTACTTTGATAGAGGACTTTCCAAAAGATGGATAGGAAGGACATTCAAAGATTTTCTTTGAAGTTGTTTGATTTAGTGGAGAATGTTACCGTATCCTCACAAAATCATCTCAACATATATCAAGTTATATTCCGCTATATAAACTGTCTAGTGTAATTTATGTATTTGCCTTGATCTGAGCAGTGCACTCCTGTCAAAACTGTTAGAAAATGGCACTTGGTTTCTGTCATAACAGTTTTGAAGACCTATCTCCCCTGAAACGTCCTAATCTTGTTTTAATAAGCCATTATCACCTGTTTGTTTACAATGTATATTTAAATGTGACCGGGTCACACTGAAATTTTAAGCTTCACCGGCAGTTTGGGATTTTTTTCTTCCTCAGATGGAATGTACAAATACCCTTATCCCCTATCCTCTATCCCGATGGAATATAAAACCTTTTCCAAGGCTAAAGTAATGTTTACATTGCATAACAAAGGGCTCTTGAATTTGAAAAGACCAAACCCACTTTGTTTTATGATTAATGTACTAAAAAGCAAACAGCGATTGAAGGGGCCTATTGAAAAATATTTTTCAAACAAAAAAGATATTAAACAGATCTCACATAATCACTATTTTTTTTATAGGGGGCGGGTAGCCAGTCACTTTGTCATAGTAGGCGTAGTATTACTTTAGGTATTTTGTTTGCTCTCTATGTAAACCTACACATCAACTATGCACAGCTCTTGACTCACTTTAAATTCTATAAGAATGTAATTGTGATGAGGGAGAGTAATATTGACCTAAAATGTAAATCACAGATAATACAATCATACTTCTGTTGCTTTTTGAAATAATATCAGTTTACCTTGTGACTAGACATCCGTCATGTACCAAATTATTCCTTGCTTTTTTGAGGAATTAAGTAGATAGTTATATCCGATAAAGAATCATTACAATTACATTTTAGTCATTGAACCTTAATTTAGCATAAGGAGAATGTATCTAATTTGTTATGACATCTGGCACATTAAGCCCTGATGTTCCATATCCGTGGGAAAGTGTTTAATGAGAAGCTGTCGTCAAGGCCAGGTCCCTTAATGTGAGAATGTGTGAACAGTTTGGCGTTGGGGATCCTAGACAATGGCAGCAGTTGCAGTTATGGGATAAACACACATGCACGAATGCGCACCCATACACTCACACACACACACACCAGGCTTGTTTCAAACGTCTGGCCAGACTACACAGACATAATGACTGGGCTGTGTGACTGGCATGAGAGGGCCTTGGGGTAGGGGGATGAATGACTGTAATAACTCATCCTCCGGAGGGGGGGGGGGGGGGGGGAGAATCTACTCCAGACATTCTCCTTTGAGCCTGTCTCCTTGGAGGACTCAGTGGGTCAAAGACAGCTACTACATGCCAGTAATAAACATAGACCTAGAATGGACACAATTCAGGTGTAGAAAAATACTTGTTTTCAATATGGCCAGATTGCACTACCAAGGTCAGACAAAGACATGACAGTCGACTCTAAAATATAGTTGTTTTAAAACTATACAATTTAAATGTTTTATTTAATTAAACTTTTTACAACTTCTACTGTAATTTACCATGTTATTATGTCAGAAGAACTGCAGTGGTGACATTTGATGATCATATTGACCGTCTCTCTCTCTCCCCGTCTCTCTCTCTAACCGTCTCTCTCTCTCCCCGTCTCTCTCTCCCCCCGTCTCTCTCTCTCCCTCGTCTCTCTCTCTCCCCTCGTCTCTATCTCTGCCCCTGCAGGCAGCGGGCGGGTGAACCTGGTTCCCATCCCACCGGTGGTGACCAGCCCTCGGGACATGGCTCTGGCAGCAGTCATCTGTAGCGCTCTGGCCACCGTGCTGCTGGCCCTGCTCATCCTCTGTGTCATCTACTTCAAGAGACAGCTGCTGGAGAAGAAGCCCAGCGGTGAGTGACCAACTTGAATTTGAAAGAAGTCATTACAATGGTGTGGAAATCTCAGTGTAGCATTGGGACCAACAGGTGGCTTTGCTATTGAAATATAGCAGCTGCTACCTTGCACTTGTTTGGGGTCTCCATTATGAAAGTGTATTTTTGCTTCAGCATCTCTAAGGTCCCAGGATGGTCTGTACAGTGGAGCAGAGTTGTCGTGCCTGGACCGACGGAAGCTCCATGACTTCCCTCAGCGCCCATGCTGTCAGTGTCACCACGGGCCAGGCCACACCTGTGGTAGGTCCTATTACTGGTGGGCTTCTACAAGCACATCACTCTTTATGACCCTTGGTTCTCAAGCCGGTCACTCTGTCAAGTGGTATGGAGTCTTTGACTTTATCACTATGGTACTGGCATTACTGTACGCTGAGGCTTATTGGCCAGGTCATCTATGCGTTCTAATGGTTGGCGGTCGGTCACACGGTTATTACTGTGTGATTTCCAGGCCCAGTGCACCTGATCCCCTCCCTGTGCTGTGATGAAATCTGCAGTCTGGGCCGGAGCAGAGACACCAGCCCCCTCCAGTCCCAGATCAGCCTCAACGAGGGGTGAGGACCATGACACAACACCACTCACCTCCACTCAAAACCATCAACCAACATTAATTAACCACCAATCAACATCACTTAACATTGTTCAACACCATACACCATCATAATTCATCAACAACAAAACACCACTCACCTCCACTCAAAACCATCAACCAACATTAATTAACCACCAATCAACATCACTTAACATTGTTCAACACCATACACCATCATAATTCATCAACAACAATCACCATCTATTTTAGTACATGGATGCCCAGATATGACAGCAAGAAGAACCAGTAACAAGCACAGCAACTGATATTGTTTGACATCATGTCTCCTGGAATCCCAGAAAGACCTAGAAGTGTAGACAGACAGACAGACAGACAGACAGACAGACAGACAGACAGACAGACAGACAGACAGACAGACAGACAGACAGACAGACAGACAGACAGACAGACAGACAGACAGACAGACAGACAACCATTGCTGTGGTGGATAATGTTTGCAAAACCAAACAACATTCCTTTACACACCTCTGGTTCAGAACAGGAAGAGAAACACAGACAAGGCCAACAACAGTCTTGTTATGGTGTTAACTTTGGGTCTGTTTGGGAGATTACTGTCAGAGAAGTGCCTCCTTGGGACTGTGGTTGGATCATTATTGCTGGGAATGGGAGAGATTTATGCTGCTGACACAGCCTCCATTTTCCCCTACAGATGCTGCAGAAACCCCTGTGAGGAGAACGTCCTGGCCTATCTGAAAGCCCATCCAGAGCCCTGCATCTCCAGAGAGGCTGGCGAGACATGGCCACTCATGCAGAATCCCGACTGTGTCGAGAGCTTGGGATCGCCCCGCTGCAACCCAGAACCCACAGAGAGGTGCGATGTGGAGGAAGAGGGCGAGGAGAAAGAGGAAGAGGGGTGCACGTTAAGTCAGTACACACAGGAGAAGCCAACTGATCAGAGCCAGGAGAAGACTGGTGCCCTGACAGAGGTCCTCCTTCCAAAGCAGCAGCCATCTTCACTGGAAGGTCAGTGGTGTCTTGCTGTACTGTATGACCTTTAATGCAGACACACACAGAATGGTCCTCTGTGTACATACAGTTTGAAATTGAGCGATGCTTGGTATATAACATACTTAAAATGCTCACTTACTGTAGGGTAAGCTTTCCCAGTAATTATACATGAGCCAAGCCAATGAGCGATTAACAAACTCAGTAACATACTATTCTTCACTGTGTTAAGAAAAGGGGAAAGTATGCAAGTGCAAACACAATTAAGCTCAGGAAACTAAAGGCCTTAGGTAAACTATGCCATGAAAGGAATGTGCTGTAAAGAAACATCACTGCTTCTCCTTCCCCTCAAAAACTATTTAGAATTCTTCTGCATAGCAGGTTCCCACCGGATTAATATGAAATGGAACCAATAAGAAATGGTTGTTCATTAAAACAGATACACGCTATTTATGGAAAAGCTTCAGTGTATCTGCCAAATGGAGCTTCAGAGCCAGAGCAGACTGCCTGAACTGATGGAATCCAGTGAGTGGGAATGAGTTCAGACCAGAGCAGCAGAAGCCCCAGCAAAACAGTGATGTAGAAAGTTACAACACAGAGGCTACAACACAGAGGTGTCAGGACAGAGAAGACATTCTGTGTCCTAACAGCCTAGTTCAAACACACACACACACACACACTTATTTTACCATAACTGTTGCACACCCTTTGATCGGCAGGGACAGTGGTGTCCATGGAAACTGGAAGCAAAGATAGGGCCAGGCCGCAATCCTAGCCGAGCTTTCTGATGTTGTGCGAAGGGATATTGTTTTAACTGACTCGGTCCCTGCCTGGCCTGTGTTAGGTAGATAGATTACTAATGACCGTGTGTGCTTTTCTCCACTCTTTCTTTTTCCAGGATGACATGGATTTAGTTGGCTCGTGTTCCACCCTTGAACCACCCTGGACCGGAAAACAGTCCAGAAAGATCCCGTTTCAGATTACATTAGCCCACACACCAATTTCAAAATAGTGTGTGGCACACAATCTCTTTCAAGCGGCTTGTGACCCACGGCCTTCCGTCACGCATCTGAAGCGACTATGTAAATAAATGCAAACAAAAGCACTTCACTGTAAAATAAAGCACAAGAGCAGAGACAGAAAAGAAATCTATGCACAACGCGATGTTGCCGGGCCAGAGGCTGATAGAATGAAGTTCAAATGATGACAAAATGACTGTTGACTGGTACAAAGTAAATAGAAGCCATCCCCTTTGTGTCTGATGTCTGCTTAAGAATGTCTTACATCTACTTATGTAGGTGACTAGCAGCAACAGTATCACAGATCTGGCAGATCTGGACATACCCAAATCTAACTGCCTGTAGCTCAGGCCCTGAAGCAAGGATATGCATTTTCTTGGTACCATTTGAAAGGAAACACTTTGGAGTTTGTGGAAATGTGAAAGGATTGTAGGAGAATATAACACATTAGATCTGGTAAAAGATAATACAAAGACAAAACCAACTTTTGTTTTTGTAATTTTTTTTGTACCATGATCTTTGAAATGCAGAGAAAGGCCATAATGTATTATTCCAGCCCAGGTGTAATTTTGATTTTGGCCACTAGATGGCAGCAGTGTACCTGCGGCGTTTTAGACTGATCCAATGCACCATTGCATTTCTGTTCAAAATGTTGTATCAAGACTGCCCAAATGTGCCTAATTTGTTTATTAATAACTTTTCATGTTTAAAACTGTGCACTCTCCTCAAACAATAGCATGGTATTCTTTCACTGTAATAGCTACTGTAAATTGGACAGTGCAGTTAGATTAACAAGAATTTAAGCTTTCTGCCAATATCAGATATGTCTATGTCCTGGGAAATGTTCTTGTTACTTACAATCTTATGCTAATCGCATTAGCCTACGTTAGCGCAACTGTCCCGCAGGGGACCCACCGATCTTGAAGAACAATGAGGAATGTTTGTGTGTGATATCAAATTGGTTGTAGATAGATTGGTTGTAAAATAGAAAATAGGTTGTAAAATAATCAATAATCATTGGTTGTAAAATAGAAAATAGGTCAATATTTTTGTAATGTAGACATGACTGACTAGTGACAAATATGCCTGTTATTTTCAGTTGCAGTATTGGTGGTTGTGCATAATTTTTATACACTTCGACAATTAACTTTAATTTGATATAATTGTCCATATTTGTAAATAAACCACTTCAACAAGACAAACTATGCGATCTTGATTGTTGTTCAAATATCTCTAGTGAATAGCACTGAAATGGCCCATCTTAAATCCTACACCAATGGCAACAGACAACCTGCAATCATCACTACATCACACATACTACATTCACTTCAATATACTGTGGGGTCTCTTTCTGAAACTCAAGATATCACTTCCCCCAAAATAATATGATTGGATTTGGTTCAAAACAAGATACATACAAGTAATGAAAATAAAGCTTCCATTAGCGATTTCATATTTAGGACATTATTCATGGCTCTGTGCGATGTACAATAGGCCTACATGTGGTTACAGCTACCCAGCTCGCTCCTTTTGATAGCATGTTCACACCTTGATTAACCATCTGAAGTAAGTCCCACCTCGCCGGGTGATGTCCAAGGTCTGATATCAGTTCTAGGCAAGTAAAGCTCCCGAGTAGTGCAGCGGTCTAAGGCACCACTACAGACCCTGGTTCGATCCCGGGCTGTATCACAACCAGCTGTGACTAGGAGTCCCATAGGGCAGCGCACAATTGGTCCAGCATCGTCGGGGTTAAGGGAGGGTTTGGCCGGGGTAGGCCGTCATTATAAAAAAATAACAATTTGTTCTTAACTGACTTACCTAGTTAAATATAGGTTAAATTAAAAAAATTAAAAAGGACATTGTATGGTGAGCAGCTGCAACCTCAGCCCCTAGTAATTACAGTCAGAATCTGTTGAAACAGATGCAACAGCTGGTAATACTTGATTCAGCTAGTCGTCACAGTCTGGGTCGTGCTCTGTGTGAATTAAACAGAAGTCCCTCAAATCTCTGATTCACAACACCTAAGAGTCACTCTATCCTTCCTTCTCTGCCCATAACCTCCCATCCCTCCACCCATCTCTCCATAACAGGAACACTTAGACAAAACAGAGGGAGCAGATTTGCCTTTAAGTCAAAACACAGGCAAAATGACAGGAATAGCAGGTGTTGTATTTGTCCCCTCTGATCTGAACAGGAAATAACAATGAACTGCTCATACTTTTTCAGAAAATTATATTCAACGCTCACATATTGTTGTACCAGATATGAGTATTTTCTCTTCCCTAAATCTATGGGCAGATTTTACAAATAAAAATAATGTCTACATACTTCAACTTATCTATTTATATGGACATTGGAACAGATGCTTCAAACTTACATTCTCAAAGTGCTGAAGATTATATTGCACAATGATGCAATATTCTGAATTACAGAATGTACTTTTAGTGCTTTCCATAATTGATATCCATCAATGACAAACATTTGTGAAAGACAGTATGGTATATTACATGTGGTATATGCACAGATCTGCAAAAACTTTCATGAACCACGTAGAACTTTTGGTTGACCTAAATCACTAAATACTAAACTGAACAAAAATATAAACGCAACATGTAATGTCTTGGTCCTATGTTTCATGAGCTGAAATAAAAATAGCCCAGAAATGTTCCATACGCACAAAAAGCTTATTTCTCTCATATTTTGTCCACAAATGTGTTTACATCCCTGTTAGTGAGCATTTCTCCTTTCAAATCAAATCAAATGTATTTATATAGCCCTTCGTACATCAGCTGATATCTCAAAGTGCTGTACAGAAACCCAGCCTAAAACCCCAAACAGCAAGCAATGCAGGTGTAGAAGCACGGTGGCTAGGAAAAACTCCCTAGAAAGGCCAAAACCTAGGAAGAAACCTAGAGAGGAACCAGGCTATGAGGGGTGGCCAGTCCTCTTCTGGCTGTGCCGGGTGGAGATTATAACAGAACATGGCCAAGATGTTCAAATGTTCATAAATGACCAACATGGTCAAATAATAATAATCACAGTAGTTGTCGAGGGTGCAGCACCTCAGGAGTAAATGTCAGTTGGATTTTCATAGCCGATCATTAAGAGTATCTCTACCGCTCCTGCGGTCTCTAGAGAGTTGAAAACAGCAGGTCTGGGACAGGTAGCACGTCCGGTGAACAGGTCAGGGTTCCATAGCCGCAGGCAGAACAGTTCAGAACAGTTCCTTTGCCAAGATAAGCCATCCATCTGACAGGTGTGGCATATCAATAAACGGATTAAACACCAGGATCATTACGTAAGTGCACCTTGTGCTGGGGACAATAAAAGGCCACTCTAAAATGTGAAGTTTTGTCACACAACACAATGCCCCACATGTCTCAAGTTTTGAGGGAGTGTGCAATTGGTATGCTGACTGCAGGAATGTCCACCAGAGCTATTGCCAGAGAATTTAATGTTAATTTCTCTACCATAAGATGCCTCCAATGTCCTTTTAGAGACATCCAATACATCCAACCGGCCTCACAACCTCAGACCACGTGTAACCACGTGTAACCACGCCAGTCCAGGACCTCCACATCCGGCTTCTTCACCTGCGGGATTGTCTGAGACCAGCCACCCGGACAACTGATGAAACTGTGGGTTTGCACAACCAAAGAATTTCCGCACAAACTGTCAGAAACTGTCTCAGGGAAGCTCAACTGCGTGCTCGTCGTCCTCACCAGGTTCTTGACCTGACTGCAAGTTGGCGTCGTAACCAACTTCAGTGGGCAAATGCTCACCTTCGATGGCCACTGGCATGCTGGAGAAGTGTGCTCATCACGGATGAATCCCCGTATCAACTGTACCGGGCAGATGGCAGACAGCAGGGCCCTTTGATGGCAGTGGGGTTAGGGTATGGGCAGGCATAAGCTACGGACAACGAACACAATTGTATTTTATCGATGGCAATTTGAATGCAGAGAGATACCATGACGAGATCCTGAGGCCCATTGTCGTGCCATTCATCCGCCACCATTGTTCAGCATGATAACGCACGGCCCCATGCCGCGAGGATCTGTACACAATTCCTGGAAGCTGAAAATGTCCCAGTTCTTCCATTGCCTGCATATTCACCAGACATGTCACCCATTGAGCATGTTTGGGATGCCCTGGATCAACGTGTATGACAGCTTGTTCCAGTTCCCGCCAATATCCATCAACTTCGCACAGCCATTGAAGAGGAGTGGGAAAACATTCCACAGGGCACAATCAACAGCCTGATCAACTCTATGCAAAGGAGATATGTCGCACTGCATGAGGCAAATGGTGTTCACACCAGATACTTACTGGTTTTCTGATCCACGCTCCTACCTTTTTTAAGGTATCTGTGACCAACAGATGCTTATCTGTATTCCCAGTCATGCGAAATCCATAGATTAGGGCCCAATGAATTTATTTAAATTGACTGATTTCTTTATATGAACTGTGACTCAGCAAAATCTTTGAAATTGTTGCATGATGCATTAATATTGTTGTTCAGTGTAAATAGCTAGAATACAAAAATTGCATAAAAAAGAAACACATGTTTACAGTGACTGCATTTGAAAGGATTAATAATCAATTGTGGTGGGCCGTCTCTGCAGCATCCCTGTGTCACAAAGATACAGACAGTGATTGAGCAGATTGCCCTCTAAAAAAGGTTTATATGCTGTCACTGTGAAGTAAAAGACTTACAATGAATTGAAGTTGAACACCCGAGTTAGAATTCAAAAGCAGAATGTTCAGTTAAATAAGATATAGCCTATGGCCTGTAGCGGATGTCAGCTAACATGGAGCCAATTCTATAAAATACAAGATTACAGAGAATTGTATTAATGTACCTTTAAAGTTATCCTCAAGAGTAAACACTCCTAAGCTCTCATTTGTTGTTTCACCACTGCAACAGTACAAACTTCAAAAGGTGTAATATTTTGAGGGGGTAGAGTGTCTTTATACACACACATATAATCTCCTAGCTGGCCTACTGTAGGGCAGATATAGCTCCAGTATGTTTCTAACAGGCCATTCTGAGCAGCTCTGGGAATATCTGTCTGTGTTATGAGAGTCTGTCTGGTAGCTCATGCATGGAGCGCACACTCTCTTCACAATTCCGCTCCACTCTCACTTTGAAGTCAGTTCATTTCCCCCTTGTGTTGCTGCCAATGTAAATAGGCACTCCCCCCTCCTTCCTGCATGGGTCACCTCCAACACACATACACAATAGACGGGCACTAAAAATAAAATATAGATACTATTTTTTATCAAAATACAGCAACAAACACTTGCATTTACAACCACATGCAAACGGCTCCTATATTAAACACACACACCCATACACACTCATATTCATGCATGCATTCCCACGCGCACACATACAGAGCAGAGAATTCACCTCTGAGAAGTTCCCTTCCTAAAACTGGCTGAGCAGGTGGAAACTGAGCCCTGAGTCAGCCTGGCCCGCAGTAAACTGGCTGCCTCCCACACCGAAGCCTTGCATGAGAAACAGACTAGGGTTCATCTTCCCCTTTACCCAGCAGTCAGAGGCACCACCACCACCCAGCCCATGGGCTATTGGGTGATAGGCTTCACCCTGGCCCTCCATCCATCACAACAGATAGGTAGGGGTCCCAACCACAGCACAGCCACAAGGCCTCTGAACCAAGGTAATTCTAAACCCACATGAAGGAGATGGTTTTCAGGCTCTCGTATTATAGGGGTTTAATAAAAACTAGATCATGCTTGATGTTCTGCTTCGTGTATGCACAATGCCGTCGGGGGTACGCCGGTCCATTTAGATTTTCCAACGGGGCTATACATTTGGGTGATGTTTTTTCCTCGCCTGAGTAGCCTCGTTTCACTGCTAAAAATAAAATTCAACCGTCTAGTGTTCAGCGAAATAACAACACAATGTCAAATACAGGTACCCTAGTCAAATAATGAACATCCAATCACGTTAACCGTTACTCTCTCGCGGGAAACCTTCACTCTTGCGCAGACATTAAGAAACGAAACATACCAATTTGAAAAATAAGCCAAGGGAGTTTGAGCGAGAATTAAGACAACTTTCGAGTAGTAAGACATGTATAAAAGCAACAGATACCACTAATAAGAAGGGGCTAGAAGCGTCTTATATGGTGAGCTACCGACTGGCTAGGACAGGCAAGCCCCATACTATTGTGGAGGACTTAATTCTTCCTGCTGCTGCGGATATGGCTGGGACAATGCTGGCGGAAAAGGCCAAAAAAACTATACATACAATGTCTTCATCAAACACTTTCATGACTCATCAGCGACATGGCAGGAGATGTTTTGAAACAATTACTGCTTCGCATACAAGCCAGTGAATTCTATGCGTTACAGCTGGATGAGTCAACAGGTTTGGCAGGCCTGGCACAGCTTCTGGTATATGTCCGTTACGTTTATGGGGGGTTAATTAAGGAAGACATCCTCTTCTGCAAACCACTGGAAACCAGGACAACAGGAGAATATATTTTTAACGTACTGGACAGCTTTGTGACATCAAATGGACTTTGGTGGTCAAGATGAGTTGGTATCTGTACTGATGGTGCAAAAGCCATGACGGAGACATAGTGGAGTAGTAACGTGCGTGCAAGCAGTTGCTCCCGACACCACTTGGGTACACTGCAGCATCCACTGAGAGACTCTTGCTGCGAAGAGAATGTCTGACAGCTTGAAAGATGTTTTGGACCCTACAGTGAAAATTGTTAACTTTGTTAAAGCAAGGCCCCTGAACTTTCGGGTATTTTCTGCATTATGCAATAATATGGGCAGCGACCATGTAACGCTTTTATAACATACAGAAGTGAGCTGGTTATCAAGGCACAAAGTATTGACAAGTTTTTTTGAATTGAGAGACAAGCTTAAAGTTTTCTTTACTGACCATCATTTTCACTTGTCTACCTCTTGCATGATGACGAGTTTCTCACACGACTGGCCTATCTGGGTGATGCTTTTTCTTGCCTGAATGATCTCAATCTAGGATTACAGGGACTCTCCGCAACTATATTCAATGTGCGGGACAAAATTGAGGCTATGATTAAGAAGTTGGAGTTCTTCTCTGTCTGCATTAACAAGGACAACAGACAGGTCTTCCATCATTGTATGATTTTTTTGTGTGCAAATGAACTCAAGCTTACGGACAATGTCAAATGTGATATAGCGAAGCACCTGAGTGAGCTGGGTGCGCAATTACGCAGGTACTTTCCCGAAACGGACGACACAAACAACTGGATTTGTTATCCCTTTCATGCCCTGCCTCCAGTCCACTTACCGATATCTGAACAAGAAAGCCTCGTCGAAATTGCAACAAGCGGTTCTGTGAAAATTTGATTTAATCAGAAGCCACTTCCAGATTTCTGGATAGGGCTGCGCTCAAAGTAACTTGCCTTGGCAAAACGCGCTGTTAAGACACTGATTCCCTTTGCAACCACGTTCCTATGTAAGAGTGGATTCTCGGCACTCACTAGCATGAAAACTAAATACAGGTACAGACCGTGTGTGGAAAATGATTTAAGACTGAGATCCTCTCCAATACAACCGAAAATTGCAGAGTGTGCATTCTTTCAAGCACACCCTTCTCATTAACCTGTGGTGAGTTATTCACAATTTCTGATGAACAAATAAGGTTTTATATGTAAGATAGCTAAATAAAGAGCAAACATATTGATTATATTATTATTTCTTGCCCTGGTCCTATAAGAGCTCTTTGTTACTTCCCACGAGCCGGGTTGTGACAAAAACTCACACTCATTCTTATGTTTAATAAATGTATCGTATAGTGTGTGTGTGGCAGGCTTACAATGACGGCAAAAAACAACATTTGAGAGTGCGCTGACCCTGGTGCTAGAAGAGGTACGCAGCTGGAGGTTGAATGTTTGAAGGGGTACGGGACTATAAAAAGTTTGGGAACCACTGACCTAGCGGATGATACTGCATGCAGTAGTACAATATTTGGCTAAACCTGCTATTTTGCTCTGCAGAAATCTATAGACTATTCATAGCTACATGTTTCTCTTTCCACACAAAACAATGACATTATAGGGCAGTAATGAAATATTGTCACGCCCTGACCATAGTTTGCTTTGTATGTTTATATGTTTTGTTTGGTCAGGGTGTGATCTGAGTGGGCATTCTATGTTGTATGTCTAGTTTGTCTATTTCTATGTGTTTGGCCTGATATGGTTCTCAATCAGAGGCAGGTGTTTGTCGTTGTCTCTGATTGGGAACCATATTTAGGTAGCCTGTTTTGTATTGTGGGTTGTGGGTGATTGTTTCTGTTACTGTGTTCACGTTATGGGACTGTTTCGTCGTCGGTTTTGGTTTTTTCAAGTATTCTATTAAAATGAATACTCGCCACGCTGCATCTTGGTCCTCCTCTCTTTCGCCCGACGAAGAACGTTACAAATATTGCATATTTGAACCTTAGAGGACAAACCACTTACACGCTATGCTTGCACGGTTCAATTCAAATGGATTTTCACGAAAACATGACATCATTGGGCCGGGAATGGTGAGCCCATCAAAGATCTCACTCTGCAGTCACTGACCTGGATCCACAAGGCTGTCTGCGGCATCACTAGCACTTTCTCTAATGACAGCCATTTCCAAACTCATCTTCACAAGGGATTTGCAGTGGGCATGCCTGTGCTGCAGGTTTGTGTGTTAAATAAGCATGGAGACGAAGGAGCCGCCAGCAGGTAAATGCCAATGGTGTATATAAACACTAGATTGCTGATGCTATGTATTGGCCAATGAGAGGCAATGAAGCCACCGGTCGGCCAAATTAGTACTCCTCAAAAGGAGCAGTCCTCCCTGAATTTCTACAGTATATTAATTCAATCTTTCAATGACAGAATGACATGTACTTAAAAAACATTTTGTGACATGTACTTAAAAAACATTTTGTTGTAGTGGGGACGGTAGCATTAGTACTCTCCAAAACTTATACCGAAAGGAAAATGTTCATATTCAGTGCCTTCGGAAAGTATTCACACCCATTTACTTTTTCTACATTTTGTTAGGTTACAGCCTTATTCTAGAATGTATTAAATAGTTTCCCCCCTCAATCTACACACAATACCCAATAATGAGAAAGCAAAAACAGGTTTTTAGAAAAGTTTGCCAATTTATTTAAAAAAAAATCTGAAATATTACATTTACATAAGTATTCAGACCCTTTACTCAGTGCTTTGTTGAAGCACCTTTGGCAGCGATTACAACCTCGAGTCTTCTTGGGTATGACGCTACAAGCTTGGCACACCTGTATTTGGAGAGTTCCTCCCATTCTTCTCTGCAGATCCTCTCAAGCTCTGTCAGGTTGGATGGGGAGTGTCTCTGCACGGCTATTTTCAGGTCTCTCCAAAGATGTTCGATTGGGTTCAAGTGCGGACTCTAGCTGGGCCACTCAAGGACATTCAGAGACTTGTCCCGAAGCCACTGCTGCATTGACTTGGCTGTGTGCTTAGGGTCATTGTCCTGTTGGAAGGTGAACCTTCGCCTCAGTTTGAGGTTCTGAGCGCTCTGGACCAGGTTTTCATCAATGATCTCTCTGTACTTTGCTCCATTCATCTTTGCCTTGATCCTGATTAGTCTCCCAGTCCCTGCTGCTGAAAAACATCCCCACAGCATCATGCTGCCACCACCATGCTTCACCGTAGGGATGGTGGCAGGTTTCCTCCAGACCTGACACCTGGCATTCAGGCCAAAGAGTTCAATCTTGGTTTCATCAGACCAGAGAATCTTGTTTCTCATGATCTGAGAGTCCTTTAGGTGCCTTTTGGCAAACTCCAAGCAGGCTGTCGTGCCTTTTTCTGAGGAGTGGCTTCCATCTGGTCACTTTACCATAAAGGCCTGATTGGTGGAGTGCTGCAGAGATGGTTGTCCTTCTGGAAGGTTCTCCCATCTCCACAGAGGAACTCTAGAGCTCTGTCAGAGTGACTAGAGCTCTGTCAGAGTGACCATCGGGTTCTTGGTCACCTACCTGACCAAGGCCCTTCTCCCCCGATTACTCAGTTCGTCCGGGCGGCAAGAGTCTTGGTGGTTCCAAACTTCTTCCATTTAAGAATGATGGAGGCCACTGTGTTTTTGGGGACCTTTAATGCTGCTGACATTTTTTGGTACCCTTTCCCAGATCTGTGCCTCGACACAATCCTGTCTTGGAGATCTACGGACAATTCCTTCGACCTCATGGCTTGGTTTTTGATCTGACCTGCACTGTCAACTGTGGGACCTTATATAGACAGGTGTGTGCCTTTCTAAATCATGCCCAATCAATTGAATTTACCACAGGTGGTAAATTGTCCGACTCATCCCAAACCATCTCAATCGGGTGATTGTGGAGGCCAGGTCATCTGATGCAACACTCCATCACTCTCCTTCGTGGTCAAATAGCCCTTACACAGCCTGGAGGTGTGTTGGGTCAGTGTCCTGTTGAAAACAAATGATGGTCCCACTAAGCCCTAAGCAGATGGGATGGTGTATCGCTGCAGAATTCTGTGGTAGCATTGCTGGTTAAGCGTGCCTTGCATTCTAAATAAATCACAGACAGTATCACCAGGAAACTAACCCCACACCATCACACGTCCTACTCCATGCTTCATGGTGGGAACCACACATGTGGAGATCATCCATTCACCTAATCTGCATCTCACAAAGACACAACGGTTGGAACCAAAAATGTAAAATTTGGACTCATCAGACCAAAGGACAGATTTCCACCGGTCTAATGTTCATTGCTCGTGTTTCTTGGCCCAAGCAAGTCTCTTCTTATTATTTGTGTCCTTTAGTAGTGGTTTCTTTGCAGCAATTCGACCATAAAGCCCTGATTCATGCAGTCTCCTTTGAACAGTTGATGGTTAAGTGGCATTCTGATGGGTCTGTTACTTGAACTCCTTGAAGCATATATTTGGGCTACAATTTCTGAGGCTGCTAACTCTAATGAACTTATCCTCTGCAGCAGAGGTACCTCTGTGTCTTCCTTTCCTGTGGAGGTCCTTAGGAGAGCCAGTTTTCATCATAGCGCTTTATGGTTTTTGAGATTAAACTTGAAGAAACTTTAAAAGTTCTTGAAATGTTCCATATTGACTGACCTTCATGTCTTAAAGTAATGATGGACTGTGGTTTCTCTTTGCTTATTTGAGCTTTTCATGCCATAATATGGACTTGGTCTTTTACCAAATATGGCTATCTTCTGTATACCACCCCTGCCTTGTCACAACACAACTGATTGGCTCAAAAGCATTAAGACGGAAAGAAATTCCACAAATGAACTTTCAACAAGGCACACCTGTTAATTGAAATGTATTCCAGGTGACTACCTCATGAAGCTGGTTGAGAGAATTTCAAGAGTGGGCAAAGCTGTCTTCAAGGCAAAGGGTGGCTACTTTGAAGAATCTCAAATATAAAATATATTTTGATTTGTTTAACACTTTTTTGTTAGTACAAGATTCCATATGTGTTATTTCATAGCTTGATGTTGTCACTGTTATTCTACAATGTAGAAAATAGTAAGAATAAAGAAAAACCCTTGAATGAGTAGGAGTGTCCAAACTTTTGAATGGTACTGAATATACAGTGCATTCGGAAAGTATTCATACTCCTTGAGTTTTTGAACATTTTGTTATGTTACAGCCTTATTCTAAAAGGGATAAATAAATAAACATGCTCATCAATCTACACACAATACCTCATAAGCAAAAACAGGTTTTTAGAAATTTTTGCAAATCTATACAATAAAAAAAAAACTGATATACCTTATCTACATAAGTATTCAGACCCTGTCCTACGCAATTAAGCTCAGGTGCATCCTGTTTCCATTGATCATCCTTGAGATGTTTCTACAACTTGATTGGAGTCCACCTGTGGTAACTTCAGTTGATTGGACATGATTTGGAAAGGCACATACCTGTCTATGTAAGGTCACACAGTTAACAGTGCATGTCAGAGCAAAAACCAAGCTATGAGGTCGAAGGATTTGACCGCAGAGCTCCGAGACAGGATTGTGTCGAGGCACAGATCTGGGGAAGGGTACCAAAACATTTCTGCAGCATTGAAGGTTCCAAAGAACACAGTGGCCTCCATCATTCTTAAATGGAAGAAGTTTGGAACCACCAAGACTCTTCCTAGAGCTGGCTGCCCGGCCAAACTGAGCAATCAGGGGAGAAGGGCCTTAGTCAGGGAGGTGACCAAGAACCCGATGGTCACTCTGACAGAGCTCTTGAGTTTCTCTGTGGAGATGGGAGAACCTTCCAGAAGGACAACCATCTCTGCAGCACTCCACTAATCAGGCCTTTATGGTAGAGCGGCGATACGGAAGCCACTCCTCAGTAAAGGTAGCATGACAGCCTGCTTGGAGTTTGCCAAAAGCCACCTAAAAACTCTCAGACCATGAACTCTTTGGTCTCAATGTCAAGCGTCACATCTGGAGGAAACCTGGCACCATCCCTACGGTGAAGCATGGTGGTGGCAGCATCATGCTGTGGGGATGTTTTTCAGCAGCAGGGACTGGGAGACTAGTCAGGGTCAAGTTAAAGATCAATGGAGCAAAGTACAGAGAGATCCTTGATGAAAACCTGGTCCAGAGCGCTCATGACCTCAGACTGAGGTTAGGTCAGCTGTAAATGGTGCTGGCACACCAAAGAAAAAGTGTCAAGGGAAGTCAGTTTGGATTTGGTTTCACACCAATCACATCAGAAGCCAAACGTGACAGAAAAAACTTTAACTGTTGCACCTCGTTGTGTTGTTGTCCTATGGTGGCTAGCTAGCTAGCTAAAAATCGTCCCTTTCCAAAATTAGCCATGGATGGAGATAGGGATTTGTACTTGTGGTTTTACTTAATTCTCGGTACTGGCCAATGATTATAACAGCGATTCTGATCCAACCATAAATCTATACATTGTGCCCTTGGCCAGAGAGGATGGAAGTTCAACATGTAGCTAGACGTAGTAGGCTAATGTTAACTGGTTGGCTTGTCGCCTCGTTGCCCATGGAAGGAAGTTTGGATAGCGAGCAAGCAGGGTAATGAGGACTTGTGGGTGGATGGAAGGGAGAGAGACTCTCGCTCAGTAAAAACTGCCTGCATCAAGGTGCCAGGCTGAGCCACATCTGTTGATCAGCCATTAATCCCACTACTTCTAGAGTGCTGCTCTGCTGTGCCATCTGGTGCTGGGGCAGCCCGGCCACACCTTGGGGTTTAGCCTGGTCCCCGACTGACTGACAATGCGGAGGATTATAACAGAGACAGAGATTAGGAACTGCCTTGGCATCGCTGAGGTAAAACATTTTATGTGTTGAAGTTATTGTTGGATGTATTAGTGTCACTTTCACCAGTAGAAAGTAATATATCACTTCACTATTACATATTTGCATATACCATATTGCCCCTCCTACTTAATAACATCATTGTGAGTACAACTTGTAGGAATGGAGCCGAAGGGGACGGCTGTGTTTTATGGGCTCCTAACCAACTGTGCTATTTTGTTCGTTTTTTCACATTGTTTTAATTTATTTTTTTACCTATTTTATGCATGTTGCTGCTACCGTCTCTTATGAACGAAAATAACTTCTGGACATCAACAACAGCGATTACTCACCTCAAACTGGACGAAGATCCGACGCGAAGGATATACTGCTTTCTCGGGAACGGGCCCAAATCCCTGTCATTTGAGTGAAGAAAGTCAATTTGAGTGAAGAAAAGACGGAGAAAAAGGGGGCGGAGGTCGGGCTGCCTTCTGAGAAATCATAGGCGAGTGACTAAACCTTCACTACCATCCGTTCTATTGGCCAACGTGCAATCATTGGAAAACAAAATGGATGATATACGATCAAGACTATCCTACCAACGGGACATTAAAAACTGTAATATCTTATGTTTCACAGAGTCGTGGCTGAATGATGACATAATTTAGAGCTGGCGGGAATTTCCATGCATCGGCAGGACAGAAGCTACGAGGGGCGGTGGTGTGTGTCTATTTGTAAATATCAACTGGTGCGCAATGTCTAATACTAAAGAAGTCTCGAGGTATTGTTCGCCTGAGGTAGAGTATCTCATGATAAGCTGTAGACTACACTATCTACCAATAGAGTTCTCATCTATATTATTCGTAGCTGTCTATTTACCACCACAAACTGATGCTGGCTTTAAGACTGCACTCAATCAGCTGTATAAGGCCATAAGCAAACAAGAAAAATGCTCATCCAGCTCCTAGTGGCCTGGGACTTTAATAATGCAGGGAAACTTAAATCTGTTTTACCTCGTTTCTACCAGCATGTCACATGTGCAACCAGAGGGAAAAAAACCCTAGACCACCTTTACTCCACACACAGAGACGCATACATAGCTCTCCCTCACCCTCCATTTGGCAAATCGGACCATAATTCTATCCTCCTGATTCCTGCTTACAAGCCAAAACTAAAGCAGGAAGTACCAGTGACTCGCTCAATACGGAAGTGGTCAGATGACGTGGATGCTACGCTAAAGGACTGTTTTGCTAGGACAGACTGGAATATGTTCATCCAATGGCATTGAGGAGTATACCACCTCAGTCATCGGCTTCGTCAATAAGTGCATCGACGATGTCGTCCCCACAGTGACCATACGTACATATCCCAACCAGAAACCATGGATTACAGGCATCCTCATTGAGCTAAAGGCTAGAACTGCCACTTTCAAGGAGTGGGACACTAATCCGGACACTTATAAGAAATCCCGCTATGCCCTCAGACGAACCATCAAACAGCAAAGCGTCAATACCGGATTAAGATTAAATCCTACTACACCAGCTTTGACGCTTGTCGGATGTGGCAGGGCTTGTAAACTATTACGGACTACAAAGGGAAACCCAGACGCGAGCTGCCCAGTGACTCGAGCCTAGCAGACGAGCTAAATGCCTTTTATGCACGCTTCGAGGCAAGCAACACTGAAGCATGCATGAGAGCACCAGCTGTTCCGCACGACTGTGTGATAATGCTCTCGGAAGCCGATGTGAGCAAGTCCTTTAAACAGGTCAATATACACAAGCCCGCGGGGACAGACAGATTACTAGGACGTGTAATCAAAGCATGTGCAGACCAACTGGCAAGTGTCTTTACTGACATTATCAACCTCTCCCTGACCGAGTCTGTAATACCTACATGTTTCAAGCAGACCACCATAGTCCCTGTGCCCAAGGAAGCGAAGGTAACCTGCCTAAATGATTACCGCCCCGTAGCACTCACGTCAGTAGCCATGAAGTGCTTTGAAAGGCTGGTCATGGCTCACATCAACAGCATCATCCTGGATACCCTAGACCCATTACAATTTGCATACAGCCCCAACAGATGATGCAATCTCAATCAACACTGCCCTTTCCCACCTGGACAAAAGGAACACCTATGTGAGAATGCTGTTCATTGACTACAGCTCAGCGTTCAACCCCATAGTGCCCACAAAGCTCATCACTAAGCTAAGGACCCTGGGACTAAACACCTCCCTCTGCAACTGGATCCTGGACTTCCTAACAGTCCACCCCCAGGTGGTAAGGGTAGGCAACAACACGTCTGCCACGCTGATCTTCAACACTGGGGCCCCTCAGGGGTGCGTGCTTTGTCTCCTCCTGTACTCCCTGTTCACCTACGACTGTGTGGCTAAACACGACTCCAACACCATCATTAAGTTTGCTGACGACACAACAGTGGTAGGCCTGATTACCGACAATGATGAGACAGCCTATAGGGAGGAGGTCAGCAACCTGGCAGTGTGGTGCCAGGACAACAACCTCTCCCTCAATGTGAGCAAGACAAAGGAGCTGATCATGGACTACATGTGACATGGTGAGGTTGGACCCAGGTGCAGAGAAGAGACCAGACGAGGAATCAGTGGTTAAGGATAAACATAATACTTTACTACACTAAGTCTCAAACTCACTGAGGAAACGAACGCACACGGTAAACAATTCTTCTGAAAGAGAAACCGAAAACACACCTCTTTTAAAGTGCAAATCGTAATGCCTAATAGAACACACCTGAGTGTCATAATTGTCTCTAGGATGGTCTCTGCCGCCTTCTGGTGGAACCATGACACTACAGGAAATGGCGGCTGAACAGACCCTCAAACATCAATGGGGCTATAGTGGGGTGGGTCGAGAGTTTCAAGTTCCTTGGTGTCCACATCACCAACGAACTATCATGGTCCAAACACACCAAGACAGTTGTGAAGAGGGCATGACAACACCTTTTCCCCCTCAGGAGACTGAAAAGATTTGTCATGGGTTCCCAGATCCTCAAAAAGTTCCACAGCTGCACCATCGAGAGCATCCTGACTGGTTGCATCACGGCCTGGTATGGCAACTGCTCGGCATCTGACCGTAAGGTGCTACAGAGGGTAGTGCGTACGGTCCAGTACATCACTGGGGCCAAGCTTCCTGTCATCCAGGACCTATATACTAGGCAGTGTCAGAGGAAAGTCCAAAAAATTGTCAAAGACTCCAGTCACCCAAGTCATAGGCTGTTCTCTCTGCTATTGCACGGCAAGCGGTACCGGAGCGCCAAGTCTAGGACCAAAAGGCTCCTTAACAGCTTCTACCTCCAAACCATAAGACTGCTGAACAATTAATGAAATGGCCACCCAGACTATTTACATTGACCCCGCCCCCCATTTTGTTTTTAACAGTGCTGCTACTCGCTGTTTATTATCTATGCATAGTCACTTTACCCCTACCTACATGTACAAATTACCTCGACTAACCTGTAGCCCCGCATATTGAATTGGTACCGGTACCCCCTCTATATAGCCTCGTTATTGTTATTTTATTGTGTTACTTTTTTATAATTTTTTACTTTAGTTTATTTGGTAAATATTTTCTTAACCCTTTCTTGAACTGCATTGTTGGTTAAGGGCTTGTAAGTAAGCATTTCACGGTAAGGTCTACACTTGTTGTATTCGGCGCATGTGACAAATAAACTTTGATTTGATTTGAAAAAGCTCTTTGCACAAACAGGGTTGAGCAACATTCATTCTTATACAGTTCATAACAGATTTCTGGTTTCTGTAGCACTTCACGTTTTGCTCATAACCATTTGAAACATGTCAAGGTGTGTAAGTTATTACCTCTTTCTAACCTGGCAGCAAAGTATCTTCTCATTGCCCCTATAATTATGTATTTGAAGTTAAGGAAGCCCGTTCTTTCTTGAAACCGCATTTAAAAACAGTTAAAAAAAAACATGGCAAGGGTGATGACAAACATTGCAAAGAGCAGTTTGGAGGAAGATCTCTAACTATTTGAGGAGGCAAATAAATTCAGAGCCTTAACTTAACTTCTGATAACTTGGTATGCCTACATCAATACTCAACTGGCACATTTGCAACTACATCAAAGTATAGTGTATTCCACACCCTTAAATATAAATTCATAGCAAGGAGTGGAATGTGACTGTAAATCAAACCCTCCTCAGTTTATAAGGACTCATTCATACTGAACTATGGTGATTAAAGACTCATACTACACATACCGTGATCCTCTGATTAAACTAGAGGGAGACAAAGGAATAGCAGACTAGAACAAGGCCAATAGAACCAGGCTCAGGAGGTTTATTCACTTCAGGATAGGGTCATTATGCCCACACCTGATTGGGGCAACTGGGCCAGACTGAGCTGACAGGCTGGGTCCTTGGACCTGCTCCATTGCTTAGGTAGCTCCATTGTTCCATGTGCCCCTCCTGATCCGTGGTGGGCAGAGGAGGCTATGGGCAACAGCCCATGAAAACCCCCTCTGTCGCGGCCTGGGCCCAGGAACAGAGGACTTCAGTCAGCAGCGGCCGTCAGTCGATCACCTTTCACTCTCTCTGCCGCCATCTAATCCCGGTTCTACTATTCACCACCGGCTGCCTGGGAAACATCCAGGCACAGCACGGAGCAGGCAGGGAGCGACCCAGATAAAGAGACCAGGCCGGCATCCGAGGAGCTTCTCTGGGCCTGCTCCAGTTCCCCCTCCTTCCGGTTCCCCCTCCTGCCCCTTCACCCTTCAACTCCCATCCTCCACCCCCAGGCCTTGGGCCCATACCGGATGGAACAGCAGGGAAACATTAGACCACTTCATCGGCAAGCTTCTTTGGGAGGGTTAGGTTTGCTCAGTGTTAGTTTATGTAAGTGCTAGATGCTATTGCTATGATGCTGTGCAGATACAAAAATCATCATAGTAAACATGTCACTTCCAATGACTAATTACTGTACTCACTCAAAATGTTCCCCGATTATTTATTTATTTTTTATTTTTTTGCTAGGTTCTCAGATCGAGTACTACATTTCTAAAGGCTTGAACAGACACACATAAACAATCCTTACTTTATTACTGTAACTGAAGTGGTCATGATGATATGGTAAATCATGAAAATAAGATGATGTGCAAGCACTGCTATAAGGACCTACAGTTAAGTATGTCTGCAGAAATGTAGAGTCATTAGCATGATATTCGCTGTAAAGTCTGCAACAGTTGTATTCGGTGCATGTTATAAATAACATTCGATTTGATATAGGACAACTATAGTATGATTATTTTCCTTGGCAGTTTGGCTTGCCGCTAGATAGGCAGCCAGCATACCTTATGGAGGACCATAAAAGATAATCACAGAAGTTAATATCTTAACAACAGTTAATTAAAGCGACGGGACCGTTTCGCTAGCACAGACTGGAATACGTTCCGGAATTCATTCTATATCATTGAAGAGTTTACCACATCAGTCACCGGCTTCATTAATAAGAGCATCGACGATGTCGTCCCCATAGTGGCCGTACATACATATCCCAACCAGAAGCCATGGATTACATACAGGAAACATCCGCACTGAGCTAAAGGCTAAAGCTGCCACTTTTAAGGAGTGGGACACTAATCCGGACGAACCATCAAACAGGCTAAGAGTTAATAGAGGACTAAGATCGAATCCTACTACATCGGCTCTGACAAAAGGTACGTTCAACATCATAGTGCCCTCCAAGCTCTTCACTAAGCTAAGGACCCTGGGACTGAACACCTCCCTCTGTAACTGGATCCTGGAATTCCCGATGGGCCAACACAGGTGGTGAGGGCAGGTAACAACACACCACACTGCTTAGTCCCTTCCTGTACTCCCTGTTCACCCACGACTACTTTGGCCGTGCACGACTCTAACACAATATCATTAAGTTTGTCGACAACACACCGATGGTAGGCCTGATCACCGACGATCGATGAGACAGCCTATAGGGAAGAGGTCAGTGACGTGGCAGTGTGGTCGTAGGACAACATCCTCTCCCTGAACGTCAGCAAGACAAAGGAGCTGACCGTGGACTACAGGAAATGGGGGGCCGAACACACACCTCTTTACATCAAATGGGGCTGTACTGGAGTGGGGCGAGATCTTCAAGTTCCACAGTGTGCACATCACTAAGGACCTATCGTGGTCCAAACACACCAACACGGTCGTGAAGAGTGCACGACAAAACCTTTTCCCCCTCAGGAGGCGGAAAAAATTTCGCATGGGCCCGCAGATCCTCAAAAAGTTCTACAGCTGCACCATTGAGAGTATCTTGACTGACTGCATCACCGCTTGGTATGGCAATTGCTTGGCATCCGACCTTAAAGTGCTACAGAGGGTAGTGCGCACGGTCCAGTACATCACTGGGGCCAAGCTTCCTGCCATCCAGGACCTCTATACCAGGCGGTGTCAGTGGAGAGCCAGCAAATTCATAGACTGTTCTCTCTGCTACCGTACAACAAGTGGTACCGGAGCGCCAAGTCTGGGACCAAAAGGCTCCTGTACAGCTTCCACCCCAAGTCATAAGACTGCTGAACAGTTAATCAAATGGCTACCCTGACTACTTGCATTGACCCCCTTTTTATTTGCACTGACTCTCTTGCACCAGCTCTATGCACATTCACTGGAATCTACCCACACTCACACATACTACACTGACACTCCAACACACACAATCCAATACACACACACGCACACACACACATGATACTCTGTTTATGATCTATCCTGATTGCCTAGTCACTTTTACCCCTACTTACATGTTCACATCAATAACCTCAACTACCTCGTACCCCTGCACATTGACTCTGTACCGGTACTACTGGTATATAGTATTTTTATTGATATTTTATTGTGTTAATATTTCCTATTTCATTTGTAGCTAATTTTTCTCACTTTTTAACTCTGCATTGTTTGGAAAGGGCTCATAAATAAGCATTTCACAGTAAAGTCTACAAGTGATTTTTTTTGCTGTTGATTTGATTAAACAGCAGCTCTAATAACAGGGAACAGTCCCCTGGCAATTGTAATTTCATTATTACTACGCTGGTTCCCCTCCGCTCTAAGTCCACATTGCAACGCCTTCAGTTTTCATGTCCGAACATGCCCCAGTGAAGGCTGCAGGGAGCTGGCAGCTTTGAGCAAACAACTAACCACGATTCAAACACAGCCGCTAATAAAACAACGGGGACGTGACAGAAGGGGAAGGGGGGAGGTCAAAGGGTAGGAGGATGACCTCCACTCATGGTGCAGCCACCATATACAGTGCATTCGGAAAGTATTCAGACCCATTGACTTTTTCCACATTTTGTTACGTTACAGCCTTATTCTAAAATTGATTAAATCGTTTTTTTGTTGTCACGCCCTGACCTTAGTTCCTTTTTTATGTCTCTATTTTGGGAGTTGGGGTGGGCATTCTATGTTTTATGTTCTATGTTTTCTATTTCTGTGTGTTTGGCCGGGTGTGATTCTCAATCACAGGCAGCTGTCTATTGTTGTCTCTGATTGAGAACCATACTTTGGTAGCCTTTTCCCACCTGTGTTTTGTGGGTAGTTGTTTTCTATCTTTGTGTCTGTACCAGACAGGACTGTTTCGTTTCATTCTCGTTGTTATTTTGTTTAGTGTTCTGTTTTACTAAATTAACATAAACACTTACCACGCTGCGCTTTGGTCCAATGATTACTCATCTTCAGACGACAAACGTTACATTTGTCCTCCTCAATCTACACACAATACCCCATAATGACAAAGCGAAAACAGTAAAAAAAAAAAAAAAAAAAAAATTAACGTGGAAAAAATTATTAACATAACTATTCAGAACCTTTACTCAGTACTTTGTTGAAGCACCTTTGGCAGCTATTACAGCCTTGAGTCTTCCTGGGTATGACCCTACAAGCATGGCACACCTGTATTTGGGGAGTTTCTTCCATTCTTCTCTGCAGATCCTCTCAAGCTCTGTCAGGTTGGATGGGGAGCGTCGCTGCACAGCTATTATCAGGTCTCCCCAGAGATGTTCGATCGGGTTCAAGTCCAGGCTCTGGCAGGCCCACTCAAGGACATTGAGACTTGTCCCGAAGCCACTCCTGCGCTGTCTTGGCTATGTGCTCAGGGTCGTTGTCCTGTTGGAAGGTGAACCTTCGCCCCCAGTCTGAGGTTGTTACGGATACAGGTATTCTGTGTGTGTGTATTTTTTATTTTTTATTTTTTTATTTCACCTTTATTTAACCAGGTAGGCTAGTTGAGAACAAGTTCTCATTTGCAACTGCGACCTGGCCAAGATAAAGCATAGCAGTGTGAACAGACAACAACACAGAGTTACACATGGAGTAAACAATAAACAAGTCAATAACATAGTAGAAAAAACCCATTCAGTTGTTTTCTCTAGAGCTCGATCTCTTTGTGTTTCAAACTCTCTGTGTCCCAATCTCTCGCAATATCTCTCTCTCTTTGAGCTCTCGTTTGTTTTTACACCTACATGTCACTTTGTCCCACCTGTGAGTATTGTTTTGGTTATGGTGTTTGACTGTTTGTTTGATGGTGGGAAAAGGGGGTACCAAGCCAAGTCGCCCATGGGCATACATTACCCGTAGGAATACTTTGCCTAAATACCCTAGTTAGAACTGGGCGGACCACCCGCTGTATTTTTAGTTAGTTAGCTGTATTGAAGTAGGCTAGTCTAGCTTAGGGGTGTTTTTGGATAATTCTTTCTTTCCTTGGGTCCAGCTCAGCCCCTTTTCCCGCCCCCCTTTACTGTGTGTTTAAAAATAAACCATGAGTGTTTGACGGTAATTTAGTTGTCTGTGGTTTTTGTTCTCACTGTTACCTTTTCACTGTTATAATTTGCATGAGTTATGTTACGGTCTCGATACATTCCCCCTAGACTGCCGGGCCAAAGGGATTCGTAACAGAGGTCATAAGCGCTCTGGACCAGGTTTTCATCAAGGATCTCTCTGTACTTTGCTCTGTTCATCTTTCTCTCAATCCTGACTAGTCTCCCAGTCCCTGCCACTGAAACATCCCCACAGCATGATGCTACCACCACCATGCTTCACCGTAGGGATGGTGCAGGTTTCCTCCAAACGTGACGCTTGGCATTCAGGCCAATGAGTTCAATATTGGTTTCATCAGACCAGAGAATCTTGTTTCTCATGATCTGAGAGTCCTTTGGGTGCCTTTTGGCAAACTCCAAGCGGGCCGTCATGTGTCTTTTACTGAGGAGTGGCTTCCGTTTGGCCACTCTATCATAAAGGCCTGATTGGTAGAGTGCTGCAGAGATGGTTGTCCTTGTGGAAGGTTCTCCCATCTCCACAGAGGAACTCTGGAGCTCTTGGTCACCTCCCTGACCAAGGCCCTTCTCCCCTGATTGCTCAGTTTGGCCGGGCAGCCAGCTCTAGGAAGAGTCTTGGTGGATCCAAACTTCTTCCTTTTAAGAATGATGGAGGCCACTGTGTTCTTAGGGACCTTCAATTCTGCTGAAAGTTTTTGGTACCTTTCCCCAGATCTGTGTCTCGACACAATCCTGTCTCGGAGCTCTACGAACAATTCCTTTGACCTCATGACTTAGTTTTTGCTCTGACGTGCACTGTCAACTGTGGAAGCTTATATAGACAGGTGTGTGCCTTTCCAAATCATGTCCAATCAATAAAACTTACCACCGATGGACTCCAATCAAGTTGTAGAACCATCTCAAGGATGATCAATGGAAACAGGATGCACCTGAGCTCAATTTCGGGTCTCATAGCAAAAGGTGTGAATACTTATGTAAATAAGGTATTTCTGTTTTCACATTGTATGTAGATTGATGAGGGAAGAAATTATTCAATCAATTTTAGAATAAGGCTGTAACGTAACAAAATGTGGAAAAAGTGAAGCAGTCTCAGTACTTTCCAAATGCACTGTATAAGGGTTTGTGTTCTGTTATAGGTTACTAGTTACCACCATACAAGACTAACCACCAGCATACGAGGGGCTATATAGCTCTATAATGATAGAGCCCCTGTAAACACAAGGTAAGAGAGGCAGTGAAGCATGCTGGAGAGCTAAATATCCTCCGCTCTGAGGCCCCTACCGCAGACCAGACTAACCACAACAGTAGCAGGTCTGAAGTGAAGGAACTACTGCTGACTCTTTCTTTCTAGTTCCACCGGGTCATCAAGGGTCACCTAGAGCAGACATACCCATTCTCTTCTGAACAAAATTCATTGAAATATAGTTAGAGAAGTTGGTTGGCACCTTCATTTGTAGTCTAATGGACACTCCTTAAACCTTGGGACACTAAAGAGGTAAATCAGCCTGAAGTGGGCCACTACACAACCTGTCCAGAGGCTCTCAGAGAGGTGGTGAGAGTCTCTGAAAGCCCAAAGTTCAAGACCATGACATACCTTCCATGAGCATGGGCTTCCCTCCCCCATGGGCTAGCATCTCCCTACGGTAGCGCTCTCCCATGTCCCTGGGGGAGAGAGAGGAGAGATATAAGATTACAGCCATATGCATTCTCCTACAGCAGCTCTTCTTCCCCATCCTGAGAGCCCTGGGCAAAGTCTCAGCTCTCCCCTCACAGGGCTGATCAATTAAATCAAATCAAAATGAAATTGTATTTGTCACATGACACGAATACAACAGGTGTAGACCTTCCCTTAAAACGCTTACTTACAAGCCCTTAACCAACAATGCAGTTAAGAAAAATAAGAGTTATTTATTTAATATTGACTAAATAAACAAACAAAAACAACAAATCAAAGAGCAACAATGAAATAAGGAGGCTATATAAATGGAGGTACCGGTAATATGTACATGTAGGTAGGGGTAAAGTGACTATGTGTGGTAAAGTGATAATTAACAGTGAGTAGCAGCAGCGTAAAAAAGTGTGTGTGTGTGTGTGGGGGGGGGGGGGGGGGAATAGTGCAAATAGTCCGGGTAGCCATTTAATTAGCTGTTCAGTAGTCTTATGGCTTGGGGTAGAAGCTGTTAGGAATCCTTTTGGAGCTAGACTTGGCTCCAAAAGTACCGCTTGCCGTGCTGTAGCAGAGAGAACAGCGGTAGCAGAGAGAACAGTCTATGATTTGGGTGGCTGGAGTCTTTGCCAATTTTTAGGGCCTCCTGATGCTAGGAAACAAAGGTTCAACAACCACAGGTGGAACTAAATGTCAGAGGGAAAGGAGAGAAAGGAAGGCAGAGAGAGAGACAAGGGCTGCGGGGCTCGAATCTCTGAGATGAATCTGGAAACAAAGCCTTTGTGGAGTCCAAGTCAGAGCAGAGCTGATAGGGAGGGCTATGGGCTATGTAATGTAGATGCTGGTGACTCTGACTGGATTACTGTACACACCTGCCAAGCTGGTGTGGGTTTCATATTGATGTCATGTTCAATGTCAGGCGGAGAGACTTAACACTACCCAGGGAAGGTTGCTTGTGAGAGAGCATTTGGCTCAGTCTTTTTGGAAATGCAAACATGTTTATACCTTCCAGTCAAATGTACTGTAACTTTTAGTGATATAACAACAGTTATTCATTGAATTTTGAATAACAAGTTCCCGGTATATGATCACACACAGGCAAAAAATCTCAAGGGACACAGAAAAATACATCACGAAATTGTCCTGACATTAGTAAAAAAGTCTGGTTTTGCTTTAAAAAAAAACATTGACTGCCTCAGATGAAGTTCCTTGTGTTATTACAGTAAACTGTTTTTTTTCTGTAGGGACACTGTATTTAGGTTATTGATACCCTGCATTTATTCATACCCTACATTTAGTCATACCCATAAAAGTCAAGTAAGTGCTGCAGACAGCCACGCCTTGATATTGTGTGTATTTCCTGATGAAGGGTTTGTGTGAGGACACTGAATGGCTCTCAGTCTCACCTGTTTAAAGGATCCTGAACAAAGCACTGTTTTCCCACCATAGAGGCCACAGCGTGGGACATGATATAGGAGTAGTACTTGGCTCCGTGTCCAATGAGGTGGTTGAATCTCAGCTGCCATGCCTGCAAAGCAAAACAAAGCATTTCACATTATCACAGCGTCATTAACAACACCATAAATAAATACCCAATAAATAACCCAAATTAAACTGGCTTTCAACAGGTTCCACTGTTTATACCATGATTCATAAAGACCACCACTGTAGGTATATTGACAAGGAAACATTTGATCTCAATTGTTTTTTTAAACATAGACAGACCGATTGAATGCAATTATCTTTCCCTTTCGAAAAAAATGCTTAATTCATGACAAAAGGAAACATTAAATGAGTTTGTTTCTACTATGTATGGTGAGAGTGAAGTTTGAATAGCAAGGCCAATTCAGCTTTGAAGGTTCCTGCTCATAAATGTTGCTGAAGGAAAAGACAAGCAGAGATATTCTTCTGTCATCATCTACTTCCCCCTCAGGAAAAGACCCAAAAGTATTCTGGGCCATTAAAGAATGTCTATTGATGTTTGTTCTAGTTACTGTCTGGTCACTGTTTTGTCTGCTTCAAAATGTAGGCTACTGTTCAATTGGCCAATGATTAAGTCAAATACAGACTTCGGTTACACTGTATACATTTGACTTCAAACCTTTTACTTTGCTTTTAGAGGAATATGGAAATTCCTAAAAGTGCACACTTTTCCTTTTCACTTTGTTGCCTAGAGGGTCCAACTTCCTAACTATAAAGGCAATGTACTCTATGATCATGCCTGATTTGGGACTCCGGGGAAATTAATCTGGCAAACATTCAAACAGTCAGTCAGTCAGAAGAAAGCAGTGGTGGAATAAAACTAAATTATACCCCAGTCTCCACGGTGGTTATAAAACACAAATGCAAAGCTAAGTACTGTAAGAATTGTATCAGAGCATTAAGGCTGTAATGCACAAGGAACCTTATAAACCTGCTAGAGTCACATGGATATCTCCAAATGAAGTAGCCCAAAGTAACATCCAAATCTGAGCCCAGATCTTTATAAATTAATGAGTGACTTTAGCTCTTAGGAGGGAAAAAAAAGACAAGATTTTTATTTTGCTATTTTATCCCTGACTGTGCACTTTACCATACCGTCTTGGAGAGGTGAGAGAGATAAGTTGAAAGGGGCTAGTCTAAAGCACCCTGTACTCTGCCTTTGAGAGGGGTGCTGCTTATTTAAACAGCGAGCGTTGTGAAAGAAGATCGTCTAGCGTGAAACAGGCTTAAGCCGCCAAGTGTCTGCATGATGGGTCCCATCTGGGCCCTAATGACTTTAATAAGGGTAAACAGTACCCCTGACAGAGGCAATACAAGGGGGAAACCAAAACATTAGGAAAGTGAGCACAAATCGTGAGGAGAGAATTCACCAGCTGTCCGGACGGCAGTACCAGAGGCCTACAGCAGTACCAGAGGCCTATAGTAGATATGCGGTCACCCTCATCCTCCTGTGGCAAGATATCTCCAACCGTATAACACCTTTGAACATGAAACGGAACTACAGGTATGACTGACAGAATGGCTGAAACTTTGAGATGGACAGTAAACACTCAAACTAATCAGTTCAGACACCAGTGCTCTGCTTTATTTTTGATCCCTCTACTTGCCTCAAATGCTAGATGTCAACTTTTGAGAAGGTCATAGCCCAGTCAAGTTAACATCTCAGGGAAAGATCTATTTTGATCCTCACACACAAAGATGAGGAAAGTCAGAGCAGCCCTTCACTCTGTTCTCTTGTGTATTAGATAAAAGACACTCCTGTCCTTTGTAGACCAGGCTGCTAGGCCTTTGTTCTGGGTGCTAGGGATCAACACCACATTCTGGGTGAGAAAAGACCATGTCTTGACTCTCTATGGCTCCAAGAGAACTGATAAAGACAAAGAATCATCAACACAGCAGAAGGAATGTCAGGCTTTCCAAATATTATTATCGCAGTTGCAGGGCTTTCCATTTGGTCCATGTAGTCAACAACAGCTGAAAGTTTTTCTCTCCAGTCAGAACTGATACCTCTGGTCTATAAACCATATACATGTCACAATCACCCCAGTGTTTATTATTTGGGTCTTTCTGTACTCTATTAGCTATTCAAATGTTCAGTTTAGTGTGGAAGGTTTTGCTTCACTGCTGTTTAGCAAGGGCAGGGAGAGAGAGTAAAAGACCAGAAATATAGTCCTTTCAGCAGAACATAAACAAATCTGTTTTCACTTGCTCCAATCCCATGACTTATCCTTTAACAATACAATTCAGATTTTTGTAAGTGGGGCTGAAAGGAGGAAAACTACTCTTCCATCATAACATGTAATTTGAGTGAAATGTTGAATTTCGGCATGGTTTTATAACCACACTCCCCTGAGAGGTCGGTCGCTGCATGGATAAAAGTGGAAGTAGGACTTTTAGCGAGGTTAAAGCAACTGTGGCTGGTAAGCTCAATTAAAGTGAGGAGGAATATAGTTCTGACGGAGTGCTCTCTATTCCTGATGGCCCACATAATTATAGTTGAGGATAAATGCCTTATGAAGGCCATTCCTGGCTAAATGATGGCTGTGTTTTACATTCTCTATTCCCTCCTGACTTTGTCCTCTTTTGTAAAAAATGTTTTCATTAAAGGACCACAGAAAGAAGAGTTTCAAATATTTCCCCCAGGGAGTGCTCATTCAAAGTATACCTCTGCTTTGTTATTTGAGCAGGGCCTCCAAAAAAGCTTTAATCCCTTAAACGGTACTGCGCCTGGGTAAGAGATATAAAACCACAGAGCCAGGGAAGAAAAGCCAAAAAATAACTCCCTCTACCTCGCTCTTTCTATGCTCTGAGCTGTTTTTGTCCCTCTGTTGCACGAGAAAATGCACACACTGTGGTAGTTTTGAGGATTAGGCAAAGAATGCCCCCCAAACATTCATTAACTATAAAGGCTGTACTTGAGCACATAATCAAAGATCTATAGCCCACCAACTCAGTGAAGGCAAAGACCATTTTGACACTGAGGTACCCATCGTGTTTGGAGTATATGGTAGGCCGTAGAATTTCTGCTGCATGTCTTTTAAAATACCACTCGTTGATCAGTTTTGGGGTTTTCCATGATAAATCTGATCCAGAGCAGAGTAGAAAATCTGTCCACAGAAAAAATAAAATATGCTGAATCATTCATGCAGTTACATGTTAAACCTTCGAAATGTTCCCAAATATCCTATTTGAGTCAAGGCATTTTCTGTTGGCTGAAAAAGGCTGATATCTGTTAAGTCTCTACACTTATCTACCATCACTCACTCAGGCAAAGCACTTACAGGACCCTTATGTCCATTGTGTTAAAGTGAGTTTTTAAAGCAACAGTAACAATCTGGGATACCTTGTTAAAAAACGACTATAAAGATGAGCAGATAAGAGTTGTCAGTGTTTGCTGTAGTGCAGGTAGTTTAGGAGGACATTTGTACATTTGTACATTTGCATGAGAGTTCAGTGTCAATGTAACCCATGAAAGTAAACACTGTGACCCATTTAGTTCATTGTTGTTGTGTGTCAGGGGGAGTTATCTGTAGTTGAGTGTCTGCCACACTACACAACTTTTTGGACTCACACAGACGAGCCACCATGCTCTGAGGCAGAGGCTGCAAAAAAACGAAGACATTAATTTTTCAGCAGAAATATTGCACCATATCTTTACAGTAACCCATTTACACTGAACAAAAATATAAAACGCAACATGTAAAGTCTTGATCCCATGTTTATTGAGCTGAAATAAAAGATCCCAGAAATGTTCCATATGCACAAAAAGCTTATTTCTCTCAAATTTTGTTCACAAATTTGTTTACATCCTGTTAGGGAGCATTTCTCCTTTGCCAAGATAATCCATCCACCTGACAGGTGTGGCATATCAAGAAGCTGATTAAACAGCATGATCGTTACACAGGTGCACCTTGTGCTGGGGACACTAAAAGGCCACTCTAAAATGTGCAGTTTTGTCACACAACACAATGCCACAGATGTCTCAAGATTTGAGTGAGTGTGCAATTGGCATGTTAACTGCAGGAATGTCCACCAGAGCTGTTGCCAGATAATATAATGTTAATTTTTCTACCATAAACATCCTCCAACGTTGTTTAAGAGAATTTGGCAGTGCGTCCCCCCGGCCTCACAATCACAGACCACGTGTATGGCGTCGTGTGGGTAAGAGGTTTGCTGATGTCAACGTTGTGAACAGAGTCCCCCATGGTGGCGGTGGGGTTATAGTATGGGCAGGCATAAGCTACGGACAACGAACACAAATACATTTTATCGAGGGCAATTTGAATGCACAGGTACCGTGACGAGATCCTGAGGCCCATTATGGTGCCATACATCCACCGCTATCACCTCATGTTTCAGCATGATAATGCACAGGCCCATGTTGCAAGGATCTGTACACAATTGCTGGAAGCTGAAAATGTCCCAGTTCTTCCATGGCCTGCATACTCACCAGGCATGTCACCCATTGAGTATGTTTGGGATGCTCTGGATTGACATGCTCGACAGCTTGTTCCAGTTCTCGACAATATCCAGCAGCTTCTCACAGCCATTGAAGAGGAGTGGGACAACATTCCACAGGCCAAAATCAACAGCCTGGTCAACTTTATGTGAAGGGGATGTGTCGTGCTGCATGAGGCAAATGTTGGTCACACCAGATACTGACTGGTTTTCTGATCCTCGCCAATATTTTTTTTTTAAGGTATCTGTGACCAACAGATGCATATCTGTATTCCCAGTCATGTGAAATCCATAGATTAGGGCCTCATTTATTTATTTCAATTGACTGATTTCCTTATATGAATTGTAACTTAGTAAAATCTTTGAAATTGTTGCATGTTGCGTTTATATTTTTGTTCACTATAGTAATACTTTAAAACAAAACTAATATATGGCTTTGTTATCAATTTTGGGTCATCAACATGTTGCCACAGCAAAATGGTGAGTTTGTGTACCTGCACTGTTTGATAATGGTTGGCAAATTGTTTCACTACTCAATAATCAGTGGCCACCGCAAAGTCAGTGGCACAACCACAGTCTCAAGTTGCTACATCTATTTAATGTAAGTGGATATCTCTCTCCATGAAATTGACATTTTGAAGTATCTTGAGTTGCTTGCTAAGGCGTATCCCTAGTCTGCATCTAACAAGTAAAGGAGCATGCAATCAATCCAATGATAACCTGTGTGGATTTCCTCACCAAACAGTATCATTCTCAATAGGATTTAACAGGCCTTTTCAAGTCTCCACACCATGACTGAACACAGAATCTATGCATGCCATTCTAACCTGTGACCATCATTATCAGATGCACTGTGTGTAAAATGGCATACACAACACCAACCACTACACTAGGAGATACTGAAATCACCAACCACTAAACCATTGATACTGAAATCAATCCTTCTGACTATTAGGCCTATTGATTTGAGAGAGCTTTACATACAGTAATTTCCAAAGACTTTCCCATATTATTATTCACAAATACATAGGGGCAATTCTATGGTAACAGAGTGATGCTGAGACTCAGATTTTTCACTTTATAATCTATGCCAAATAAAAACCAATGATTGCGAAGTTAAACAAACCATACAACTCTATGCTCAAGGACGACTTGGACGTTTCAGCATCACTTTGTTTCCATGGAATTACCTATAAGCACAATGTCAAGCTAAGCACAAGGTTAAAGTAGCTAAAGTTAACGGTTCATCTCTGAGATCGTCAGATGAGCATGGCTGACCTGTTATGTGTTGGTAGCACGTGCGCCCTACAGCATGGAGTGCATGGCATGGCCCATCTCGTGGACCAGGTTCTCCATCATGTCAGGCGTGAGCACACTCTATATGCTGCTGGTTTCAAGATCAGTGCCACAGGGCCATAGAGACCTTTTCTTTTGAACATGCCAGAAACAACAGCCACGACCGCATTTTGAACTACTGAAAACATTTTTGATCTACTGAAACTCATGTCATCTTTCAAGAACGCAGTTGTGCTGTGGGCGTGGTGTGTGAGGCTCTGTCTACCTGGTGCAGTTTATTTGCTCTGTGGAAGAATTCACAGTAGATGTATTCCAGCAACGCCTCTGTCTCATGAACTACAGCCTGGGCAGGAAGTGACAAGACAAATGAGCCAAAGTAGGAGATCCCACCATAGAAACACAATTTAGACACAATATAACCACAGCAAACAAACCACAACTGTAACATTATACAGACATTGGAATAGTTATACAAGGGTTTTTACCAGTTTGCGGACATCATATTTCCACACATCTCATGCACTTGGATTTTTGGACATGAGAGAGACTCCATAAAGCTGGGTGAAGAGGCTGTTCAGGTCCTCCACACAAGACCCCAGGGAGAAGTAGGGACTGTAGAGGCTGAGATAAATGTTGTACCAGCAACCAAAACACAACCACAAAATGACATGAAAACATTTTAGCCTAATCCCAGTTGTGTGACAGAGACAATCTACTGTAGATGACTGCAGGAATCTCCTGCTAAAACCAAATTGGTACCTATTAGCAAGGTTCCATAGGTAATTATGGTGCTTTACAGATTCCTCTTATTCCCCCCTAAAGCCACTTGTTGCTCTGATTAACACTTGTCATGGTGACTCTTGGGACTAACGCTCTCAGATTAGCAGACATAAGGGGGGCAGCCCTATCAGTTGATTTGCAAGGCTGCTGACAATCTTGGGAAGCACGCACAATTACTCAGTTCTGGTGTGGACAACGCATTCCATTTGAAGCAAGCAGTGCCTTCCCTGGAGGCATATACAAATGTCACTTGGATTTAATTAAAACCAGTGAGAAGCCTATTTCCTAGGCCCAGTTTTATAGACATGACTAGGCACACAGCAGCACATGATGTGGCCTCCTTGCTTGTTGTATATGGGACAAAGTGGTTCTGTACATTATGTGCTGTATTATTTAAGTGGTGTTTCACATTGAAAGAATACTCAGGTAACACTGTATACTATGCTTCACTCAAGGGGCAACAGTAAGCTTTTTCACCAAATGCTAATGGAATAGTAGCAGTAATCATATGATCTTTCCTAAAGACTAAATGATCTTTCCTACAGACTACTAAAGGGAGTAATTTATGCTATTTTGCACATGATGTACTAATAGGGCTTCATTTACCGCACATAATCAGAAACCCATTTCAGACTCCAGGAGAAGAGGACAGAGTATGAGCACCAGGAGCCATGCAGTGGTGGTGGCAACTTTGGGCAACCAGCAATCCCTGGGAACCAACCGCATTCTAAACCCAACTCCATATGAAACTCCTAACAACAACATAGCACACCAAGGAGATGGAGAGGGCTGAGGGGAAAGAGATTCGGAAACAGATTTTCCTCAGTTAAAAGGAGGGAAAAAAGACTCTCCAACACCTCCCCCTCCTCAGACAGAGGTTGTGCCTAACCCCATGGTGGAAACAGCCATTAAGTCCATCCCCCAGGAACTGGAATGTCTGCAATAAAGCTTTAATAAACTGTTATCCAGCACATTTGGCATTTAGACTTATTGGCCTCTGGTGAGCGCCTGAGAGGAAAAGCAGTTCATTAATAATTTTCATAAAAAAGACGATGTGAGACAGGCACAAACTGGAGATGCTAGATGTGACCAACCACATCTCCCATTCACTCAAAATGTTCACAGCAGATTAGGCCATTCCACTTCTCCATCTGGGAATTGTAACATTTATGAATTACCCTTGGCAATAAAGATAATACGCTTTCTTAACCGCCCAAAGCCCATTAATCAGCATCAAACTGCTGATATAACACATACTAGAACCGATGAGTAGGGTCTCAACAGATAATACAACATATTGTATATGCTATTGGAGAAATCCTTTCCCGACAGACTAAAATGGGGTTTAGTCCTGCAATGAGTTCAGATTTAGGTTGACTTGAATACTATCTGGGTCCTCACCAATGTCCCCTTTAATTTTTTTGGGCACTGAGCAAATTTCAGGTCTGCTGTGTGCCAACTTCAACGTTGTGAAAATGATGTGGAACTTCCAGCACACGTTTACTGTGAACACAGAAGCTGTACCCGCTTTAAGTTACAGTTTTAACAGTGGCCAAGTAGGCTACTGTGGCTATTTGATCATATTGTAGGCCTACCAGTGGCCTACCATCAAAAACTATAGAGAAAATGCATCCCATAACATCAAAAGTTTTAGAACACCTATTCATTCAAGGGTTTTTCTTTATTTTTACTATTTTCTACATTGTAGAATAATACTGAAGACATCAAAACTATGAAATAACACATATGGAATCATGTAGTAACCAACAAATTATTAAACAAATCCAAGTATATTTTATATATTTTAACAGCCCGAGACAAATAAAATAAAAAGGCTATATTGTTGTTGTATTATTATTATTTTTAAAAACTTTTTACCCCTTTTTACTGATATCCATTTGGTAGTTACAGTCTTGTCCCATCGCTGCAACTCCCGTACGGACTCGGGAGAGGCGAAGGTCGAGACCCATGTGTCCTCCGAAACACAACCCTGCCAAGCCACATTGCTTCTTGACACACTGTTCGCTTAACCCGGAAGCCAGCAGTACCAATGTGCCGGAGGAAACACTGTACAACTGGCGGCCGAAGTCAGCGTGCATGTGCCCGGCCTGCCACAAGGAGTTGCTAGAGCGCGATGAGACACGAACATCCCGGCTGGCCAAACCCTCCCCTAACAACGCTGGGCCAATTGTGCACCGCCTCATGGGTCTCCCGGTCACGGCTGGCTGCAACACAGCCTGGGATCGAACCCGGGTCTGTAGTGCCTTAGACCTTTGCTCCACTGGGGAGGCCTTTATCTTCCCTCTGTGGGCTGATATTTCTGCACTGTATTCTGGATGGTTCTCATCTGCCTAACACATTCAAACTGTCTTTCTATACTGTATGTAGTATGGCAACAGTGATTCAGGTTGCATATTCTAATCCATTGTTTTTTATATTTTCTATCAAATAAGTCAAAATGACAGGATAATTAGGATAATTAGTTAATTATATAAACGCAGAAGGGAAAATCTCCAGGTAAAATGAGGTGACAGCTCAACTGAGCGAAGGAAGTTGATATAAGATAAACAAAGACTTATGTAGCTCCCATATGTATCTCCTAACAGTCTTTGTAACATTTGATGCGGAGGACCAGGTAAAGAATAAAATGATGAGCTACAATGAAATATGAAGTTTGCGCCCACCCACCCAAATACACACACACACAGAATTCAAACAGATGTATCTCATTGGCAGTTGGCAGAGAATAACTGTGTCAGGTGGTTTGTTTAAATATTAGATCTAAGACTGTGATACTCACCTTTTAGCACACAACACACCACTGAAGTATGGAGGGTCCAATGGCATGAGCTCCTATGGAAGAGAAACATTATATTACTAACTGTCTTGGTGCAAACACACCAAGACAGTTGTGAAGAGGGCACGACAACACCTTTTCCCCCTCAGGAGAATGAAAAGATTTGGCATGGGTCCCCAGATCCTCAAAAAGTTCTACAGCTGCACCAACGAGAGCATCCTGACCGGTTGCATTACCACCTGGTATGGCAACTTCTCGGCATCTGACCGTAAGGCGCTACAGAGGGTAGTGCGTACGGCCCAGTACATCACTGGTGGCCAAGCTTCCTGACATCCAGGACCTATATACTCGGCGGTGTCAGAGGAAGGCCCAAAAAATTGTTAAAGACTCCAGTCACCCAAGTCATAGACTGTTCTCTCTGCTACCGCACGGCAAGCGGTACCAGAGCGCCAAGTCTAGGACCAAAAGGCTCCTGGACAGCTTCCACCCCCAAGCCATAGGACTGCTGAACAATTAATCAAATGGCCACCTGGACAATTTACATTGGGTTACCAACATCTCACTACGGACTCATATCTTTAGATGCACATTACTAAATCAGTTAGGATATAAATATTTATAAAAGACAACAAAGCAGTATTTACCGCAATACGGAGGTTGAATCTGGGGTTAATCATTTCAAAGTCTATTGCGGTTCTGTATGGGAAGAGATTTATAATGAGTGGCTGATGTGATTGCTGACTTCACTGTTAGGCCTAATTCAAATTAAACTAAATATGTAAATAATTGCATGAAGTGTATTCATCTATTCAATTAACTATTATTTCTGCTTTATAGGCAATTTGGTAGGCAAAAAACTGGAAGTCTGAAAGTTCCAGCATATAAATTATAATTCACACATTTGTATTTTAGGATTCTTCAAATATATATTTTTTTCAAACATAAAAACCTTTACTTCACTAAACTTAGAAAGCACTGAGCAATTAACTCTTTCAAGGTTATATCGTCACCTTGTGGTAGAGAGGATACATATCATCTTTTCAAAACAAAGGTGGAGAAAATATATTTCCTTCCTAGAGAACAATGGAGGTTTACTCAGTAGCAGTGCAAATGTCATGGTACAGATACAGTGTATGGACACTCAATCATATTTTAAATGGTAAATTTGCAAACATATTATGATCAATAGAATTGAATGTCATTATCGTAAACGGTGAAATAAGTACAACTAGTTATAATTGTAACTGCTTAGCATATAATAAGAAAATACCTTCAGTATTTACCTGGCTAAAAGAGAAGGAATATAATATTGTTTACAGAAACTCATTCAACAATTTTAGATGAAATTGTGTGGAAAGGGGACTGGGTGTCACGTCCTGAACTTAGTTCCGTTTTTGTGTCTCTATTTTAGTTTGGTCAGGGCGTGAGTTAGGGTGGGCAGTCTATGTTCTTTTTTCTAGGTTGTTGTTTTTCTATGTGTGTGGCCTGGAGTGGTTCCCAATCAGAGGCAGCTGTTTATCGTTGTCTCTGATTGGGAGCCATATTTAGGTAGCCTGTTTTCCATTGTGTGTTGTGGGTGATTGTTTCTAGTGTTAGGTTCACCTTTCAGGACTGTTTCGGTTTTCGTTATCATTCACTTTGTTATTTTTGTATTTTGTCGTGTTCAGTTTTATTAAACTATCATGGACACTTACCACGCTGCGTATTGGTCCGATCCTTCATACTCCTCGTCTGAAGAGGAGGAAAATCGTTACACTGGGGGGGAAAAATATACTTCTCCCATGGGCAAAGAAACTCAAAAGGGGTGGTGTTATTAATTAACAATAATTTTGATATGAATATGCAAATTGTCCAAACAGATCCGCAAGGACCATAACAGATTTGGCTCATTAATCTATACGGTCCAAATAATGATGATCCATGCTTCTTTGAAAATATATAATAATTGATCAAGCCTACAAGCAATACAATACTCTATTATTATGGTGGGAGATTATAATTTCTGTATTTAGAAAAAAGAAAATAAGAAAATCACATTACAAACTATCACCCTCATGCACTAAAGGAAATCACGAATATCATGGATATATTGGAACTAGTGGATATATGGAGGCTTAAATATCCTGACCTAATGAAAAATACAAGGCAGAGGCTCAATCAAGCTAGTCGTTGGCACCAAAAGTTTTTTTTTAAGTATTGATAGGGGACAGAATGCGGTCGGACCATCAAATAATTGGTATATACATTACTCTTACAGAATTTCCACGTGGGCGAGGATATTGGAAATGTTATCAAATTCTATTGGATAACAACTTATTTATAACCAGGACAGAAGAATTTATAAAATATTTTTTTCAACATAGGTACAGCAGATCCTCCTATTGTAATGGACACTTATAAATGTGGCTTTATAGGCCATGCAATTCAATACTCATCTTTAAAAAAAATAATAATAATTTTGGTCAAAAGAGAGAAAATAGAGGGACTAACAGTCCAGATAGATAGAAAACTGTACCATAGAGGCACAGAATAAGTTAGAGGAAAAATAAAAATAAACTGGAGGAACTTATTCAAGAAAGATCAAGTGTAATATATTATAAAAAAGCTAACTGGATGGAATATGGGGCGAAATGGGGGAAATTTATGTGATATTTTCAACATAGAAATGCTACAAAAAATAATTTACTGAAACTTGTAACAAATGATGAAGTCATGATTCACCAAGTAATATTTTGAAAAAGAAGCAAAGTACATTAAGCATATGTTTTTGTATCAGTTTCCTCCATCTCCACTAACCGAAGTTAATTTTAAGGATTATTTTTCTATTAATAATGTAAAATTAACAGTTGTACAGAAAGACTCATGTGAAGGCCAAATTACAGAGGAGGTACTTCTTGATGCAATTAAAGCCTTTAAGTGCGGGAAAACTCCAGGGCTGGATGGCATACCAATTGAGGTATATCAATCCTTTTTTTATGTCCTCAGAGGATTGTTATTAGCATGTTTTAACCACTCCTGTAAAATGGTAGACTATCAGGTACTCAACAAGACGGTCTGCTTTCAAATATAAATATCCAGTCCATTTAAAAAATTGGAGGTCCCTTAAATTTCAGTGTTGTGACGCAAAAATTCTAGCAAAATGCATAGCGCATAGAATTTAAAAGGTATTGTTCGATATTATTCATCCTAATCAGACAGGTTTTTTTCATGGACGATACATTGGCGATAATATAAGACAAGTGCTGGAAACAACAGAACACTGAAAAATCTGGGAAACTAGGCCTGGTATTCATAGCTGACTTTGAAAAGGCTTTTGATAAAGTACGATTGGAATTTATACATAAAAGCCTGGATTATTTCAATTTTGGAGAATCTCATACAATGGGTTAAAGTTATGTATAGTAACCCTAGGTGTAAAATAGTAAATAATGGCTACATCTCAGAAAGTATTAAACTGTCAAGAGGAGTAAAACAAGGTTGTCCACTATCGGCATAAGTATTTTTTATGGCTATCGAAATGTCAGCTATTAAAATCAGATCCAACAATAATATCAAGGGGCTAGAAATACAGGGCTTAAAAACAAAGGTGTCGTTCTACACTGATGATTCATGTTTTTTAAAAATCCACAATTTGGATCCCTCCATAGCCTCATAGAGGATCTAGATAATTTTTTCTAACCTCTCTGGATAATGAATATGAATTCTGAGGGCAGAAATGATTAAATATTAAAGACTTAGGCCTCTTACTAAAGGCTTCAGTTACACAAAAGCTGTACTTAAATCCGAACTGGTTCTCTAGCAGATTAGTAAGAATGGCTCACCCCGTGTTCAAGAATGGCCTTTTTCCCATTCAGATTATCTAGTGACCAGAAAAAAACGATTTATTATACTCAACTTGAGATTTAAATAAATTGTGTTTCCTTAAAAAAAAAGCACAACATTTAATGCTACCTGAATTGACTCAAAAAAGTAACATAATTAGGACTACAGAGAGGTCAAACAGTGGCCTGAGGCTCTTGGACTGCGACTGAGTACACCCTAGCCTGACACCTGGATGTTCCTGGCCCAATCCACCTGGCCCCACTCTACCTGGTGGATGTTGCTGCCTCCACTGGCTATATCTCCCCCTCAAGTCACTTACCAGTCTCTTTCCATCTGACCAGGGCTCTGGTCAAAAGTAGTGCATTATACAGGGAAAAGTTATAGGGAATAAGGTGCCCTTTGGGACGCATTCTGCCTGTTGTATTTGTATTTATTATGAATCCCCATTAGCTGCTGCCAACAATTAAAAACATTACATTACATATTTCTGTATTTTAAAGATTACAGATCTTGATTGCTGAAAAGAAAAACATTTTGGAACTAGGTCAACAAGTGTCTAATGAAACCAATACAAAACGATAGTTTTTGGTTGGAATTTTCCTTTAATTGTGTGCACTCAGGCCACTACTCTACCACAACATATCTACAATACAAACCCATGTGTCTGTGCCTGTGTGTGTGTCTCTTCACAGTTCCTGCTTTTCCGTAAGGTGTATTTTTTATACATATTTTAAATCTAATTTTACAGCTTGCATGAGTTACTTGATGTGGAATAGAGTTCCATGTAGTCATGGCTCAATGTTGCCATGAGCCCCACCCTGCCTACTGTAAACGATTTCTCCATCCCATTCCCCCCAGTTAAGCAAACGAAGGGGAGAGGCTGGGACTGTAAGTGATGTAGTAAATTACTTTTCCTGTCAATAACTTTGTTTGATAAATGCCCTTTATTGGGGAAAGAAGTCACACTTCCAGTTTGCACGAATCTGTATTTGATTTACTGTAATACAGAGATACAGACAGTATAAAAGCATACATTCAATCTAACAATGTCTTCATTTGTGTTTTAATAGAAAATGAAAGCATAGTCTTCCTTTATTCACAATTTCAATAATGAAAGGGCAATACCAGTATTACTGGCCAGCAGGCTCAGACAATATCCATAATGACTACAGAGAAAGTACTCACACTTTAAGACCCTATGAACCGATGGCTTTTCATAAAGTCATATGGTAAGTAAGGAAATACAAGTTTCTAGGTGTGTAGGGAGTGGGTCAGTGACTTGAGGGGGAGAAATAATCAGTGGAGGTAGCAACAGGCTGGTAGATGGGGGCAAGGTGGGATTGGGCCAGGCACGTTCAGGTGTCAGGCTGGGGTGTCCTCAGTCGCGGTCCAAGAGCCTCAGGTCCTCCGGAAGGAAAGACAGAGAAAGAGAAAAGATGAGGGTTTGTGAGCGCATGCCTAAATCCATAGTACACCACATACACTGGGGGTAGAGAATAATCAGTAGTGTTGCTGTGGACACTGGACAGTCTGACTAACACACACACACACACACACACACACACACACACACACACACACACACACACACACACACACACACACACACACACACACACACACACACACACACACACACACACACACACACACACACACACACACACACACACACACACACACACACCTGTTTGACCTCGTTGTGATACTGTAGGCCTACTTATGTTACTTTTTTGAGTCAATTCAGGTAGAATTTAATGTCCTGCAATTGTGTTAACAATGGCAGCCAGCATTGTAAATAAAGAGATGTGCAGAAAGATAATCAGCCTCTGTGTCATTGGATCCTTTCCCCTTAATGTATTTTTTATATCAGCCAAGCCCATCTTTTCAAAGAAACACCATATATTTCAATATCTAGTTGAGTGAGGAGTCTATTGCTTCAGTCCTTTTCCTATGCTTCCTGGCTGATGTTTTGGTCACTTTTGAATGCTGGCGGTGCTCTCACTCTAGTGGTAGCATGAGACGGAGTCTACAACCCACACAAGTGGCTCAGGTAGTGCAGCTCATCCAGGATGGCACATCAATGCGAGCTGTGGCAAGAAGGTTTGCTGTGTCTGTCAGCGTAGTGTCCAGAGCATGGAGGCGCTACCAGGAGACAGGCCAGTACATCAGGAGACGTGGAGGAGGCCGTAGGAGGGCAACAACCCAGCAGCAGGACCGCTACCTCCGCCTTTGAGCAGGAGGAGCACTGCCAGAGCCCTGCAAAATGACCTCCAGCAGGCCACAAATGTGCATGTGTCAGCATACGGTCTCACAAGGGCTCTGAGGATCTCATCTCGGTACCTAATGGCAGTCAGGCTACCTCTGGCGAGCACATGGAGGGCTGTGCGGCCCCACAAAGAAATGCCACCCCACACCATGACTGACCCACCGCCAAACCGGTCATGCTGGAGGATGTTGCAGGCAGCAGAACGTTCTCCACGGCGTCTCCAGACTCTGTCACGTCTGTCACATGTGCTCATGTGCTCAGTGTGAACCTGCTTTCATCTGTGAAAAGCACAGGGCGCCAGTGGCGAATTTGCCAATATTGGTGTTCTCTGGCAAATGCCAAACGTCCTGCACGGTGTTGGGCTGTAAGCACAACCCCCACCTGTGGACGTCGGGCCCTCATACCACCCTCATGGAGTCTGTTTCTGACTGTTTGAGCAGACACATGCACATTTGTGGCCTGCTGGAGGTCATTTTGCAGGGCTCTGGCAGTGCTCCTCCTGCTCAAAGGCGGAGGTAGCGGTCCTGCTGCTGGGTTGTTGCCCTCCTACGGCGTCCTCCACGTCTCCTGATGTACTGGCCTGTCTCCTGGTAGCGCCTCCATGCTCTGGACACTACGCTGACAGACACAGCAAACCTTCTTGCCACAGCTCGCATTGATGTGCCATCCTGGATGAGCTGCACTACCTGAGCCACTTGTGTGGGTTGTAGACTCCGTCTCATGCTACCACTAGAGTGAGAGCACCGCCAGCATTCAAAAGTGACCAAAACATCAGCCAGGAAGCATAGGAACTGAGAAGTGGTCTGTGGTCACCACCTGCAGAATCACTCCTTTATTGGGGGTGTCTTGCTAATTGCCTATAATTTCCACCTTTTGTCTATTCCATTTGCACAACAGCATGTGAAATTTATTGTCAATCAGTGTTGCTTCCTAAGTGGACAGTTTGATTTCACAGAAGTGTGATTAACTTGGAGTTACATTGTGTTGTTTAAGTGTTCCCTTTATTTTTTTGAGCAGTGTATTTTAATCTCCAGTTGAGTAAAAGTAACTTTGTTACGGTCACAAAAGGATTTTTTTTTAATGTGGTAAACAGCGCCACACTCAGGCAGAAAACGGAATGTTCTATTTTCAGCCAGGCCCATATTTTCAAAGATAAACATTTATTATATCTATATTTGATCAAAATACCTAGTTTTGTTGTGATCACAATAAAATCCCAATAATTCAGGTATAGAGCCACACAGTCAGGCAGACACATCTGAATGTTCTATCACAAAGTTTCCCTGGCTGATATGGATTTCACTTAGAAATACTATAAGAGTAAATTAATAGATGACAGTCACCGCTATTAACCTGTCTCCAATATAATCGCATAATTTACAGAGACCCACCGTGGACATTCGTGTGAAAAGGTGTTCCATAGTCTGTTTTATACAACGGGTGGGTCTAATCCTGTACGCTGACTGTTGGTTAAAAGCGCATCCCAGCCGGTGTCTATTCCACAAACTACCACCAGCTAAATCTATGACGTTAAAATGGCTATTTACTCTGTTCCATTTGACTGCGCAATCCACTGTCTCATCAACCCAGCCAGGCAAATTATAAACTTGATCTCCACTATAAAAAGCATCTAGACATTATCTCAATTTTTTTGGGGAATAACATTTAGTTTCCAACAGCAGAGATTTGTATAAACCTTGGTCTCTCTCCGATATTTGCAACAGTGTTTCAATATTTAAATTCGATCTACAGCTGTCCCATAGTAATGAACGAGACGGGACGAGATAGACAGGCAGGCAGCGTTTCTCAGCCAGTCGAAATCATGAATCAGCTGGCATCACAAAAAAATGTCAATTGAAAAAAGGTAAAACGAAACGAAGTGCAGTTACTGTAGTTTGCAGTCTTTCCAGCTAAATTTTGAAGTGATTGTGTTGGCTAGCTCCTCTGAACAAGTGTCCTGACGAGTGAGCACATTTTCTATGCCAAGCGAAATCGTGCCTCATTAGCTCATTGTTATGGATGAATCCAAATAAATGTCACTAGAAAACAGCTTAAACAAATGCAGCTACTGTTGTTATTCTGTCTGCACTGTTTGACGTGACTGTAAGTAAGCCGTAGTTGGCTAGCTAAACGATAAGGACGATGCCAGCCAGTATGGCAATGGAACATTTAGAATGAAGGACTTGGTCGCGCCCATAGATACAGAACAAAAAGACTGAACAACTGGGTCGCGTCTCTGGCAACCGAACCAATAGAACGAACGCCCAGCCGGCTTGGGTAGCAACCCTAGATTGGTCTCGGGAATATATCTTGTGGAAGGATGAAATGATAAATTAATAAAAAATAACGTTTTGAATGAAAATATGTCAATCATTATTTGAATATGTTGGTAACCCGTTGTATAAAAGTGATAATGCCCTCCACGCCGGTGTTTGAAAGATATATTTGCACATTTGCCGGTGTTGTGCCGAAAATCTCCCCCCGTGCCAAAATTCTCCCCACATTCGCGTGAACGCCCACACACTACATTTTTCATTGCTGCGACTTGCTGAGAAGCCCCTGACTGCAGGGTGTGGGCGGAGTCAAACGTCGGGGCCCGGCTCCATGTGGGCGGAGTCAAATGTCGGGGCCGGGATCAATGGGTGCGGAGCCTAACGCGTTTAACCCAAAACCTTCCCATCTCCTTTGAGGTCACGCAAATTGAGGTAAACGTCGATGGTGTCAACGAAAGCGAATCTTAATCAAACCTAACCTACATGGATAGCAATATAAACCATGGAAGTAAGTGAGACTGGTAATATTCATGTTATACCAGTGCAGTGGTATATTTTTTATATGACCAACTACCGCACTAATGTTAGCATAGCGTTAATTAGCACCCATTTGCACGTAAGCAAGCTAGCTAATTGCTCACAATAAGGGACACTTATTTGGACAAATTTGCCTACTTGAGCAGTAAGCCTAGGTTTACATGTACAGTTATGTAATCAATTTGATTGTTGATTTTCTATGTTTCTTCAATGTATGCCTTGCTGTGTTTGGCTGGCTCTAAATGTCTATCGTTGATGCCATTCCCATAGTTGCACATAGCGAGTCTACACAGCCTACACAAATTCAGCAAAAAAATAAATGTCCTCTCACTGTCAACTGCGTTTATTTTCAGCAACTTAAACATCAGTAAATATTTGTATGAACATAAAAAGATTCAACAACTGAGACAAACTGAACAAGTTTCACAAGGATGTGACTAACAGAAATTGAATAATGTGTCCCTGAACAAAGGAGGGAGGGGGGTTAAAAGGTAACAGTCAGTATCTAGTGTGGCCACCAGCTGCATTAAGTACTGCAGTGCATCTCCTCCTCATGGACTGCACCAGATTTGCCAGGTCTTGCTGTGAGATGTTACCCTACTCTTCCACCAAGGCACTGTAATGGCTTTCGTCGGTAGAAGGAGAGGAGGACCAAAACGCAGCGTGGTGCGTATCCATAATTTATTAGAATACTTCTCAATATGAACAAAAACAATAAACAGATGAAAAACCAACAAAGCTACAGTCCCGAACTAGTGAACACAGAAAAAAAAACAGGAACAATCACCCACAAACCAACAGTGAAAACAGGCTACCTTAATATGGTTCCCAATCAGAGACAATGCAAAACACCTGCCTCTGATTGAGAACCATATCAGGCCAAATGACAAACCTCAACATAGAAACACATAACATAGACTGCCCACCCCAACTCACGCCCTGACCATACTAACTAAAGACAAAAACAAAGGAAAATAAAGGTCAGAACGTGACAGTACCCCCCCCCCCCCAAAGGTGCGGACTCCGGCCGCAAAACCTGAACCTATAGGGGAGGGTCTGGGTGGGCGTCTGTCCGCGGTGGTGGCTCTGGCGCGGGACGTGGACCCCACTTAACCATAGTTTTAGTCCGCCTCAACCGCCCCCGTGGCCTCTTACGAGCGGCGCTCCTTGCCGCCGACCTCTGACTGGGGACCCTAGCTATGGGTCCCGAATGGACGGGAGATTCCGGCAGCACCGGAGTAAAGGACGACTCCGGCAGCGCCGGACAGGCGGGAGACTCCGGCAGCGCCGGAGTGAAAGGCAATTCCGGCATCGCCGGCTTAACAGGCAGCTCTGGCAGCTCCTGGCTGACTGACGGCTCTGGCAGGTCCTGACTGGCGGGCGGTTCTGGCGGCTCCTGACTGGCGGGCGGCTCCTGACTGGCGGGCGGCTCTGGCGGCTCCTGACTGGCGGGCGGCTCTGGCGGCTCCTGACTGGCGGGCGGCTCTGGCGGCTCCTGACTGGCGGGCGGCTCTGGCGGCTCCTGACTGGCGGGCGGCTCTGGCGGCTCCTGACTGGCGGGCGGCTCAGGACAGACGGGCGGCTCAGACGGCTCAGGACAGACGGGCGGCTCAGACGGCGCTGGGCAGACGGGCAGCTCAGGCGGCGCTGGGCAGACGGGCAGCTCAGGCGGCGCTGGACAGACGGGCACACCTGTAGGGAGGAGACGGAGAGACAGCCTGGTGCGTGGGGCTGCCACAGGACCCACCAGGCTGGGGAGACCTACAGGAGGCTTGGTGTTAGGAGGAGGCACCTGAAGGGCCGGGCTGTGGGGGAGCACTGGAGCTCTGGTGCGCAGCCTTGGCACCACACCCCCAGGCTGGAATACTACTCTAGCCCGGACCCTCCAGAGTGCAGGCACAGGTTGAACCGGGCTGTGGGTGAACAATGGAGATCTAGTGCCTACTACACGCACCTCTCCCTTAGGCTCCACTCCCACATTTGCCCGGTATGAGCGGAGCGCAGGCATAGGACGCACTGCACCCTCCCAGCGCCCCGGAGACACAGCACGCAGAGCCGGCGCATGATACCCTGGACCGAAACGGCGTACTGGAGACCAGACACGCTGAGCAGGCACAATACGCCCTGGCTGGATGCCCACACTCGCATGACACTTTCGGGGGGATGCCCTATAGCGCACCGGGCTATGGGCAGTACTGGCGACACCGTGCGCTTAACCGCATAACACGGTGCCTGACCAGTAACGCGCTGCTTATAATAAGCACGAGGAGTGAGCTCAGGTCTGCTACCTGGCTTAGCCACACTCCCCGTGTGCCTCCCCCCCCCAAAAATTTTTTGGGGCTGCCTCTCGTACCTGTCGCGCTGCCGTGCTGCCTCCTCATATCGCTGGCTCCTCTCTCCGGCTGCCTCTGCTCTCCTAGCTGCCTCCACCTGTTCCCATGGGAGGCGATCCCTTCCAGCCAGGATCTCCTCCCATGTGTAGCAGCCCTTGCCTTCCAAAACGTCTTCCCATGTCCATTCCTCCTTCTTGCGCTGCTCTTGCTGCCGCTGCCTGTTACCACGATGCTTGGTCCTTTTGTGGTTGGTAATGGCTTTCGTCGGTAGAAGGAGAGGAGGACCAAAGCGCAGCGTGGTGCGTATCCATAATTTATTAGAATACTTCTCAATATGAACAAAAACAATAAACAGACGAAAAACCAACGAAGCTACAGTCCCGAACTAGTGAACACAGAAAAAAACAGGAACACATGAACAGGAACAATCACCCACAAACCAACAGTGAAAACAGGCTACCTTAATATGGTTCCCAATTAGAGACAATGCAAAACACCTGCCTCTGATTGAGAACCATATCAGGCCAAATGACAAACCTCAACATAGAAACACATAACATAGACTGCCCACCCCAACTCACGCCCTGACCATACTAACTAAAGACAAAAACAAAGGAAAATAAAGGTCAGAACGTGACAGGCACCTGCATGTTCCTGGACATTTCTGGGGGGAATGTCCCTAGCCCTCACCCTTCGATCCAAAAGGTCCCAGACGTGCTCAATGGGATTGAGATCTGGGCTCTTCGCTGGCCATGGCAGACATTGCAATTTATTGCCCTGGCCACATCTGCAGTCCTCATGCCTCCTTGCAGCATGCCTAAGGCATGTTCACGCAGATGAGCAGGGACCCTGGGCATCTTTCTTTTTGTGTTTTTCAGAATCAGTAGAAAGGCCTCTTTAGTGTCCTAAGTTTTCATAACTGTGACCTTAATTGCCTACCGTCTGTAAGCTGTTAGTGTCTTAACGACCGTTCCACAGGTGCATGTTCATTAATTGTTTATGGTTCATTGAACAAGCATGGGAAACAGGGTTTAAAGATCTGTGAATTTATTTGGATTTTTACGAATTATCTTTGAAAGTCCGGGTCCTGAAAAAGGGAGTTTACAATAATGAAATACATGGCAAGTCAAGAAAAGTCATTGCAACTTGTCCACACTGCAAACAGAAGTTAAATAAGAAAAACTTCAAAACATATTTACGAAGACGTCATGCACATTGCTTTGAAACAGTGTCCAAGGAAACATTTTTGGCATGTGAGTGCATTGATGTGAGAAATGGTGTGTTTGCAGTCAAATACATTTTCTGGTCCAGCAAAACCCATACATGTTGTGAAAAATACTTGGGCTAATTCAGTTCCAACTTTGTTCAAAACTGTTATGAAAGCTGGAGTATTAAAACGCTGTTGAATTGTACTTTTTCTTTACTTTCACAGACACTGTGTTCACATAAACATTGCTGGGATCTTGTCCCCTGGACCTTGGAGGACTTTTGTGGATGATGATCAGGTTAGATATTCCTTTAAATTATTCCACTGAACTGTACCATTTGATTGTCATTCCTTTATTGAAAATTGTACCTTGTTCACACCACAGGGCCTACCAAAGCAAGGTTTCTCAAGCAACTGTGGGGTGTTTGTTTTGATGGTAAGATGTTGGCTATTCAGTATATTATATTAGTCCTATTATCTGTTATAACATATGAAAAGTTATTATTTCTGTGCGTGCAGTATGTAAAGCACACTATTGTTATTGCTCATACTTTTTCTTGTTTATTATTCTTGACACTTTTTGGGACCTGTTTTTACATACACAATTCATACATCAAACTCCTACAGAGCTGGATGCCGATGTAACATGCTGTGACTTCTTGGGGGGGGGGGGGTGTTGTCTTCTACATCCTGAAATATATTCCTGGGGGGGTGGTATTATCATTATTGTTATCATAACAATCAAACTTAACACCTACTCTTTCTTAACTTACACTACACTGTACATTGCAATGGAAGCACAGTGTGATTTCACTGAGGTATGTATAAATTATGAATTTCTCATCACTAGTGGATATGTTTTTTGGGATCCCCATCCGATTGTGTGATTTTCTTTTTCAAAGGAAAACATGCAGCAAATTAGGCGATGGTGGTGCCTAGTTCTCTTGCAGGACTTTCCCATGCCGTACGTCTTGAACATTATAAAAACTTTTCATTTGCATCCTTTAAATCACTTGTTTCACTGTAGCCAGACTGACCTGAATATATTTATGTATGTATGTATGTATGTATGTATGTATGTATGTATGTATGTATGTCATTCATGGTCATGGTTGAAAGATCGAAAAAGCCAGCGAAAACAAAACACACTACAGGGAGGTGTCATTAGTGGTATAGTCTTAAACCAATGTTTAAAGACTAACCCCCCCCAAGAAGGCACAGTACATCAGCATCCAGCTCTGCAGGATCAGGTACTGTATAGGCTATTAGCTAAAGTAAGGTGCATTCTTGTACACACATCCCTAGAGGTTACATTACTTAATTTCTTTATTTAACCTTTATTTAACCTTTATTTAACTAGGCAAGTGAGTTAAGAACAAATTCTTATTTACAATGACAGCCTAGGAACAGTGGGTTAGGGGCAGAACAACAGATTTTTATCTTGTCAGCTCGGGGATTCGAGGCCCAACGCTCTAACCACTAGGCTACCTGCTGCCCCTTAATGACCACTGTCTGTTTTCTTTCTAGGCGATACTGAAAACAAAATGCACGGCGAACTGGGAGCTGTGAACTGGGTATGTAGTCTACTGTGTGTAAGGCTGAAGACTTGATGCATGGCAAGATATAATAGTTGGGATGACTTGTTGAGTAGTTATAGATATCACTGAAAACCCCTTTAGTAATATGGGCTTTTGTTTGCATGGTGGTATTGTGAAAGTGGAGTGTAATTTGACTTGATCACCCAATGAGGCACTACTCTTAATATTTATTCTTCCTTTTTCTTCAAGGAAGCAGATGTTCTTCTCAGCGACACCCTAGAGGCAGCAAGGGGATGTGAACTCCAAACATTTAAAGGCACTGTTCCCCTCCCTAGTGTAATTGGGATGGAAGGGGAAGACCGCATTACAACCCTTAAAGAACTAAGTTTTATGATGGCCTGGATGAAGATGAAAATGTTCTCCTCAAGGAACCATTCATGTTACAGAGAGATTATGAGTTGTTCTATTTGGAGGCAGTTGACAACAAGAAAATTACTGTCTTTGTCTCTTGAGGAGCAAAGTCTTTTTTGAAGAGTGGTCAAACTTTGTCTGCTGTGTTAATTGTTTCAATTGTTAATTGTGTTATGTTTAGTAAAGATGACGTAGAAGTCACCCTGAGTCTCTGATCTCTTTACTGGAGCTGGTAAAACTTAATGTACAAAGCACATTCAGCTTGTCAGTATGTCTATATGGTATAGTCTGTCTCCATTCTCATGAGGAATGTAAATAACATTATAAATCAGGATAGGTAGTAACTGTGTGTATATATGCTCAATTAACTAATATAATTACAAAGTTATAACATTTATCAACACAATTTTAACAGTACATAACAAGTCTGCTGTTCACTGCAACAATATCAGTAGCTTGTCTCAAATATAGCATGAAGCAAAAAGTGTTACATCTGCTGGTACTTTATAATATTTCTTACAATCTTCAAAAATGAAATATGTTTGTATTCAACTTGTGCATTGCGCAAATGTGTGTTACTGTCAAACATCAGATGGACAAAAAAAAGGTGGGCAGGGTCAAATGTGGGCAGAGTCAAATATATTGCTAGCTGGATTGAATTCTCCGTTAGCTATCCAGAGAAATGTTGAGCAACATTAGCCAACTTATCTGATCAAATAATTGAGTTTATGGTGTGAAAATTAGCTTGCTAATAAAGTCAGACAGCTAACGTTACAACATCAGATTAGCTAACATTAGTAACCTAACCAATTCACTATAGTATTAACTGGTATACGCCTCCTTGCCGTTTCTCAAGTTATAACGCGTTAGTTGCTTACTGGACCCTGGCAATCTGTGTGAAATGTTAACTAGTTAACTAGCTAACAAAGTAACCACTATCTGTTAACTAATGTTTTCCCTCTACAGTGTGTGGTTAATTTTCAGAATTAGAGAATTAGGTGAAAATGAGGCATTACTTGTTAAACAAGTGGATTCAGGGATCAAGTGTAGCTGGAGCTGGGCCTGGCTTAAGCTGGATGCCACTATAGAGGTGAAAGGAACACCACACACTTTCCCTCTTTCTCACTTTTGCTGGCACATTGTGGAACAGTGTAATAATTTGCAGTGTAGCCCAAAGATATTGTTGTGTTGAACTTGACAGTAACACGTGTGAGTGAGAGGGGATTATACTTTTTTTTACTCAATGAATGGTATGTTTGCACACATGTAGCCTTGTGCACTTGATCAATGTCAACTATAGTGGCCACTATAATAGAGCAAAAATAGAATGCCTGTTTGTTTCATTCTATTTTGACTTTATGATGTTCTATTATAAAGGCTGTCATGGTAACAAGCGTTCTGTTATAAAGGCTGTCATAGTAACAAGCATTCTATTATAAAGGCTGTCATAGTAACAAGCATTCTATTATAAAGGCTGTCATAGTAACAAGCATTCTATTATAAAGGCTGTCATAGTAACAAGCATTCTATTATAAAGGCTGTCATAGTAACAAGCATTCTATTATAAAGGCTGTCATAGTAACAAGCATTCTATTATAAAGGCTGTCATGGCTAACTGCAATATTAGTGTATTGTTTTTTCTCAAGATTTGAGTGTCATTTGCAGTAAAGTCTAGACAACAAATAACATTGGATTGCTTTCTTTACACTTTTTAGCTGAGTTAGGTTAACATTAACCACTTTTTATTTTACACACAGAGACTGATCATGTAGATCATATTCTTTGTTGTTTAATGAGTTAAAACCTGCATTTCCCACTAGCAGGGATTTTTTGCATGTTTTAGTGCAACAAAAAAAAAGTGTCACCTTTTTGGGCCCTCAGCAGTTTACATCCCTGTCTAACTTGTTAACAATTTCTGCTAGTTAGTTTTTGCTACCATGTGGGTTTTAGCTTGGTTCATTTTAAAACATTTATCTTTCAAATGAGTTGTTTAATCTAACTGCTTAACTATTTATCTGTACATGGAATTGTATTTGTTGTTTTTTTACTCATTTTTTCTAATCTTTACAGGAAAATGTCACGGGCACTATCTGATGTGTGGAGACATTTCACTGCAGCTAATGTAGAAGGAAAAGCTGTGTGCATTTTAGGGCTGAATGGAATACATCCTGTGGCGTACGGCATTAGCATCAAATAGCCCCCCGCGATATGCAACTTTTCAGGGAAGTTAGGAACCAATATACACAGGCAGTTAGGAAAGCAAAAGCTAGCTTTTTCAAACAGAAATTTGCATCCTGCAGTAAAGTCCATGGAGAATAAGAGCACCTCCTCCCAGCTGCCCACTGCACTGAGGCTAGGAAACACTGTCACCACCGATAAATCCACAATAATTGAGAATTTCAATAAGCATTTTTCTACGGCTGGCCATGCTTTCCACCTGGCCACCCCTGCCCTGGTTAACAGCCCTGCACCCCCCACAGCAACTTACCCAAGCCTCCCCCATTTCTCCTTAACACAAATCCAGATAGCTGATGTTCTGAAAGAGCTGCAAAATCTGGACCCCTACAAATCAGCAGGGCTAGACAATCTGGACCCTCTCTTTCTAAAATTATCAGCCGAAATTGTTGCAATCCCTATTACTAGACTGTTCAAACTTTCTTTCGTATTGTCTGAGATCCCCAAAGATTGGAAAGCTGCTACGGTCATCCCCCTCTTCAAAGGGGGAGACACTCTAGACCCAAACTGCTACAGACCTATATCTATCCTACCCTGCATTTCTAAGGTCTTCGAAAGCCAAGTTAACAAACAGATCACCGACCATTTCGAATTCCACCGTACCTTCTCCGCTATGCAATCTGGTTTCCGAGCTGGTCATGGGTGCACCTCAGCCACGCTCAAGGTCCTAAACGATATTATAACCGCCATTTTCTCTGCATATATCAATGATGTCGCTCTTGCTGCTGGTGATTCTCTGATCCACCTTTACGCAGACGACACCATTCTGTATACTTCTGGCCCTTCTTTGGACACTGTGTTAACTAACCTCCAGACGAGCTTCAATGCCATACAACTCTCCTTCTGTGGCCTCCAACTGCTCTTAAACGCAAGTAAAACTAAATGCATGCTCTTCAACCGATCATTGCCCGCACCTGCCCGCCCATCCAGCATCACTATTCTGGACGGTTCTGACTTAGAATATGTGGACAACTACAAATACCTAGGTGTCTGGTTAGACTGTAAACTCTACTTCCAGACTCACATTAAGCATATCCAATCCAAAATTACATCTAGAATCGGCTTCCTATTTCGCAACAAAGCATCCTTCACTCATGCTGCCAAACATACCCTCGTAAAACTGACAATCCTGCCGATCCTTGACTTCGGCGATGTCATTTACAAAATAGCATCCAACACTCTACTCAGCAAATTGGATGCAGTCTATCACAGTGCCACCCGTTTTGTCACCAAAAATGCTCTCGTTGGCTGGCCCTTGCTTCATATTCGTCGTCAAACCCACTGGCTCCAGGTCATCTATAAGTCTTTGCTAGGTAAAGCCCCGCCTTATCTCAGCTCACTGGTCACCATAGCAGCACCCACCTGTAGCACGCGCTCCAGCAGGTGTATTTCACTGGTCACCCCCAAAGCCAATTCCTACTTTGGCCGCCTTTCCTTCCAGTTCTCTGCTGCCAATGACTGGAACGAATTGCAAAAATCACTGAAGCTGGAGACTCATATCTCCCTCACTAACTTTAAGCACCAGCTGTCAGAGCAGCTCACAGATCCCTGCACCTGTACATAGTCCATCTGTAAATAGCCCATCCAACTACCTCATGTTTATTTTTTTTCTCCTTTGCACCTTTGCACCTCTACTTGCACATTCATCTTCTGCATGTGTTTTATTGCTAAATTGTAATTATTTCGCCACTATGGCCTATTTATTGCCTTACCTCCCTTATCTTACCTCATTTGCACACACTGTATATAGACTTTTTTCTACTGTGTTATTGACTGTATGTTTGTTTATTCTGTGTTGTTGTTTGTTGTTGTTGTTCCATGTGTAACACCCGCCAGCTTAACCCAGAAGCTAGCCGCACCAATGTGTCGGAGGAAACACCGTTCAACTGGCGACCGGGGTCAGCCCGCAAGCACCCGGCCCACCACAAGGAGTCACTAGGGCATGATGAGCCAAGTAAAGCCTCACTGGCCAAACCCTCCCCTAACCCAGACAATGCTGGGCCAATTGTTCTCTGTCCTATGGGACTCCCAGCCATGGCCGGTTGTGGCACAACCCGGGAAATGAACCCGGGTCTGTAGTAACGCCTCTAGCACTGAATGCGATGCTGTGCCTTAGACCACTGCGCCACTCAGAAGGCTGCTGCCCTTGCTAGTTTTATTGTATTGACATTCCCAGGCTTAGTTACATTTGTAAATTTTGGGCCAGAATATTGAGTCATTGAAACTCTACCAGAGCATCCCAATGGAGGAAGCAATCAATTTACTAGGCCAGATAGCAATATTTTTGGGACTACCAAGAAATGTATTGTTGAATTATATTAATCATGCATTGAACTGCATCCATCTATTCTGCCAACAATGCCTTAGTATACGCTATGGAACACTGAGTCAAATAAAACCTATTTTTAAAACCTCTTATAAAGTTGGTTTTGTAGCATAAACTTTGCATTTAATATTGACTGATATTACAATTGTCTGTTTCATATCTGCAAAGTAGTTCAAATTAACGCTGTCAGATCCACTTTAAACAGGTCACTGGTTACTTTGTGTGCTAAACTTAAATGTTTTTTTTGCAATGGGAAGTAATAGTTGTACATTTCAATTGAGAAATGCTTAATGGTTGTATTTTTGTATTCTTATGATTGGGACCTACTGGCTTATTATGTCTGAGTTTATGGATTGCTTAACTTTTAACATCATGCTGTATGTGACTGCTGTCTTTCCATTGGCTCTATGCAGTTGTGTAGTGGTGCCTGAAGAAGTGGGTATACTCAGATTTTGCCAAAAAGTTCCCAAGCGGCCCTCCCAGCGAAGGAAAGGCAACCTGTATGAAAAATCCTGTTTTCCTATTATTTTTTAAATTTAGTTTTCCTATAGATTTTTCAGATTTTCACTCTCAAAAGCACACCTTAATAGAAAAAAATACAAAAATGTGATGGTCTAAGTCCACAACAATGCTTAAACCACATCAATCTGATTGGGTGGGCCTGTCAGGGCATTGCTCCCAGTGGGTGGGCCTCTGTCCACCCAGACCCGAACCAACACTTCGGACTAAACTTTTTCAATACCTAGTTTGCATACCCATTGTTGCCTTATTTAGCATTTACTGGTAGATATGTTGAAACGTCTTTCCTACCCTACCGATGTCATTCTTCTGTGAGCTGCTCCATGCCAAAACCAGTTGAGAGCTGCACACTGGCTGCCTGCAGATGATATTCCGCTGAAACTGCGCGGCGGGCATGTGAATAGATTTCACGTGCTTTGCGATTGCGTATGCTACTTTGTGCATGATTTCTCTATTGCACTACATAAATCGTATACCTGCACTACAATATTTTGATACGCATCAGTAGATATTAAGAAGTAATTATAAACTGGGTGGTTCAAGTCCTGAATTCTGATTGACTGACAGCTGTGGTATATCAGACCGTATACCACGGGTATGACAAAACATTTATTTTTACTGCTCCAATTACATTGGTTACCAGTTTATAATAGCAATAAGGCACCTCGGGGGGTTGTGTTATATGGCCAATATACCACGGCTAAGGGCTGTATCCAGGCACACCGTGATGCGTCGTGCGTAAGAACAGCCCTTAGCTGTGGTATATTAGCCATATACCACACCCTCTTATGCCGTATTGCTTAAGTATATGCAATAGCCACTGAAAAGAAGTGGGTATACGGTTTATACCTGCGTATAAACTCCACTACACCAACGGGCCTGTGTTATACAAAGAGTGCACTAGTATTAGGTTCCCACTGCGAAAAAAAACATGTTATAATAATAAATATATATGCTGTTAAGATACTGTATTAATGTTTCAAGGCAGAATTGTATCGACTTGGTCTGGCGAAGCGGTTTTATGCATTGACAATGGAAGCTGAACATTTGTTTCTTTACTCTGCTGTTTGAGACTGGTCTCGGGAAGAAATTACATGTCCTCACTGTCATACCGAGCACAAATTTATCCAACAGAGACACTTAATGTGGTCTCGAGACCAACACTGAAATTAATAACACATACAAAATGAGCCTTGAATTGATGTCTTTATTACCAGAAAAAAACAGCCCTCTTGCACTCCACAACCATACTGAGTACCAGGAACTTTTCCCTGTGAAATCTGTTTGTATCAAAGTATGAAAAACATTAAGCAAAAATGTCAACGCAACTGCAGTTCAAGACCCCCTCCCCACACGACTGGCAAAAATCTCCGAAAAGGATTTTAATACTGAGCGTACATAATACAGAACACTAGAATGTCTTCCCAATATGAGAAATCACAGTATTTTGCAATAAGTACTTTTTGGTTTCCTGTACTTGGCAAAAGGGTACCAATTTGTGACATGTGGCAAGACAATGCATTGTAATGTCATACAAAAAGAAAATGAATACTCAAATTTAAATAAGCAATGGTTTGCTACAGAGTGATCCCCAAACCATGTCACTCAATCTCATATTTACACCTCAATCAATGACTAGAATACACATAACGAAATATTGCAAAATAAACAATGAAAAAAATGAAGACAAAACAGAGGAAAACTAGGAATTCAAATTTGTACATTTTGGCTCATATCAACAAGTCACCACACAATACAGTAAAGGATAATTCATGTGGATTTACAAAGGAGTGTTGAAGTCAAAAGGAGGGTGAAGAAGATTAGTTGTCTCGGCGAGTGTGCTTGGACTGAATCCGCCATCCTGGAAATGTTTATCCCTACCTACTCTAACTCCCAAGACTGCATTTCTGAGACTACGGTAAACTTAGTTGACCCCTGAGTTCCTAATGCAAAACTAGTGTATGAAATACCTCTTTACAGTGTGTTTCTTAGTGCAAACCAGCAAAATATGCTTGATTAAACAGAGGTATATTAAGATAGCACCCAAGCTGACAATGCTCCCCCAAACGGTTATTTAGCTGGCCAAATCACAAAAGCAGAATGGGAGGTGGTTTGCTCTATATACACACACACTTGTGAAAACCAGCTGTTCAAATGCTTGCATTCATACATTTTATAAACTTTTTTTTTTTTCATAGAAAATATAAATATCCCTGAATGAAACAGATTCACAGCATTTCCTTTTGAAAGGGCTCCAGTGCTACTACCTTAATGTGGTGATCAAGTGTCTTCAAGGTCTCCAGTTAGTCTCGCTCTGGCTAAGCCTGCTGCGCCAAGTCCTTCATTCGCTGTCGTGATATGTCACCGTCCGTTTGCCACGGTTTCGGGTCTTGATATGTGTTCCACTCTGGGGTTCCTTATACGACTGGTCGCTGTCTGCCTCAGAGGCATCCCTCCTGCGTTGTCGAGAGTGGCGGGCGGCACCCTTTTCGCTGACACTTGACCTCTTGTGACTTTTTCTCTTTGTACTGTTCTGTGAACCTGAGCTAGCAGAGGACTTCTCAGAGGCAGAGGACTCTTCCTCCTCCTCGCTTTCAGAGGCAGAACTGTGGGCACTGCTGCTGCAGCTTTCTTTTCGCTTGCGTTTCTGTCGCTCCAAACGTCTCTTCCACCTCGGACACTCAACCTCCTCCTCTGACCCTTGAGAAGAGGCATCTTCCTGACTATTACCGTCCTCGGGTTCTGACTTGGATCGAGATTCCTTCTTGGGGTGCTTTGAGTTGGATTGTTTAGTCTCTCTCTCGTCCTTATCACAGTAGCTCTTAGCCTTAGCCTTGCGCATGCACTGTTTCTTTTCATCAGGGTTCTCTGAGGAGTCTGAGGTGTAAATGCGTTTTCTCTTGGAAGAGGACTGTCGTTTTGTAGCAGCTGGGGAGGCTTTTCTTCGGTTGCGTTGATATCCTTTATGTGAAACAGTTTTGCTCTTCCCATTCTTACAACTGCCTTGCATCTCAGAGTCCAAGTCCTCCTCAGAGTCCAAGTCCTCAGAGTCTTCATTGATATATTTCTTTTTTGGTTGGGCTCGAAGGCAAGGCCGCATGCTAGGGCTATGCTTCTCCTTCCCATCAGATTCTTCCTCTGAGGAAGCATGCAGTTTCCTCCTTGCTCTCCTGTTGGGTACAACTTCCTCCTCCTCGCTCTCTGAAACAGAGTCATTGCGACTCTGTCTTTTGTTTCGCAATGGAGGTTTTTTATTGGATTCTCCCGCCGATTCATCGTATGAATGGTTGCTGTCTGCTTCGTCTTCCTCCCCATCTTCCTCCTCTTCAGACTTGAGTCTTTTCTTGCGAAAGCTTGATCTCTTTGGAGTGTCACTGAGTTCCTCTGATTCAGGGCCATCCTGTTTGTGGGTTGAGGCAGATGTTTGCGCTTGGCTTTTTGATGGTAATTTACAATTTTTCTCAGAGTCTTTAGGATGTTCTTTCTCCACCTTCCTCCCGTTTTTGTGAGGGTGCTTTTGAGCATTGTGGTCTCGTGTTGTGTGTTGTCTCTTTCTGGAGCCAGACTTCTCTTCCGCCACATAACTGGTAATGCAAGTTCTACTTTTGCTCACTGCAGCAGTTGCGGTGCTTCTGGAGGACTTCTGAGACACAATAGTTTCTTCCTCCTCCCCTTCTTCACCATCAGAGCTCTCCTCATCCTCTTTCTCAGAGTTACTATCAGCCGGTTGATATTTTGTGTTGTAGCCATTTACATGAGACAAATCATCTGAAAGAGATAGAAACATTAACACTACAGCAACAAATGAATGAAATTGGAGTAAAGGCAGAGAGAAAGTAGCCTTGACTGTGAAAGCATCCACAGTATGCCTGTAGCTCTTACCCTTACCCCCCGTCCCTGCAGCTTGTCTGGTCGTCCTGTGGCTGCTGGAGTTCTTACTCTCTCCATTCTGATGGCAACGAGAGGATGAAGCTTCACTCTCAATACTGTCCTCATTGTTCTCCCAATCACCCGATGAATCCTTGCCTTTTTTAGAACCTAGGTGAGAGAAAGAATATGTTACCCAAGTGTGTTGAAATTTGTTCTCAAAGAATGTCCCCTTTTGTGGCTCTGGTTCAGTAGATCCTTGAACAAAAAAAGTTGATCCAAACCAGTCTAAGCCGACTGTGTGCTTACTCTGTGCTGATGACGGATCCTCGGATCCAGAGGCTGATGACTGATCCTCGGATTCAGAGCTGCTCTGGATCACGGCAGTGCGTTTGCTGACTCGGGTCGCATGGCGGCTGCTTTTCCGCCTATGTTTGTCCTCATCCTCAGAGGCTGAACCATAGTCTTCCTCAGAGACTTCCAGAAGCTTCATCTTGTTGACGGCTGCCCTGGCAGTCTTCCTTTTCAATGTCCTGCGGCCCACATTCTCCTCCTCATCCCTGTAAGTGTCTGTACCCTGGGATGGTGATCTCTCAGAGTTGTTTCCTCGTCGCCTCTCTCGCCCAAATGTTCTGCTGTGACCGTTCATCTGGGAACCCCTCTCTGGACACAGTGCAGCAGCAACATTTTAATGGCTAATAATCATATAATAACAAAATAAATATCTGCTCTGTACAGACAGTTCAGACCTTTGACCAGAAGGGCAGTTATCTGCTCTCCACTCCCTGCTCTAGTTATCTCTCCTTTTCCTGGATCTGTGGTGTGATGGTGTTTACCTGGCCGTTTGGTATGCTTCCTATGGGTAACAGCATTGTTCCTGGTTAGCCTGGTGCTGGACCTGCTGGGGAATCGGCGAGACATTGAGTTGGACAACTTCTCACCTTCCTCACTCTCCTCCCGCTCATTGGAGGACTCACTCTCGCTCTCAGCAACTGAAATAAAACATCAAAAACAGGGATTTTATTAGAAGGACAGCTATTAAGAGCTAGCTGCCTTCTGCCGGATTTATGTGAAATACTCACTTTTTTTCTTCTTTGCCCCATTGTTCCTGGTGACTCTTCTGGTTCCCCTGGTCTCTCTGCTGTGATGGTGCTGTGAGGACCTCGGGCGTTTCTCTTCTTCAGAGTCACTCATATATAACTCACTGTAAATCTCAGAGTCTGACCTTGAGGAAGCTTCAGAAGAGCTGTGGCCTGAGCTGTCACTGCTGTGGCTCCTCCTCCTGGTTCTCTCAGGAGCAGACACTTTGGCTAAGGTAGATTTGGTCGTCAACGCCGCTTCCACTTTTTCCTGAGTTTTCAGAGCAGTCCTCTTTTGACTGTAGGGAAAGAACAATATAATTAGAAGTGCTGTACGTCATGTGGACAAGTACATTTCCTTAAGCCCAATGAGGTCCGTGGGCAGTAGAAGTGAGGCCTACCTTGTGGTGTCAGTGCTGGGTGCAGCAGACTCGTGGTGCTGAAGCTTCTTCCGGAACCTCTGGCTGCGGCGGAGCTTCTCGCTGCTCTTGACGGCAGTTTTGTATTGCGATATGATTGTTCTGATTCGCTCTTCGAAGAATGCAGAGAGCCGTAAAGTCATACTGTAGATCTGGGGACAGAGGAGATAAAAATATGTAGAGCACCAATTTGGCATCAGGTCCTAGTCACTATATTGGTCAGGTTCTGGATTGTCATCAATGTCAAATTGTAAATGAAAAATCAACTCAATATAAGTTTTTGATCAAGGTAGGATTTTTTACACTGGAATCACTTGTATGGTTTGGAAATGCAAGAGCTGAAATACCTTTGAGCGTTTGTTTGGTGTGAAGGCTTTAGCATTGGCAAATATCAGAAGTGTGTCTTTGCAGAGCTCCATGGGGTTTTCATAACGGTCCTCCTCAAGGGTCCCCTTCACCATCCCAAAGTCCATGGGTGTGTCAATGATGCTAAGGTAGTCCTGCAAACAGACATGAGTCACATTCGATCAACAGTTCTGTCAAAGCCAGAGTCATTATTACAGTAGAAGTCTCTGTGTTCTCTTACTGGGTAGGAGGTAGGATCCACAGGCTTTCTGAAGGGCTCAGAGTCCTCACACTCAAAGACATAGTTCATCAGGCGTTTGCACTGCCCCTTCCAGGAGTCTGGGTCAGGTACCGTCTCCGAAGAGCGCTGGGATGAAGGAAGACACATAAGATAACATCCCCAGCCACTTCCCTCAGTTTTCATTGCTGATTTTACATAATCTTTCATTACTTACCTGGCACAGTCTGTGTCCAGAAGAGGGGCCTGGTGCCTCTTCCAGGTCCTGGGAAAGACATTCAAATCAACATCAGTTCATCCCAAACATTTCAGAGCAAGGTTTGAATGACTTGCCACATCAAAACCTGATTTACCTCATCATCCGTGTAGTCCATGTCTTCAATTGCATTGTAGATCTCCATGATATCTGTACAGCTAGGTCGACTGAGGAAATAAAAAGGCAACATAAGTCGTTAAAAATGGATCTGTATAAAAGTTTGAGCTCAATAACACTTGTACAACTCACTTGATAAACTTTAGCAGGACATCTGTAATAAGTTTTGCTGAATGGGCTATCTTGCTCCTTGGCTCATTGAAGGTCCGGGCGTTGTGCACAATGTATCTGGCATCCCAAACTACAGCGGACAGTCGCCTGTAGAACCTACTCAACAGTCTCAGTCTGATGGTGCTCAGGTCTGTGGGGAAGGCTATCACCGTGCAGTACGTTGGGTATTGAACTATGTCCACCGGGCCAGAGAATGGGGCTACAATATCTGTCAATGAGAAGAAAAAGAAAAAACAGAAGTAGTGTGAATTTGAAATTCAAAACCTCACTAGCCCATCTAGGAATGGTATACAATGCAGGGTCTGTTGAGGAGGAAGTAGTACCAAAATGCAGTGGTGAGGTGAGTGTGCTTACCGACAGTGATGAGTTGGTCAATGCCTGCTATGATGCGTTCACACTCGTCATCTCTGCTCCTCTCACCCCACTCTCCTGTCTGTGGTTTATACATGACCTCTCTCATCTCCTCTGCTGTCACTGGAACCCCTCCACCTACACACTCAGGTTGCTGGGCTGAAGAGCACACACCATTGTTGCCATATAGTCCATTACCAAATACTGTACTAGAATGTCCAATTTACAACAGAGTCTGTTAAAATTACCATCCTCTGGAATAGCTTCCACATCCCAAGGACTTAGCTTCTCCGTTTCACCATTGTCCCATCTGGCAACAAAACAAAGACAAGCAGGTTAGAAGCATCAACTGTTGGGGACCATTTTGACTGGTTTCCAACATCGCAGACCCAATCATACTAGCACTTTAATACATTCTCACCGGACTTTGAAGCACTGGAAATGACTGTCTGGATATTCAGGCTGATATGGCTCCTGACAAACAATGATCCCAAACCACCAGGCATCATCTATTACGGACCGGAATCTGTCATCTGCAGTGAGGAATGTTACCATTTTAGGTGGGGGAATGCAGAAAACATTGTATCGAAATGTTGACCTGTTCATCTCATACGTTACTGGACCTTGAGTAGTGTGAGGAACCCCTGAGGAGAGACGTATTGTTAACTTACTTGGCTGCCAGACTCTACTGCGTGCTTCGTCATAACTCTGCCGAAGCACGAGGAAGTCAATCACATCTGGCATGTCATGATACCTGAGGGGAGGCGTACAGAAGTCCAAAGTTACCAAATGTCTCTGGTTATATCTGTGTACATTCATCTTTAATGTTAGACACTTTGAAGCGGTTGCATCACTTACTTGACATAAAATGATTTGTCTGTGATTTTGCGTGTGCCGTGGTCAATGAGCGTCAGTTTCAGGCGGCAGAGTGTCGGAGGGCACACTTCATACTTGATCCCAGTTATTTTAACAAATTCTTGGTCCTGTAGAGAGAAGGAGAGCGTCAAGTTACTCTTCAACAATGTCCTTTTAGACACAGGCCCTCAACACACAAGCCCGTTTTCTACCGCATCAGTGGAGCAGAGTGGATATGTTCTTACCCTCAGCTCCATCTTCCTCCAGGGCTGTTTCTCCATGTTAATGGGGTACAGGTTGTTCCTGTTCACCGCCTCCACATACGCCTCGTGACCCTGGCGGAAATAGATTACCTGAGGGAGAGAGAGGGTAACAGTAATTAGATCAGAGGAGGCTGGTGGGAGGAGCTATAGGAGGACAGGCTCATTGAAATTGCTAGAATGGAATGGATACGTGGTTTCCATATGTTTGATACCGTTCCATTCCAGCCATTACTATAGCTCCTCCCACCAGCCTCCTCTGATTTAGACATCAGAGATGCATGCACACATGAACACAACACAGTAGGGGAGACATATGGTCCAGACAGAGCCACGTACCTCATCACCCATCTGGGGAACGAAGGGAGACTTCCTGGGAATGACATCAGTGATCCACGTTGAGGGTCTGAACTCATTGGAGACTTCTCTGTTGATCGACGGCCTGGCTTTAGGCCGCTGTGATACAAATGAACAATTACGTAAGATTTATTTAATATTCAATAGAGAAGTGTGAAACTACTTTTTGTCATACCATAACAGGATGCAAGCACTGACAAAAAAATATGCAGGTTAGTACAGTGGCTAACCTTGGGCTTCTTGGATTTCTGCTTGCTAGTCTGAGGTGGTCGTTCCTCATCCTCACTTTGCTGCTTCTCTTCCTCCTCGATCTCTTCCTCTTCCGAGCTGCTAAACTGGCGGCGAACTCGTTTCCGTGATGACACGGGAGTGGAGGGCTGCAGATTAATCCCAGCGTCTGCTGTCCAGTCAGAGTACTCACTGGACGAGTGGCTGTCATGGGAAATGCAAGTTATGTTAGCATTAAACCAAGGGAAACAACAATATGACATACGTCATGTACCTCTTGCAAGGAATCAAGAGAAGCAAAGAGCTTATCTGTACCTTGAACTGTCACTTTTCCATTCCTCTTCCTCATTGGATGAATCCAGTTCACTGCCCTCCATCTCATGGTCCTAGAGGAGGGATAGGAGATGGCAAGATTGACCTCTTTCACCAATATTCCAAATAGCTTGTTATTCTCTAACGGACATGCCAAAAGCATAGAATGTACCTCTGATGTTGTGGTCCCCTCTCCCTCCTCACAGGAGAACTCGATTAATTCCTCCACAATGCCATCTCTGCTCTGCTGGAAGACTTTTTGCTTTTTGCGGGACTGTGCTCGTTTGATGCAAGGCAGTTCATCTTCAGAATCATCCTGAGGCAGAAGCAAAGCAGAAATGCAGGTATGACGTCAGTATCATTTAAAAATTCCTGTGGTCAGTCATGATCTTTAAAAGTAATAAATATATGTCTACTTACTCTACAACTGCCGTATGTCACACGGCGTTTCTTTGCATTGTATAAGGCAATCTCCTCCTCTCCTTTTGTAATTCGGAAGTCATCCTGGTAACTAAGATCATTTACACATTTAATTTAAACGTGCATTACAGGAATAATGTTCTAGAGATGAACCATTCAGGAGTAGACTTGTTTATATACATGACATCCTTTGTGTTATATAACTAACTATACAGATTATCTCCCCCTGTTGTTTGAGGGATGTCGGTCTCACCTGTAACTGCTGGATGAGAGCTCAGGTACCACCACCCTGCGTCTCCAGGCCTGCAGGTCCCTCTCCGTGGCCATCTGGCTGCGAGGGGCATTCTGGTGCATCTGTCTCACCCCCTCCACCTGCCCACTGCGCCTTAGACCCACGTTAGGGGACGACTGCACCTCAGCTGCACCTCGCTCATTCACTGATGCTGGGTACAGAGTGGGAGAGAAGGGAACACAACATCACTGCTTGTCCAGGACCCAATCATTCATTCAACCATAATGGATGAGAAATGATTTTCCATTTCCAATAGAGTCCTCGACCATTAACATGTAGGAATACAAAGTTATTGAGCATGCCCCAGAGCAATGGTAGCTTGTAGAAAGGAAAATAGCTAGGAATATGTTATCTTGCATGCCACCACACAATACTGCTAGTAGAACTGACAGTATGGGTGTGTTCCGGTACCTCTGCGTGGGGTGCTGGGGGCTGGGGCTAGTGTCCCTGGTCTGCTCTGCCTGTCTTGCTGCTCCTGCAGCTGCCTGATGGTGTCGTCCAGAATGCTGCGTCTGGCCGTGGCCTCCTCATGGTCTGTGGTCAGCTGACTGATCACCTGCTCCATCACCTCGCCATCACCTGAGGGGGACAACATGGACACAGTCTTAAGTAACAGGGTCTTAAGTAACACAACCACTTACTCAAACAGATTCACACATCCACCCACTCACAAACTCTCAGAGAAACAGATGGTAGTTGCACTGGTCAAACAAAATCCACCCATCCACACGTGCCCAACTGCTATTTTAGTGTTGTTGTACTGGTCCAATAAACAAAAGGATCATATTGCCTTACAACTGTCTCGTAAATGCTAGTTTACATACTTGTGGCAACATATCCCAGCTGAGGCACCAGGTGTTCGTCTGCAATGTTCTCCCTCCCGGGGACCAGCCGCTGGTATCTAGGGGGGTGGGGGTTCCCATCCACATCCACCAGGAAGGGAGGGGGCATGAGGTGGGGTGCCTGCTGGGTCTGCTCATCCAACACAAAGCCGTTGGCGTCCCGGATCAGTGGCCGATAGTCGGTGTGGAAAAACACCTGATCTGGAAGCTGGACAAAGACAGACAGGCAGTCAATCTCAAACCATTGAATAAAGGACTCTTTCCTATGCATAGATGTAGTAGGAGCTCCAGCCTTACCTTCTCGTATGGCTTGGAGCTCCCAAAGCCGAAAATGACCAGATGACCGTGGGAGTCTGTGCAGGCAAAGCGCTGGCCGTCAGGAGTGAACTTGCAGTCAAAGACAGCACCATGACCCTGGCCCTCAATCTGTAGGGCAGACAGAGCAACCAAGATGGAGTCAGTCATAGTTGGAGAGAATGGATGTTACTGTCTTCTGTGGTGCATGGCTCCTCCTCACCATGTTGAAGTAGTGCTGTGTCTTTGTGCCCCGGACGATGTCCCAGATGAAGACGTTTCCGTCGTGGCCAGCAGACAGCATGATCCTGGGATCTGAGGGGTGGGGCTCCAGGACAAACACCTCAGCCTCATGGCCCTGCACAGAGCATCACACAGCTGTCAGGTCAAATCACTGTCGGATGCTATTCCGCTATTTTACCAAGTCACTGGACAAAATATTTTGAGGAAATGCTCCTGAAAAGCATGCTTACAGTGACAAGCAGTGGCAAGGGGAAAAACAGTACAACTATAATGTCCTCCTGACTAAGGAATCGAGGACTATCCCTCAACAGTTCTTTATATACAAATAGTTGAAGGATGGAAATTCATCTACACTACTAGTAGTCATAGATACAAAATCAGCTATCTTCGTGAGACAGCACTGTTCATGAAAATAGAATGTAAGACAATGCAGTTGCTCCTACTTTAAGGATATGTAGCAGCTGGCCCGTGTAGGAGTTCCACACTTTGAGGATATGGTTGTTGACCGCTGTGATTACTGAGTTGTCATGGCGATCCCACGCTACCATGGTGACCTTGGGTTTGAAAAAGCTTTCCTCATTGGTCGCGTGTTCTGAGCTGCGGAGGAAGTTGATATGAACGGATAAAAACAGATACAAGCATGTGTAGGTGTATGTAATGGTGCCGGCAAGCTGTTCATTCCTTACCCTGGTAGAGTGGCGTTCATGTTGAGAAGAAGGCTCCTCCACTGCTGACGCTGAGTCAGCCTCCAGATGCGTGCTGTGCCATCTCGACTGCCACTCACAAACCTAAGAGACGAGGCAAACCAAGACAATGGACTCTAGGCAATCCTCATGAAAACGGTTGGGCTAAGGTGAGTGCTTCAACTAATCACACTGATCATACCTTTCTCCTGAGTGGCAAAATTGGATGCTGTCAACCTTGTCCTAAAAATTAGAACATATATTGACAACAATGGTTAGAATATTACATCAACGTTGTTTGTATTTGTTGTAAATTAAAGCTTCAATGGATTTAATTATTATTTGTTTTAGGAACTCATTATTTTCTTGTGTTCAGCTTTTCGCTGCTATGTGATGGTTTATCTGCTCTTCAAAAGGATCTTACCGTGTGTTCATGAAGCTCTGATATTTTTTCAGGGTTCCCACCTCCCAGGTAATATATTCTGATGACATCGTCAGTACTTCCCGTCGCTAAGAACATGCCACCTAAAATGTTTTATAAAACAAAAAAACTACTATCAATTTATCCCAGTTTGGTTCAGCCTTTAAATACCCATGTTAGAATAACTTGTTGGTGAGGTAAAAAGTTGAATCAATACTTCTGTTAAAATCGTATCAGCTATGGTTAGTGTAATAGTATGATCAATTTGTAGAAATGTATTTAAAGAGCCAAAGCATTCTTTTACACTAAACTGCCATCTTGACATCGTTACCTGGACTGAATGATGAGCACACCATCTGAACTCCCGGCCTGGGTCGCTCTGTAAACTTCTGCGGGCGATCACTTTACAAACAGAGTGTAAATGTTTCAGATTTATGTCATTTTCAGGATGCAATTACTATCTAAATCAAATTACCAGTAGTTGAAACTCACCTGAAATGTATGTTATTGACATCCCACTGCCAAAAGCAGATTGTTGCATCAGTTCCAGTGGACACCAGGTATCTCTTTGAGCCCTTGGCAAACGGTGAGAACTGAGACAGATGTAATTCACAAAGTTAAATGCTGTTCCAGATATACTTATGCAGCCACATCTATACTGGGGGATGTCTACGGTACAGACAGCAAATCACACTAGTGGTCCAATGTGAGCTGCTGAAGCAATAAGGTTTAGTATGTACATCATGAGTTAAAAAGTGCTGTGTGCAGTTAACGCATTACACTGTTGCATGGTGTCCTACATTTGCAAAACTGTGGACAGCATTAGCTTACATACTATTTGCCCGGCTAACATTACAGTCGATAGAATCATAATAAGGGTGTTGGAGGAATATGGAAGCTCCTACCTGTAGGGAGGTAATGGATCCACTGTGCCCCTGTAGGACAGCCATAGGTGCACAGGTACGAAGGCACCACACTCGGATGGTTTTGTCACAGCTGCCAGCTGCCATCAAGGTATTCTCAAAGCTGACAGCCAGGTCTGAGATCTCAGCAGAATGTCCTCGCAGGGTTGAGTGAAGCCTCCCGTCAAACGAAGACCATATCTTCACCAAGCAGTCGTCCGAGCCCTTGAAAGTGGGGTTTGATAAGGTAGATAAAGTGATGAGCCTCGGGTATACCACCTAACATGATTTCCCCCAAGAACTTGATCTTTATGACGACAAAACTCACGGTGAAAATCCTGAGACCGGTCCGATCAAAAGCAATGCAGTAGACTGCAGACAGATGACCCAGAATCCTCCTGTGCATCCGCATGTGCTGATAGTTGCTCACAGGGTTCACAGTGCTGAACCGTTGAGTACCTGTTAGCTCCCTTCCTCTGTACACCTCCACTGTGAAGGACAAAACACTATGACTCAGAGTCCAAACATGATAACAGAATCATGTTAACAGAAAACAACACAGAATGCGTTGAGTTATAAGCACACATTGAATTTACTGCACCGGCATGAATAGAAAATAATGTGTGAACATGTCAATCCTGTGTCAGGGAATACCCACCTAGATTTGGAGGATCCTTGCAGGTCAAAGGCATCTCTGGTGGTCTCCCTCTGTGCAGGGCAGCAAATGATGAGCCTTTCCTCCGAACATTGCCGTAACCTGGAAGAGATGGAAAGAAATAAGTAATTGAATCATTTCATCTTACAATTCGATTTCAGAAGGAATAGTTGCTGATGTATACATTTAGAATGCACGCTCAATCAAGATGCATGTAAAGCTTTGCACCTTTTGATGTTCTGAGTAAGGACTGCCTCCCAGTTCCCAGTAGGGAATGTACGCCTGGAACACATGGCACTTCTTTGTCCAGAATCGGCCCAATCTGCTTACAGATCTGCAGCAAATGGTCAGGTGCAATGTGTCCGTTGGCTGAAACCTATGGGATCAAAAATAGTGTTGATGAGCAGAATGACTAATCCAGCTTTCATTGTTAAACCATTATGCATGCTTTGTTCTTTCTTCAATCAAGCCATCACAACATTTGTACATTTATATTTGGGTAGCTGTTAAGAGCGTTGGGCCAGTAACCGAAATTGTCACCGTTTCAAATCCACGAGCCGACTAGGTTTAGTCGTTCTGGAGCGTCTGCTAAACGAAAAAAAAAAAAAAAAAACACCAGGAATCATGAAACTACAGTACTGCAACCACACGGTCTATTTATTATCATTTAGGTCATCATAGTCTTTCTGTCTAATAGACTGTCAGCCAGTGGCACTGTAAGAAAATTGCATTTATTTTTCTAGGGGGTAAAAAATGAATCACTGACATAACTTGGGTTCTTCATGTACATCGGATCTCATTCCACCAGTGTGCTGTATTCTTTGTGGGCAGAACGTTTTATGTAAAACACATTCATCAACCGACGAATCACAACACAGGTCACAAGGAAAATAACGCAACTACAGCCTTTCTAGGACGTGGATTGGTCAACAGTGGTGTCCTGACGTAGCCAGAACCCCAAGAGTCCCCACCCTATCTGCAGTACAACAGATACATTTAAATGTGTTAAATGTGTTTCTATACTACAGCGTTAAGCTTTCGAAACATACAAAAATAAGTAATCCTACATACCGGTAAAAGTTTAAAATCAGGTTATTATGTAACAAGAATGTAACAACGAATAAAGCTGAAAAGAACAAAGAGTAAATGGCCCATGCATGGACACAACGTGGCTGTCATTCAACAATAACAGATATTCGACATTTAATTTACATCTATAGATTATAGACTTACCAAATCTTCGTAAGATCTTGGATGTTCATTTCCTTGCCAGTCTAATCTGCAAGGCAAAAGCTATCCAAAAAGGTGCGTGTTAGTGTAAATCTCAACACTCAAGATGCTAGAAATACTGCCAGAAATTAAGTTAGTAAAAACATGTGATGTCAAACGAGTGAGGCGGTCAGAGAAGCATTAAAACTCGTGAGTGATACAAGTTCTACGTTCCAGTCCATCGGGATAGCTAGTAGCTACATACACCGACGGCAGAACGCCGCTGCTACCGGAATACACACCTGATATTCTTCTAGTTCGCTCGCTAGAACCTGCAATAGATACAAAAATAGGTTTTTCGAATGTGTTGCTTTCATTAACTTTTCGCCAACAATTTTGAATAGTAAGAAAAATGATGTCAATAAGGCACGCCAATTTACCTCAGCCGCGCTCTGACATGGACCCGTTGTTAGAAAACGTGAAATTAGGTAATACAGCTCTGTAAGTGAATAGAATAAAATAGTGAGCACAATTGGATATCAATTAAATCAAGATTTATATATAATTTAAGCAATGAATTAGGCAACTATATTCGCCTTACCTGATTCAAGGAGCGAAATATTCCGACTTTTGGCCATTGAATCGGCCGTGATTTGGTGGGTCTACAATTTTAAACTAACTTTATGACTAGTGAGAGTATGATATATTTATTTAATTTCGGTTACACTGCTCTGACCCCCTCCACAGTTGCTCCCGCTTTCTAATCAGCCTGTTTTCAGTCGCCATTGGAAGGATGAGGCCTCAGCAATACGAGTTACTTCCGCCACAGCAGAGGAAATAGGGGGTGGGGAACAACTCTTTATTTTTTGTTCGACTACAACAAAGACAAAGCGAAGCTCGCCCTATAAATGAACTGATATTCTATTTGAATACATTAGAAAGCTTTTGGTCAATGTAACGAAAGAAAGCTATTTATATATGCGAAATTATAGTATAAAGACGCAAGTATAAAGACGCATTGTTGTCTTTGACAAGGTCGAGTGTCTTGTTGATGACGTCATATGTGATGGCAAAACAAAAATGTCAATCTGTCACATTTTATTTTACCCGGTGCAATTTGTCTTTGATACACTGACTTAGCTACACTAGTTAGGCTTTGTTTCAATAACTCAACTGAATAAAGAAAAACATCCATGCATCCATTTGTATAGACAAATAGGCTATGCAATGCTGATGAGAACAATGCAGTATTAGCCTGTGCAGTGCACGATAGGCTTCAATTACGTTGGCGAAATATTAGTGCTATGACAATATCAAGAATATTATCTTTTTATTTTTAGACATTTGTCTGGAGATATGACATGATAGACCCACATTTCTTATATCATGTAAATACACTACATGACCCAAAGTATGTGGACATCTGCTTGTGGAACATCTCAATCCAAAATCATGGGCATTAATATGGAGTTGGTCCCCCCTTTGCTGCTGTAACAGCCTCCACTCTTCTGGGAAGGCTTTCCACTAGGTTTTGGAACATTGCTGTGGGGACTTGCTTCCATTCAGCCACAAGGGCATTAGTGAGGTCGGGCTCTGATGTTGGGCGATTAGGCCTGGCTCGCAGTCAGCGTTCCAATTCATCCCAAAGGTGTTCGATGGGTTTGAGGTCAGGGCTCTGTGCAGGCCAGTCAAGTTCTTCCACACCGATCTCAACAAACCATTTCTGCATGGGCCTCGCTTTGTGCACGAGGGCATTGTCACGCTGAAACAAAAAAGGGCCTTCCCCAAACTGTTACCACAAAGTTGGAAGCACAGAATCGTCTAGAATGTCATTGTATGCTGTAGCGTTACGATTTCCCTTCACTGGAAAAAAGGGATCTAGCCCGAACCATGAAAAACAGCCACAGACCATTAGTCCTCCACCAAACTTTACAGTTGGCACTATGCATTCCGGCAAGAAGCGTTCTCCTGTGCACTGCACAGTAGGCTTCAATTGAATTGACAAGTAGGTGAAATATTAGTGCTATGACAATTTCAGGAATATTTATTTTTAGACATTTGTCTGGAGACATGACATGATATACCCACATTTCTTACATCATGTAAATACTGCATATTGTTTTCTAGTCTCCATGTGGTGTCTATCCTGCACTTGCATTTGAGGGATCTTGACTAGATGGGATATGCAGCTAATGTCAGAAGTGACTTTTCGTAGCAGGTCAGGAGAATTTACGCTGCAGGTTTGGAGAATTCTGTTAAGGTTAGTTAAAACGCAAAAATCCTCCCCGATGCTATTCAAATATGAAAGTTTTGATGTCACTGTTATTAGCGGCATCCCTTCAAGACACGACCCATTCTAGGCTATGTATTTACGGTACAACAAATGTCATGTGTTAAAAAATAAAGTCATATTGAAAAAAGAATGACATATGCAACAGATATGAAAGTTTCATAAGTAGGTATAACTGAGTAGTTACTTATAAAAAAAGCATAACTTTATGGATAGTTATAACTGTTATTAATAGGTAACTAATTGGTTGAAATAGTTAATGGGCCATCAATTAGATCCAGCTGATTTTTGGCCGATTTTTTCCTGAGCGGATGGTCGGGACCGGAACATAAATAATGTGCACTATGCAAATGTACACAAGAAGCCCAACGGATCATTGTAGGCTATTAGAATTTATTCCGAAAACTTGGGGGCGGGGGAATAAAATCAATAACGGGACGAATTCGGGCCACAAGTTGACAATCCCTGAAATATTGCGATTGTCATGCAGCTACTCGTCAAATAGCCTGAGGTGGTGTATGGCTACACTGGCCTAATAGAATTACAGACATATGCTCAATATTTGGCAAGCACGAAAAAAACAATCACACATTTTCAATCAATATTGTATAAGAGATATTACAGAGTATTTAATCAATGCATAGTAAGTGTCTGTGAATTAGAATATCACGTGTATACAGGTTTTATTTCACTTGTGATCAATAAGAGGACAGAGAAAACAGAGAAATTACAACCATTTAATTAAATTGGCATGTTTATATCAATCATGACACAGATACAGCTACAAAAAAAGGAGAAATACTGTACATAAAATCCTAAAACCACATGTAATCTTGCTACAGCTGCTATGTTCACCTGAAAGATTAAGTGAAAGTACAGTCATGTTTATCAGTATCCCCAAAAGGATAAGCTACAACCAGTATGTTTAACACTGTAATGCATTTCATGTTATTAGCTTGGCTAAAAACACATGAACCATCCCCATTCCTCACAACGTACCATTACATACTGCATAGAAATTATGAAAAAACCTTAGTTTCACAGCAGCTATATCAAATGTTATTGCAATGCCATCACCGAACAGAGTCAAACAACATTTAACATAATGCACAGGCCTGCCGAAAAATCCAGTACATGTACTAGGGAGGATGATGATGAACCATAACTGTGGATTCATAAAACAGTTAATATTCATAGAGCACAGCTTAAACAGTCACCACCTTCCTACCCATTATAAACAAAAATCAAACAAGTATTATTGTGTATAACCCCCCCAACCCTTCCCCATACAATACAGGTTAAATAAACTGTCCCTCATAAAGCCAATGGAATGTTAGTGTCAGACAAGCTCTCCCAGTTGAATAACAAATTCCTGATATTGACATGATTGCATGTCATTGCTGCAAACCTGCCCCCCCTCCCTCTGACAACTGCCCCAGACTACAAAAGAAAAGGGAAACACACAATGACCATAACTTTTCTTCCAGAGGTGTAAAAAAACGGGGGAAAAAGTGTTTCTACAATCTTACTACTACACAACCTGCCTTTTCTTAAGAAAATAGTTGATAAAAATATTCCTCTGCATTGTACAAGAAAGGAGGTACGGGGAGCACTGGCAAGTGTAAGCATATTATTCTGCCTCATCCTCCTCTTTCTCAGGCTCATCTGCATCAGCATCTGCCTCTTCTGCTGCCTCCTGGAGGATGAAAAAAAAAGAACATTCTCATATTATAGGATAGTTATTTTGGGTCTTGTTGGTTACACAATATTTCTGTGTGTGGGGGACAAACAGCTGTCAATGCCAATTATAATAGTTGGCCTGTTTGTAATACCTAATACTCCTGATTTTGAATGCTGTATATATCAGTGGCATGGCATATCGTATAATTGAAACTAAACCAACAAGTCTTGCCTCCTCATCTTTGGTCTCTCCATTTTCTGCCGGTGCTGCTTTTTCCTCAGGATCTTCTTTCTTCTCCTCAGGCTTGGCCTTCTCTACAACCTCCTTTACTTTTTTGGGCTTGGCTGCTGCCTTGACTGGTGTCTACAAGAAACAGAAAAACATGAGATACATGTCAATGTAAAAATGCATAGTACGCATAATAATTGGGTGCGTTTTGGTTTCAGCAAAAGTTGACAATTACAACATTTGTTTTTACCTTTGTCTTAGGCTCTGGTTTAGCCGGAGTAGTGGGTTTCTGCAAAATAATGAATATTTGATAATTAGTCCAATTACAAATAGACAATAGCATCTATTAATCGAAAACATCATAAATAGGCTATACAACATATAAATATTATGATATATAGTAAACTTACGGATGACAACCTCGTGGATCGCCTTTTTGGCTGGTGAGAAAAACTAAAAAGTTAAATCAGTTATTGCAGAAAAATAATTGATTTATAATGGACAAATATAATAGCATGAAATACTAACCTCGACTTCAGTGTCATTACTTGCCTGTGGGGGTGGGGGGAGAGAGAAAATAAAATATTAGTAAAAACCAAGAACAACAATCCCACATTCATGGATCGGGAGCGGCCGGGAGAAGTGGGAGTGTAATGCTTGGGGAGGGGGATGGGCTCACATGCTGTACCCCCGCCGCTCCACCCCCAAATTAACGAAGAATTATGTAATCTGAAACTGTGAGGGGGAGGGTAGGCTAACGTATTTACATTACTATGCCATTTGACTTTTCCTATTGTCATGATGCAAAAATAGAGCCTTTGTGGTACCAGTTACCGGGAGAGCGACAAGTAAAACAGTATGTTATAGTCAGGCTTTAGTAGCCTGTACACATAAAGGCCAAATAGCAGCCCCCCCAATCCACCAGCAACACACGGAGATTTTGTTACATGAAGGCATCCATCCACCCGCCATGTCAACCAGTCTACTGTATGTTCCCGCCATTAGTAATATCTATAATTTCCTGATCCACCCTTATACGATCCCTTATGCGCGTTCGTGCATGTCCAGAGAAATTCAATGTTACATAATGCAACATTGTTAGGGAAGCAAAGACAAGAAATACGCACGAACAAATATCAAAACATTTTTTTTATTACTGTGACCACCTATAATTCAGGTGGTCTTTTTCTTTCAAAAAAAAATATTCTATGACCCCATTTAAGTGATACATAACGCTGAGTTGTCGATGCCTTTCGTACTTCCAAGGGCTGCCATGACACTCCAAAGACTACCTTTCCATGCCATAGGGTGTCGCGCATTACACTACGCTTTACTGCACACAGGACACAAAGTGATAATATAGGATGCCACAAGCGTCTGTTTTTTTAGGATTAAAACGGGGCTATTAAAAGTATTTGAATACAAACGTGAACTTAATATGTAGGCAATTAAAGCACTTCCAATATTCACAAAATATCCTATAGTTCATGCACGCATTTCTGCAATGGCAACATGTAGCTAGCTTACTTACATCGCTGGTGGGTTACACCCCTTTGTCTGATCTCATTGCTGAGAAGGCTATTAACCTACTTTACATGAATGAAATACCCAATATATGCGTCAAATTAAATGAGATGATTACGTTACTTATATAAAAAGCACAAGCTGCGATAGTTTATCATGTACGGGTTATTAAAAGGAGAAAGTGAGATCGAATGGAAAATGTTACCGCACTAAGTAAAAAGGCGCCACTTCCATATCAACAAGACAGACACACAAAAACACATTCAGACTTTAAAGCAAACGTGTTACATTGTATCAAGTATATTTTAGCGTACATGCAATTGTTGCAGCTATTTATAAAACACCTGTGTTAAATTATATATTGTAAAATAAGGTTTAAATTAAAGATACACAATCCAACTTACTTTGCTTCTTTTCGGCATGGCTGCTTTACTTGTATTGTCTAGATAATAAATTAGCCTTCTCAGTTACTGAACATTCAGTGCAGGCTTCTGAAAGTGTTCGATGTAACTCAGTCAGCACCTTCAGAACACACTGTAACTATCATAAATGTGCCATCAGTAGGCCTACGTACAGAAACGAGCTGAAACCGGATTGGATCCCCCTCTCTATATTATATTCCTTATCCTACCAACCTGACCGCCAATGCATTCTCCGCCCCTTGTTGCCATTGATTGGCTTTAAGGTCCAGGCAACATATTTTTAAACCATAGCAAGTTACCTGTGTGGGTATGTTTGTATGCCAATCAGTCGTTCCAACTTTAAATTTTTATTAAAGGGGTGGGAATAGCTGGATTCAAAATTGTGTTATTTTCGTTGATATTTTATTAGAATAATATACACATACTGTAAATGACCCTTATAGAATTGTCAATATTATTTTATTGAATAAAGTAATTTAGTAAATTTAGCCTATGTGGATGAATTGATATATTACATCTTCTTATGCATATATTTTGCACATTCTCATAATGATTTGAAGTTAATAAAATATGCTCTATTTGAATAAATAAGAGTTTCTAATGTGAAAATCAGCCCATAGTTCAGACTGGATGTGTCTTCCATTTATGATGAGCGCAGCAGCAACAAAGGTTGATAAGAAAAAATGGCTGCCGGGTGCGCTTGGTTCCTGGTGCTGGGATCTGTCTTTTTGTGCAATCTCTTCAAAATACTGTTGCCGACCATTTCCTCTTTCGTAAGTAGGGGTTATTTAGGCATTGGTAGTGTGAGAAATGCAGGGTTGGCTTGTAAATCATGTAATGTTTTGGCAGATTTGCACAGGTTAAATTAGCTAGCTTGCTATTTCACCTCTCGCGCCCCTCAAACAACGAAGCTAACCAACCATTCCATCCTGTTGGCAAATTGTTACATTGGATCATGGAAGGTGTGTTAGGCTGATAATATTGCCGGGTAGATAATGCCGTGTAGTTATCTATTGGGTACAGATTCAAATAGCAACCATAACATGTCAATACATCTGAGGTATTATGGTATTTCTAGCCTATAGGCAAAGAATATGGGTTGTCATAATCTGGGTGGGTCGAGCCCTGAATGCTGATTGGCTGAAAGCAATGGTATATAAGACCATATACCATTGGTATGACAAAACATTTATTTTTACTGTTCTAATTAATTTTGTAACCAGTTTATAATAGCAATAAGGCACCTCTGGGGTTTGTGGTCATGGTATGACACATACCATGACTAAGGGCTGTATCCAGGCACTCCGCATTGCATCGTGGTTAAGAACAGCCCGTAGATGTGATATTTTGGCCATATACCACACCTCATTGTGCCTTATTAAGCAATATACTCTTAAACCAGGTGTTGCATGTTCTCATGCAATAAACCATAAATGACCCATGGAGGCAGAAAATACTTGTCACTTGCCAAGGCAATTTCATTACAAAGAAAATAGACTTTACAATTAGTAAAACATTTGGTATCCTACATGTGAATGCAATTCACGAACATCATTGACTATCAGAACAACACATTTATCAGGATGACGTACAGTGTTTATCGGACATAGTACAACTTTCCAATAATTTTGCACTTTTGTTGCAGTAACATACTGGTAACTAGCTCACAAACTCTAGGCGGCATTCTGCCTTCTCCCTACAGTTTTCAGCCATTAGCTTTGTCCACGACTACCTCATGTGAACTACAATCCTGACGCTGTGTTTTAATGTTTAGGAACATCAATAATCATCACTTGCGATTCGGCTTTCGAAACATATGGCCCTTATCTTTCACCAGGGAGAAAGAATGTTTCAAATAAAAAATCTACACTTACTGTAGCAGTTTTGCACAGATACATACAGCTATGGGGGCCTCCATCCGAAGAAACTACACTTCCTCTACACTTCCCGAGTTACACTTACACACAGGTGTTCGGAGCATGCTAATTAGCACTGGTGGCCTGCCTCTTGGCTGCCATAAACAAGCGCTGTAATATGGAGATATGGCCGCATAGGAACACTAACCCTAAACCTATCAAGGTGTGTTTAAATTTACCTTTATTTCTCGCTGATATAAAAGATAAGGTCCTTTCTTATGCTTCCAAAACCGTACCTTAAGCGATGCGTGTTAATGTTCAGATTGAGCGTCGGGGCTCTTAACAAAGTTCCACTGTATAGAAGACACCTTCGTCCAATGAATTATGTGTAATGAAACTGAGTCATGATCAAGGGAAAACTGGTAACAATCCCAAAGTTATCTCCTATCAGAAACCAGGCTAAACATGTAGTGTATTAGCCCTGCTGCAGCAGATGGTGCTTTTATTCCTTACGTATTTTGTCATTTCCCATTGAAAATGACAAAAAACATATGGAATAATAGCGCCATCTGTTGGCAGTAGGCCTAGTAGTGTGTTTTTGCTATGTTCTAGCAAAATATAAAATTAAATGTTTGTCTGTTGGGATGTGAAGCTGTCAAAGGTCCTTCAGAACGATGCTGAGCAGGAGAGGGATATGAGGGCTGAGATCCAGGAGATGAAGAAGGAGCACAACTCCGTTAGCATGATGGATGAGTTTGCCAGATACGCCAGACTAGAGCGCAAAATCAACAAGATGACTGACAAGCTGAAGACACATGGTAAGAGAGACACACAATTTAAAGTGGGTTTAGGTGGTCAGTGTGGCAGGGGGCGTGGTCGGGCCAGTTGGCTCTGCTGAATTTCTCTACACCCCTATCTTGGCCATGTAGAGAAATTTCCTGCAGTTCTACACATTTTCTCCATGGAGCTGAGATACATTTTTGCAGTTTTAAAGTAAATTTAATGCAATTCCACATTCTGCAATGGAGCTAAGAGAAAATTGTTTTAAAGCTTATTTCTTGCAATTCGCCATTGCTAATACTGCTAAATTCATTGCTTTGGAATTTTTAATTCCACCTGATATTCTAGCTTTTATAAAGGTTATTTAATTAAAAAAGATATGTCTTTTAAATTTTCTACATACTTTATAGCTGGTTTTAGTTGTTTTAAGTTTACACTGAAAGTGTTTTTCCATCCCAAAAATGTATTGTATTATTATAATTTAAATTTTTTTTAACACTGTTCGGAATTAGGTGGCCTGAAAAAATGCTTAGGCTGCCCGGCCAGAGATTGCAATGGCAGAAAAATCCCTGATAGTGAGTAGGGTTGCCATTTTGGGGAATATTCAGAGGTGGAAACTTTCCATGGGAATATATGGGAATTAAAGGAAATACATGCAAATTAATATTAATATAATTTAAATGTAGATGTTTTTTGCATTGGATATATTTACCATATCATATGGAGACAGAAACATAAACATTTTACCTTATCATAAGTAGACATAATTGCAAATTATTACATCCTTCCAATAGAAATAAAAACTATTTAGTTACGAATTGAACTTTAATTAAATGAGTTGACTCTTCACATGAGATGATTTCACTGAAGAACAAAAGAAAGGGGATATTGAATGATCCCCAATGATCCATCGCATCACCCAAAAACGTTTTCAACATACATCTGTAAAATGATAACCAAAGCTTTAGTTTCTAGACTGTCTTCCTCTCAGGCTTCCATGTCTTCTCCCTGGACCTCCTTAATGTCCACCTCTTGAACATCAGACTCTGAGGCCTCATCTTCACTGTCACTTTCCAACCTTGTTGAGGATGGCTCGTTGTCAGGCTCAAAAAGCCTCAAATTTTCTCGGATGGCCACCAATTTTGCAACCCTTGTATTGGTCAGCCTGTTGCATGCTTTGGTGTGTGTGTTCCCAAACAAGGCCCAGTTGCGCTCTGAGGCGGCTGATGTTGGTGGGATTTGAAGGATGATGGAGGCAACAAGGGAAAGAGCCTCACATCCACAAAGTCCTTTCCACCAGGTGGCTGATGAGATATGTTGGTATGACTGCCATATTGCATCTCCATCCCAAAGCCCTTGCTTGGAAGTGTACTTTTCCAAACTGCCAAAAACCTTGCCCTCATCCAGGCCAAGGTGGTGAGACACGGTAGTGATGACACCATAGGCCTTGTTGATCTCTGCACCAGACAGGATGCTCTTGCCAGCATACTAGGGGTCCAACATGTACGCTGCGGCGTGTATGAGCTTCAGGCAGAAGTCTTCACGCTTTTTGATGTATTTCAGAACTGCAGTTTCCTCTGCATGGAGCAACAGTGAAATGGACAGGGCAGTAAGGATTTCTTCTCTTACATCTGCAAGCAGAGTCAACATCAGACAGGATGGCATTGTCTCCCTCAATCCGTGCAATGGTTACAGATTTCAGGAGTTTCAGGCTGCTTACCACTCTCTCCCAAAATACATAATCTAGGAGGATCCTCTTGATGGGGCTATCCATATCGGCAGACTGTGATATGGCCATTTCTTGGAGAGACTCCTTCCCCTCCAGGAGACTGTCAAACACGATGACAACACCACCCCAACTGGTGTTGCTGGGCAGCTTCAATGTGGTGCTCTTATTCTTCTCAATTTGCTTAGTGAGGTAGATTGCTGCTATAACTTGATGACCCTTCACATAGCTAAACATTTCCTTGGCTCTCTTGTAGAGTGTATCCATTGTTTTCAGTGCCATGATGTCCTTGAGGAGCAGATTCAATTCATGAGCAGCACAGCCAATGGGTGTGATGTGAGGGTAGGACTCCTCCACTTTAGACAAAGCAGCCTTCATTTCCGCTGCATTGTCTGTCACCAGTGCAAATGCCTTCTGTGGTCCAAGGTCATTGATGACTGCCTTCAGCTCATCTGCAATGTAGAGACCGGTGTGTCTATTGTCCCTGTCACACCCTGATCAGTTTCACCTATCCTTGTTATTGTCTCCACCCTATCCAGGTGTCGCTTGTTATCACTGGTGTATATATCCCTGTGTTTCCTGTCTCTCTGTGCCAGTTTGTTTTGTATGTTCCAAGTCAACCAGTGTGTTTTTCCTGTGCGCCTGCCTTTTCTATCCTCTTTTACTAGTCCTCCCAGTTTTGATCCTTTCCTGTTTTCTGGACGTTACCCGCCTGCATGACAATTATGCCTGCCCTGACCTTGAGCTTGCCTGCCACACTGTACCTCCTGGACTCTGAACTGGTTTTGACTTTTTGCCTGTCCACGACCATTCTCTTGCCTACCCCTTTTGGATATAATAAATATCAAAGACTCGAACCATCTGCCTCCCGTGTCTGCATCTGAGTCTCACCTTGTGCCTTTATAGTACGAACTGGCCATGACAGACCCAGCAGACTTGGACCAGCTCCGCCATGCTGTCTCCTTGCAGGGAGCCACCATTGGGTGGCATGAGGATCTACTGTTGGACCTTTTGGAAGGGCTTCGTTCCCTGACGGAATGTCACGACCAAGGGTTCAAGGCTATCATGGTGCGAATCAGTGAGTTAGCTCATAGGCAACCTGCCACCTCAGACCTCCCAACCACCCACTAACCTGTCTACTATCAGTGGTGGGTTTGTACAGCCTACCCCGGCTCCCCGAGAACCCCGCTTAACACCTCCGGAGCGATATTCTGGGGATCCTGGAACCTGCCGGGGTTATCTTTCTCAATGCTCCCTTATTTTTCAGCTGCAGCCATCTTCATTCCCTTCGGACCGGTCGAAGATAGCGTATATTATTACGCTAATATCAGGAAGGGCGCTCTCCTGGGCTACGGCAGTTTGGGAGCAACAATCCGCCATTTGTTGTCATGTGGAGGATTTCATTGCGGGGTGAGGAAGGTATTTGATTCTCTGGTATCCGGGAAAGAGGCGGCCAGTAAACTTCTTGAATTACTTCAAAACTCCAGTAGTGTGGCAGACTACGCGGTTGATTTTTGACCGTTGGCCGCCGAGAGTCTCTTTTCGATACCTTTCTTCACGGATTATGTGAGGTGGTAAAAGATGTGCTAGCTGCTCGGGAATTACCGGTGGACCTCGACTCCCTCACCATTCGAATTGATGGACGCCTAAGGGAACGCAGGAGTGAGAGGTCTGGTCTCGGGCACACTCGTTGATCCGCTATGGCTCGCTCACCTTCGAAGGAATCCGGAAGTTCCCAAAGGCAGTTTTTCAGAGAGGATACGAAACCCCCCGAGTTCCCTCGTGAATCATCAATGACGGGTGAGTTGGATACTCCTGAGCCTATGCAATTGGGAAGAGCTAGGTTATCGGTTGGGGAACGCTCACGTAGGATGAGTTCAAACTGTTGTCTGTACTGTGGAGGGGCAGGACATTATATACTGTAGCTACCTGCCCTCTTAGGAAACCTTTGTCTCTGGTGGGTACAAGTACTCTGGTGAGGCAGACTGGGAGTTCCCTATTTCCCATCACCCGTGCACTTTTTTTTGGTGCTTTTGCTGTGGGGAGACCAGTCTGTCTCTCCGATTGCTCATTGACTCTGGGGCTATATATTTCAGGTAACCACAGTGAGACCATACAGTTCCTCCTTATTGCATCTCCCCATGTTCTGGTTGTCTTGGGATTTTCATGGCTCCAAAAACACAACCCTGTTATTGACTGGACCACGAGCTCCATCCTGGGTTGGAACCCATTTTGCCATTCCCACTGTCTTCAAGCTGCACAGCCTTCCCCCAGACATCTTGGTCAGGATGTTAGCAAGGCTTTGGATGTTTCTGCCATTCCCACTGAATACCATGACCTCCTTGAAGTTTTCAGTAAGCCACGTGCTACTTCCCTTCCCCCCGCACCGTCCTTATGATTGTGTCATTGATTTTCTCCCAGACACCACACCACCTCAGGGTCGGCTATATTCTCTATCCGGGCCGGAGACCAAGGCTATGGAGGAGTACATAGAGGAGTCTCTGGCTACTGGGGCCGTCCGTCCGTCTGCATCTTCTGCCGGCGCAGGGTTTTTCTTTGTGCCCAGGCCCTAGGACCATGCCTCAGGACTACCTGGCATGATGACTCCTTGCTGTCCCCAGTCCACCTGGCCGTGCTGCTGCTCCAGTTTCAACTGTTCTGCCTGCGGCTATGGAACCCTGACCTGTTCACCGGACGTGCTACCTGTCCCAGACCTGCTGTTTTCAACTCTCTAGAGACAGCAGGAGCCGTAGAGATACTCTCAATGATCGGCTATGAAAAGCCAACTGACATTTACTCCTGAGGTTCTGACTTGTTGCACCCTCGACAACTACTGTGATTATTATTATTTGACCATGCTGGTCATTTATGAACATTTGAACATCTTGGCCATGTTCTGTTATGATCTCCACCCGGCACAGCCAGAAGAGGACTGGCCACCCCTCATAGCCTGGTTCCTCTCTAAGTTTCTTCCGAGGTTTTTGCCTTTCTAGGGAGTTTTTCCTAGCCACCGTGCTTCTACACCTGCATTGCTTGCTGTTTGGGGTTTTAGACTGGGTTTCTGTACAGCACTTTGAGATATCAGCTGATGTAAGAAGGGCTATATAAATACATTTGATTTGATTTGACCCTGCATCCGTGCATTGACTACTGGGGACTGAATGACATTACGGTTAAAAATCGGTACCCCTACCACTCCTCTCCTCGGCTTTTGAACCTCTTCAGGGGGCCACCCTTTTTCCCAAGCTGGACCATCGGAATGCCTACCACCTGGTTTGGATACACGTAGGGGATGATTGGAAAACAGCCTTCAACACAGCCAGCGGACATTATGAGTACCAGGTCATGCCGTTTGATCTCACCAACGCCCCGCTGTCTTCCAGGCTTTGGTAAACGATGTGCTCCGGGACATGCTAAACCGTTTTGTGTTCGTCTACCTTGACGACATCCTGTTTTTTTCCCGGTCTGCCCAAGAACATGTTCTTCATGTCAGGCAGGTCCTTCAGCGCCTCCTGGAGAACCAATTGTTCGTGTGAAAGCTGAGTAGTGTGAGTTCCACCGCTCTACAATCGCCTTTCTGGGATATGTCATTGCTGAGGCTAATGTCCAGATGGATTCTGGTAAGGTGAAAGCAGTGGTGGATTGGCCTCAACCTAAGTCCAGGGTGCAGTTGCAACGATTCCTAGGCTTTGCTAACTTCTACCACCGTTTCATTCGGGGTTACAGCACCCTGGCACTCTATGCTAACACCTCTATGCACTCACCTCTCCCAAAGTACCGTTCACATGGTCTCCAGCTGTCGACAAAGCCTTTGTGGACCTGAAGCATTGGTTCACAACAGCACCCATTCTCATCCATCCGGACCCGTCTCGTCAATTTGTGGTTGAGGTTGATGCTTCTGATGTTGGCGTGGGGGCCAGACCAAAAGCTTCATCCCTGTGCCTTCCTGTCCCATCGTCTCAATCCTGCAGAGAGGAACTATGACGTAGGCAACCGAGAACTCCTGGAGGTCAAGATATCATTGGGAGAGTGGAGGCACTGGCTGGAAGGAACAGAACAGTCATTCTTGGTCTGGACCGGCCATAAAAATTTGGAATATCTCCGTACAGCCAAGCGCCTTAACTCCAGGCAGGCTCGGTGGGCTCTCTTGTTTACTAGATTCAACTTCACCGTTTCCTACCGCCCAGGGTCCAAAAATGTTAAGCCTGACGCTCTCTCCCGCCTATACAGTTCCTCTGCCACACCCTTGGTCTCCGAAACCATTATCCCTACCTCAAGTCTTGCAGCCACAGTAGGTTGGGGTATTGAGATCCTGGTTCGCAAGGCACAATGCTCCCAGCCTGGACCTGAAGGGGGCCCGGCTAACCGGCTGTTTGTCCCTAACTCAGTCCGGTCCCGGTTCCTGGAATGAGCTCATTCCTCCAGGCTAACCTGTCATCCAGGTTCCTGTCGTACCCTAGCATTCCTCCGACAACGTTTCTGGTGGCCCACAATGGTTCCTGACGTCTCTGCCGTTGTCACCGCATGCATGGTGTGCGCCCAGAATAAGACTCCACTGCAAGCTCCTTCTGGCCTTCAGCCACTACCGGTTCCTCATCGTCCCTGGTCCCATATCTCTCTGGACTTCGTTCACTGGGCTTCTCCCGTCTGATGGCAACACCGTCATTCTGACAGTGGTGGATCGGTTCTCTAAGGCCACTCATTTCATCCCTCTCCCCAAACTTCCCTCTGCCAAGGAAACGGCCCAGCTCACGGTGCAGCACATCTTCCGGATCCATGGACTCCCGGTGGATATGGTTTTCGACTGGGGTCCTCAATTCTCATCTCAGTTTTGGAAGGCGTTCTGCACCCTAATTTGGGCGTCGACCAGCCTATCCTCCGGATTCCACCCCCAGTCGAACGGCCAGTCGACGCGAGCTAACCAGGACCTTGAGACCACCCTAAGATGTCTGGTCTCAACCAACTACCTGGAGCTGACAACTAGTCTGGGTGGAGTATGCCCGGAACACCCTTCCCTGTTCAGCAACGGGACTCACCCCATGGAGCACTCAAAAGGGGAATCAACCTCCGCTCTTCCCAGAACAAGAACCGGAAGTCAACACCCTCGGCCCAGATGTTCGTCCGCCGCTGTCGACGTACCTGGAGAAGAGCTCGAGTAGCACTTCTCAAGACCAACTCGAGGTATCGTCAATAAGCGGACCGCCACCAGACTCCAGCTCCCCACTACCGCCACACGGGACCTGCTCCTTCGGGTAGAGTCCCGCAAACTGTCCCCCCGTTTCATTGGTCTGTTTCCATATCTAGAGTCCTTAGTTCCACTGCTGTCCGTCTCCTTGTTACCCCGTACCCTCCATATTCACCCTACGTTCCATGTGTCTAAGATTAAGCCAGGGTCTCACTGTCCTTTGTCTTCTGTCCCCATGTCTCCACACATCATATAGTGCCCATGGCATTTTCCTGTAAAGATTAAAATCCAAATACAATTCCATGTACAGATAAATAGTTAAGCAGTTAGATTAAACAAGTCCAAACAGCTGAATTAACACTCCTCAGTTAGCAGGCTCAAGCAAGCTAAAACCCACATGGTAGCAAAAACTAACTAGCAGAAATTGTTAAGTTAGAAATGATTTAAACACACTTTGCCATAGGCTACTAGTTTACAAAAAATCATGTATCTCATTATAAAATATATTCAACCCTCCCAGTATTGTAATCAAAACTTACCAGAAAGCATGTAGTCCTTGGCTCAGACAGTGTAGTAGTGTGGACTCATCATCTTATTCCTGTGCAAGATCTTGAGAATCAGCTGTACATGTGATGGAAGAGTGCACTGTACATGTGATGGAAGAATGCACTGTGCATGCAGAGGGTTGCAATTCCATTGAATTGGGGATAGTTTAACCAAAATATGCCACAAGACCTAGAGTTGCCTTATGTGTATCCCACAAAAAAAGTTCACTGTTATAAGCTAACTTTTTTGATGAATTTAAGCAAAATTCCCGGGCTTAACATCCCATGGTAAATTTCCGACCCTTTTTGGAACCCTAATAGTGAGACATTATCACACCTTTGGGGGGGTTAGATGAAAGTCAGACTTTTACTATAGCTCAGTGCAGGCTGGTGGGAGGAGCTATAGGCTGTTTGATACTGTTACATTGATTCCATTCCAGCAGTTAAGATGAGCCCCTCCTGTAGCTCCTCTCAAATCAGCAGATCTCACAAAGTGCTTATACAGAAACCCAGCCTAAAACCCCAAACAGCAAGCAATGTAGATGCAGATGCTATAGCTCCATCATTTACCTTCTATATAAGATAAGGGGCAAAAAGGCGGGAAACCAAATGATCCATACCTCTAGGTTTTTCAAACTGCTCTCTGCTGCCTATAGGGGACTTGCATGTTAACGCACCATGTGTGGACAGTGGGAGGTGGGGTTTAGATAACAGACTGAGTGTTCACTTGGGGGCCTGTTGTCGCAGTTGCTGCTTGTTGCTCTCCTTCATGTCCAGGCCATAGCTCTGAACTCTACAGAGGCAGGAAGCATAGTATAGAGCTCCATTACGAGTGTGTCATACAGACACACACTCCATTGACTATCAGACAACAACCACATGTCTCCAACAGCCATTTGACGAGTTAATGTCATATGAATGACAGCCTTTGCATTACACTATGGCGCCTGCCCTGTAACCGTAAGGGCTATGACCGAGCAAACAAGGAAATACTATACTCAGATGGATTTTTTAAATATTTTTTTTATTATGTTAAGGACAAATTCTCAGGAATGAGAATGGTTTGTTTGGAAAACATTCCTCAGTGGATTTCTGTTACAGTATTATTATGTTTTTGTACAGGGGCAAATACAGGTTGTGGCAAAAACCCAAAGGCAATTTTTGGGGTTTTGTTTAAAATAACTAGTTTTGAATTTGTCAAAATGGCCAAAAAAGTCCACACGTTCACTCTTTACCACATTGTTTAAATGAGTCACAACGCAGGTGACCTTGATATATGGTGTTTTATATGTTGTCTCAGTTCAGGGCCACTGCCTATCAATCAACATGCCTTCAAGTTCAAATCCTGTTGTTCAACGACAGGAATATTTCACTATTTTGGAATCAAAAGCATTTTCACATTGAAATGCACCACATGTATTTCTCCAGTCATACCCGAGTGGCGCAGCGGTCTAAGACACTGCATCTCAGTGCTAGAGGCGTCACTACAGAGCCTGGTTCGATTCCAGGCTGTATCACAACTGGCTGTGATTGGGAGTTCCATAGGGTGGCGCACAATTGGCCCAGCGCCGTCTGGGTTAGGGTTTGGCTGGGGTAGGCTGTCATTGTAAATAAGAATTTGTTCTTAAATGGCTTGCCTAGTTAAATAAACAGACTTTTTTTTTAAATGCACTGTATACACTGGTCACACATCAGTCTTATTTGTCCATACCATACAAAGCAGGTTCTATTCCAATGCATGTTGTGTAGTATACACTGAAATTAATTGTGAAGAACACACAAAGCAACTGTTATTAGATTTGCCAAAATTCCTAACATGTAATGTATGTCTGTAGGCATTTTAGTGGATATTTCTTTGATATTTATAGAATGGATACCAATAATTAATTTAGATAGTTCCTGTGCAGATTGGTCATTTTGTTTTTTCTTCTTACAGTCAAGTCAAGAACTGCTCAACAAGCCAAAATGAAATGGATGGTGAATATAGGTTTTTATATCCTGCAGGTTAGTTAAACATATTTAAATGAGAAATACAGTATGTCCTATATTCTTTAATAGGTACAAAATATACATACACATTTTAAAATGTCAGTTGTCACCACCAGAAGACATGCACAAGTAATTCTGATGCACTGAATCAGGCTGTTTTCTCATGTCTCTCTAGGCTGCTCTGATGATCTCACTGATTTGGAAGTATTATGCTGACCCAGTGACTGTTGTACCCAGTAAGTGGATTGCCCCCCTGGAGCGGCTGGTGGCTTTCCCATCTAGAGTAGCAGGTAAATTGTGTGATTTCAACACCTGAGAATTGAGGCCCACACTTGCTTTCACTGTGGGTAAATTAATTGTAATCATTGTAAAGTTTAGTGTTTAATGTGTAAAAGACCTAGTCTTGGCTAATTATAGACGACTACTGAATGTCCCTTTTATTCGGTCTCTATAAATACTGAAGATAGAATCACATGACTCTTTTTCATCTTAACATGGAATTCAAAACTCTGTGTTGTATCCAAATTACACTTTCTTTTCTTTTGAAAACTGTTATCAAATACTGCTAACCGACAACTCTGACGAAACCTATTTGAAACCAGTCTTTTTATCCTTTCAGGTGGTGTTGGAATCACATGCTGGCTGGTGGTGTGCAACAAAGTGGTGTCTATTGGTCTACATGCTGTTAGCTAAGGAATGGTATCTTCTCATGTCTTATTTATTCCCCAAATGTTCTGAGAATGAAGTCAGGCAGTGTTACTCAGCGCTTTGATTTTAAAGTTTAAACCGGTACTGTTGGTAAGCACTTTTTTACAAAGCACCCCATATTCAAACGTTGCCTTACATTGCCAGTGTTATTGCACATATTTGACGGTCTCTCATGTTGGCTTTGGAATTGGATGTTATTTCATAAGTTGCTACTCTGCGTAATGATTGTATGAGCATGTTTTAATGACCATGTATTTAAATCTCATTCCAACTTATTGAGATGAGTTGAGCAAGAAGTGTGAAAATTGTTTAATTGTTATGTCATTTTGTTATTCATGTTAATTGTAGGCATGGTATGTGGCACATTTTCATTTGCTGAACTAATATCACAAAGTTTACTGTTTGGGTTTTGGAAGTGTTGAAGTTTGCATAAGAAAATATGCGTACTTCAACACAATAAAGAATTTGAAATCCGAAGGCCTCAAGTGTTGGTTGTTCTTAGCATCTTGGGTATTTTACAGAAGCTGTTACAAAATTGTACCATTGTGGCATAGGAATGATCTTCATTGAATGTTGCTTTCATTACAATCTGATTTCAAGGGAGTTAAGGAATTCGTCATGAGCAATAGTGTCAGAGAATGTTTGATGCTCTAATTACAAACAGATAGCTTAATATTACCTCTGTAACAAATAGTTAAACAATACTTTCCAGGTATATAACTCACTATAAATATCACGTATACAAATACTCCATTTAGCAATGCGTTGAGTTGCCATGGCAGATGAAAGATTTATTAAAATAATCAACTTGTGAAAATAGATTATCATTTTGTATTGTTCTTGGGTCAATCAAAAATGATCTTGGTCTCTCTCCCAGGTGAGACCGGGCTAGCATCTCCTGTATGGTGAGATGACATTCTGTCCAGGTCTGTGCTTTGAACTCTGGATCTGCCTGTCTTCGTGGCAATTGGATCAGTGATTGGGGCCTGGCCGAAAAGCTCATTCATCAAGCTGCTCTTCTTGCTGCGGACTACACCATCCTCCGGTTGAGGGCCCCTGGTGTTACGCCTTTGCCACTTCTCTGCTGGTAGAGTGACAAAGGAGGGCTCATATGCCCCAGACCCAAGGTTCTCCACCCTGGCCTGGCTCTTGATGTATCTAGGAGGGCTCTTTCTCAGGCTGTGGGTATGGCTGGTATAGGCAGGCTTTCCACTGTGTAGGTTCTGGATGGTTTCTTTGAATTTGTAGAAGCGTTTGGTCCTGGGAGAGGATTCAAGGGCCTTGTTGGCACGTTCTGTATTCAGAAAATCCTCCAGAGTGTACCGGACCTGGCTTTCAAATGGCTCTGTTTGATCTCCTGAAGCCTTCGGGGAACTCGCTGCCTTCTCTGCAATGCAATCCTCCTCACCCTGAAGCTGAGGATCCTCCTTGTCAGAATCACCATCCAACTCTCCATCCTCTGTGGATAAATATGATAGTTGCTTGCATTTGCGGTTGTTATTCCCCCAGATTGTTTTGGGATATAACATGACACGGGAAAGGTTATTTCAGTCCTGTTAATTACAATGACACGTGAGCTTGAATTATTCCCAATATTGGAGTTTTTTGTGTTTGCATATACTGTGACTGGAGAGTACATACAAGACTCTTCAGAATGTAATTTAACCATTTAATACCTCAATATCCCCTTCGCTTTGCAGCTGTCCATTGGTTCTCCCAATAGTCTGTAGTAAAGTTTAAAAAATCCTTACCAGCAAAGTCTTCATTATTGTTTGATCCTCTGTCATCCACTAACGTGTCTGCTGCGTCACTTCTGTCTGTGAAGTCGATGGCAAAGGACTCCTGAAAAAAACAACCAGATATCAACTTTACACTGGAACTCACTACACAAACTTTTATCAAGGAGTTACTCTCTTGTTTTTATCAGTCAATATTGAATAAAAGTTTTATTGACCATTACCCATTTATACAGCGTTCTGCACAGAATATGAGAGAGAACGAAATCCATTTACATACCCAGCTCAAACTCTTCTGCTTCTCCAACTCCAGATGTTGGAGTGAACGGGCATATTCTAGTTCAAGTTGGCATGGAGCCTCAATGGGGAGAGAGGATAAGTCATCTGTTTGAACATATTTAGTTTCTCTTGCCCCTGTAAATGTGAAAAGATATTCAGCCTCAAGTAAAAACAAATAGTTTGATCTGGATCATGGGTTGAACATGTTAAAAGTAGCTCATAATGTCTTTGTACCTTTTCCGTTCCAGCCATTTGGAAATCTATGTGAGTAGATATTGTGGATCTCCAATTCTCTCTCTTTTTCCTATATTTCATGTTAAATGCGTCAGTAAACCATTTCTCAAGAATGCAATATGTACAATAAATGTTACTTTCTCAAATGTAGTGTAATCATCCTGATATCTGTTACCAGGCTGGTTTGTTGCCAGTTGCCTGACGACTCAAACTGAATTAGTCCGCTTCTCTGATTACTTTGTTTTGTTGAACAAAACAAAGTAATCAGCGATTGGATCATTTCTAACCAATTAGATTAGAGTATCAAAGCCAATGACACATTTTCAAAACGCTGCCTTACCCATGTGTGTTCTGGCTCTGGCCCAACCCATCGGTTTCTGGGACCAATCAGAAGGGTTAGAATGTGTTTGCGTTCTAGAAATCGTCGGGGAGGTACTCAGATCCAGGTTCATTGCGGAGAAGAAACTAACGTCTATGGGTGTGGCATAGCGTTTGGGTAGCCAGGCAAGTTTACAAGAGGGAAAATGGGTATTTCGCTTCATTAAATTATGGCTTTTGAAATACAGCTGTATTAGACACCCTCTTGTGTTTACATTGCAGTACTGCGAGTTAAATGACTGTCACTCTTTCAAACAACAGTACTGTTCCAAATCTACTCAGATCTGGAACAGTTTACCTACACTGATTGTACAAAACATTATGAACACCTGCTCTTTCCATGATATAGACTGACCAGGTTGGGGGTGGGGTGGGGTACAACTCAATATTAGGAAGGTGTTCCTAAAGTTTTTTACACTCTGTATGTTGCTGCTCTCAAGTACTTATAAACTTACTTTGATTTTTTGGGTCAACAGACTGATCTGTGCCTGGAGGTAATCAGACATCTCTCTGGCCTCATTCGTCTTCCTTGTTTCTGTGGCAAGATGGCGATTGAAGGATATCTGGCTCAGCTCAAAATTTCTTTCCAAGTCCTGCAACACACAATATATGTAAGTTTCACTACAGATATAACATTGTGATACTATGTGTACAGTATCAATCTAGCATAACTGTATTGACCCTGTCCACCTATATTGGTTTCCCCGTAGAAGACCAATACAGATGGACAGAGTTGAAAACCCAATCAGTTTCAATACAGACATCCACCTGGCCTGTGAACATGGAGTCAGCCCTGCCTTGTGAGTGCATGTACTGTACCTGTATCCTCTTGTTCTTCCTGTTCAGGTCCACACTGATCAGGGCCAGCCTGTGGCTAAGCTCTTCCCTCTCTTTCAGGCTGCGGTCCTCACTGAGCAGCTGCAGCCTGTGCAGAACGTCCTTGGTACGCAGCAGCTCCTCCTCCGTGCCCCGCAGACGCCTGGACAGACTGTTGCGGCGGATGCGGGCTTTGCGCAGGAGCTCCTGCAGACCGCGCACCTCATTGCCGTGCTTGGCCAGGACCTGAGGGTGTGGGTGGGTGCAAAACATTATGATCTTAGCCAATGCTACAAGATCAGATTAATGTTGTTAGCTGATGAGTTTGTTATAGCTGTGTTACAGATCAGAGTTTGTTATAGCTGTGTTACAGATCAGAGTTTGTTATAGCTGTGTTACAGATCAGAGTTTGTTATAGCTGTGTTACAGATCAGAGTTTGTTATAGCTGTGTTACAGATCAGAGTTTGTTATAGCTGTGTTACAGATCAGAGTTTGTTATAGCTGTGTTACAGATCAGAGTTTGTTATAGCTGTGTTACAGATCAGAGTTTGTTATAGCTGTGTTACAGATTAGAGTTTGTTATAGCTGTGTTACAGATCATAGTTTGTTATAGCTGTGTTAGAGATCAGAGTTTGTTATAGCTGTGCTACAGATCAGAGTTTGTTATAGCTGTGTTACAGATCATAGTTTGTTATAGCTGTGTTAGAGATCAGAGTTTGTTATAGCTGTGTTACAGATTAGAGTTTGTTATAGCTGTGTTACAGATCAGAGTTTGTTATAGCTGTGTTACAGATCAGAGTTTGTTATAGCTGTGCTACAGATCAGAGTTTGTTATAGCTGTGTTATAGATCAGTTATTAAAGCCCCCAGAAAAACTGTAGCGTACCTGAGGAAGGCCACTCTGTGAGTCTTGGAAGCGCTGTAGCGCCACCGTGTGGCGGACCTGGAGCTGCTTTAGCAGTTTGTTCTCTGTGGCGACACCACTCAGCTGCTGCTGTAGCTCCCACACTTGGCTGTTGAGCTCCTTGATGCGGTGCCTGTGGGCAGACCTAATGCGCTGGTTTGGGCCCTCCAGGAGCTTGATTGGAGGGATGAGAGAGGCCTTGCGGTTCCTTAAATTAGTGTTTTTCTTCTTTTTGCACCACTGCCCTCCCTTGTTTTGCGCTGAGAGGAAAAATGTGCCTAAGTGTGATGCGTACATGGGAATATGCTGCAAACCATCTCTGCCTATAGGCCTACACTTACGGTACATTTGGAAAGTATTCAGACCCCTTGACTTTTTCCACATTTTGTTACGTTACAACCTTATTCTAAAGTGGATTAAATAATTTCCCCCCCTCATCAATCTATACACAATACCCCAAAATGACAAAGCGAAAATAGGTTTTTAGAAATGTTTGTATTATGTATTAGAAATAAAAACTGAAAAACTTTATTTACATAAGTATACAGACCATTTGCTATGAGACTCGAAATTGAGCTCAGGTGCATCCTGTTTCCATTGATCATCCTTGAGATGTTTCTATAAATTGATTGGAGTCCACCTGTAGTAAAGTCAATTGATTGGACATGATTTGGAAAGGCACACACCTATCTATATAAGGTCCCACAGTTGACAGTACATGTCAGAACAAATATTAAGCCATGAGGTTGAAGGAATTGTCCGTAGTGCTCCGAGACAGGATTATATCGAGGCACAGATCTGGGGAAGGGTACCAACAAATGTCTGCAGCATTAAAGGTCCCCAAGATCACAGTGGCCTCCATCATTCTTAAATATAAGACGTTTCGAACCACCAAGACTCTTTCTAGAGCTGGCCGCACGGCCAAACTGAGCAGTCGGAGGAGAAGGGCCTTGGTCAGGGAGGTGACCAAGAACCCAGAGTTCCTCTGTGGAGATGGGAGAAACATCCAGAAGGACAACCATCTCTGCAGCACTCCACCAATCAGGCCTTTATGGTAGAGTGGCCAGACGGAAGCCACTTCTCAGTAAAAGGCACATGACGGCCCGCTTGGAGTTTTACAAAAGGCACCTAAAGGACTCTCAGACCATGAGAAACAAGATTCTCTGGTCTGATGAAACCAAGATTCAACTCATTGGCCTGAATGCCAAGCGTCACGTCTGGAGGAAACCTGGCACCATCCCTAAGGTGAAGCATGGTGGTGGCAGCATCATGCTGTGGGGATGTTTTTCAGCGGCAGGGACTGGGAGACCAGTCAGGATCGAGGGAAAGATGAACGGAGCAAAGTACAGAGAGATCCTTGATGAAAACCTGCTCCAGAGCACTTAGGACCTCAGACCGGGGCGAAGGTTCACCTTCCAACAGGTCAACGACCCTGACCACATAGCCAAGACAACTCAGGAGTGGCTTCGGGACAAGTCTCTGAATGTCCTTGAGTGGCCTAGCCAGAGTCCGGACTTGAACCCGATCGATCATCTCTTGAGAGACCTGATAATAGCTGTGCAGCAACGCTCCCCATCCAACCTGACAGAGCTTGAGAGGATCTGCAGAGAAGAATGGGAGAAACTCCACAAATACAGGTGTGCCAAGCTTGTAGGGTCATACCCAAGAAGACTTGATGCTGTAATCGCTGCCAAAGGTGCTTCAACAAAGTACTGAGTAAAGGGTCTGAAAACGTATGTACATTTTTCCTCCCCGTTTTTTATTTTTAATACATTTGCAAAAACATTTGCAAAAAATCTGTTTTCGCTTTGTCATTATGGGGTATTGTGTGTAGATTGATGAGGGGAAAAAACGGATTAAATCCATTTTAGAATAAGGCTGTAAAGTAACAAATGGTGGAAAAAGTCAAGGGATCTGAATACTTTCCGAATGCACTGTATGTCATTAAAGCTAGGCTGTCTGTAGTAATGAGAAGATATGAAATATCAGATATCACATACTTCGTGTTTTAGCTGTCTTCGTGCCTAGACCTGGCTTCTTGCTTGGTGAGAGGGCAAAGGTCCTATTTGCAGTAGTGTCAGCCTCCTCCTCGTAGTCTGACTGGGTGCATGACCCCTGAGAGTCTACCCTGCTGCCTGTCCTACTGCTGTATCCCCTGCTTGACCTGGAGGGGGTGGACTGGCCTGAGGAGCAGCTTGAGTCTACATCCCCTGCTCCAACTTCATAGTTAGCATCGTCCTGCTGCACTATGCCTCTGGTGTGGTGTCTCAGACCCAGAGACATGTCTCCCATGCAAAAGATGAGCCTGCACCAGTTTCTGTAATATAGCAGAAAGATATCCAATTAGTTGAAGTAGTTCATTTAGCCACACTGTATGTTAAATTATAAGAATCAAAGCAATCTATACTTCCAACTATAGCGTATTTACATTATTTAATACTATAATCCGTTTAGCTAGCTATCTAACGTTATCTAGCTAGGTCTAGCCAATTGAAGACACAGAGAGAGTGAAGACAATCATAAGCTTGATTGAAAACCTTTCCTGACTTCAACTATTCTACATAACTAACAACCAAGCCTAATAATTCCCCATGCCAAGGCTATCCCTACATTCAATTATTAAAATATCTCAATGTTTTTTCCCCCCCTACTCGCATTCAGTTGAGTTATTATTTATCTTCAATAGCAAGAGACAGTCATTGACGATTATGTTGCTGGCTGGCTGTCTCTGAAAATGTATTTTTGGTTGCCCTAGAAACAAGCGTTCTCATAGAATAGAACAATGGGAAATGTAGTTGTCTGTCTACTGAACCGCTTTGGAATACGTTCTAATTATATGGTTAAATCACAGCTCATAGGACATTTATTTGAACTGACAGCTTTTGGGAGAATTTAAAAACACGCCATCCTAATTTGTAAATAAACTCAAACTGTTTTCAACTAAACCAATTATATTAGACTTAGTACAAGTTAGTACTTAGTACAATTGTTGTTTTGATCAACTTTCAGGATATACTACAATAAAAAAACGATACACTAGCCTATAATAAACATGCACACTGTAGATCTACAAAAATAACTGTTAGGCCTATAGATAATCATGGTCCAACAGCATACATTTCACCTGCCGCTTTAACTCTTGGTTTTGTTTTCACTAGTTGCTCTGTTGGGCAGTGGCTATTTCTGTCCATATATGCACTATGCATGTAGCTGCGAACTAACTTTGTGGTCCCCATGCCGACAGACAGCTGAAGTTGCCAATCACTCGGTCAGCGCTGCACCCCTAAAACCTGGCCCACCAATCCTGCGGTGATGGAGAGTTTGGGGACAAAAATAGCCTCAGTGGTGTGGCTTGGGTGCGCTCTACTATTAGGGGAGGCAGCCTTTATCTTTACTAACCTACGTTAGTACCTCATTCTACAGAACACATTGTAACAAAATGGTTATAAAAGTATTTCTAGCTTCTTCATCAGGATCGACAGCGGTAAGCACTTACCCGAGTCTTTGTTTTTAAATGCTATTAACTTCGTGGCCGGTTTACCACGACTATTGTTCAGCTCTTAATTCATGCGTTTATGTGACTGGCAAACAGATTCAAATCGCTTGAAGTTATTATAGGCCTAGGCAATTTAGCGGTTTGTCAACTTTTAGTACCGTTATTTGCGTCTAACTTCACATTTGAGGAGCACTAGAACTACCCGAGTTCCTTATATATATCTACCGTCGCTGAGATCATATTCCTAACCTGCAACAGCAATCTGTTGAAGATGAATCACCATGCATTCACTTGCAGAACCTTCTGGAATATATTTGGATTACCTCAAACCTAATCTACAATATCAAAGGAAATGTACACTACATGACCAAAAGTGTGTGGACACCTGCTTGTCGAACATCTCATTCCAAAATCATGGGCATTAACATAGAGTTGGTCCCCCCTTTGTTGCTATAACAGCCTTCACTTTTCTGGGAAGGCTTTCCACTAGATATTGGAACATTGCAACTGGGACTTGCTTCCATTTAGCCACAAGAGCATTAGTGAGGTCGGGCACTGATGTTGGGCGTTTAGGCCTGTCTTGCAGTCAGTGTTCCAATTCATCTCAAAGGTGTTCGATGGAGTTGAGGTCAGGGGTCTGTGCAGGCCAGTCAAGTTCTTCCACACGGATTTCGACAAACCATTTCTGTATGGACCTTGCTTTGTGCACGAAAAATGGAAACCCATTTAATGAAGCTCCCGACGAAACAGTTATTGTGCTGACGTTGCTTCCAGAGACAGTTTGGAACTCGGTAGTGAGTGTTGCAACCGAGGACAGGCAATCTTTACGCGCCTCGGCACTTGGCGGTCCCGTTCTGTGAGCTTTTGTGGCCTACCACTTCGCGGCAGAGCCCTTGTTGCTCCTAGATGTTTCCACTTCACAATGACAGCACTTACAGTTAACCTGGGCAGCTCTATCACGCCAGAAATTGGACAAAATAAATTGTTGGAGAGGTGGCATCCTATGACAGTGCCACGTTGGAAGTCACTGAGCTCTTCAGTAAGGCCATTTTACTGCTAATGTTTGTCTATGGAGATTGCATGGCTGTGTGCTCGATTATATACACCTGTCAGCAACAGGTGTGGCTAAAATAGCCAAATTCACAAATTTGAAGGGGGTGTACACATACTATACAGTTGAAGTCGGAAGTTTACATACACCGTAACCAAGTTCATTTAAACTCAGTTTTTCACAATTCCTGACATTTAATCCTAGTAAAAATGCCCTGTCTTAGGTCAGTTAGGGTCACCACTTTATTTTAAGAATGTGAAATGTCAGAATAATAGTAGAGAGAATGATTTATTTCAGCTTTTATTTCATAACATTCCCAGTGGGTCAGAAGTTTACATACACTCAATTAGTATTTGGTAGCATTGCCTTTAAATTGTTTAACTTAGGTCAAATGTTTCACGTAGCCTTCCACAAGCTTCCCACAATAAGTTGGGTGAATTCCGGTCCATTCCTCCTGACAGAGCTGGTGTAACTGAGTCAGGTTTGTAGGCCTCCTTGCTCGCACCCACTTTTTCAGTTCTGCCCACAAAATGTCTATAGGATTGTGATCAGGGCTTTGTGATGGCCACTCCAATACCCTGACTTTGTTGTCCTTAAGCCATTTTGCCACAACTTTGGAAGTATGCTTGGGGTCATTGTCCACTTGGAAGACCCATTTGCGACCAAGCTTTAACTTCCTGACTGATGTCTTGAGATGTTGCTTCAATATATCCACATCATTTTCCTACCTCATGATGCCATCTATTTTGTGAAGTGCACCAGTCCCTCCTGCAGCAAAGCACCCCCACAACATGATGTTGGCACCCCCGTGCTTCACGGTTGGGATGGTGTTCTTCGGCTTGCAAGCCTCCCCCTTTTTCCTCCAAACATAACGATGGTCATTATGGCCAAACAGTTCTATTTTTGTTTCATCAGACCAGAGGACATTTCTCCAAAAAGTACAATCTTTGTCCCCATGTGCAGTTACAAACCGTAGTCTGGCTTTTTTATGGTGGTTGTGGAGCAGTGGCCTCTTCCTTGCTGAGTGGCCTTTCAGGTTATGTCAATATAGGACTCGTTTTACTGTGGATATAGATACTTTTGTACCTGTTTCCTCCAGCATCTTCACAAGGTCCTTTGCTGTTGTTCTGGTATTGATTTGCACTTTTCGCACCAAAGTACGTTCATCTCTAGAAGACAGAACGCGCCTCCTTCCTGAGCGGTATGATGGCTGCATGGTCCCATGGTGTTTATACTTGGTATATATGTGGTATTTTCAGGCATTTGGAAATTGCTCCCAAGGATGAACCAGACTTGTGGAGGTCCACAAATTTTTTTCTGAGGTCTTGGCTGATTTCTTTTGATTTTCCCATGATGTCAAGCAAAGAGGCATGAGTTTGAAGGTAGGCCTTGAAATACATCCACAGGTACACCTCCAATAGGCTAATTGACATAATTTGAGTCAATCAGAAGCTTCTAAAGCCATGACATCATTTTCTGGAATTTTCCAAGCTGTTTAAAGGCACAGTCAACTTAGTGTATGTTAACTTCTGACCCACTGGAATTGTGATTAAGTGAAATAATTTGTCTGTAAACAATTGTTGGAAAAATTACTTGTGTCATGCGTGAAGTAGATGTCCTAACCGACTTGCCAAAACTATAGTTTGCTAACAATACATTTGTGGAGTGGTTGAAAAACGAGTTTTAATGACTCCAACCTAAGTGTATGTAAACTTCCGACTTCAACTGCATATAGTGTATGATATGTGAGTAGATTCTTTGTCAAACTATAAAACAAAAAGTAAAAAGCTTTCATTAATGTATTAGCCTTCTACTCTGCTCTCCCCAACCTAGTGATAGAAAAAAAATCTGCCAAACATGTTCTCATGAAGAAGAAGCCTATCTATACTGTGTTTGTTGTCTGTCTGTACACCTGTGTGATGGTCCAGATCAAAAAGAAGCAACAGGATGTGCTTGGGTTCCTGGAGGCCCTGAAAGTGGACTACGCTCCATTGGACATTGCCTGCAATGAGGACAACCGCATGTGGATGAGGGAAAATGTCCCTGTGGAGAAAAAGCCCACCAACGGGATCCCCCTACCCCCTCAGATCTTCAACGAAGAGAGCTACTGTGGGGTGAGCATAACAAGATAATATAGAAGGTGTGGTGACCAATAAGCCTACTGAATGGTTCAGGTAAAGGTGAGGGGAAGTGTCCATTCAAATGCTGTGAGAACGATTGGAGAATAAACTGAAATGTCTAATTTGCCTTTTACCTTAGGACTACGAGACATTCTTTGACGCCAAAGAAGACAATGCGGTGTATGCCTTCCTGGGTCTGCCACCTCCTCCAGGTTCCAAGGTTGGAATTCAACTTTCACTTAATTTTCTAAAATATAAATTGTGATTATATAGCTTTTTATCTATAGAATTCAACCACACAATGTGTTTTCCACTCAAGGGATTTTATTATGCAAATAAACTCACCCCAATATTGTTCATCTCAATGTCAGAGACAGGCTGTTTTAATGTTTGTTTAGCTGAAATGCTCAGGCATGTATTGTCCTCCTAATTTGTTTTTGCTCAGGTTGAGACGTGTCTGAGTGCACTCCACATAACATATTCCTTTGGAGGGCAAGTAGGAGTTAGTGAGGTTAATTGTGTGAGAGGGATACGATGTGACATGTAGGCTAACGTAGTTGAGCATGTTGCAACTTTGTTAATTCAACAACCTGCCAATTTTCCTTGGTGCAGGAAGCGAAAGAGGCATTTATCCTTGAAAATGGGCCTGTTGAGAATGGAACCGTTTTAAACGGAACTGATGATGCTGAGGATGAAGAGAACCTTGAAGCTGAGGAGGAGAACCTTGATGATGACACACTAGTAATGTCTTTCTCTTATCCCTCAGTCCCTGTCTCACCTTTACCATTTCTCCCCTGGTTTCCTCCCATCCAGCATAACCTTAACCATTTCTCCAGTTAACTCCTGTTGGATTCATTTTCCAGTTACCCAGTTAAATCTTGTTGGTTTAATTTTCCATGGATGTTTACCAAGTTTTATTTTTATTTAACTAGGCAAGCCAGTTAAGAACAAATTGTTATTTACAATGACGGCCTAGGAACAGTGGGCTAACTGCCTTGTTCAGGGGCAGATCGTCAGATTTTTTACCTTGTCAGCTCTGGGATTCGATCTAGCAACCTTTTGGTTACTGGCCCAACGCTCTAACCACTAACTGGGCTACCTGCCGCCCCAAGTAACCAGTAATGTTGCTAATCCTCTCATTGCATGGATGAGTGGCAATTTAGAGTTGGTTTAAAAACAGTGTACCCATCTCTCATTAATTAACATGTGTACATTTCTCAGTTTTTATAGTGTTTCATTGTGTTTATATTTCATCTGTAGTTTTTGCAAAGCATATAAAGTATTTATAATAATTCTATGATATTATATAGGATTTATACTCAATAGAAAGCAGACGATTGGGAATCAGTTAATTATTTTTCTAATTAATTATTTGTATAATAGGACTATTCTTATAGAAGAACATGCTGATGCTGTTGTAAAAAATTATATGAACATTTAAACGTAGATATATTAAGAAAAAACTTAAACTTCTCAACTCACTTTGGGATGCTGCCAAACCGTAGAGATAGACCTGGTGCATGAGCATCACAGAGAAATTATTTGTATTTTTTTTTTTTAAAGGTGACAAGGGACAGCAGAGAAAGTATTGCCCAGCTGAACCTGTGATATTCCTCTAACAAATCCCACAGGCTTTTAGAGGGTGCTGTTTCGAGAAGGGTGCAAATTGAGTTAATTTTACTGGACCAGCTTCATGGGTATTTCTGGGAAAAGAGTTCAGACGCCCTCTGCTTTCGCTGTTCTCCAGAGTACCAGGCCGGTTTATTTTCCATTTAAGTTGCAATGTTGTTGGAATGACAGTTTTTTTTATTGATACTGTTGACTGGACTGATTTAGCTGGCTCCCGGCAGTGTTATAATATGCAGTCTTCCTCGCTACAGCATACATCATTGAAAACCTCTAATTTATCTCCGCAGCACCACTATGCTGCTATTCATCACCTTGCAACCATATGTAATTGCCCTTCATTTATTCATGCATTTTCCTTTACTCAGAGGGGCTGCTGATGCTGATGCCTTACTCTGTGATGTCTTTGAACATGTGACTCCAGCAGTAGGGCTGCCCCCCTCCTGGTGTTTGATGTGTGCCCATGACAGCTGCTGTGTCATTATTATTCTAACACATCGTTTTTTCCCCCTTGATGGCACATGGTTGTTTTCACTCTAGAAAAGAGAGGTTCCGATGGAGGAGTGCAATGGAGATGAACACACAGAGGAGGTGGGAGGAGAAACAGGAGAGGAAGCAGCAGAAGAGGCCGCAGAAGAGAAGGTGGCAGAGGAGAAGGAGGCAGTCGAAGACACAGAGGAATCCTTAGAGGACACTGTAATTGGCTCCCAGAATCCCATGCTGTGTCCTCCCGTGACATCTCCTCTCTCCATCTCTTTAACGTTGTCTTTTTCTCGACCTCAGGGTTTTGTTTCCCTCGAGCTCCTGTTATTCTTGTATCCTCCTCAACTCTGGACCATACTAACCCACCTGTATTTTGTTATATTGACTGTCCCATAACTGTTTCAATTGACTGTTCTGTTTGTTCCTTAGATCTGTTGGATGTTCAACCACTTCTCTGTTCTGTAGCAGTTAACTGTAATGTTGTCTCAATGACTACATAATCGTTGGTCTTGATTTTCTTTGATATGTACTATGTCCTTTGTTCTACAACTATGTCTAGGTGTGAATATGTTGTATGTTTCCATGTCTAGGTGTGTATGTGTCGTTCCACTGTCCACCCATGTCTAGGTATGTATGTGTCGTTACGCTGTCCATCCATGTCTAGGTGTGTATGTGTCGTTCCACTGTCCACCCATGTCTAGGTGTGTATGTGTCGTTCCGCTGTCCACCCATGTCTAGGTGTGTATGTGTCGTTCCACTGTCCACCCATGTCTAGGTGTGTATGTGTCGTTCCACTGTCCACCCATGTCTAGGTGTGTATATGTTGTATGTTTCCATGTCTAGGTGTGTATGTGTCGTTCCGCTGTCCATCCATGTCTAGGTGTGTATGTGTCGTTCCACTGTCCACCCATGTCTAGGTGTGTATGTGTCGTTCCACTGTCCACCCATGTCTAGGTGTGTATGTGTCGTTCCACTGTCCCCCATGTCTAGGTGTGTATGTGTCGTTCCACTGTCCATCCATGTCTAGGTGTGTATGTGTCGTTCCACTGTCCACCCATGTCTAGGTGTGTATGTGTCGTTCCACTGTCCACCCATGTCTAGGTGTGTATGTGTCGTTCCACTGTCCCCCATGTCTAGGTGTGTATGTGTCGTTCCACTGTCCATCCATGTCTAGGTGTGTATGTGTCGTTCCACTGTCCATCCATGTCTAGGTGTGTATGTGTCGTTCCACTGTCCATCCATGTCTAGGTGTGTATGTGTTGGTGGGGGTCCTCTGGAAATCCCACCATGTTGTTGTTCAATGTGCGTAATCTGTGAGATCTGTTCAAGTTGCATGACCTCCAATGTAGAAGTGTCTCATCCATGTTTGAGGAGAGGTTCTCTGTTTCCCATAAGCCTCCTTGAGGTCATGCTATCATTCTAAAAATCCTGATACACAATCTTTTCTATTTTCTCCCCTTTCTGCCAGAAGGCCCCCGTGAAGGAGGAAGAAGCCCAGGTAAATTGTTTTTACATTTCTGAAAAGTATTGAAATCAAATAGAAATTTCAGAGTCATGTCCCAGTCTCACTGTTTTTCTCTCTTATCCTAAACAGGAAGAAGTAGATGATGAAGAGGCTAAGGTAACAGGCGACTGTGTCCACCGGAGTAATTCCTGATATGAAGGGCATTGTCATTAATAACAACAGCCACTGCTCGCTGCATTGTGCCATCTGCCCCACTAAGAAACGATCTTAGCCTGGATCTCATAGACCTGACACATGGTTTCATACTACATTGTGCCTTTATTGAACTCTAATATTCTGGAATTAAGTAAATTATTAACTTGTAGATATTTTAGTCATCCAACTATTCTAAACAAAGCACATACATGTACGTCTAAAAGGGACATACAGATCTTAGGTCTATGTTTTCCTGGCCATAGTCACTGATTATCAGTACTATGAAGTTTCTCTTCCAATGCCCAGGCACAGCTATGTCTGCTAGCCATTGTAACAAAACATGATTTCATCATACATGCTTAATAACATGCTATATACATTTGCAAAGTTTCACAACTCACCAGTAGCTTAATTAATCAATAAATGCTTTTATTGTGACTTGAGAGCTGTATTGAGAATGGTAAAGGTTAAAGGAAGGCAAAAGCCTGACTGATCAGCAAAGGTCAAATATCACATTGTTTTAATGTCTCATACCACTGTTGTGTTCTTTTGGGCTCAGAAGTGGCACAGAAGCTAGCTAATGCTGGTATTGAATACAAAGTGCTGTGGTACAAACAAACAGACGCAGAGTAAACCGAGACGGGTTAGTGTTACCCAGGGCACTATTGTTCATTACAGAGTGAACCACTATCAACTCTTTATTGATAAGATATAAAGTTATAAACTTCTGAACAAGTTCATCTGAATATATCCATCAGACTTATGTGCAATGTGTCAATAGATAAAGCACTTGTGATGTTATTGGAATGTAGTAATAGTCAATTTGTTAAAATCTCTATTTCTTAGTTACAGTAACCTGGTGAAAGCTAGTGAGTTGATCCAAAGCTAATCATTGCTATTCGTTGTTTTAGGGAGAAGACGATCAGCCGGTTTCTGAGGTAGATCTACTTATTTTTTATTCCCTTTTTCTCCCCAACTTCGTGATATTCAATTGGTAGTTATAGTCTTGTCCCATCGCTGCAACTCCCTAGCGGACTCGGGAGAGGCGAAGGTCAATAGCCTTGTGTCCTCCGAAACAAAACCCCGCCAAGCTGCACTGCTTCTTGACACACTGCTCGTTCAACCCGGAAGCCAGCCACACCAATGTGTCGGAGGAATCACCGTACAGCTGGCGACCGAAGCCAGTGTGCATGCGCCTGGCCGCCACAAGGAGTCGCTAGAGCGCAATGGAACAAGGACATCCCAGCCGGCCAAACCCTCCCCTAACCCGGACGACGCTGGGCCAATTATGTGCCGCCTCATGGGTCTCGCGGTCGCGGTCGGATGCAACACAACCCGGGATCGAATTCGGATCTGTAGTGACGCCTCTAGCACTCTAGCATTGCCTCTAGCATTGCCTTAGACCGCTGCGCCACTTGGGAGGCCGAGGTAGATCTACTTTGAATTGTGTTCCATGTTCTATAGCTGTAGTGTTCAGTCCTTAAATCGAATTCATTATATACTGTTTTCTCAATTTCTGTGCTAAGGGCCTTGGGTGTTCAGTTTTAATGTGTGGTTTGTTTGCATCCTTGTGATTGTGGTCTGTGTCTGATTGTCCAGACAACTAACCTCACATATTCTTCTTTGTTGTAGCTTTTCTTGTGCAGTATTGAATGCTTGAAACCCCTCTTCCTTCGTAATCCCATGACTTGCAACTCCAGATCCACTTTTATCGTTTTTGCCCCCTTCTCATTTTCCACAGGTCTCCTATGGAGGGATTTCTGTATGTTTGGATGCATTTCATCTTAATCTTTGACACAGTTTTAGAACACTACTGATCTTTTCTATGGCATGCCACCTTAGAGATATAATCATTAGATACCCTAGTCATCAACATTCATTACCTTCAGAAAGTATTTAGACCCCTTGACTTTTTTCACATTTTGTTACATTACAGCCTTATTTTAAAGTGGATTACATTTTTAAAAATCTCAGAAATCTACACACAATACCCCATAATGACAAATTGAAACAGGTTTTTAGAAATGTTTGCAAATGTATTAAAACATTTTTTTTTAAATATCTTATTTACAGAAGTATTCACACCCTTTGCTATGAGACTCAAAATTGAGCTCAGGTCCATCCTGTTTCTATTGATCATCCTTGAGATGTTACTACAACTTGGAATCCACCTGTGGTAAATTCAATTGATTGGACATGATTTGGAAAGGCACACACCTGTCTAATATATGGTCGCACAGTTGACACTGCATGTCAGAGCAAAAACCAAGCCATGATGTTGAAGGAATTGTCCGTAGAGCACCGAGACAGGATTGCGTCATAGCACAGATCTGGGGAAGGGTACAAAAAATGTCTGCAGCATTGAAGGTCCCCAAGAACACAGTGGCCTCCATCATTCTTAAAAGGAAGAAGTTTGGAACCACCAAGACTCTTCCTAGAGCTCGCCGTCCGGCCAACTGAGCAATCGGGGGAGAAGGGCCTTGGTCAGGGAGGTGACCAAGAACCCAATGGTCACTCTGACAGAGCTCTGGAGTTCCTCTGTGGCGATGGGAGAACCTTCCAGAAGAACAACCATCTCAGCAGCACTCCACCAATCAGGCACCTAAAGACTCTCAGACCATGAGAAACAAGATTCTCTGGTCTGATGAAGCCAAGATTCAACTCATTGGCCTGAATGCCAAGCGTCACATCTGGAGGAAACCTGGCACCATTGCTATGGTGAAGCATGGTGGTGGCAGCATCATGCTGTGGGGGATGTTTTTCAGCGGCAGGGACTGGAAAACTAGTCAGGATCGAGACAAAGATGAAAGGAGCAAAGTACAGAGAGATCCTTGATGAAAATTTGCTACAGAGCGTTCCAGACCTCAGACTGGGGCGAAGGTTCACCTTCCAACAAGACAATGACCCTAAGCACACAGCCAAGACAATGCAAGAGTGGCTTCAGGACAAGTCTGAATGTCCTTGAGTAGCCCAGCCAGAGCCCAGACTTGAACCTGATCGAAACATCTCTGGAGAGACCTGAAAATAGCTGTACAGCAACACTCCCCATCCAACCTGACAGAGCTTGAGAGGATCTGCAGAGAAGAATGGGAAAAACTCCCCAAATACATGTGTGCCAAGCTTGTAGCGTCATACCCAAGAAGACTCAAGGCTGTAATCGCTGCCAAAGGTACTTCAACAAAGTACTGAGTAAAGGGTTTGAATACTTGTGTAAATGTGTTAGCTTGTCTTGTGTCTTGTGATCTATCTGCCGTTCGTTCCCTCATCAGTAGTCTATGTTCACTCCCTCTGAACCTCTCTTTCTCCCCTCTCTCTTAGCCTTCCTCCTCCTCATTTCTTCCCTAGTTTGTAGCTGCTTCCTTTCTGTCAGCCTGAACTATCCCTGTAGATAAACATTTTAACAACAGACTTTTCCTATCGCGCATGCTTCTGGTGTCACCTCTGACCAGACCATCCACACCACTGACACTCAATCTCATCCTTTCTAGGAGGAAGAAGAGCTGCGACAGCTTGAGGTAGATTGATAAGTGTTTTTTCCAACTACACTCATCCCCCCTCTGCATCTTCACCATTCTATCAATGCTGCTTTTCTTGCTTCCACATCTTGCACAGTTTATTCAGCATTCCTTCAATTTCCTCCTTCACTACTTTTTGTGTAGATGGAACAGACCCTGTCTCACCTATGGCATCTGAACAGACTGTAGCCCTTTACTATATTTCTTTAGCCCTCTGTCTCATGCCAGATAATGATATCTCAATCACATAGTTGGATGAGCAACATGGTAACTCTGGTAGCCATCAGAACACAGACCATGATAGAGAAACCCAGTACTGTCATTCATCCTGATTTTAGAATTTCTCTCTCACTCACTCACTCACTCACTCACTCACTCACTCACTCACTCACTCACTCACTCACTCACTCACTCACTCACTCACTCACTCACTCACTCACTCACTCACTCACTCACTCACACAGAGCCTCTCCAACATTCCTTAATGCCCCTGCCTGCCCTCTCTTCTCTTCCACACAAGCTTCACTGCTTTTGCTCTCTGCTCTTATTCTTTCTCCCCTTTCTTGCTCTCTTCCACCTCCTATACTTTCTTGCTCTCTTCCACCTCCTATACTTTCTTGCTCTCTTCCACCTCCTATACTTTCTTGCTCTCTTCCACCTCCTATACTTTCTTGCTCTCTTCCACCTCCTATACTTTCTTGCTCTCTTCCACCTCCTATACTTTCTTACTCTCCTCCACCTCCTCCTATAATTTCATTGCAGGAGCAAGAAGAGTCAGTCAGTGAGGTTGAAATAGTTTCCTCTGGTTGTAATTTGTGGCGTCTTCTGTGGATCTTAGATTGGAAAGACCCTCTCTCTCTCTCTCTCTCTCTGCTGCATGGGTGGTGGTCTCTGTGGTACAGATAACTGATGGTGTGCAGCATGGCAGACACAACATCGCCAACACCGTCATTCGGTTCACTTATGGTAATAATAATGGGAACATTAAGTAACACAGGGTTTTCCTCCCTCTTGTAGTCTCCTTAGTGACATGCCGATTCGCTTATCTCAAATATAGGCTGTTGTATCTCTTGCGTTTGTTCCCTCTTTGACATTGAAATGCTTAAAACCCCTGATATCCCCTACCTTAGGAAGAAGAAGAGGCCCCAGAGGTAACAGAGGTATATTCTGGCTGTGCTCCAAGCCCATTGCATGGTGTGGCCCCTGACGTGGAGTAAATGGATCTTATGCATGACCCTACTCCTTCATATGTGGATTTAGTGTGGGTTGGTTTGTGAAGAGCTCTCTACCCTCTTATTCTTCAAGGCTGCCAGCATCCCTCCTGTGGTATGCTGTCTTTAATTTGGGGAAATGATTGAGCTCTCTCTGGACTCTGGTTGTGGTTTTGATGCTGTGTGACTGGGATGACGTCATTACCCGTTGGTTTACCTGGAGGCTTGAGGATTCTGCAGCATTGTGCCAGTGGATGTTTCATAACAGGTGACATTCATTGTTTGGTGTCAAGATCTGCCTCTGCGCACATGAGTACAAGTCTGACACAGACATGCTTGTGAATTGGATCTTACAGTGTTGCGTAGGGATCCCTAGTGACTTGACCAGAACTCCATGACAACCAGGATGTTTAAATAGCCATTGGCATGGCTTCACTTTGCGAGGAGAGTCTTGAGACTGAATGTGGACAGGACAAGCACAGCAGAAGATTAATGGACTGTTTGTTATTGTGTAATGCTCCCCCACAACAAGATCTTGGCAGTGTCAGATATGTTGCACCAAACTACACTGCTTTAAATAATGTGTTAATGTGGACATCATTTATCAAATCTTGAATACATAGCAAGCACTATATCCACAAGCAAGTTTTCTGTAAAACTTAGTCATTAAAAACAGTGAATTAATTGGTCACAGGGCTAATTAATTGCACTTCACCACCTGTTTTAAGTGTAGCATATAGGGTAAAGGCTTTTTACATTTGTAGAAATGTATCTAATTGCAACACCATGCTCAACCCAACAGATGCACCTCGGAGTGAATGTGGTCTGATGATTTGAAGAATGCAGTGCCTTGCAGTTTCACGTCATATGATACCACCTCATAGAGGGCCTTGCTTAAAGGCCCACACTACTCTTACTACTTCACTAGCAGTTAAGGGAATGGTGCACCATCCCTGTGGCTAACTTGTTCCATTGACCTAAGTAATGGTGATATTCCTAGTGTCCCTAGTGTCTTCCCAGTCTCATCTCTACTACCTGTTTTCTTGATGCCTCCCCTGGATGGTTTAACTCCCTTTTAACCCAACTATACACGCTACTTTTTCCTTTTCCCCTATGCTGGACTCTTCCCTTCACAAAAAAACAACAAAAAATGTGTCTTTTTTTTTGCTATGCCAAGGAGGAAGAAGAAGAAGTGACAGAGGAATCAGAGGTAGTATATCAACCAGCAAACACACTGATGTTCTCACCAGTGTTGTCCTTGATACAAAGACTCACCAGTGTTCGCCTTGATGCAAAGACAAATTGCCTTATCTGAATGAAATCAGTTTCTCCACTCCTCAGTAATCTTGTTCAACTGTAATCAAGTACAGCTGAGAGATAACACTTAATTGAAGAGGAAAGCTTTGTTCTGGCTGCTCTTTATTAAACTAGCACTGTAAGATGAGTCATCTGTGCTCTTTTTTTTAATGAAGCTAATATGGATTTAAACAACGGTCTGGCTCTTATATTCTTATATTGATAGGACTGAGTGGGATATCTTGGTTCTCCTCTCTTCTGTTGTCTTGCTTTACTTTGTCATCAACGTTGTCATTACTCAGTTTTATTTTCTCAGCAGGAAGAAGAGGATGAGTAGTTACAGCCAAGAAAGGTTTAGGATGTGATTTACTACTGCCCAGGTAAAATACACTACTTTATTACTTAATCAGAATTCTCTTCTCTGCCACTGAGTGGCAGTATTAGAGCAGTTAATTTGCCGTGAACTGATGGCTGCATCGTAAAACTCGTAAACATATCTTGTTACTGAATATCTTTCTAGAGTCATTTAAAAAATACAACTATTCAGTACATGTATTACTTTGTGCCTTTTTGACCCTTTTATCAAATGTCTCCTCATACTGGCATTATTAAACCATTGTATTGTTTAGTGCCCTACATGTACCCAGATTACAGATACAAATCCTAAAAAACACATAACCCAACCACTGTAAAGTGAGGATATAATCCCTGTATTTAATGTACACTGTGTTGCTGTTCTGTATTGGTAGCTGTGTGTTTTCAAGTGTTCTATCAGAGAAGCTAGAGAGAACAGAGCATTGGGCATTGGGACTGTCACCAGTCTCTTTACACCGAACGCTTCAGTGAGCACAAAATGCCTGAAGGATCAAGTGAACAGCCATATAAAACGATATCTCATGAACTGTCTTTTATTTTCCTGCGGCAGTGATGATGATGATAATAATAACCGTAATCTTCAAAGCTGCGCTCATCGCCCCTCTCTAGTAGTTTAGAAAAAGGCGCTGCAGGAGATATTTGGGTTGAGGAGAGGGAACAGCCTGAGACTTTGATCGGATGGCACAGCCCCCCCCCCCCAAAAAAACAAACCTGTCACGCCCAGTTAGAGAAAGCAGTTAAGTGAGCTACTGAAGGGCCTCGAGAGGGACTGGCACTCAGGATGGCATGGGCAGTTTGGGCACAGTGGTGACTAGAAGCTTAGGACCCACAGCCACTAGCAGAGGCCCATTGGTGACCTTTTTTTTGTCTTCCAGCCTAGAGAGACCCCTTGTTCCGGCCCTTCCTGACCCCTCTGATCCCTCAGACCGTCCACCACCGGACTACTCACATTGCCCCCAACTGCTCATTGGGAACGCACATGTCCCCCTGCTGGAACCTGCTGGCTGAAACCTGCCAATTACACACTGTCGGCCCACCCATACTCCAGAGATAACCCCCTGTTTTACCAGATGTTTATATTGCATTCAGTGTGTAGCTCAATTAAATAGTGTTATCAGTTTGTCGTTTTTAGCAGCTTTCCTAATTGTACATACACAGTCATATGTTAAGCATTTAAATATTTCAGACATACGTCTCATATTTCAAATTGAAAAGGGTAGTTTTATACCACAGTTTGTATAGGATGATGAGCATCTTACCACCAACACCTTAACAGTCAATGACCGACAGCTTTAACCCTGTGAGTATCTGAGTGAAGATCACTCTACTGTGAACTGCAACCAGTGAATGGACTCTCGGACTGAAACTGATCTATCAATGCAGTGCCTCTCACTCGATGCCGGCAAAGATGTTAGATCTATATGTGTGAATGCAACCCAGTGACTCTCAATGCCTCAGTCCAACATGAGAAAGACCCTCATGTAGGGTTTCCACTAGCTTCCATAGCCACAAAGTCAGATTCCACAGCCACAAAGTCAAATAAGGTTAGGGTTAAGGATAAGGTTAGCCGTGTGATTAGGGTTAGGTTTAAAATAAAATGTTAAGAAATTGTAGAAATGGGCGGGGTTTAGCCATAATGTGGCTATGGAAACTAGTGACGACCCTCATGTAGCGTGCCTTATGACAGCTACTGGACACCATTCACTGAACATTACTGTTTGCTGATTTACTCTGCAGTTTGTTGAATGTAAAAGGAAGTGGATGACTAAGAGATCCTCCCTAGATGTAAGAGAAGTGAAATGCCAATAAAGTTACATGGCCTATTATGTTCTATTTTCAATTCATTGGGTTTTGTTTATAGATCAGTGTGCAATGTTAGGGCTGGGCAGAGCAAGGTCAAGTCAACAGGATGTAGCTCAGTGTAAAGCCTTTCTCTGGGGGACTGCAGAAAGAGGTATGGAGGAGGGTATTGCACAGTGTAAAAGTATGTTTATGTGTACATTTTAGAGTATTATTAGTTTTGTGAATTTGTCCTGAAATGTGATATTTGGTGCTCTCCTTTGAAGACATACCTATATTGAAAGATATATGCATTTGAATGGAAGAGACCTGAGAAATCGATATCATCTGTGGTCTCTCCCTTGGAACACAGCATACTTTTGGTCGGTTGGCATTACAGTGATCAATGCTCTCCCTCTAAATTCACACACAGGTCATCATGTCTGTCCAGACCCATTCTGAAGAGGGAGGGGAGCTGCCATAAAGCCCCTGTAGACTGGGGGAATTTCAATGGCATTGTTCTCTCTGGGACTGTGGGAGTGAATCATGATGTACAGTTGAAGTCGGAAGTTTACATACACCTTAGCCAAATACATTTAAACTCAGTTTTTCACAATTCCTGACATTTAATCCAAGTAAAAAAATCCCTCTTTTAGGTCAGTTAGGAGCACCACTTTATTTTAAGAATGTGAAATGTCAGAATAATAGTTTAGAGAATTATTTATTTCAGCTTTTATTTCTTTCATAACATTCCCAGTGGGTCAGAAGTTTACATACGCTCAATTAGTATTTGGTAGCATTGCCTTTAAATTGTTTAACTTGGGTCAAACATTTAGAGTAGCCTTCCACAAGCTTCCCACAATAAAGTTGGGTGAATTTTGGCCCATTCCTCCTGACAGAGCTGGTGTAACTGAGTCAGGTTTGTATAGGCCTCCTTGCTCGCACACGCTTTTTCAGTTCTGCCCACACATTTTCTATAGGATTGAGGTCGGCTTTGTGATGGCCACACCAATACCTTGACTTTGTTGTCCTTAAGCCATTTTGCCACAACTTTGGAAGTATGCTTGGGGTCATTATCCACTTGGAAGACCCATTTGCGACCAAGCTTTAACTTCCTGACTGATGTCTTGAGATGTTGCTTCAATATATCCACATAATTTTCCATCCTCATAATGCCATGTATTTTGTGAAGTGCACCAGTCCCTCCTGCAGCAAAGCACCCCCACAACATGATGCTGCCACCCCGCCCTTCACGGTTGGGATGGTGTTCTTCGGCTTGCAAGCCTCCCCCTTTTTCCTCCAAACACAACGATGGTCATTATGGCCGAACAGTTCTATTTTTGTTTCATCAGACCAGAGGACATTTCTCCAAAAAGTACAATCTTTGTCCCCATGTGCAGTTGCAAACCGTAGTCTGGCTTTTTTATGGCGGTTTTGGAGCATTGGCTTCTTCCTTGCTGAGCGGCCTTTCAGGTTATGTTGATATAGGACTCGTTTTACTGTGGATATAGATACTTTTGTACCTGTTTCCTCCAGCATCTTCACGTTCTTTGCTGTTGTTCTGGGATTGATTTGCACTTTTCGCACCAAAGTGTGTTCATCTCTAGGAGACAGAATGCGTCTTCTTCCTGAGCGGTATGACGGCTGCGTGGTCCCATGGTGTTTATACTTGCGTACTATTGTTTGTACAGATGAACGTGGTACCTTCAGGCGTTTGGAAATTGCTCCCAAGGATGAACCAGACTTTTTTTTAGAGGTCTTGGCTGATTTCTTTTGATTTTCCCATGATGTCAAGCAAAGAGGCACTGAGTTTGAAGGTAGGCCTTGAAATACATCCACAGGTACAGTACACCTCCAATTGACCCAAATGATGTCAATTAGCCTATCAGAAGCTTCTAAAGCCATGACATCATTTTCTGGAATTTTCCAAGCTGTTTAAAGGCACAGTCAACTTAGTGTATGTAAACTTCTGACCCACTGGAATTGTGATACAGTGAATTATAAGTGAAATAATCTGTATGTCAACAATTGTTGGAAAAATTACTTGTGTCATGCACAAAGTAGATGTCCTAACCGACTTGCCAAAACTATAGTTTGCTAACAATAAATTTGTGGAGTGGTTGTTAAAACGAGTTTTAATGACTCCAACCTAAGTGTATGTAAACTTCCGACTTCAACTGTATGTTTGCCGCCATTTGTTCGAGGCAGGGAGCAAAGTTGCCACTGGTCTGTTGTAATGTTTAACAGGCTGGTTTTGGGTGACAGCCTGTGGTGCAGCTGTCAGCCTGTGGTGCAGTACCTGTCAGAAATCCCCAAAGTCACACTGAGGTAAGTGAAATAGATACTGTAAAAAAAGAAGAAGCTGTATTTAGTTCAACAATAAATTCACCCAGTCAACATATTTCTGTGGTATCGACCATATACAGTACAATAGGAGGACAAACATAGCATATTACCATAAAGATCCTGTAATTAATGAATAGTAGGATATTAATGTTATTACAACATATAAGTTTGAGAAGTTGCATCGAGATTACATTTTTTTTTTAATTATAGTACCAGTGGTGTAAAGTACTTAAGTAAAAATAATTTAAAGTACTACTTAAGTAGTTTTTGGGGGTATCTGTACTTTACTATGTATATTTTTACTCTTTTACTTCACTATATTCCTAAAGAAAATATTGTACTTTTTCCTCCATACATTTCCCCTGACACCCAAAACTACTTTTGAATGCTTAGCAGGACAGGAAAATGGTCCAATTCACTCACTAATGCCTGGTCATCCTGACTGCGTGTTTAGTGAGTCTGGGGGACTCACTAAACACACATGCTTCGTGTGGTACCGTCTGGTTTGCTTAATATAAGGAATTTGAAATAATTTATACTTTAACTTTAACTCTTGATACTTAAGTATAAAACCAAATACTTTTAGACTTTTACTCAAGTAGTATTTTACTGGATGACTTTCACTTTTACTTGAGTCATTTTCTATTAAGGTATCTTTACATTTACTCAAGTACTAGAATTGGGTACTTTTTCCACCACTGTATGGGAAATATTGGTGTGTATCTCTTGGGACTTACTGTACTTATTTTACTAAGATTGTTTCTTCTCGAGCTATACCATAGGGAAATGTTTGTTTAATCCTTGTCAGTGCACATAAATTCAGGTTGGTTGAAATATAACTATTCAAAGGAACAATTAGAAAATAACATTTTGCGATCTGTTTTTCTTATTTGAGATAATTAAGTCAATTTAATTGATATGCAATAAATATACTCTGAAGCGGAAAAACTGTTTGAATTACCTTGATTTATTTCTTGGTCCATTTAATCAGAGGTAGTAGGTGTTTACATTTGAATAACATTCATTACACAAAATAAATTCTGTTTTACCTTTTACCATTCTGTTTTAATTTAGAAAAGAAAGCAAATCAAGATTACTGCCAAAACGGTGGGCATAAGTGTAAATGTAACACACTCCTACATTCCTGTAATGTTAAGGGTTTACCATCAACACGCATTGAAGGTTTACCATCAACACACCCACCCACCACCACCACAATGTGCTTGGTCATTGTACCCCTTGGTATTAAACCTACAGCCACACTAATTAACTTCCTAATGATCTATGTGCTCTGCATAATTAATTTCCTCAAAAGGGCTGTGTTTCTTGTTAGTGGGAGGATATAGTGGTCAGGAACAAGAGTGTCACTGAATCCCATCTCAAATTAGAGCATGAAAATGTTCATTACTTCATTCATTCTCCTATTTGGAGGAAAAGTATGAGCTACATAAGCTGCCCTAGATATTTCTCAGACCTAATTTCCTAAACGGATACATCATTTATGACTCCACACAGGCCATATCGGCTAACACAGTTAGCACTGCACAAACAATTTATAGATCACCCAGATTACTTGGAAACGAGCATATTACTATATTATATTCCAAAGTCGCACCTGACCCACAAATATTCTCCCCTTTCACCTCCATCTGTCAATGGAATTAAGCTCTGTGAAGCACCACTGAAATTAAATTGGGGGATGACTTTTCTAAAGGAGGAGTGTAATGTAAATTATATTTACATTTAAGTCATTTAGCAGACGCTCTTATCCAGAGCGACTTACAAATTGGTGCATTCACCTTATGATATCCAGTGGAACAACCACTTTACAGTAGTGCATCTAAATCTTTTAAGGGGGGGGGGGGGGGGGGGGGGGGGTTAGAAGGATTACTTTATCCTATCCTAGGTATTCCTTAAAGAGGTGGGGTTTCAGGTGTCTCCGGAAGGTGGTGATTGACTCCGCTGACCTGGCGTCGTGAGGGAGTTTGTTCCACCATTGGGGTGCCAGAGCAGCGAACAGTTGACTGGGCTGAGCGGGAACTGTACTTCCTCAGAGGTAGGGAGGCGAGCAGGCCAGAGGTGGATGAACGCAGTGCCCTTGTTTGGGTGTAGGGCCTGATCAGAGCCTGAAGGTACGGAGGTGCCGTTCCCCTCACAGCTCCGTAGGCAAGCACCATGGTCTTGTAGCGGATGCGAGCTTCAACTGGAAGCCAGTGGAGAGAGCGGAGGAGCGGGGTGACGTGAGAGAACTTGGGAAGGTTGAACACCAGACGGGCTGCGGCGTTCTGGATGAGTTGTAGGGGTTTAATGGCACAGGCAGGGAGCCCAGCCAACAGCGAGTTGCAGTAATCCAGACGGGAGATGACAAGTGCCTGGATTAGGACCTGCGCCGCTTCCTGTGTGAGGCAGGGTCGTACTCTGCGAATGTTGTAGAGCATGAACCTACAGGAACGGGTCACCGCCTTGATGTTAGTTGAGAACGACAGGGTGTTGTCCAGGATCACGCCAAGGTTCTTAGCACTCTGGGAGGAGGACACAATGGAGTTGTCAACCGTGATGGCGAGATCATGGAACGGGCAGTCCTTCCCCGGGAGGAAGAGCAGCTCCGTCTTGCCGAGGTTCAGCTTGAGGTGGTGATCCGTCATCCACACTGATATGTCTGCCAGACATGCAGAGATGCGATTCGCCACCTGGTTATCAGAAGGGGGAAAGGAGAAGATTAATTGTGTGTCGTCTGCATAGCAATGATAGGAGAGACCATGTGAGGATATGACAGAGCCAAGTGACTTGGTGTATAGCGAGAATAGGAGAGGGCCTAGAACAGAGCCCTGGGGGACACCAGTGGTGAGAGCACGATGCCTCACAACAGGGTATAGATCTTCTCTCCTCACAGACTATACAGTCTATCTATTCTTAATCAGGTACATGGTCTTGTGGGCTATTAAATCTAACATGGCACTTCAGCTGTTAATGTGTTTGTTTACCCATCCCAGCGCAGTGCTACTTATAGAGCGCCCACCCGCTGCCTGCTGCTGCTATGGGCCCTAATTTACTCGACCCTTTTGGTCTGTACTCTACTCTGTAAGTCCTGGTTCCCGAGACAGATCCTGCTTGCCATCTGGACAGCTCGGCATAGATTTAGAGTTGCTCTCCTCATTTGGACCCACTGGTTTAACATGTGTTTGTCACACTGGTTTAACATGTGTTTGTCTCACTGGTTTAACATGTGTTTGTCGCACTGATTTAACATGTGTTTGTCTCACTGGTTTAACATGTGTTTGTCTGGAGCTGACAAGCATGTGACTCATGTTTTACGTCTGTCGGCAATCAAAACAGATTTATACACAGATTTGGGGTAAGACGAAGAGAGATAAGCTTGAGTAGGTCACATTTCAAAAGCCTTCTCGACTCAGTTTTATGTAATGTTTTCAGAGGATGAATCTTACAGTCAGATCGTGCATGTTTCTAACAGCTTCCCAATCAACAAAGACGGTCACACCTCATGTACCATACCAGAGAATAATTCAGTGGAATTCAAACACTTTACTACTCCTTTAGGTTAAATGGAAATGTGTCATTGTTTTCCATTATAACTCAATCATGATTTTATCACAACACCCCAATGTCACCCACATTCCCCGACCACCATGCTTCTGACGCCCATGTCTCTATGTCTGTCCCTGTCAGTGCTGGAGGCCCGGGTGCAGCTGGAGCCCAGAACCATCCCGGTGCTGCGAGGTTTGGATCCTCAATGGTGGCTCTGTGTTGACCATTTCAGCCCAGTACGGTATTCTCTCAAACAACTCCAATGTGACTGCCATAAACCGCTCCACCAATCAAGTCTTTAGCTGGGAATTTGTCCTGAAGAGAGTCCAGTGCAGCCACCAGGGACAGGTGACCTGTGACCTCCAAAACATCCAGAGGCAAACTGACGATCTGTTTGTTCAAGTTTTGTGTGCTTTTCTCATTTGGTTGTCCTTGAGCTGGCTGCCTACTGGCAGGCTGACAGTATTCAGTATGGCAGAGAAACTAAGGAAAACAGAAAGGAAAACGCGACACACTGCTGCTCATGCTCCCAGGTGATATTTATTTATAACGGTCTTCATCAGTTATCCATATCCCAGGTGGGGGTGGAAGGTCCTATATATAGGGGCAGTACTTAGTGACAAAATGTCAAAATTATTGTGTGCCCTAATTGAATATATATTAATGTAAATATTGATCACATTCCTTGTGTATGATAATATATTTTGATGAATTGAATGTTAATAATGTGAACCTATGTTAGATATTTTTTACCTCCTGTTTCAGGAAGTGATGTCACTAAGTACTGCCCCTATATATAGGACCTTCCACCCCCACCTGCGATATGGATGCCTGCTGAAGACCTAAATATCACCTGGGAGCATGTGCAGCATGCAGCGTTTTCCTTCCTGTTTTCCATGAGTTTGCCTACAACTCCAGCACCTGCAGAAAGTACCTGGATGTGTGTATGTTGTTCAGCTTTTGTAGAGAAACAAAGGAGCCACAGTTACAGTACTGCAAAGGTTTTTCAAGAGAGGATTTCAAAGGCCAGCTGGGAAGTAGGATTTTCATTTCTTATGGATTCTCTCTCTCTCTCCTTGTTTCTCACACATGTATCCACACTCACATGTACACGTGCATACACACACAAAGAAAACAAAACAGGTGGAACCCCTTTTGAAAATAATGGCAGAATGAAAGAAGACAAAAAGGGGGAATTTAACCTTGACTAGGAGAAGAAAAGCAGAATAAACAAAAGTTTAACCTAATCCTTGATGATGCCACCCACACACTCCCTGACACTAGAGACAAAAACTCAATGTTTTCCTAAGCCATATTGGCTTGTTGCTTTAATTGAAAACCTTTGTTTAAATTTGTTTGAGGTTTCATGCATGCAGTAGATTCTCAAATTTTTCTCAAAGCAGCTGATTTAGTTGTTGGGCATCGATCCAGATGTATATCAAAGAGGAGGACTGCTGCAGTGGCTGTTTTGATGGGCTGTATGACATTGTTGATGCAGGGCTGAAGGGTGTGGGATGGGAATCGATTGGGCCAGTTATAAATACAAAGTGGAGGGAACTCTCCTGAGCACCAGTCATACACCACCCGGGATTTAGAGTCTGTGATCCCTCACCTGATATGCCCTACTGTCACGCCCTGACCTTAGAGAGACGTTTTATTTCTCTATTTGGTTAGGTCAGGGTGTGATTTGGGGTGGGCATTCTATGTTGTCTATTTCTTTGTTTTTGGCAGAGTATGTTTCCCAATCAGAGGCAGCTGTCTATCGTTGTCTCTGATTGGGAATCATACTTAGGCAGCCCTTTTTCCAACTTTCTGTTGTGGGATCATGTTTTTGTTAGTTGCTGGTTTAGCGCTACAATACTTTACGTATCGTTTATCTTTCTTGTTTTTTTGGTGTTCATTTAATACATTCAAAATGTACGCCTACCACGCTGCACCTTGGTCTCATTCCGACGACAGCCGTAACACCTACCTCTATCCCTGCTTCCCTTTTCCCCCTCTATCTCTCTTTCCATATCTTCGACTTGGATGTCGATTAAGGCAGCCCCCCGCACCTCTCTGATTCAGAGGGGTTGGGTTAAATGCGGAAGACCCATTTTGATTGAATGCATTCAGTTGTACAGCTGACTTTCCCTTTTCCCCTCTATCCGTCTGTCCATGTTTCCCTGGGACCCTGTTTCCAGTATGCAGATAAACTCTGTTCCACAGGGGCTAAAGGTGTGGAGAGATTCAGTGTCAAAATAGTTATCTGAAATTGTTATCTCTCCAAGCCAAAAGTATCCCAGTGAATCATCTCCGAGAGTTTGCTGGGGATACCCTGCATGCCACAAAGAATACTCAACTAGAAATGAAGAAAGATGAAGAATGATTACAACCCATACACTGCCCCAGAATTCACCAAAACTGATAAGCTGTTAAGACAGTAGCAATGCTAGGAGGTGTTGCTCATATCTCTTCTACATTTTTCATATAATCTTATTTTAAACTCCACTCATATTGGAAAGTTGGACCGAAGACAAATAGGTTGTAAACAACACAAGCTGAGAAATGTATAATTCATTTTTTGATAAAAACATAAGTATTGTATTAATGATGTTAACTCTGGAACGTTTTAGCATAAAAATTAATGAGATGGTTATGATGATGTGTAAAAAAAATAGCATGATGATGACATCACTGGGTGATGAATCTTTATTACACCATAGAGGATATTCACGTATTCCCCTTTCCTCTCTCATTATTCAGCTAATTTCACCCTGTTGCAAACTGAGAGCTCAACTAAAAGCCTGAGCAATGTCCTCCATGCAAAAAGGAGGGAACAAAGCAATGACCCATTGCCTTCAATATATTACAGGAGGAGTCCTCCTGTATTGCCAGAGCTACACATTATCACTGACGTACACTGAGTATACCAAACATTATGAACATCTTCCTAATATTTAGTTGTTTCTCCTTTTCGTTCAGAACAGCCTCAATTTGTCTGTGCTTGGACTCTACAAGGTATCGAAAGCGTTCCACAGGGATGCTGGCCAATGTTGACTCCAATGCTTCCCACAGTTGTGTCAAGATGGCTCGATGTCCTTTGGCTGGTGAACCATTCTTGGTACACACGGGAAACGGTTGAGCGTGAAAAACACAGCGGCATTGCAGTTCTTGACACAAACCGTTGTGCCTGGCACTTATTACCATACCCCGTTCAAAGGCATTTAAATCTTTTGTCTTGCACATTCACCTTCTGAATGGCACACATGCACAATCCATGTCTCAATTGTCTGAAGGCTTAAACATCTTTCTTTAACCTGTCTCCTTCCCTTAGGGCTCCCGAGTGGTGCAGCGGTCTAAGGCACTGCATCTCAGTGCTAGAGGTATCACTACAGACATCCCTGGTTTGAATTCAGGCTGTATCACAACCGGCCATGATTGGGAGTCCCATAGGGCGGTGCACAATTGTCCCAGCGTCGTCCGGTGTATGCCGTCATTGTAAATAAGAATTTGCCTAGTTATATAAAGGTTACATTTTACGTGGATTTAACAATTGACATCCATAAGGGATCATAGATTTCACCTGGATTCACCTGGTCAGTCTATGTCATGGACAGAGCAGGTGTTCTTAATGTTTTATATACTCAGTGTATGTAACCACTACCCATTAACAATAGTGCATGGTGGATCAAGCCCTCCAGTGTGGATGCAGAGGATCTCAGAGCCTTTGAATTAATTGTGCATCTAGGCCTTTTCCAGTTAACCATCAGCAACTCTGCTGGTGATTTGTGGCCCGTTGGTCCAAATATTCCATTGGAGGAGAACAACAAATCTACACTGGAGACTGGTCTCACTCCTTCGTTCTAATTGTCTAATATGAGTATGATGCAAACACGCCCACACAGAATATACACACACATACTGCTTGCAGACACACAAACACACATACATGCATGAACATAGTGTTCACACTCACACTTTTTAACATGAAGAAATCAATATGTCTGTATGGGGTTGTTGAATATGAACAGAATGTGCTGTAAGGGCTAGAGCCGAGGATGAGGCCACTTTGATGTAAATCAGAGGCGAGTGAGCGTGCCTTTGGTGATTGGGCTGGAGAGGCGCAGTGTGCTGTTCATCAGAATAAATGCACTAACACGCACACAGACAGACACACATAGACAGCTATTAGTGCTGTTGGAGAGAGACAATACTGCTCATCCGAGTAGAAGGCGCCCATACTTTTTCCAGATTAAAGGCTGTCCCTCAGAGTGGCAATTTCTCTGCCAAGGGCCCTGTTGAAAAATCACAGGAATTAAAACGAGTTGTACTCCTCACCAGCATCTTCTCAGGGAACAGTCACAAAGCCTGTCTTAGATGGCTAGGCTTACTGTGATTAATGAACCTTATGCAACCTTATTTCAGAGATCACTTAGATTGGAATGATGGGGGAGGAGCCTCATGTTGTAAGGGACTGACTATCTTTCCTCAAATGTATCAATCTTCCATCCATGATTAGTTGCAGTAGTTTATTAGTCCATGGAAGTGAGATACTGTTTTCTTCTTCTGATCCTCTTTACTTTATTGCACTGCTGAGATTTTCAATGGGGAGACAGCAAAATAAAAGTTACCAACTCATATGACACCAAATCAAATATCAAGACGCAGCCTATAAGGAACAAGGGAAGCCATCATTGTGCACAGAACATTGAGAGCTTTGATCCTGAATCAACATAGACATGTAATTTGGTTAGACAAAGCGACAAAGCTTCAGTAATTATCCGTCTATCTATAGCAATTCTCTACTGCACCCTCTGCCTTTCACTCTGCCAGACAATAGACTTCACAGAAGATAACGCCCAGTCTAAGTGGCTTATTTGGCTGCCAGTGTATGAGATAGGGGAAAAGAGGCTTTCTCCCATCAGTCTTTTGAGACCTCGAGGCACACGATTGATCATTTAGGAAGAGTAAGAAGCCTCTAAGTGAGCAGGTCAATTCCGATCAGAGAATCCCTATCCGTCTCAGGATACACTTGGCATGCATACAGTACACACTCATATGGCGTACTACACACAGCGCCTTCCTCTAATCCAGAAACACACAGCTATGCATGTGACCGAACCAGCTAAATACTACACACACTCTTGCAAAATAGCACAATGGACTAGAATGACCTGGCAAACTGTAAGAAATACATACAGTATCCCAAAATGCTTTCTCTTTTATTTCCAGAGAAGGGTAACGTGGTGAAGGGGAAGAGGTCCTGTTCCAGTACCTGACTGTAGGCTGGTACCCAGAGCTCAGTCTGACTTGGCTGGTGAATGGCAGAGAAGTGGACCAGGGTCAGTACAACATCAGCACTGAAGGGACTGTTGATGTGGAGTGCCTCCACAACCTGATCAGTAACTTCAGCGTCCAAGCAGCAGAGAGCTCTCATGTGGAGTGCCTAGCCTCTGTGTCTGCCCTCCCCATGCCTCAGGCCAGCAGTGTGCATCTGACAGTGGGTGAGAAACACAAAATTGCTCGCTCTCTCTCTTTCCCTCTACTCAGAGCTGAGATTTGTCTACATCCTCATATTCATCAGTGAAAGCAGACTGTGGGGTTTTGTTATTGTTGATGAGAGGAATGACAAGAAAGGCATTGCAGGACAGACATCTTTTATCACCATTGAAGTCATCCTACATAAATAGAGTATTGGGAGCTACAGGATTTGGTACGCTCACTGTGTTATGTTGCATACTGAGTTTCCCCTCTGTGGTTTGGGTAATCTTGAATTACATTCAATAGTGTAAACAAAAGACAAGACACTCTCCCTGCCACAATCACAGCAAATGCTGATAATAGATTTGATCGATTAAAATATTAAATGAAGAATTACATTTTTCGGCTTCTTTGGGACTAAACCTCATAAATGACCTTCTTTGTTTAGTTGCAGAGGTGATGGTGGAGAATGTATGCGACGACTGCACTGTTCTAATTGCAGATGACAAAGGAGATGATTGTGGACGACAGGAAAAAGAGGACCGAGCACACCCCCATTCTCATCGACGGGGCTGCAGTGAAGCAGGTTGAGAGCTTCAAGTTCCTTGGTGTCCACATCACCAACAAACTAACATGGTCCAAGCACACCAAGACAGTCGTGAAGAGGGCACAACAAAACCTATTCCCCCTCAGGAGACTGAAAAGATTTGGCATGGGTCCTCACATCCTCAAAAGGTTCTACAGCTGCACCATCGAGAGCATCCTGGTATGGCAACTGCTCGGCCTCCGACAGCAAGGCACTACAGAGGGTAGTGCAAACGGCCTAGTACATCACTGAGGCTAAGCTGCTTGCCATCCAGGACCTCTATACCAGGCGGTGTCAGAGGAAGGCCCTAAAAATTGTCAAAGACCCCAGCTACTCTAGTCATAGACTGTTCTCTCTGCTACCGCATGGCAAGCGGTACCGGAGCTCCAAGTCTAGGTCCAAGAGGCTTCTAAACAGCTTCTACCCCCAAGCCATAAGAGTCCTGAACATGGCTACCCAGACTATTTGCATTGACCCCCCCCCCCCCCCCCCCCCCCCCCCCCCTCTTTTACACTGCTGCTACTCTCTGTTGTTATCATCTATGCATAGTCACTTCAATAACTCTACTTACATGTACATCAGTGGCGTGCCGTGGGCCTGGGGCCTGGGCCTTCAGTGAGGTATTACACAGTCCCACCCGAATTAATCCACCTCATTATGATGCCATGGCTCTAAACACTATACATTTAGACAGAAACGCAGTATAACCAGGCGTTGCGTCACCTTGAAATTGACAAATTGACATTTTTGGGTAAACAGTGTTTACCCAAAAACATGACACAATCAATGAGTCTTTTCAATATTTCCCTTCACCTTTTCATTGTGCAGCTCCGTTGCCCTGCGCGCGTGTTCTTTGAGCTGTAGATCCACTCCGGTGTCCCCAAAAGTTTTCAAAAGCACCATTGCTTGTTAGTGCCCAGCCGTACTTCGGTGTCTCGTTGCTGCCTTGGTTAGACAACTCAAGTTTGCAAAGCCAGTGTGGCTCCAAACACCAAATCGATCACTTGCAAATAATAGGCATTCCCAGCAGTACAGTTTGCAGTGCTTCTCGGAGCCAAGGAGCCATTGACAGCGCTCGTAGTTGAAACTTTGAAAGTGGCGAGCGAACGAAGCCCTTTCCCGCCTCTCCTTACAATGTCTAACTTTTCTTGAAAAGTTCGTCTTGAGAATGGTGTTATAATTATATCCTCGACCAAATCGATATCTTCTCCTCCTTCCGCCATTGTGGGTTGAAAAAACAGCTTAGTAGTACGCGAATTAATTCGTTTATCAAATTCAGTTTCCTAGATCTCCATAGGACCTGCCTCTCAATATTGGTAATCCAATCAAAAGACGTGCACGCACTACGCCTGCTAGCTGGCTCCTGTGTAACACTGGAGCCAGCCAGCAGGCGTACAATAGCCAACTCTAAAGCTGATTGGTTGACACTAAATTTTCATTTCCATTCACTATAAGCGACAAGCGCCCGCACTGTTGATTCTGAAGGCCTGAGGGCAGATTTTAGACCCCTGGCAACACATGATGGCTGAATATGATTGGATAAAAGATCTAACATAAAGACAAGCCCTCCAAATCTCAACCTGGGGCTGGAAGCAGTGCAACCAAGAGGAAAGCTATGAAATGAAGAGTATAACTCTTACTCTGGGGAATAATTTAATACATATTTGTGGGAAAATATATTTAAAAAAAAATTATATTCTGATGATGTTTAGGCCAGCAGAGAAGGCCTTGCAGGCCCTGACGGCCCACCACTGATGTACATAATACCTCAACTAACCGTTGCCCCCGCACATTGACTCTGTACCGGTACCCCCCTGTATATAGTCTCGCTATTGTTGTTGAACTGCTCTTTAATTACTCTTTAGTTACTTTTATCTCTTATTCTTATCCGTATTTTTTTTTAACTGCATTGTTGGTTGGGAGCTCGTAAGTAAGTATTTCACTGTAAGGTCTACAGCGGTTGTATTCGGCGCATGTGACTAATAAAATGTGATTTGATTTGAGTAACAGCCTCAGTGTCCACTGTCCTCCTGCTCCTGTTGCTAAGCATCTGCATTGTCCTCTGTTACAGACGGAGGAGAAGAGCAAGTAAGCGCCTTTCTTTTCTTTTTGTACCGCTCAGTGAAAAATGTCCAACCCCCCACCCTCACGGGAACAATGATTAAAGTATAATGAAGGAGTTAGGCGGTCACGCGCAGTGATTCTGCAATGTGTTCCACGCCTGCGTCGGCAAGGGCATAGGGTTTTGAACGTATACAGAACTTCCGCTGTCAGCAGAATGCTCCAGTTCTAAATTGCTGGCTTTGGCTATGGCTTGGCCTAACCCCCCACCTGTCCACAACACACAGGAGCACCCCCATGGAGAGACAGTTGTCCAGAAGAGACACACACCTGGTGGTCACTATATGGAAATGCAGTTATTCTGTCACTAAGTAACACAGGTAGACATACTCATGAATATGGGTGAGAATGTCATTAGGCAGAAATTAGCATATTCAGTTTACTTTCCATTTGCTATGTTGAATAATCTGAGAGTTATGTCAATCATCAAACAGTCTTATGATCTGGTGTTACAAATACCAAGACAGATTCATAATGACTCTAATAGGGGCCACAACCCACAAACATGTCTCTGAAGTGACCCCCAAAAATCTTAAACTTCCCACCTCTGGGATTAATGTCTTACTGGGTTACCAGCAGACAGTGAATAGAAGGTTTTGTGAGTCTTTGGCGGCTTTCAGAGTAGAGACGGATGGTGAGGAGTTTCTGGAGAGCCATCTCAGAGGGGATCGTTGTTGTGTGCGACGAGGCGTCCGTCTGGCTGTTTGTGTACGATAACAAAACCTGCCCCTGAGTCATGCATTAGACTGCTCTAATCCCTGTGACTAATTTCAGACCAGTGCAAACCAGGGCCATGATTGGGAGCTGTAGGATTATCTTAATAAAGCAGGTGTGCCCTCCTTTGTACATTTACAGTATTCACCCAATAGTCTATCTTTTTCACTGTCCTTGATTTGGTCCAGTTCCTTTCCCCGCTTTCCTTACTATAACTCCCAGGCAGCAAAGCATCAAATCAACATAATCAGGATTTTTCACATTTAACAAAATGGCATGACTCCAAGTCAGTACTGCTCTCAGTTGGCTAATCCAACACACTGAAGAGTAATGCATGCATTGCAATTATTCGGACAGAATGGGGATTAAATATATTCACCTTAATAACGTTGGACAGTATGGGTTTAAAACATCAAGACAGAGGCAATTTCTCCTCCTGTAAAGAGTCTGGTTTATCCTTCTCCTGGGCTGGCACCATCTGTACCGCCATTGTTATAGGATTGTTTTGGCTCTGGCCAGGACCTTGGGCTAAGAAAGGTAATGATGCTGCGTGATAAGATTCATTAACAATCAGCTCAGGCTTTCACTCTAACATTTCTAAAGTGACCTCAGGCTTGAGTGAGTGTGTGCTGGCCCAAAACTAATTAACGTTGCATTTACAGCTGTCATACATACACTCTTAGAAAAAAGGTTCTATCTAGAACCTTAAAGGAACACATTTTGGTTGTAGGTAGAACCCTTTCTAAATGGAACCCAAACCCTGTGCGGACAGCCGATGCTGTGGTCTATGCAACCACAAGGAAGGTCAGGATTACTGTATTAATCTAGATTGAGCATTGAGACAGTGAAAATCCTGTACGATAGCTGTAATATAAATTCACATAAGATACTGACTGTTGTAATTTTCTGTATTTGGTTGTCTTTCAGAATCAAGCCAACTGGAGACAATAAGGTGAGCGTTTGATGCTCTTTGTACCATTCTTTCCAACCTCTCAACTTGCTTGTTAATGTAGGATTATACAATATTTGAAAAGGTACAGACCTTGGCATTTTTTTTTGGGCAAGAGCTGCCGAATGAAGATCCAGGATCAAGTATGGCTACTTTAGAGGATATGACTAACCATCCATGAAATGATTTATTGGAAACATTTGTGAGAGGGTACTAATACAGTGTCATCCTATTCATTCAAAATTCCATTAGTCCTTTACATAAGTTACTGCTGGCACTCGGCATAAATCTTAGTAAATAAGTCTACCCAAAGGCATGTATTTAAATGTCTCCGAGTCTGCCTTGTGTCTGAGAAATATACTGGGATTTTATAGTTAATTAAAATAAAGAATTGAGAATAATTATTTGGAACATTAGATGGTTATTAGATTATAACATCCACATTAAGATTGAAACTCTAGTTTACCCCCCAAAACATTCAACTTGAATGTGTTACTGCAATGTATTTCTGTTTCATTGACTGCATTAACTTCCATGTGGATATCAGTAAAAACAAGTGAAATTCATGACAATATGTACAGTACATTCAGAAGACTCAAATAAATTTGTATAGGTATGGAATGGGACACTTTTTATATTTGTCAGTCCTGGCCTGTGGAATTGAAAGCAGGTGTGTGCTGTGTGTGGAACTTCCTAACACTTGTCCCCAGCAGGCAGGTTACCAGTCTCTCAAGGGGGACTTGAAACAAAGTCCAGTCACAGTTTCTCTCTTCTCTCATGAAGTGAGGGCAATGATAGTGATGGCAGAGCATTGTCGTATCCAGGATATGCCGTGCCAACAATGATTCTGCAAGTACGCTTCTGTATGCTCTCGAGATGTTCAGAGAGGGCTTGAGTCAAGAAGCTGTGCCAAGCTGGTGCGGTATACTCTAGGCAGGGTCAAGCATAGCTAGTAGATCTAGTTTTATACCATTTGTCAGCAGTTTTAATGTCCCTCATGATACGATTTTACTATTGAAGCAGTGAACACACTGACTTAAGAGTGGTTAAGTCTAAATTAATTGAATAATGATGTTGGATTTTTCGTAGGTATCAGCTTGTACACCGGCAAGACGATTGATAGTACCAACATAAAGCTCCCAAAACTGTTGATTCTTTCAAGGTTGCACCGTTTTCCTTTTGTAGGGTAGGAATTGGTCATATTTTCTATTGAGCTGTTACTCTGGGTTTCCACAGGATAGACGAATCACAGAGTGGGAGAAGCTCTGTTGCCAAGGCAACAGGGGGGAGGTCAACCTGGGATACACCACAGAGGGCCACTCAGGTGAGAGTCAGTGTGACAAATACCCCTGCTCCTCATTAGGACACATTATCTTCAACATCTAATGAGATCAGTGAGGTATGTTGGCATAGAAAATCAGATTGGATAGGCTATTTTATTTTATATGTGATTTTTATTTTTTAAAGTATTATAGGCTACTAACAGCATTAGAGGCTATAATTGACTATGATGTAATCATAATGCCATGTTCTATGTTGGAGCCGCTGTACTATACTTCCTCCCCTGAGCATACAGTGTGGTCCAGTGAAAAGGTCAGGTCAGATGATGTCAGGTCAGGTAAACACCTATTTCTCTCTCGACAGAAGCTGGCCGCAGTGACCTCATCGTCACTGGGGGAACCCACAGCCAGATGAGCTCCATCAGCACTCACAAGGTAAGGAGAGGGAGAGAGCAATTTACCGCAGTTGAATAATGCAGTCAGTCTCCATACTGCAGCCGGAGCCCCTGACACCTCCCAGGCTCTCACTGACGGGGACTGCAGGGATTACCAAGATCCTCCCCCTGCCGGGGGACAGTTAACTCTCAATGGCTGTATTCGAAATTACATCCTATTCACTATATAGTGCACTAGTTTTGACCAGGGTCCATGAGTCACTCATAATGCTGAACTTGACACATTTATGAAATTGCTTATTCCAGTTACTAATAAGCATGCACCCATTAAGACAATTACTGTAAAAACTGTGAAATCCACTTGGATTGATGAGGAATTGAGAAATTGCATGGTTGAAATGGGATGAGGCAAAAGGTATGGCAAATAAGTCTGGCAGCACAACCGATTGGCATACGTACTGCAAATTGAGATATCATGTGACTAAATAAAAATAAACTATACTATGAAACAAAAATAAATCATATAAAGAATGATAGTAAAAAGCTTTGGAGCACCTTAAATTACATTTTGGGCAATAAGGCAAACTCGGCTCCATCATTCATTGAATCAGATGGCTCATTCTACACAAAACCCATTGATATTGCCAACTACTTTAATGTTTTTTCATTGGCAAGATTAGCAAACTTAGGTATGACATGCCAGCAACAAATGCGGACACTACACATCCAAGTATATCTGACCAAATTATGAAAGACAAGCATTGTACTTTTGAATTCCTTAAAGTGACTGTGGAAGAGGTGTCAATCAACAATGACAAGCCACTGGGGACTGACAACCTGGATGGAAAATTACTGAGGATAATAACGGACGATATTGCCACTCCTTTTTGCCATATCTTCAATTTAAGCCTACTATAAAGTGTGTGCCCTCAGGCCTGGAGGGAAGCAAAAGTCATGCCGCTACCCAAGAATAGTAAAGCCCCCTTTACTGCCTCAGATAGCTGACCAATCAGCCTGTTACCAGCCCTTAGTAAACTTTTGGGAAAAATTGTGTTTGACCAAATACAATTCTATTTTACAGTAAAACACTGACAACAGACTTTCTGCACACTTATAGGGAAGGACATTCAACAAGCACTTAAAAAAATTAATGATACAAATATTGTGGGGGCTGTTTTTGTTAGACTTCAGTGCAGCTTTTGATATTATCGATCATAGTCTGCTGCTGGAAAAAGGTATGTGTTATGGCTTTACACTCCCTGCTATATTGTGTTACCTGTCTAACAGAACACAGAGGGTCTTCTTTAATGGAAGCCTCTCCAACATAATCCAGGTAGAATCAGGAATTCTCCAGGGCAGCTGTTTATGCCCGTTATTTTTTTTCAAACAACATGCTTTGAGTAAAGCCAGTGTGTCTATGTATGCGGATGACTCAACACTATACACGTCAGCTACTACAGCGACTGACATGACGGCAACACTTAACAAAGAGCTGCAGTTAGTTTCAGAATGTGTGGCAAGGAATAAGTTAGTCCTAAATATTTTTTTTAAACTAAAAGCATTGTATTTGGGACAAATCATTCACTAAACCTCAACTAAATCTTGCAATGAATAATGTGGAAATTGAGGAAGTTGAAGTGACTAAACTGCTTGGAGTAACCCTGGATTGTAAACTATCATGGTCAAAACATATTGATACAACAGTAGCTAAGATGGGGAGAAGTCTGTCCGTAATAAAGCACTGCTCTGCCTTCTTCACAACACTATCAGCAAGGCAGGTCCTACAGGCCCTAGTTTGGTAGCACCTGGACTACTGTTCAGTAGCGTGGTCAGGTGCCACAAAGAGGAACTTAGGAAAATTGGCTCAGAACAATTGGCTCAGAACAGGGCAGCACGTCTGGCCCTTAAAGTACACAGGGAGCTAGCATTAATGATATGCATATCAGTCTCTCATGCCTCAAAGTGGAAGAGAGATTGACTTCATCACTACCTGTTTTTGTAAGAAGTGTTGACAAGCTGAATGTACCAAGTTGTTTGTTTAAACTACTAGCACACAGCTTGGACACCCATGCATACCTCCCAAGACATGCCACCAGAGGTCTCTTCAAAATACCCAAGTCCAGAACAGACTATAGGAGGCGCACAATATTACATAGAACCATGACTACATGGAACTCTATTCTACATCAGGTAACTGATGCAAGCAGTGATTTTTTATTTTTTTTTAACTGGTAAAAATACACCTAATGGAACAACGGGGAATGTGAAGAGACACACACACACACAGGTACAGCCACAAGCATATGCACACAAGCGCTAGCACACGCACTCTACACACACGCACATTGTAATATTGTTGTATGGTGGTATTATACATTTAGTATTGTAGATATCTAGTGGTGTAATAATGTTATATGATGTACTGTTTTATATTTTGTTTGATACTGTATGTAATGTAAGTGCCTTAATGTGTCTTGGCAACAGCTGATAGGGATCCTAATAAATACAAATACACCTACTGTACTGTATATGATAACTAACTGACTGTTGAAAATGTGATTTGCTGGATATATAGATTAAAGTTTGTTAGTCGATAATACACTGCTCAAAAAAATAAAGGGAACACTTAAACAACACAATGTAACTCCAAGTCAATCACACTTCTGTGAAATCAAACTGTCCACTTAGGAAGCAACACTGATTGACAATAAATTTCACATGCTGTTGTGCAAATGGAATAGACAAAAGGTGGAAATTATAGGCAATTAGCAAGACACCCCCAATAAAGGAGTGGTTCTGCAGGTGGTGACCACAGACCACTTCTCAGTTCCTATGCTTCCTGGCTGATGTTTTGGTCACTTTTGAATGCTGGCAGTGCTTTCACTCTAGTGGTAGCATGAGACGGAGTCTACAACCCACACAAGTGGCTCAGGTAGTGCAGCTCATCCAGGATGGCACATCAATGCGAGCTGTGGCAAGAAGGTTTGCTGTGTCTGTCAGCGTAGTGTCCAGAGCATGGAGGCGCTACCAGGAGACAGGCCAGTACATCAGGAGACGTGGAGGAGGCCGTAGGAGGGCAACAACCCAGCAGCAGGACCGCTACCTCCGCCTTTGTGCAAGAAGGAGCACTGCCAGAGCCCTGCAAAATGACCTCCAGCAGGCCACAAATGTGCATGTGTCTGCTCAAACGGTCAGAAACAGACTCCATGAGGGTGGTATGAGGGCCCGACGTCCACAGGTGGGGGTTGTGCTTACAGCCCAACACCGTGCAGGACGTTTGGCATTTGCCAGAGAACACCAAGATTGGCAAATTCGCCACTGGCGCCCTGTGCTCTTCACAGATGAAAGCAGGTTCACACGCACATGTGACAGACGTGAAAGAGTCTGGAGACGCCATGGAGAACGTTCTGCTGCCTGCAACATCCTCCAGCATGACCGGTTTGGCGGTGGGTCAGTCATGGTGTGGGGTGGCATTTCTTTGGGGGGCCGCACAGCCCTCCATGTGCTCGCCAGAGGTAGCCTGACTGCCATTAGGTACCGAGATGAGATCCTCAGACCCCTTGTGAGACCATATGCTGGTGCGGTTGGCCCTGGGTTCCTCCTAATGCAAGACAATGCTAGACATCATGTGGCTGGAGTGTGTCAGCAGTTCCTGCAAGAGGAAGGCATTGATGCTATGGACTGGCCCGCCCGTTCCCCAGACCTGAATCAAATTGAGCACATCTGGGACATCATGTCTCGCTCCATCCACCAACGCCACGTTGCACCACAGACTGTCCAGGAGTTGGCGGATGCTTTAGTCCAGGTCTGGGAGGAGATCCCTCAGGAGACCATCCGCCACCTCATCAGGAGCACGCCCAGGCGTTGTAGGGAGGTCATACAGGCACGTGGAGGCCACACACACTACTGAGCCTCATTTTGACTTGTTTTAAGGACATTACATCAAATTTGGATCAGCCTGTAGTGTGGTTTTCCACTTTAATTTTGAGTGTGACTCCAAATCCAGACCTCCATGGGTTGATAAATTTGATTTCCATTGATAATTTTTGGGTGATTTTGTTGTCAGCACATTCAACTATGTAAAGAAAAAAGTATTGAATAAGAATATTTCATTCATTCAGATCTAGGATGTGTTATTTTAGTGTTCCCTTTATTTTTTTGAGCAGTGTATATTGGATATTAGTTAATCAATGTTGATGAGTTAATGGAACTTCTTAGATTATCTTATAAAGATTGTTAAGAAATAAAAAACAGTAACTGATTGGCATATTGATCAAAGGAATGTTCAGAGTTGTTGCATGATCACTAATGGTGATGGGAGAACGATATGGCAACTACACCGTCCTTAGATTGGTGCTGAGTTTCTTTTGCCCCCTTGCATTGTTCTTGAAGTAACTTTGCACAAGGTCTCGTTTGACTGTGGATATAGATACTTTTGTACCTGTTTTCTCCAGCATCTTCACAAGGTCCTTTGCTGTTGTTCTGGGATTGATTTGCACTTTTCACATTAAAGTACATTCATCTCTAGGAGACAGAACGTGTCTCCTTCCTGAGCGATATGACAGCTGCGTGGTCCCATGGTGTTTATACTTGCGTACTATTGTTTGTACAGATGAACGTGGTACCTTCAGGCGTTTGGAAATTGCTCCCAAGGAGGAAACAGACTTGTGGAGGTCTACAATTTTTTTTCAGAGGTCTTGGCTGATTTCTTTTGATTTTCCCATGACGTCAAGCAAAGAGGCACTGAGTTTGAAGGTAGGCCTTGAAATACATCCACAGGTACACCTCCAATTGACTCAAATGATGTCAATTAGCCTATCAGAAGCTTCTAAAGCCATGACATAATTTTCTGGAATTTTCCAAGCTGTTTAAAGGCACAGTCAACTTAGTGTATGTAAACTTCTGACCCACTGGAATTGTGATACAGTGAATTATAACTGAAATAATCTGTCTGTAAACAATTGTTGGGGAAATTACTTGTGTCATGCACAAAGTAGATGTCCTAACTGACTTGCCAAAACTATAGTTTGTTAACAAGAAATTTGTGGAGTGGTTGAAAAACGAGTTGTAATGACTCCAACCTAAGTGTATGTAAACTTCCGACTTCAACTGTACCTTCTTGTGTTCATCGATGAATGATGCCAACATTAATAATGTATGCTATCCCCTCCAGTGAAAATGGATACAAGAGACATTCAACAAAAAGGAAGACAGAAATACATTTTTATTACATGCAATATGCAGACGTGCTCTTCAAAAGCTCTCTATGATATAAAGCATGTCCTATATTATATGAGAGGAAAGCTATGTTACACAATATGATCATGCTGGAACTCAATAATCCAATAATGTATGTATTCAATACACACTACTGGCATGAATAGGAAGAACATTCACTGTCTCTATCTACCCATTAATAGAGCTAAGCAACCAAGGAGCAACCAAACCCCAGTAAACTTGCAGAGCAACAGTGTTTGGTCAGTCGGTGTCCCTAAAATATTCAATGAGGAGGAACCAGAGTGTCATAAAACATTTAAGCCGAAATAACCATTTTCCCCAACAATAGCTAGTCAGAAAGGATTGTTTCCCCCTGTTCCCTTTCCTTCATAGAATCTTTTTTTTTTTTTTTTTACAACTAAACCGTATTCCAATATGTGTCAGCACCTCTACCCCCGCCTCCTTTAATTCCCTTATGAGGAGAGGAAACGGCTACAACAGCCATGGAAAAGCTTTGAGTGGTATGCTGCTGCTGCTCCTGTGAGAGAGAGGCTCAGCAATGCATTGGAAAGTGGATATTCTTCCAGAAGGGAGGATATAACATCAGCATATTATAATGGTGAAGGACAATAGTCGCGAGTGGTGGAGGTATATGAACCTGTCATAGCAATTCTATAGTCACACATACGTTGCTGTCATTTACAGAGTCGGTATGCATAAAAATAATGACATGCCTATGACTTCTATCTCAGAGGTAGAGACGCGTGATTTGCTCCATCTTTTAACAGCATGGGAGCAGAAAGTGACAAGGAATGCAATTCTGTGGCTTCTGCGTTGTGAATAGAAAATACTCCGACATCTCAGTGTATGTAAGCATTTTTAGAGACCTGTTTAGCACATTGATTTGACTTATCAGTACCTGTGACCTTGGTGGAGAACAAGGGGCCTGACATTTTTGGTGAGTGGCGTAATAATAACCAAGACTATCAAATTGTAAGTGCTACCTCAACTGGACCTAAAAACACAACAAAGCAAAATGTTTGGGCCCTGACCTTAATACCTCTTTATTTGCAGATGAGGGGTTTCTAGTCTACATTATCTATCTGTAAATGGTACAGTAATTGTATCTGTGCTGCCTGCAGCTGGAAGATTACACTTAGTGTCAGAGAGTGAGTGAGAACTTTTAATAGAAAGTAAATGAAAAACATAACATCCTTATTGGGTGGCGTCTGAGGGAATATGTTTCCCCTATTGTCAATTATGCAGTGACAACATCCATTGCATTATTGAAGCATATTCCCTCAGACACCACCCAATAAGGATGTGACAATGGCGCTGGAGGGGGTGGCTTCCGTTTTACGGTCTCCTAAACAACTGATACTTTTTTTTTTTTCACATTGTTTGTAACTTATTTTGTGCATAATGTTGCTGCTACAGACTCTTATGACCGAAAATAGCTTCTGGATATCGGCTACGAGGGCTATACTGCAGTCACCCGACCAGGCCCGATCCCCGTGATTCGCTGGAGAAGGAAACTGAGATTTTGAGGTCTACACCTGTTTTATTCTCCGCATGTGACAAATATAATTTTAATTGATTTGAAATAACATTTTGCTCACCGTAATTCTATTTCACCAGATGGGTGATAGTACAGATCTTCTCCATCTTAAAAATCACATAGTGCCTGTGCCTGAGAGGAAAGTCGCCAAACATACCAAACTCCTGCCATACCGTCAAAGCGGCAGCTATTAAATAAATTAAACATCCTCCAGTGACAAAGGGAGGCGTGATATGAGAGGCCTATTACATGACCCTGTTCTGTGTTTTGTTTTCCAGACTAACGTTACCCTTTCTGGAACTCACTTGAGCTCCAAGGTTTTCAGTTACCCTTCACAAACAATGTATTCATTTCGCTGTGAGCCATCTAAAACACCAAGAGTTTGTCAGGCAAGGTGTTCCTTTCCAGCATCAACGTCTTGGCAGTCTCTTAAAACCTCTCTGTAACGGCTGTCCTCGCTGACAGAAGGAGAGGACCAAAACGCAGAGTGGTTAGTGTTCATTATTTACTGAAAGTCAACAAAACACTTCAAAATACAAAACATCCAACAAACGTGACAAAACCGAAACAGTCCTGTGTGGCACAAAACCTGACACAGGAACAAACACCCACAAAACACACGTGAAACCCAGGCTGCCTTAGTATGATTCTCAATCAGGGACAACGATTGACAGCTGCCTCTGATTGAGAATCATACCCGGCCGAACACAAACATCCCAACATAGAAAATCACACATAGACAAACCCACCCAACTCACGCCCTGACCAACTAAATAAATACAAGACAAAAGAAAACAGGTCAGGAACGTGACATAACCCCCCCCTTAAGGTGCGAACTCCGGGCGCACCAGCATAAACTCTAGGGGAGGGTTTGGGTGGGCGTCTGTCCACGGTGGCGGCTCTGGCGCTGGTCGTGGTCCCCACCCCACCATAGTCAATCCCCTCCTCCGTAGCCTCCTCCAAATTAACCCCACTAGATTAAGGGGCAGCACCGGACTAAGGGGCAGCACCGGACTGAGGGGCAGCACCGGACTGAGGGGCAGCACCGGAATGAGGGGCAACACCGGACTGAGGGGCAGCACCGGACTGAGGGGCAGCACCGGACTGAGGGGCAGCACCGGACTGAGGGGCAGCACCGGACTGAGGGACAGCTCCTGGCTGGCTGGCTCTGGCAGCTCCTGGCTGGCTGGCTCTGGCGGATCCTGGCTGGCTGGCGGCCCTGGCGGATCCTGGCTGGCTGGCGGCCCTGGCGGATCCTGGCTGGCTGGCGGCCCTGGCGGATCCTGGCTGGCTGGCGGCCCTGGCGGATCCTGGCTGGCTGGCGGCCCTGGCGGATCCTGGCTGGCTGGCGGCCCTGGCTGGTCCTGGCTGGACGGCTCTGGCTGGTCCTGGCTGGACGGCTCTGGCTGGTCCTGGCTGGACGGCTCTGGCTGCTCCTGTCTGGCGGAAGGCTCTGGCTGCTCCTGTCTGGCGGAAGGCTCTGGCTGCTCCTGTCTGGCGGAAGGCTCTGGCTGCTCCTGTCTGGCGGAAGGCTCTGGCTGCTCCTGTCTGGCGGAAGGCTCTGGCTGCTCCTGTCTGGCGGAAGGCTCTGGCTGCTCCTGTCTGGCGGAAGGCTCTGGCTGCTCCTGTCTGGCGGAAGGCTCTAGCGGCTCCTGTCTGGCGGAAGGCTCTAGCGGCTCCTGTCTGGCAGACGGCTCTGAAGGCTCCTGTCTGGCAGACGGCTCTGAAGGCTCAGGGCAGACGGGCGGCTTTGAAGGCTCAGTACAGACGGGCGGCTTTGAAGACTCAGTACAGACGGGCGGCTCTGACGGCTCGAGACAGACGGACAGCGCTGGGCAGGCAGGCAGCTCAGACAGCGCTGGGCAGGCAGGCAGCTCAGACAGCGCTGGGCAGGCAGGCAGCTCAGACAGCGCTGGGCAGGCAGGCAGCTCAGACAGCGCTGGGCAGGCAGGCAGCTCAGACAGCGCTGGGCAGGCAGGCAGCTCAGACAGCGCTGGGCAGGCAGACAGTTCAGACAGCGCTGGGCAGGCAGACAGCTCAGACACTGGCTGCGCTGGAGAGGAGGAAGGCTCTGACAGCGCTGGACAGGTGGGAGCAACTGGAGAGAGAAGACGGAGAGACAGCCTGGTGCGGGGGGCTGCCACCGGAGGACTGGTACGTGGAGGTGGCACCGGAAAAACCGGACCGTGAAGGAGGACACGTGCTCTTGAGCACCGAGCCCACCCAACCTTACCTGGTTGAATGGCCCCCGTAGCCCTGCCAGTGCGGCGAGGTGGAATAGCCCGCACTGGGCTATGCTGGCGAACCGGGGACACCATTTGTAAGGCTGGTGCCATGTACGCCGGCCCGAGGAGACGCACTGGAGGCCAGATGCGTTGGGCCGGCTTCATGACACCCGGCTCGATGCCCAACCTAGCCCGGCCAGTGCGGCAAGGTGGAATAGCCCGCACTGGGGACACAGGTCAGGAACGTGACACTCTCTGGGATATGTGGGACGGTAGCGTCCCACCTGGCCAACATCCAGTGAAAATGCAGAGCGCCAAATTCAAATAAATTACTATAAAAATTAAACTTTCATGAAATCACACATTCAATATACCAAATTAAAGCTACACTTGTTGTGAATCCAGCCAACGTGTCAGATTTCAAAATGCTTTACGGCGAAAGCAAACAATGCTATTATCTGAGGATAGCACCCCAGCTAACAATCACAGACCATCATATTTCAACCCTCCCGGCGCGACACAAAACGCAGAAATAAAGATATAATTCATGCCTTACCTTTGACGAGCTTCTTCTGTTGGCCCTCCAATATGTCCCATAAACATCACAAATGGTCCTTTTGTTCGATTATTTCCGTCGATATATATCCAAAATGTCCATTTATTTGGCGCTTTTGATCCAGAAAAACACCGGTTCCAACTTGCACAACGTGACAACAAATTATCTCAAAAGTTACCTGTAAGCTTTGTCCAAACATTTCAAACTACTTTTGTAATACAACTTTAGGTATTTTTTAATGTAAATAATCGATAAAATTGAAGACGGGATGATCTGTGTTCAATACCGGAGGAAAACAATGTGTAGCATGCTTTCTGGTCACGCGCCTCTAACAAACAGTACACTTCACTGGAGCCTCATTCTGAACATGGCTACTTCTTCATTTCTCAAAGGAAAAACCTCAACCAATTTCTAAAGACTGTTGACATCCAGTGGAAGCGATAGGAACTGCAGGAAGGTCCCTTAGAAATCTGGATTCCCAATGAAAAACCATTGAAAAGAGAGTGACCTAAAAAAAAAAAAAATCTGAATGGTTTGTCCTCTGGGTTTTGCCTGCCAAATAAGTTCTGTTATAGTCACAGACATGATTCAAACCGCTTTAGAAACGTCAGAGTGTTTTCTATCCAATACTAATAATAATATGCATATATTAGCATGTGGGACTGAGTAGGAGGCAGTTTACTCTGGGCACTCTTTTCATCCAAACGTGAAAATGCTGCCCCCTATCCTAGAGAAGTTAAAAGCCATCTCTGTCTCTCCTTCACTCATTCTCCATCTCTCCTCCTTCCTTTGTTAGCTCTCCACCTGCTCAGGTTCTTGTGTGAGGCGGTCACGTTGCACAGTCTCTCTCAGGTGCCGTCCTGTCTCTCAGCTTTTGGGTGTAGCTCTTGCGTAATCAACACTCCTCTCTTCAAGGGGCTTCTGTAATTTCGGCAGTTGTTTTTCCCCTCATACTCGAACAGAACACAGGAGATCTCAGCAGATGTTCCACAATTAAAAGCAACCAATGAGGAGAAGCAGTGATAAGGGTTCAGCTCCCAGGTTCCTTTCATAGCTTACCCTCGCAATTACCCAGGGTGCCCAAGACCTTTCCTAATGTATGAATCAATAAATAGAGCCTTTGCTAATGGCTCTCTGAAGCTTTTTAGGTTCTCTCCAGTGGCTTGTTATGTGGAACTTTTACTTCCTGTAGGACTGCTGTGTCCATTATGGAGGACTGAGTCAGTGAGGAGGGAGCAGAGACGAGCACTGATGCAACAGAAAAACAGAAACAGGTGACCTCAAAACGCCACAGTACCATTTAGAGCTGTGTTTACTGCTATGTCAGGCCAGTTTAAACATTGTACATACAGTAAGTATCTCCTTAATCTTGAACTGCTGTTGCCTGAGAGAAACATGGCTTGCACAGATATAGGAAAACAGATTATTCTATTGAGTCAATACAAGGCAAGGTGGCACCAGATTCATCTCTCCTTATTGATCCATGAATGTAGATAAGAGTGCAACTCTGTCACTCCAATATTAACATAATACTAGGGTATAAAGCCTGAGTTCTTCACCATTTCTATAAACATGTATTCATTCATATTAGACCACAGCGACATACAATACTTTGCCTCTTCAGGATGGGTCTTGAGTTTATATAATTGACTTGAATTAAATGGGCCCTCTTGGCATTGGTCAGGGCAAATAAAACAATCGTGCTCGGTTTGTGCCTCTGAGGGCCAATGCTGATGAATAACTTAGCACGCCCTCCCTCTCCTTATTGAAAGCCAATGCTCTCAAGTGCGTCTTTCACTGGCCTGGGCACGAGTGAAGGGCTTCCAAAACCAGCCCTTTGCTACTGTATTATGTGCCTGGGCTATTAAAGGCAACTGGAGCAAAACATCCTTGACGTGACCCTGTTAACATAATCAAGTCTCTCTTAATTAGCTGATTAATGCAATTTAGAAATAGATGCGGCAGCCCTTTACCAGAGTGCAACAGAGTGAGAGCTACATGTGGTGGTCAATTCTCTGTGAGAGATCTCTGTGAGAGGCAGAGTGGTACACGTCTCTTCGCTTCCCTCCAGGCCCCAGTGGCTGATTGAAGGTGCAGTCTGGGATCTTAAGCATTTAGGAATTTGTAACATATCATACGAATTACAAAAAAAGTTTACAAAAAATTAGAACGGACCCATTTTGGCTCATGAGCACTACTTTCAAAACTACTGGCTGAAATTATACAAAAGCTCTGGAGCATCACTTTAACTGGTTGTGGCTGAATTTGGAGCAGGGTCAAGGGATGGCCACAATCTGATTTCTAGCTAAGCAAGGCACTTCGACTTTTAAGTCTGTGAGGCATCTCCAATCCTCCCCAGCCTTCCCTCTACATCCAGTATGTGTCTCTGACTCACAGTGCTTTCAGTCAGATTCAATTTCATATCCTACCATTAACATTAGCCATAGCCAAACACACATTTTTAGCTGCATGAGGGTTATCACCAGAATAAAAACAACAAGCCCTCTAGTGGGATGCATCTTGAACGAGCATGGGATGAATGTCAAGGTCACCTTTTAGCCATTCTAGGAAGAATATTAATATACAGTATAGTGCTCCCTATACTCTAATGGTACATTGCTAAATCATAGCAATATCATTGCATGACAACTCTTTCATCTTAGCTTTGTTTTTCTCCTTTTCCTATGTGTCAACAGACTTTAATCACATTAATGACTCAATGGTAGCTGGCAAGAAAGCGCTATTCGACTTATGTGGTATCGTCCCCAAGTTAAGCCTTGGGAACGATTCATGTCATGTGCACTCAAATAATTATTTGCAGTCCAAAATGTTCTGGTTCATTTCTTCAAGAGTGCAAGTTATTATTATTTTTTTTGCAGCATGTTTTTATATTACCCCTGGCGATTCTCTGGGAAGCATAAGTAAACTGGATAGAAGTATTTAGTTTCTGTAGACAAAAATATAAAATAAATACAGTCCCTAATATCTTGATTTTGGGGAATTGCTTTGTAGTGTGTTGCTATGGGCAACCTGATGTTTCAAACGAGGGTGTAGAATCGATTATATCACCAGCCAACCAGGGATGGATATCATTTTTATATCAGTGTAGACTGCATTTGATTCACATTTTTCTGTTGTTTTTTATCACTTGAATTTCACCCATTTTGGGAAAATAAGAACATATTTTATCTAACAGATGTTATCTCCTTATGTCCAGTCTATTGTATTTGTTTTACCCTGTACACATTTGAATATTAACACAGTGAGATTGGGTGCATGGACACTTCACTGAAATCTCATTTCATCATACCACCCATACTTACATTGAGTCCACCCAGAGTTGCTCCGATGAACTCTCTGCAGATTCTGTGGACCCTTTTCCATATGTCCCGACCTACTCATCTGTCACTGCTGGGCTCAGATGGCAGGGACTTTGGCAGAAAGTGGGCAGCAGTTCACGTACCCTGACAGCTCTCGTCCTGATAAATGACACCCAGGTGTCACTGGGCAGCAGGCAAAAGACATGCAATACTAAAGCCCCTGACAGAAAGCCTTTTCATAACAGATCTGCATTGACTCATCATTGTTCACTCCACATCACAGAAGGAACTTAGTAAAACAACTCCCAAATGGAGACCTACAGCATTAGGTAGAATGTTAGACCTCATACAGTATGTGTGGATTAGTTTGCTAACTCCGGTATTAGCCCATGAGCAACAGATTAAAGACACATACCGTGACCAATAATGGCACCTACCGATACCTGGATTGGAATTATCTAGTACAGGAGGTTATGAGAGAGTTCACCTCTGGCTCTGCTAGGAAAGTGAACCTCTCTCACAGACTATGTTCTGTCACATCAAACCGAAATGAAACCGTGAAGGCAGCTGGGCAGGACACCCCCTGTAAAGTCTTGTCAAGATAGGGATGCATACATGCCAGTACAGTACATTGGGTACCAATCGAGGTGACAGTTTTCAAGCTTTTTTATGAATTTACTCTATGTTCTCTTCCTGAACTTCGAGTGCTGTGTCAGGTATTTTAAAAGGTTCACACTGGTCTGGAAAATGTTGATGTTTCTGAAAGAAGCTTTCCAGGTTTATCACAACATGCTAGCAGAGCTTAGCAATGGGCAGTATTTTATCAGCAGCCACAGCTGTCCATTTTGATGATCCTCTCTGCTCTCCACTTGAGCAGCACATGCCCAAAATTCATGTTTGTCAAAACCCAAAGCCAAGTTTGCCCCACCCCCCAATTAGAAGCACCTAGACGGTAGCCATGCCCTAAGAATAGTGCATTAGACCGGAACCACTCTTCTGCACACCAACACCAATACTTCATTTGAAGTGCATCTATTTTAGCTGTAAATGTAAATTTGTCCGGTCCGCTAAAATTACACTGGCATTTGTTTTGGTTCAGCAGCCTAAACAATCTTTAAATCCCTGATCTGAATGATCATCATTGCAAATCATAATGTCAACGCCTTGCATTTTGAGTAATCTGCATGGGTTTATCAATGACAGAAAGCCTAGATACTGCCAAACCGCAAGGCTGTGTGGAATTAGTGTGTAAGGGGTTTTTCTCAACACTGCTTAATCATCAATAAATCAAATCAAATGTTATTGGTCACATACACATATTTAGCAGATGTTATTGTGGGTGTAGCGAAATGCTTGTGCTCCTAGCTCCAACAGCGCAGTAGTATCTAACGCAATCTAAAAGTAAAATAATGGAATAAAGAAATATATAAATATTAGGATGAGCAATGTCGGAGTGGCATTGACCAAAATACAGTAGGATAGAATACAGTATGTACATATGAGATGAGTAAAGCAGTATGTAAACATTATTAAATTGACTAGTGTTCCATTATTAAAGTGGCCAGTGATTCCATGTCTATGTATATAGGGCAGTAGCCTCTAAGGTGCAGGGTAGCTGGCTAGTGGTAGCTATTTAAATGTCTGATGGCCTTGAGATAGAAGCAGTTTTTCAGTCTCTCAGTCCCAGCTTTGATGCACCTGTACTGACCTCGCCTTCTGGATGGGAGCGAGGTGAACAGACTGTGGCTCGGGTGGTTGATGTCCTTGATGATCTTTTTGGCCTTCCTATGACATCGGGTGCTGTAGGTGTCCTGGAGAGCAGGCAGTGTGTCCCCGGTGATGCGTTGGGCAGATCGTACCACAATTGTGCATCTGTAAAAGTTTCTGAGGGTCTTAGGGGGCAAGGCAAATTTCTTCAGCCTCCTGAGGTTGAAGAGGCAATGTTGAGCATTTGTCACCACACTGTCTGTGTGGGTGGACCATTTCAGATCGTCAGCGATGTGTATGCCAAGGAACTTTAAGCTTTCTACCTTCTCTACTGCGGTCCCGTCGATGTGGATATGGGCATGCTCTCTCTGCTGTTTCCTGAAGTCCACGATCAGCTCCTTCGTTTTGTTGATGTTGAGTGAGAGGTTCTTTTCCTGGCACCACTCCGCCAGGGCCCTGCCCTCCTCCCTGTAGGCTGTCTCCTAATTGTTGGTAATCAGGCCCACTACTGTTGTGTCATCTGCAAACTTGATGATTGAGTTGGAGGCGTGCGTGGTGACGCAGACATGGGTGAACAGGGAGTACAGTAGGGGGCTGAGCAGGCACAATTGTGGGGCCCCTGTGTTGAGGATCAGCGAAGTGGAGGTGTTGTTTCCTAGCTTCACCACCTGGGGGCGGCCCTTCAGGAAGTCCAGGACCCAGTTGCACAGGGCGAGGGTTCAGACCCAGGGCCCAAAGCTTAATGATGAGCTTGGAGGGTACTATGATGTTGAAGGCTGAGCTATAGTCAATGAACAACACTCTGGCGTAGGTATTCCTCTTGTCCAGATGGGATAGGGCAGTGTGCAGTGCGATGGCGATTGCATTGTCTGTGGATCTATTGGGGCGATAAACAAATTGAAGTGAGTCTAGGGTGTCAGGTAAGGTGGAGGTAATATTATCCTAAACTAGCCTCTCAAAGGACTTAATGACGACAGAAGTGAGTGCTACGGGGCGATAGTCATTTAGGTCAGTTACCTTTGCTTCTTGGGTACAGGAACAATGGTGGACATCTTGAAACAAGTGGGGACAGCAGACTGGGATTGGGAGAGGTTGAATATGTCTGTAAACACTCCAGCCAGCTGGTCTGTGCATGCTCTGAGGTCGCGGCTAGGGATGCCGTCTGGGCCGGCAGCCTTGTGAGGGTTAACACGCTTAAATTACTTACTTGTCATTTCGAAAAGGCGAATAGCAGTGATCTAATGCTTTTCCTAAGCGAGTACTACAATCAATGTGTTGATAGAACTAGTTAAAAATCTGACATTTCCAGCTACAATAGTCATTGACAACATTAACAATGTCTACCCTGTCACGTTCCTGACCTTATTTTCCTTTGTTTAGCTTTGTTTAGTTGGTCAGGACGTGAGCTGGGTGGGCAGTCTATGTTATTTGTTTCTTGTGTAGGTTCATTGTTAATTAGCCTTATATGGTTCTCAATCAGGGGCAGGTGTTTGACGTTTCCTCTGATTGAGAACCATATTAAGGTAGGCTGTTCACACCGTTTGTTGGTGGGTGATTGTGTTCCTGTATCAGTGTTTGTGCCACACGGGACTGTTTCGTTTGTGAGTTTGTTCCTGTTCGTGTGTTCTTCGTTGTCTGTAAGTTCTCATGTTCAGGTCTGTTTACTTCGTTTGTTATTTTGTAGTTTGTTCAAGTGTTCTTCGTGTTCGTCTTAATTTAATAAATCATTATGTCTTCACAACACGCTGCGTTTTGGTCCGATCCATGCTCCTCCTCAGACGAGGAGGAGAACAATCGTTACAGAATCACCCACCAACAAAGGACCAAGCAGCGTGGAGAAAAAGCAGCAGCAGCGCAAGAAGGAGGAATGGACATGGGAGGACGTTTTGGACGGCAAGGGTTGCTACACATGGGAGGAGATCCTGGCTGGAAAGGATCGCCTCCCATGGGAACAGCTGGAGGCAGCTAGGAGAGCAGAGGCAACCGGAGAGAGGAACCGGCGTTATGAAGGTACGCGGCTAGCACGGAAGCCTGTGAGTCAAGCCCAAACATTTCTTGGGGGGGGGGGGGGGGGGGGGGGGGCTAAAGGGTAGTGTGGCGAAGTCAGGTAGGAGACCTGCGCCAACTTCCCGATCTTACCGTGGAGAGCGAGAGTACGGGCAGACACCGTGTTATGCGGTAAAGCGCACGGTGTCTCCTGTACGTGTGCTTAGCCCGGTGCGGGTTATTCCACCTCCCCGCACTGGCAGGGCTAGAATGAGCATTGAGCCAGGTGCCATGAAGCCGGCTCAACACGTCTGGTCTCCAGTGCGTCTCCTCGGGCCGTCATACATGGCACCAGCCTTACGCATGGTGTCCCCGGTTCGCCAACACAGCCCAGTGCGGGTTATTCCACCTCCCCGCACTGGACGGGCTACGGGGAGCATTCAACCAGGTAAGGTTGGGCAGGCTCAGTGCTCAAGGGAGCCAGTACGCCTGCACGGTCCGGTATATCCGGCGCCACCTCCCCGCCCCAGCCCAGTACCACCAGTGCCAACACCACGCACCAGGCTTCCTGTGCGTCTCCAGAGCCCTGTTCCTCCTCCACGCACTAGCCCTGTGGTGCGTGTCTCCAGCCCGGTACCACCAGTTCCGGCACCACGCACCAAGCCTCCTGTGCGTCTCCAGAGTCCTGTGCGCCCTGTTGCTGCTCCCCGCACTAGCCTTAAGGTGCGTGTCCTTAGCCCGGTACCACCAGTTCCGGCACCACGCACCAGGCCTACTGTGCGCCTCAGCCGGCCAGAGTCTGCCGTCTGCCCAGTGCCTCCTGCACTGCCCGTCTGCCCAGTGCTGCCTGCACTGCCAGTCTGCCCAGAGCCGCCTGCACTGCCAGTCTGCCCAGAGCCGCCTGCACTGCCCGTCTGCCCAGAGCCGCCTGCACTGCCCGTCTGTCCTGAGCCTTCAAAGCCGCCCGTCTGTCCTGAGCCTTCAAAGCCGCCCGTCTGTCCTGAGCCTTCAGAGCCGTCCGTCAGTCAGGAGCCGCTAGAGCCGTCCGTCAGACAGGAGCCGCTAGAGCCATCCGCCAGACAGGAGCCGCTAGAGCCGCCCGCCAGACAGGAGCAGCCAGAGCCGCCCGCCAGACAGGCGCAGCCAGAGCCGCCCGCCAGACAGGAGCAGCCAGAGCCGCCCGCCAGACAGGAGCAGCCAGAGCCGCCCGCCAGACAGGAGCAGCCAGAGCCGCCCGCCAGACAGGAGCAGCCAGAGCCGCCCGCCAGACAGGAGCAGCCAGAGCCGCCCGCCAGCCATGACCAGCCAGAGCCGTCAGCCAGCCATGACCAGCCAGAGCCATCAGCCAGCCATGACCAGCCAGAGCCGTTAGACAGTCCGGAGCTGCCCCTCAGTCCGGTACTGCCCCTCAGTCCGGTGCTGCCCCTCATTCCGGTGTTGCCCCTCATTCCGGTGTTGCCCCTTAATCCAGGTGGGTTAATTTGGAGGGTGGTCAGTAGGAGGAAGCTACGGAAGCGGGGATTGACTATGGTGGGGTGGGGACAACGTCCAGAGCCAGAGCCGCCACCGTGGACAGATGTCCACCCAGACCCTCCCCTATAGGTTCAGTTTTGCGGCCAGAGTCCGCATCTTGGAGGGGGGGGGGGTACTGTCACGTTCCTGACCTTATTTTCCTTTGTTTAGCTTTGTTTAGTTGGTCAGGACGTGAGCTGGGTGGGCAGTCTATGTTATTTGTTTCTTGTGTAGGTTCATTGTTAATTAGCCTTATATGGTTCTCAATCAGGGGCAGGTGTTTGACGTTTCCTCTAATTGAGAACCATATTAAGGTAGGCTGTTCACACCGTTTGTTGGTGGGTGATTGTGTTCCTGTGTCAGTGTTTGTGCCACACGGGACTGTTTCGTTTGTGAGTTTGTTCCTGTTCGTGCGTTCTTCGTTGTCTGTAAGTTCTCATGTTCAGGTCTGTTTACTTCGTTTGTTATTTTGTAGTTTGTTCAAGTGTTCTTCGTGTTCGTCTTAATTTAATAAATCATTATGTCTTCACAACACGCTGCGTTTTGGTCCGATCCATGCTCCTCCTCAGACGAGGAGGAGAACAATCGTTACATACCCTGTATTTCTGATCAATTTGATGTTATTTTAATGGACAAAAAAAGTGCTTTTCTTTCAAAAACAAGGACATTTCTAAGTGACACCAAACTTTTGAACGGTAGTGTATATTGGAAATGTATAGTTGATCCAGTAGTTACCTATTGCACTAACCAGAGAGGGTTGATCAATTGCTGTTGAAGTCATTGTTGATGTAGGTATTGGTTTCAATACACCTCCGCTAAACTATGCAGACCATCATCAAGGATCAGCCTAAGTGTGAGGCTGCAGGGGAGGGGCTGGGGTAATCCCATCTCTAGCCATTAGCAGACAGAAAGAGAGATAGAAAGCAGCATCCCTGGGTGAATCCCACTCCACAGTTAATCATCGGCCTCAATTATTAACACATAGTGAAATAGACAATTTGTATGCATCACCCTAGCCATAGACTGTTCTCTCTGCTACCGCACAGCAAGCGGTACCGGAGCGCCAAGTCTAGGTCCAAGAGGCTTCTAAACAGTTTCTACCCCCAAGCCATAAGGCTCCTGAACATCTAATCAAATGGCTACCCAGACTATTTGCATTGCCCCCCTCCCCCCTCTTTTACACTGCTGCTACTCTCTGTTGTTATCATCTATGCATAGTCTCTTTAATAACTCTACCTACATGTACATAATACCTCAACTAACCGGTGCCCCCGCACATTGACTCTGTACCGGTACCCCCCTGTATATAGTCTCTGCTCTTTAATTACTCTTTACTTTTATTTCTTATTCTTATCTGTATTTTTTAACTGCATTGTTGGTTAGGGGCTTGTAAGTAAGCATTTCACTGTAAGGTGAAATACACCTGTTGTATTTGGCGCATATGACTAATACCAATTGATTTGATTTGATTCTAGGGGTGAGTACCTTAGCTTAGGCCTCTCCCTTTAGCATCACCTCTGGCTCCTATGCTAGGTGTCAGCCCTGGCTCTGAAGACATGCATCCCTATAACCTTTCGTCCACAGATGAGCGGACAGAGCTGTTGAAGACAAGGGCTGAGCAATGGGGCAAGAAGGACTTGATTGACTCCCAAATGTGACGTTCCTTTTACAGGACCCACTGGAGCCATTGATTCTCTGTGTTGCTCCTTTCACCGTCTGAGGTCTCATTCGGGCTAAATAGACTAACCTTGTTTCTAGAACGTATATATTATCTCTCCTCTTTTTTAGCGAAAACAATTGTCAGGGCAGCAGGGAATGAGAAATGGCTAATGGCTATTGGTAGACCATCAGTCATATAACTTCTGCTCCCCAAGGCTTTTTAACTCCTGGTCTGGGTCTTTGCTTACGTCAGTATTTTCACATCTCATAGAAAACTGCTTAAGGTAATCTTCAGAAACATTTTTCAATAAAGCTATTGGGATAGTGGAGAAACCCAAGGTCTTCTGACTGGGCAGTAATTAAGCATTGACCCATCTTTCACTTTGATCTCACTATGCTGACTGGGAGATGGCAGTCATTGCTTCTCTCTGTCAGCACTGCATGGGCTTTGTGTTCAGCTGTACCAGAACTAAAAGTAGGAGGATGAGATAGGTAGATTGTCTGAGGTTTCTTCTCTTCATCTATTACCTTCTCTCTCTAACTTAATAGCACACCTCCATAGCTACTCTGCCTGGACTATCCAATTCAACATGTACATTTCACACCCAGACCCTTCATGGAGGAAATTAAAAGCAAACACTGGAGCCATTCCCTGGGTAAAAGTGGATGAGCAGACTTCCTCTAGTCTAACCTTTCCCTCTCTTTCCTGCTCCCTCTCTCCTGCTTGGTAACCTTAAAGGCTCACTTCACAATCTATTGTTATCTCCAAATTTTGTCATCTTCCATAAATTGTGGCCGCCAATCCACCATAAAAATATAATAGTTAGAAAGAATAATATGGTTAATTAATGAACGATATGGGCTAGACATGCGGTTTTATACATTGTAATGGACAAGGTGCAACTTTTTGTTGGCTGCTGGTAGGATATTTGGCTGCAGTACTGCAAAGCCAAGTCAGCCAGTACTCATGGTTCCCACAGGGGAAGTGAAATGATAGGCTACAATGACTTTGCTCATGATGCACACTGCTCAAATGATATGTAATAACACCCTGAGCGCATCGGACAAAACACCAATAAAAAATGTAACAACAGCACAACAAAATATAATTTTCTTTCACGGGTGCCTTTCATTATAAGATAGACAATCATGAAATAGTGCTTTCTAGCTGCACCAATGAAAGCAGTGGCGTGTGTAGAGAAGCAAAACTGGAGTGGTCAAAACCATTCTTCTTGGGGCGACGGGGGAGCAGGGTTACAGAATGCAATTATTTAATTTAGTCAAATATCATTTTAATACAGACTAGCTCAAAAATAAGTGAAAATTAAAAAATTATCCAATGGATTATGTTATTATGTTAATTATCTGGTAAAAAGTGCAGGTGAAAAAATATGTTTGCACCCCCTATTTTAATCTGCTCCAGGGCTCATAAGCCAAAGTGAACTTCGAAAGGCTGTTTGGCTCAGCTCAGTCACAGATAGAACAATGAGACAGATATTTCACTGGATGTATAAATATGAAGCATCCGCTTGGCGTTTCCACTCACTACCAAATATGGTAGTGAGAGGAAACCCACTGGGCGGCATTGGGAGAAGATGGAAAGAACTTGATTTTGGCTGACATTCTGCAAATTTTCTCATCGATTAAATATTTAATCTCAATACAGTTTTCTGTTCCCAAACTAAAATCTTTATGAACAGAGCGGACTAAGTTTTTTAAAAACTCGTTAAATTAGGAGTGCAAAGGCTTAGGAAACGCCTACACTTCACAGAGTAGGCGTTCCCTAACGTAAATATGCAGATGCTGCCAATAGGATCTCGCTAGCTCGTGCTTAGCTCTGCCCACCTCCTTGCTTGTTCTGCCCACCATGACTCATTTGTTCCCATTGGAAACAACAGGTTGTGGTCAATCTTGGTTTAGTTATAAAAATATTTGACTCAGTCACAACTTGCAAAGAGGAAAAATTTTGCATGTGTTTCTGATTAATAAACAATGACATGCTGGTGGGTGGTGACATTCAAATAAAACCCAGGCTTAAAAAGAAACGTAGTCTGAAAAGTATTTGCACGTCATCTCATAGGGGAAACACATAGCATTGACACAGATATCCACAAAGTTCCCACTTTGGATTCCCACTTCAAGCCCAAATACTTCATACTTTGACTAAAACAATGACCTATCAACTTAAATTGTTGCCCAACATCAAGCTCTGGGTATGGTCTTTCATCTGGAACTTTGCTGTTGTGGTACTTTAAAAGCTGTTCGGACACTCAACAGTGGTGGGTGTTTGTTTACATCTAAAGGGAACACTGTCTGTTTACAGTTAGACAATAATGTAGGGGCAAGGGCTGATTTATGTAGACATCAGTGCTGTTAGGGTATGCATAATGCATTTCATTTCGAGGGAGAACAATAGGGGTGTCACGTTCTGCCCTTAGTTCCTTTTTTATGTCTTTATTTTAGTTGGTCAGGGCGTGAGTTGGGGTGGGCATTCTATGTTGTTTTTCTATGTTTTGTTCTGTTGTTATATTTCTATGTGTTTGGCCTAGTATGGTTCTCAATTAGAGGCAGGTGTCAGTCGTTGTCTCTGATTGGGAGCCATATTTAGGTACCCTGTTTTCTATTGTGTTTTGTGGGTGGTTGTTTCCTGTGTTAGTACCATACGGGACTGTTTCGGTTGTTTGTTTGTACTTTTGTTATTTTGTTCAGTGTTCTGTGGATTTATTAAATATCTCATTATGGACACTTACCACGCTGCACATTGGTCCGATCCTTGCTACTCCTCCTCAGACGAAGAGGAAATCCGTTACAAGGGGAGAGTGGGGTAAGTTGACCCACCCCTTGTTTCTAGGAAACCATACACAAAATGTATAATGTGACCAAATATTTAGGAAGATGTCATAATTTCATGGAGTCTGTGGAGGAAGAAACCAAATGGAAAAAGTTGTAAGTTAGGTAAAAAAAAAAAAAAAAGTAGGTTATCAGGATAAGGTAAGACCCAAGTGCAGACTGTGTGAAGTAACAATGTTTATTGTAACACCAGGGGCAGACAAACGACAGGTCAAGGCAGGCAGGGGTCGATTATCCAGAGTAGGAGCAAAGGTACAGGATGATAGGCAGGCACAGGCAGAGTTCAGTAATCCAGGGGTGGAGCAAAGGTACAGGACGGCAGTCAGGATCAGGGTCAGGCAAGGCAAGAATCAAAACCAGGAGGGTGAGAAAAGAGAAACTGGAAAAATAAGGAGCTGAGACACAAACCGCTGGTAGGCTTGAACAAACAAGATGAACTGGCACGGACAGACAGAAAACACAGGTATAAATACCCAGAGGATAAGTGGGGAAGATGGGCGCCACCTGGAGGGGGGTGGAGACAAGCACAAGGACAGGTGAAACAGATCAGGGTGTGACAAGGTAGATTTAAGATTGTTTAATACATCATTTGGGGTCTCTGTAATCTACAATATGAGGTCCTAAACCGAGCATTAAAGTGCATCTTTGTAGCTGTGTTGACTAATATAGTCAAAATGTTTGCCATGGGGTAAGTTGAGCCAATGGCCACACTTTATGATTACATTTGGTCAGTTTTATGCATAATATGCATAGTAGTTTTGCAATGTCTCATGCATATGAACTCAAGATAGTGCATTTTTATTGTTACAAAGTAGACTTAATCATGCCCAGTGTATACAAACGTAAAAGAAGCAGAGGTCAAGCCCCCCTTAATGTTCTTGAGAGAGCAGCCAAGGAAGTTAGAGAAATGAAGAAGTCCATTCGAGCAGCAGGAAGGGATGAAAAAATAGACAGAATGACACTGAAGAGGTACATTGACAAAAAGGAAAATGAACATGTACCTGTGTGAAAGAGAGGCTATAATAGAGTAGCAAGGCACATAAGGTCTTATATGATGACATGGAGTCTGAGCTTGCTAAATATACAGTTGAAGTCGGACGTTTACATACACTTGGAGTCATTAAAACTCGTTTTTCAACCACTCCACAAATTTCTTGTTAACAAACTATAGTGTTGACAAGTCAGTTAGGACATCTACTTTGTGCATGACACAAGTCATTTTTCCAAAAATTGTTTACAGACAGATTATTTCACTTATAATTCACTGTATCACAATTCCAGTGGGTCAGAAGTTTACATACACTAAGTTGACTGTGCCTTTAAACAGCTTGGAAAATTCCAGAACATGATGTCATGGCTTTAGAAGCCTCTGGTAGGCTAATTGACATCATTTGAGTCAATTGGAGGTGTACCTGTGGATGTATTTCAGGCCTACCTTCAAACTCAGTGCCTCTTCGCTTGACATCATGGGAAAATCCAAAGAAATCAGCCAAGACCTCTGAAAAACAATTGTAGACCTCAACAAGTCTGGTTCATCCTTGGGAGCAATTTCCAAACACCTGAAGGTATCATGTTCATCTGTGCAAACAATAGTATGCAAGTATAAATACCATGGGACCACGCAGCCGTCATACCGCTCAGGAAGGAGACGCGTTCTGTCTCCGATGAACGTACTTTCATGCGAAAAGTGCAAATCAATCCCAGAACAACAGCAAAGGACCTTGTGAAGATGCTGGAGGAAACGGGTACAAAAGTATCTATATCCATAGTATAACGAGTCCTATATCGACATAACCTGAAAGGCCACTCAGCAAGGACGAAGCCACTGCTCCAAAACCTCCATAAAAAAGCCAGACTACGGTTTGCAACTGCACATGGGGACAAAGATTCTATGTCAGGAATTGTGAAAAACTGAGTTTAAATGTATTTGGCTAAGGTGTATGTAAACATCTGACTTCAACTGTATCAAGATTTTTGCAGACTAGTTTCATGGGCTTAGTAGCCTCAAATGCAGAGAATTTGCTTATAAATTGGCACATTGAAACAGCATCCCTGGCTCAGACAACTGGTCAGGAAATGGAAGGATAAGTGATATTTAACAGAGATATCTATATCTGAATGTAGACATACATTTAAGATATACAATATACCACACCCCTATTCTATGAATTAAACTTTAACCAACCAGCACTATCACCCACTTACCTCAAGGCGTCTCAACTTACGCTGTACGCATATGTGGGAACTCCTTCAAGACTGTTGGAAAAGCATTCCAGGTGACTTCCTCATGAAGCTGGTTGAGAGAATGCCAAGAATGTGCAAAGCTGTCATCAAGCCAAAGGGTGGCTACTTTTGAAGAATCTCAAATCTATGTTTTTTTAAATTGTTTAACACTATTTTGGTTACTACATGAGTCCATACCATATGTGTTATTTCTGTCACGTTCCTGACCTTATTTCCTTTGTTCAGTCTTTGTTTAGTTGGTCAGGACGTGAGCTGGGTGGGCATTCTATGTTATGTGTTTCTATGTTTGGTTTAGGGTTGTCTAACTAGCCTGATATGGTTCTCAATCAGAGGCAGGTGTTTTACGTTGTCTCTGATTGGGAACCATATTTAGGTAGGCTGTGTTCACTGTTTGTTTGTGGGTGATTGTTCCTGTTCGTTGCGTTCTTTGTAGATTCACATGTTCAGGACTGTAGCGTTGTTGGTTTCGTTTTGTTTATTGTTTTGTTCGTCTAGAAAAGTATTCTAATAAATATGGATACATACCACGCTGCATATTGGTCTGATCCTTGCTCCTCCTCAGACGAGGAGGATTACGACGATTGTTACAATTTCATAGTTTGATGTCTTCACTATTATTCTACAATGTAGAAAATAGTAAAAATAAAGAAAAACCCTTGAATGAGTCGGTGTGTCCAAAACTTTGACTGGTACTGTAAGTGTGGAGACGGTGCATTACATTTCTGATGAAGCTTTAGTGTTCTTATAGATTCAAAGGACAGACAATGTATTCCATTGAGCCTTGTCTGATTAATCAAGTTGTAATACACAATGAATTGATATATACTGTCCAGCCTGAGACATTTGTGTGCAAAATTATGTAAATGTTCCTTACAAGCCAGAATGTTGAATAAAATTACATTTAAACTTGCTCTACCGTTTGTCTGTGTGATTTGTCCTTCTGCTGCTCGAAAACTTAGACCAAATTTCCACAGAGTAGTGTTATTAACCCGACTTTCACTATGCTGGTGTAACGATCGTCGTTGGTAGAAAGAGAGGAGGACCAAGGTGCAGCGTGGTAAGTATTCATTATGCCTTTTAATGAAAATGAATACTCGAACAAAACTAACGATAAACGAGAATGACACGAAACGAAACAGTCCTGTCTGGTGAATTACACAAAGACAGAAAATAAACACCCACGAAACACAGGTGGAAAAAGGCTACCTAAGTATGATTCTCAATCAGAGACAACTAACGACACCTGCCTCTGATTGAGAACCATACCAGGCCAAACGCAAAACACAACATAGAAAACGGAACATAGACAACCCACCCAACTCACGCCCTGACCATACTAAAACAAAGAAATAACAAAATAACTAGGGTCAGAACGTGACAGCTGGTCTGTATATCGTACTTCCGGTTTTTATTTTCAATGCTGATGCAATTTGCATGTGACATACACTTGCACAATATGGCCTAACCAAACCACAGACCAAAAGGCAAACACATCCAGCTGATTGCAAGGAAGCTTGTTTTGGTGGACTACGTTCGGTTACATTCGGCTGTTTTTTACATATTGTGCATCACATGCAATGAGTCAAGAAGAGATTTAAAAAATACATGCGACAGAAACTACAAGCGCCACAAAAAGTTGGGTAAACAACACTTTCCTGTGGATACCCTATCTCCACCTCCTAAAGCCAAAAGGACCAACATCATGTACAACCGGTAATGTAAGTAATGTCAAATATAATTGTATTGAACATTCTGGCTTATAGATACTATTGCGATACTTTTGTCATTACCAACATTTCCGTGGTTGGAACGTTAACTTGAAAAAACGACAAGCGAGCAAGAGTTTGAGAGTTGCAGGTGTAAAATGAAAGCAATCAATCCAGCGAGATTTAAGTGACAAGTAGATTTTTTTTACCCCTCAAGCACAGGAAATAGATGTCTGAAAAAGACAGATCCTCAGGTGGGCGGGGTATGCGCGTTGCTAATTGAAATGACGTGGAAACAACATTGATTCAACCAGGGTGTGCCCTGTGGGTCGAGCTGCATTCAGATTCTGAAATATCTTCAAGATATGTTTTGAGTTTCTGTGTTAGATATCATGTCTCTCTAAATTGTTGTTTGCATGCTTTTGTTCGGGTTTTTGTTGACCTGAGTTCTCATTGGATGTATCAGGCAATTCAATATCATCACTCAAATGCAATCAGAAAATGTCTATTGACCCCGTTAACAATCCGCAAGACATACACACTGTAAGGACCGACGCTGGAGAAGAGAAGCAGGTACGTGGAGTTGAACATTTAATGTAGAACAGACATCAAACAGGACAGGAACAGCGTCAGCACCGGGAAACATAACGGCATACGAACATTAATCCTGAAGCAGGGAACAGAGCTTGGGAATAGACAGATATAGGAGAGGTAATGACACAGGTGATTGAGTCCAGGTGAGTCCAATAATTGCTGATGCGCATGACGGGCGACGGAACCTGTGCGTAATGATGGTGGCAGGAGTGCGTAATGCTGGGGAGACTGGCTCCTTCGAGCGCCAGGGAGGGGGACCAGGAGCAGGCGTGACACACACAACAATAATCACTGATATCGATGCATTTCCTGAATGAAACCGACATGAAATGGATCCAATTACAATTTGAGGGGTTTTGCATGGAATGACTTAATGAAAGCCAGCTGCCATTTGGATGGGGGAAATACACAGCTTATGCCAATATTTCTGGACACATCAATCAATACACAACTGCTGACAGTGCAAATAAGCTTGGCACTGCTCCACTTGTGATACAATTGGTATTGATCATGAACTCAGGAGGGAAGACAAATTGCATTGCATTAAAGCCACCCTACTTTTCCTTCAATGAGCTTTGAGGTAATGGGAGCAGATGCACCCATCCACTTAGAGCGCCAAAGAACAGTTAAGCCAATCACTGTGCACATTCTGATGAAGAGGATTCTCCAGAGAAGGGACTTCGCCCAAAAAACACTTGGGCTTCACTGACCAAACGGGGTCTATCTGACTGAATTGCTAGTCGTGAGGCACACGACTAGCAATTAGGGGACACAACAGGCTAGGGTGAAGGGAGGCAGAGGAAGAGCGAATGACAGAGACAGCAGACAGCCCACAGAGCCTTAAAATAGTTCTGGGCCCAGCATGGCCCAGGGAAGGCTGTCAGGCTTTCCCTGTGTGAGGTTTCATTAGGTTTCATTATGCTGTCTCGGGGTTGCTGGCAGTGCCCATGCTCACAGGATTAAATTAAGTTTCCTGCCATAGTCATGAAAACACTAAGAATGTCCCCAGGCTTTTTGGTCACATTGTTTACTTGGAGAGTGCACAGATAGGCACACCAGTGTTGGATGTAGGATCTCTGGATGCAGGGCAGTATACAGAGAGGAGAGAGGTTATGTAGGGAGGGTAAAGGTTAAGGCACACACACACAAGACATGCACAGACACGTGCACATAAACGCACACAAACACCCACATACCATCCTCAAGGTTATGTGGAAGGCATGGAGAGAAAGTGCATGGACATATTACCAAGCTCAGCTAATACCGGTCTAACTGTCCCGATATTGAGGACGACAGAGATAGCAATAAGGCCTGGACTGTGTACATCACTGTGTGTCAATCCATATGGAGATGTTTTTCCTTAAATGTTCAGAATTTTATCAATCAGTGTTCTAAGGCACTGCATCTCAGTGCTGGAGAAATCACCACAGACCCTGGTTCGATCCCAGGCTGTATCACAACCGGATGTGATTGGGAGTCCCACAGGGCGGCGCACAATTGGCCCAGCGTCGTCCGGGTTAGGGTTTGGCTGGGGTAGGCCATCATTGTAAATAAGAATTTGTTCTTAACTGACTTGCCTAGTTAAATAAAGGTTAAATAAAAATGTTATTAAAATCATTTAGGTACAACAACAAAAAAGCATTTAAATGTGATGTTAAATTATCAATGAAATAAATATTTGCATGTAGCAGTAACTAATCTACCCCTTGACCTTTAAACATCAGCATTACATTAGATCTAGAATGAACATTGATTATTACCATATAAGTAAAACCAAAGCGATTAAGCCAACAAATTAAACTCTCATTATGATGAGAAAAACAACAACAAACCATTAAGATCCATTCCACGATCGATGATCGAGCTAGGTAATTTCATTGCTATAGACCAAATGTCCCCACCATATTTGCAGTGGAGATACATTTCCATGATAAACTAATCTAAATGAATGAATTAAAGGAAGATAACATTAGTGGTTCATTTTGGTTAATCAAAGACAAGTATTTATCTGTGAGAAAAGCCAAGAGCATTCCCCTAATGATGTCACTGATTAAACTCTCTTCTGTCAATAACTACATACGTAGGATCTTAATTTGATCAGCCTGTTGCAGGATACATTTTCTGAAATGCAGGAAATCGAAAACGTGTGGTGTATTTGAGGTTTGAAAAGCCTTCTGAAGTTTGTAATTTCCACATGAAATTTCAGACTTGATTTTCGCATATGAAAAATGTATCAGCCCCTACAAAAATGTCCATTGAATATAATCCATGTAATAATTCACATTTCCTGTTGCTGCATGATCATTTTCCTGCTGTGGCAAACTGGCTAAAATTCAAATAAAATAAAATTGTATTTGTCACATGCTTAGTAAACAATGGGTGTAGACTAACAGTGAAACGCTTAGTTGCGGGCCCTTCCCAACAATGCAGAGAGAAAAAATAAATAAAATAAATACACAATGAGTAATGATAACTTGGCTATAGACACTATATAACTATTTATGGCTTGGGGGTAGAAGCTGTTCAGGGTTCTGTTGGTTCCAGACTTGGTGCATCGGTACCGCTTGCTGTGCGGTAGCAGAGAGAACAGTCTATGACTGATCCTACTTCTGTATGAGGTTTGAAAGACATTCAAGTCACACTTATAATGACATTTCATGTGCCAGAAATAGGGTCTGAAGTGCTGAACTGGTCTCACCAAATCTCATTCTCTTATCGCTCCTGATTTATTGTGGGAAGCCTTATATCCTTATATCCTATATTCTTTCCCATCATTCCATGTGTAGTTTATCTTGTAACAGTTTCAAAATGGACACCGACAGAAATTCAGAAAGATGTTAGTTCAGATAAATTCAGCTAGATGTTGAGGCCTTAACTTTACTGTTCTTTAAACTCACCAGAGAGAGAGAGAGAGAGAGAGAGACTCGGTTAGCCTACCATTTGCAGTATTTTATTAGGCCTATGTGGTCTAAAAAGGAAGGAAAATACAATCATGAGGGTCCACTTTTATATACAGTATACCAACGCACAGACAGTAGATTGCGCAAACAAATCAACCCTTGCAACATCAACTGGAATTACATGGGTCTATTATGGAACATTTTGTTGAAAACAAATATTTGAATGAGAAGAGACTGTCACTGGCAAACATGGTTACAGACACAACAACATTATATAGTATCTCTTCCTCGTCAAGAAAAGAACATGAGCTAATTATAATACACAAAGTAAGAAAAACAATGAAATAATTCCAACATTGCCTAAAATTATGAAAAAGATACTAATGAGATTATCCTATAGAAGCAATAGGCCTATAACAATTGAGATGTACAAACTATGACAAAGGGAACGATGAGCAGATAAGAGGCAATCTGTCATTTAGATTAAGACATTAATGAGCGAACTAAAATGGATGTAGTCAATATAGCTATTGGTCCATCACTTTTGAAATGTACAGTGACATAATTCAGAACATGGGCCGTTCTTACAGTAGTCTCCCTGTACACTAAGCCAGAACCGTAGGATAAATAAAGGGGGCATATAAGCAGACAAAGTAAGCCCTTACAATATTTGATGATGACATTTTTCTAAAACAGACTATAGGCTATATGTGCACCACCAAGTCAGAACAGTAGGCTAATTTCAGAGGGGGATCAGAACCAAATTAATATGGTGAGGCACTTGGGCTAGTAACAGCTTACAACACAACATACACTTAGTATTACTTTCTTAGCTACAGTATACATATCTCACTGGCATATTACATAATTTATGCAGCAGCATACAAGACCTTTTTGGACTCACCGTTGTTGTGCTGTGCTCACATGAACAGGAAGGTGGCGTGGCGGATCAAACTAGTGTCATCAAAGTCTGGAATTTTCTGGATTTATGGTGCTTTCAAGACAACTGGGAACTCGGAAAAAAACAAGGTCGAATCATTATGTCAGTGATCTTCAGGTCGGAGTTCTAGAAAGAGGCCCGAGTTCCGGACTTCGAATTCTGAGTTGGATGAGTTGGAACTCATTTTCCCAGTCAGAGCTTGTTTTTCCGAGTTCCCAGTTGTCTTGAACTCACTGAAGTCTGAGATTTCCTAGTTCCGAGTTTCCAGTTGTTTTGAACGTGGCAGAACGTCATGCTGGATTGACAGCATGGCCAATGTATTCAACCTTTTCTGGCCCATGGTGTTGCATATAAATGTTTATTCATTTAACCTTGGAAAATAGACCCTTTCAGACAGATGTTTTAAATCCTTAAAACCAGACTTGGACCACACATCCTCTCCACCGAATAGCAGGTAAGGGAAGCAAAATAGTGATTGCTTTGCAACTCTTCCAGTTAGCCGCTGACTCCTTCCAAACCACTCAATGTTGAATTTGCGATTTCCAACTTGTTGTGTAATATTTATGTCTATCGGCCGATGAGCACCGATACGTTTTATCTATAATTTCTCTTCATATGACAAGGATTGAAAAGGATTTGCCAGTAGATTGTCGACGTGATTCATTATGATGGGTCCGTAATGTGTCCGCTGTCAAACGACCACCCCTCATCACTGTCAAACGCTCCCTAAAACACTTCAGCGAGCAGGCCTTTCTAATCGACCTGGCCCGGGTATCCTGGAAGGATATTGACCTCATCCCGTCAGTAGAGGATGCCTGGTTATTCTTTAAAAGTGCTTTCCTCACCATCTTAAATAAGCATGCACCATTTAATAAATGTAGAACTAAGAACAGATATAGCCCATGGTTCACTCCAAACTTGACTGCCCTTGACCAGCACAGAAACATCCTGTGGCGTACTGCATTAGCATCGAATAGCCCCCGTGATATGCAACTTTTCAGGGAAGTTAGGAACCAATATACACAGTCAGTTAGGAAAGCAAAGGCTAGCTTCTTCAAACAGAAATTTGCATCTTGTAGCACGAATTCCGAAAAGTTCTGGGACACTGTAAAGTCCATGGAGAAAAAGAGCACCTCCTCCCAGCTGCCCACTGCACTGAGACTAGGAAACACTGTCACCACTGATAAATCTACAACAATCGAGAATTTCAATAAGCATTTCTCTACAGCTGACCATGCTTTCCACCTGGCTACCCCTACCCCGGTCAACAGACCTGCACCCCCCGCAGCAACTTGCTCAAGCCCCACCCGCTTCTCCTTCACCCAAATCCAGATAGCTGATGTTCTGATAGAGCTGCAAAATCTGGACCCCTACAAATCAGCTGGGCTAGACAATCTGGACCCTCTCTTTCTAAAATTAACCCGCCGCAATTGTTGCAACCCCTATTACTAACCTTTTCAACCTCTCTTTCATGTCGTCTGAGATCCCTAAAGATTGGAAAGCTGCCACGGTCATCCCCCTCTTCAAAGGGGGAGAAACTCTAGACCCAAACTGTTACAGACCTATATCCATCCTGCCCTGCCTTGCTAAAGTCTTCGAAAGCCAAGTTAACAAACAGATCACCGACCATTTCGAAACCCACCGTACCTTCTCCGGTATGCAATCCGGTTTCCGAGCTGGTCACGGGTGCACCTCAGCCACGCTCAAGGTCCTAAACAATATCATAACTGCCATCGATAAAAGACAGTACTGTGCAGCCGTCTTCATCGACCTGGTCAAGGCTTCCGCTATGCAATCTGGTTTCCGAGCTGGTCATGGGTGCACCTCAGCCATGCTCAAGGTCCTAAACGATATCATAACTGCCATCGATAGAAGACAGTACTGTGCAGCCATCTTCATCGACCTGGCCTTTCGACTCTGTCAATCACCGCATTCTTATCGGCAGACTCAACAGCCTTGGTTTCTCAAATGACTGCCTCGCCTGGTTCACCAACTACTTCTCAGATAGAGTTCAGTGTGTCAAATCGGAGTGGGTGTTGTCTGGACCTCTGGCAGTCTCTATGGGGGTGCCACAGGGTTCAATTCTCGGGCTGACTCTTTTCTCTCTATATATCAATGATGTCGCTCTTGCTGCTGGTGATTCTCTGATCCACCTCTACGCAGACGACACCATTCTGTATACTTCTGGCCCTTCTTTGGACACTGTGTTAACAAACCTCCAGATGAGCTTCAATGCCATACAACACTCCTTCCATGGTCTCCAACTGCTCTTAAATGCTAGTAAAACTAAATGCATGCTCTTCAACCGATTTCTGCACCTGCCCGCCCGACTAACATCACTACTCTGGACAGTTCTGACTTTGAATATGTGGACAACTACAAATACCTAGGTGTCTGGTTAGACTGTAAACTTTCCTTCCAGACTCACATTAAGCATCTCCAATCCAAAATTAAATCTAGAATCGGCTTCCTATTTCGCAACAAAGCCTCCTTCACTCATTCAAACATACCCTCGTAAAACTGACTATCCTACCGATCCTTGACTTGGGCGATGTCATTTACAAAATAGCCTCCAACACTCTACTCAGCAAATTGTGTGTAGTCTATCACAGTGCCATCCGTTTTGTCACCATAGCCCCATATACTACCCACCACTGCGACCTGTATGCTCTCGTTGGCTGGCCCTCGCTTGATATTCATCGCCAAACCCACTGGCTCCAGGTCATCTATAAGTCTTTGCTAGGTAAAGCCCCGCCTTATCTCAGCTCACTGGTCACCATAGCAACACCCACCTGTAGCACGCGCTCCAGCAGGTATATTTCACTGGTCATCCCCACAGCCCATCTGTAAATAGCCCACCCAACTACCTCATCCCCATATTGTTATTTATTTTTGCTCTTTGCACCCCAGTATCTCTACTTGCACATTATCATCTGCACATCTTTCACTCCAGTGTTAATGCAAAATTGTTATTATTTTGCCACTATGGCCTATTCATTGCCTTACCTCCCTAATCTTACTACATTTGCACACACTGTATATAGATTTTTCTATTGTGTTATTGACTGTACATTTGTTTATCCCATGTGTTTAATTTATTTAATTTTTTATTTCACCTTTATTTAACCAGGTAGGCAAGTTGAGAACAAGTTCTCATTTTCAACTGCGACCTGGCCAAGATAAAGCAAAGCAGTTCGACACATATAACAACACAGAGTTACACATGGAGTAAAACAAACATACAGTCAATAATACAGTAGAAAAATAAGTCTATATACAATGTGAGCAAATGAGGTGAGATAAGGGAGGTAAAGGTAATAAATAGGCCATGGTGGCGAAGTAAATACAATATAGCAATTAAAACACTGGAATGGGAGGGCCTCCCGGGTGGCGCAGTGGTCTAGGGCACTGCATCGCAGTGCTAACTGCGCCACCAGAGTCTCTGGGTTCGCGCCCAGGCTCTGTCGCAGCCGGCCGCGACCGGGAGGTCCGTGGGGCGACGAACAATTGGCATAGCGTCGTCCGGGTTAGGGAGGGTTTGGCCGGTAGGGATATCCTTGTCTCATCGCGCTCCAGCGACTCCTGTGGCGGGCCGGGCGCAGTGCGCGCTAACCAAGGGGGCCAGGTACACGGTGTTTCCTCCGACACATTGGTGCGGCTGGCTTCCGGGTTGGAGGCGCGCTGTGTTAAGAAGCAGTGCGGCTTGGTTGGGTTGTGCTTCGGAGGACGCATGGCTTTCGACCTTCGTCTCTCCCGAGCCCGTACGGGAGTTGTAGCGATGAGACAAGATAGTAATTACTAGCGATTGGATACCACGAAAAAATGGGGAGAAAATGGGATAAAAAAAAAAAAAAAAAAAAAAAAAAAAAAAAAAAAAAAAAAAAAACACTGGAATGGTAGATTTGACAGTAGATGAGTGTGCAAAGTAGAAATACTGGGGCGAAAAGGAGCAAAATAAATAAATAAATACAGTAGGGGAAGAGGTAGTTGTTTGGGCTATTTACAGATGGGCTATGTACAGGTGCAGTGATCTGTGAGCTGCTCTGACAGCTGGTGCTTAAAGCTAGTGAAGGAGATAAGTGTTTCCAGTTTCAGAGATTTTTGTAGTTCGTTCCAGTCATTGGCAGCAGAGAACTGGAAGGAGAGGCGGCCAAAGGAGGAATTGGCTTTGGGGGTGACTGTCACGTTCTGACCATAGTTCTTGTGTGTTGTGCTTGTTTTAGTGTTGGTCAGGACGTGAGCTGGGTGGGCATTCTATGTTGTGTGTCTAGTTTGTCCGTTTCTATGTTTGGCCTAATATGGTTCTCAATCAGAGGCAGATGTTTTGTGTTGTCTCTGATTGGGAATCATATATAGGTGGCTTGTTTTGTGTTGGGATTTTGTGGGTGGTTGTTTCCTGTCTCTGTGTTTTCTCTGCACCAGATAGGGCTGTTTCGGTTTGCCACGTTATTTTGTTTTGTAAGTGTTCACGTTTATTCGTCGTAATTAAACATGTTGAGCACTGGCTACGCTGCGTGTTGGTCCTATCCTTGCTACACCTTCTCTTCTCTTGAAGAGGAGGAAGGCTGCCGTTACAGTGACAAGTGAGATATACCTGCTGGAACGCGTGCTACGGGTAGGTGCAGCTATGGTGACCAGCGAGCAGAGGTAAGGCGGGACTTTACCTAGCAGGGTCTTGTAGATGACCTGGAGCCAGTGGGTTTGGCGACAAGTATGAAGCGAGGGCCAGCCAACGAGAGCGTACAGGTCGCAGTGGTGGGTAGTATATGGGGCTTTGGTGACAAAACGGATGGCACTGTGATAGACTGCATCCAATTTAACTCTGTTAAATAAATAATAATTAAATAACTCTGTTGTTTTTGTCTCACTGCTTTGCTTCATCTTGGCCAGGTCGCAGTTGGAAAGGAGAACTTGTTCTCAACTGGCCTACCTGGTTAAACAAAGGTGAATTATAATTTTTTTAACGATGACTGCTTGTCTAGCTTGCTAGCTAAGATTTTGAAAGTATGTTGACATGATCCGTCCAATCAAAGCTACGGTTGATATAACGTTATTTGACGTAATTTTATATGTGGCCAATGACCTTGGGCCTTCTTGGATGGGAACTTGTAATGTAAATCTATGGCAGCACTCAAGGGGGCTTGAACTGGCTAGCTCTTCCTGTAGATTTTGCGGTGACGTAGTATCCCCATGAGTGACAGAACACTGAGCCAATCACGGCACAACTAGAGAAGATGACCAATGCCTACGGTCTGTATTTTCTGCTGGCTGCCTCTCTACCATACAAAACACTGAGTTAGGCTGAAACACCTACATTTTGGAGCTGCCTTACTCACGAAAGGAAAAAAGAGACCATGTTTGTATGCGGCTTTATTCAGTCAATAAATGTGTTTTTACATTGTTCGCTAACTGATATGTGATACGAATTAATGCCAAATTAACTTGCAAAACAGAAGAAAAAAATTGAATTTAAAAAATATATATTTTTTAGCTAAAGTGCCCCACCTAGCCTGAATGACAGGTTGCCGCTGTATAGACAGGGGAGCTATGACCAATTACGATAGTAATAAAACAGCATATGGGTGTTGTTCATTCAACTGTTTTCTACAGTATTTAAACTGAGCTCATACTGTACATGCATGAGTCTGGTTAGACCAGGAGGTTGTATTATGCAATAACATCCCACACAGTCAACAAGGGCATGCAGTTACATTTCAGGCATATGTACCTTGCTCAAAGGAATATGGACAGAATTTATACTTAGTTGGCTCGGAGATTCGAACCAGCAATTCTTCAGTTACTGGCCCAACACGCTTAACCGCTAGGCTACCTGCTGCCTCTCTGTTAGCTCTTGTCTTTGTTCCTCTGTTCCTCCACTCTTCTGCAGCGTAAGGTGAGCTCTTTCTGCTGGAGATAAAAAGAGGAGCTGTCTATTTATGGTCTAATAGCTTCCTCGGGCTCGTGTATTAAAGAGGAGATTGATTCTGAGCCAGGAGCACCTGACTTGGGACCAATGCTTATCTTACCTGGGAATGAGAGGAGCAGTGCTCACACGCACGTACAACGCACACGCGCATACACGCACACACACATACGTACACACACACCTCTGAAATAGACACTCTATGCAACCCACTGAGGGATGAGCAATGCTCAGAACTAACGAAGCAAATACAATCAAATACAATGCTATCCCTTAAAAGACACTATGGAGGTCACACTTCATGTTTACAAACACGAAGGTGAGAAATGAAAGATAAGTATACAAAGTTATTAATGAAGAGCTAAGTCTCCTACATTATCATTATAAACTCATTGTGGGGTGCAAGACATTTAGTACCTTTAAGATCTGGGGTTTCTCATTGGCACATAGTGAATATGAATGTCCTTTGGCTTCTCTTTTCATGTATGATAATAAGGACGATATGCATATTTACAATGACAGCCTACACCGGCCAAACCCTAAAGACGCTGGGACAATTGTGTACCACCCTATGGGACTCCCAATCACAGCCAGTTGTGATACAGCCTGTAATCAAACCAGGGTCTGTAGTGACACCTCTAGCCCTGAGATGCAGTGCCTTAGACCGCTGCGCCATTCGGGAGCCCATATGGGTCTCACTGGATGGAAATGGATAGATATTTCCTCTAGATGAGGTGATGCCCTCATCAGAAGGACACAGACAAGAGGCCTAGGCTACATTTGTAATCATTCTCCCTTCCATCTGTCATCACTCTTCAGAGACTTCACTGGCACTCTGATGACAGTCCCGGTCTCAGGATGCTACAGTATCTATAGGAGGACAGACTCATTGTAATGGCTGGAATGGAATTAATGGAACTGAGTCAAACACACGGTTTCCATATGTTTGATGTGTTCGATACGGTTCCATTAATTCCATTCCAGCCATTACAATGAGCCCATACTCTTATAGCTCCTCCCACCAGCCTGCTCTGCTGTACACCCTTACAGTGAAAACCAACTACAAAGGCACTGAGAATATCGCTCATCCGCAATTCCTCCTTGTCCAATATTATTTCTGTTAAAGAAAAAGATACAAAGAGATGAATGTGAATGGGGAGCATGCTAAATGTGGGTGAAATCTTTCATTCCCTATTGAGTCAATGGAATTTGCCATTGCTTAATTTCTGTCCATTATGTTCAGAGATAAACATTTACAGCTTTGAAGCAAATTAAATGATTATAAAGGGGGGTGGGGGGGTGGAGTAATAGTGGATGTTTTCATGCCATAGGCCTATATGCAATGACATGCAATGGCGTTGAGGACTAGCCTACTAATAATCATAATAATATGACAAATAACATCTGAGTTTTTCAATCCCTTAGCAGAATTGTTTGGGGAAATGTCCTGATTGTCAAACAGTTGATATAGCTCGTCATAATATGAATTACCATATCCTTATAACACCAAGAAAACTGTCCTAAAGAAAGATCCCTTTAAACACAATTGTCACTCTGACTCAACCAATTTAATCTAAACCCTGTGACTGAGGATATGCCAAAGGAATTCTAATTGATTCTGAACAAAAAGGGCAAATACAGTTTTATGCCTGAGTTCACCTCAGAGATTCTGTAAAGCCATAAAACTCAAACACTCCCGCATGGTGAGATCATGCGGAACTTTGTACAATTTACTCTCATTAGCTCTCTGATGCAAGTGTTCAAACCTCTCAACACAACCTATAGCCTAGTCTTGAAATCAAAGTAAAAGTGTGAAAAGTACTAGCCTACATACAGTACCAGTCAAAAGTTTGGACACCTGCTCATGTACTCATGGCAGGGTTTTTCTTTATTTGGACTATTTTCTACATTGTAGAATAATAGTGAAGACATCAAAACTATGAAATAAGACATATTTAATCATGTAGTAACCCAAAAAGTGTTAAACAAATAAAAATATATTTGAGATTCTTCAAAGTAGCCACCCTTTGCCTTGATGACAGCTTTGCACACTCTTGAAATTCTCTCAACCAGCTTCATGAGGTAGTCACCTGGAATGTATTTCAATTAACAGGTGTGCCTTGTTAAAAGTGAATTTGTGGAATTTCTTTCCTTTTTAATGCGTTTGAGCCAATCAGTTGTGTTGTGACAAGGTAGGGTTGGTATACAGAAGATAGCCCTATTTGGTAAAAGACCAAGTCCATATTATGGAAAGAACAGCTCAAATAAGCAAAGAGAAACGACAGTCCATCATTACTTTAAGACATGGTCGAATTGCTGCAAAGAAACCACTACTAAAGGACACCAATAATAAGAAGAGACTTGCTTGGGCCAATAAACACATGCAATGGACATTAGACTGGTGGAAATCTGTCCTTTGGTCTGATGAGTCCAAAACACACCTCCAGGCTGTGTAAGGGCTATTTGACCAAAAAGGAACCCGGTGGAGTGCTGCATCAGATGACCTGGTCTCCACAATCACCCAACCTCAACCCAATTGAGATGGTTTGGGATGAGTTGGACTGCAGAGTGAAGGAAAAGTAGCCAACAAGTGCTCAGCATATGTGGGAACTCCTTCAAGACTGTTTGAAAAGCATTCCAGTTGACTACCTCATGAAGCTGGTTGAGAGAATGCCAAGAGTGATCAAAAGTGTCATCAAGGCAAAGGGTGGCTACTTTGAATATGTGTTATTTCATAGTGTTGATGTCTTCACTATTATTCTACAATTTAGAAAATAGTAAAATAAAGAAAAACCCTTGAATGAGTGTGTGTCCATACTTTTGACTGGTATTGTATGTGTCAAGATAGTCATATACATTGTCGTTCCTGCGCTCTGCATATGATGCGATGCGCAATGATGAAATAATGACTTCTATGTAAAAAAATAAAACATTCATAAAATGCCTCCCCCTGTTTTAATTCATGACCTAACGTTTATCAGAAAGAATCAGAAGACCTGTTTTTTTTATTATAATTTTAAAAAAGCTTTCACACTATGAATATTTCAAGAAGTTGGGTGGTGACTTGTGAGACAAATTTGCCGACGGCATTCCTATTGGTTTAGTGGGAACGTGATGACACTGAGGACTTCGGCATAATATTTTATAAAGCTTCTCTGTCCGTGGTGAGCCATTGCGAAAAAGACGACAGTTAACTCCTAATAGGTGAACTCAAGCGTTGGAAACCGAGAGCAACCTCGAGATTACTACTGTACATCATGAGTGAGGTAGGATCATTTTTTATTTTGAATGAACATTTTTAGAATGGAGAAGTATTTACACACGAGCACAGCTCTTGTGTGAATAGCCAGGTTATGAATAAATTTAAATACATAAGATAGGTATCTTTCAATATTCCTCATGCTCCATAACCGACAGATTGCTACAATACTACCAAATGATGTGGTTTATTTACCTTGAATCCACTGATGCTGCGAACAGACATGATTCACGTTTGCAGAATTGGATGCTGCACCATAAAAGTCTGTACTATTCTCAACTCACCTGCCGTTTACAAAGGTTTAAATGGGTTTACGAGTGGACTAAAAAACTTTAGCCTAATCTTCATTCATGGGCACTGAGTTGCAATATGACCACGAAACTCTTGTTTATGACTTTACAATAGATATGTCAGAAGCTTAATTGTTTTTCGATTAAATGTGACATAAGCAGGAACTGTACCAATTGGAACAGGTTTTAAGTAATTGTTGCATGGACAGGTGAATTCAGGGTGCCTAGAGTATAGTAATTAATTTCCAGTCTTAGGCTAATGAGTGTATTGAGAATATCACAGTTCAAAATGTCTTATGAAGAATAACTTTTATTAAGATACAATGTCAATGATTCCTCACCATGAATTGCAATGGCCAATATACTATAGCACCATGTAAACATGTCTTAACCATTTCCTTGAGGAACAAATAACTTGATGACTGCCATTAATATGTTTCTTATCATTCATTCAAGAACGAATTATCTTTTCCTCTCAATTCATATAAGCTACTGTACCACTGGCAGTCTATATGTTAGGTGATTATTGAGATGGTTACTGGCTACTCAATATACAGCACGGTCATAGGCAACAAGAGCACTTCCAACTTCACAGGGGTTTACAGCTTGGAATGGGAAACTGCTGTTAGGTTTTCCCACAGCTAACTGGCCTCTGATCCTTAGTCACAGATGTTCTGGCTTGATTCATTTCAAAGTGGTTGGAGGGGGATATTAATAGCCATTTTTGCTGTCAGAGCAAGAACATTTTATCAGGCAGAGTTTCAAAAGTTCGTTATTGAATATTCACACTGGTGGAGGTCACCAATCCCTTTTGCAGCTATGGTGTTAATAGCTTGCCTATATGTAACAATGTCATAAACTTTAGTGTTAATAGAGTGTCATAATGCCATAAACTTTGGCACTGTGCACATTACAGTGTTAAAGGTCCAATGCAGCTGTTTTTATCTCAATATCAAATTATTTCTGGGTAACATTTAAGTACCTTACTGTGATTGTTTTCAATAAAACATGTTTTAGCCTTTATTTAACTAGGCAAGTCAGTTAAGAACAAATTCTTATTTTCAATGACAGCCTAGGAACAGTGGGTTAACTGTCTTGTTCAGGGGCAGAACGACAGTGTTTTACACTGCCAGCTCGGGGATTCGATCTTGCAACCTTTCGGTTAATAGTTCAACGCACTAACCACTAAATGCTCAGTACTGTTGAGCGATTAGTGCTTTCTGAGGTCGTTTCGGTTGAATTATGCAAAAATAATTACGGTTTTTGATTTCGGTATAACATTTTATTTTTTTACATCAAAGGCATGAAATATAGCTTTTTTTTAGGTAGCATTCAATTGCCAAAACTTTGAAAATATTCCATTGTCTCTGTTAGGTCTACATTGGGTAGACATCAATAGGAAAATACTATAAAATAATACAATATTTCAGTTGTGTATTTTACTTAATTTTTATTTGATTACTTTATTATCCAAAAATTCCTTAAAGTCATCTCATCTCTGTTCAGGCAGTAGCAGTCTGCCAGCCAAACCTAACGTTATCTATGTGCTCCCCATGCTGCACTGTCTTTAGTCATCCTATTTAGCTAGCCTGCCTAATTAGCCTATGCTGCAGAGCTGTCAGATGTACTTTTTTGAATTAATTCTTCAAAGTAGAGAAGGGATACTTTCACGAACTGTCTCTGTCCCTCTCGTTGTTGTGTTGTGTACATTCATCTCTCATGCGGTCTGTGTGTTTCTAACCTAATATAGCAGGCATAAACGTGTATCCGTCCAGAGATCTGTATATAATGATGGGATGCTCATGTCTCCGCCCTAAAAATGGGAGTCGTTGTCCCAAAGACGGGAAGGCAGGCGACAAATGTAGTTCCAAAATAAGCCTATAGAAACGCATTGGGCTTATTTTGGACAGATTTGGGCGAGAATGAAAGCTCTCGTTTTGTCTCTTTCTCTCTGATCCATCTCCGTCCGAGACTGAAAAACTGGTTAATTAGTTAATTACCACGTTTCTGAGCTGAACTAGGTTGAATATTTGCTTAATGAAAACTCCCTTCAGTCCAGCGTCCCACATAGTTCTTGACTTGATTTCTGTCGTGAATGATTTGATTTCTCTCTAGAGCTCACAAAAAAAAAACAGAACTTAATGGAATTGAAGTAATTGAACAGATGTCGGTCAATTAGTTGTTTGATGACCCCCAAAAAACGAAATGTCGGTTAATCGCTCACCAGAAATGGTAAAAAATAAACCAAAATAGCTTCTTAGCAAGAGCAATTTCTCAATAAATAATTTTGCTAGGACTGTCTGGGAGTGGTCTGAATGGGCAGGGGAAACGGAATACTAGCAGAGAGGCTTGGAACTCTCTTTCCTATTGGTCTGTTAACTAATTTACTGCCTGGTGATGTCAAAACTCCATCCCACCAAAAAAGGCTGAAAACAGCCCTTACATTAAAAGGGCATTATCATAATTTTCACAATTTCACAGTATTATTCCAACCTCATAGTGTGTAAATATATATAAAACACAGATAAATCACGTTTTTGACTGCACTGGGCCTTTAAGTAATTTGACTGACAGCATGCAATACACATATTTGCTGACCTAATGTTGAATAACCGTGTTGTAATGGTGTTTTCCATGCTTTGTCCACCCATATACTCTTTACATACTGTAGTAAGCTATAGCCATATCCCATCCAAGTATCTGACATTTTGTTAGTTTGAATTGGGGCACAAGTATTATGAATTGTCTGTCAGCTTATTGTCTGTAAAGTCAGATGTTCAGCTCTCAATTCTGCTGTCACAATTGTGGAAAAATAAAGAGTGAAAGATTAAAGAAAGCTTTTCTACCACCCAGGGAATTAACAGGCTTTGTGCTCTTACTGTGACATTCTGTCTTCAGAACACGAGTGACAAGTTAGTATTTGAGTTTACTCACACATTTAGGCTGGTAGCACATAGACTCTGGGGTAGACTGAAGCGAGGATGACACTGTCACTTTACGGACATTTTGTGCTGAAAATACCATCTGAGTTGTGGAAGAAACCCGCTGGGCGTGTGTGCCCGTGCGTGTGTGTGCACGCCTGTATTTGTATTTGTGTCCGCCCGTGTGTGTGTGTGTGTCCGCCGGTGTGTCCACCCATGTGTGTGTGCATGTTTAGGTTGCCTGAGAGCACTGTAATCCCTGAAAATCTGCATCAGCAGCAGACTGTTAACCTCTCCAGACACTGTGGATCCTCTCTTAAGACTAGAGGTCACCCGATTATGATTTTTCAACACCGATACCGATTATTGGAGGACCAAAAACAGCCGATACCGATTAATCCAACGATTTTTATATATATATTTGTAATAATGACAATTACAACAATACTGAATGAACACTTATTTTAACTTAATATAATAGATCAATAAAATCAATTTAGTCTCAAATAAATAATGAATCATGTTCAATTTGGTTTAAATAATGCAAAAACAAAGTGTTGGAGAAGAAAGTAAAAGTGCCTCATGTGCCATGTAAAAAAGCTAACGTTTAAGTTCCTTGCTCAGAACATGAGAACATATGAAAGCTGGTTGTTCCTTTTAAGATGAGTCTTCAATATTCCCAGGTAAGAAGTTTTAGGTTGTAGTTATTATAGGACTATTTCTCTCTATACCATTTGTATTTCATATACCTTTTGACTATTGGATGTTCTAATAGGTACTTTAGTATTGCCAGCCTAATCTCGGGAGTTGATAGGCTTGAAGTCATAAACAGCGCAATGCTTGAAGCACAGCGAAAAGCTGCTGGCAAATGCACGAAAGTGCTGTTTGAATGAATGCTTATGAGCCTTATGAACCACCTCTGTCAGACTGCTCTATCAAACCATAGACTTAATTATAATATAATAACACACAGAAATACGAGCCTTAGGTCATTAATATGGTCAAATCCGGAAACTATCATTTCCTAAACAAAACGTTTATTCTTTCAGTGAAATACGGAACTGTTCCGTATTTAATCTAACGGGTGGCATCCATAAGTCTAAATATTGCTGTTACAATGCACAACCTTCAATGTTATGTCATAATTATGTAAAATTCTGGCAAATTAATTACGGTCTTTGTTAGGAAGAAATGGTCTTCAAACAGTTCGCAACAAGCCAGGCGGCCCAAACTGCTGCATATACCCTGACCCTGCTTGCACAGAACGCCAGAAAAGTGACACAATTTCCCTAGTTAAAATAAATTTGTTAGCAGGCAATATTAACTAAATATGCAGGTTTAAAATATATGTACTTGTGTATTGATTTAAGAAAGGCATTGATGTTTATGGTTAGGTACACATTGGTGCAACGACAGTGCTTTTTTCACAAATGCGCTTGTTAAATCACCCGTTTGGCGAAGTAGGCTGTGATTCAATGACAAATGAACAGGCACCGCATCGATTATATGAAACGCAGGACAAGCTAGATAAACTAGTAATATCATCAACCATGTGTAGTTAACTAGTGATTATGTTAAGATTGATTGTTTTTTATAAGATAAGTTTAATGCTAGCTAGCACCTTACCTTGGCAGCCTGCCACGCAGTCTCCTCGTGGAGTGCAATGTAATCGGCCATAATCGGTGTCCAAAAATGCCGATTACCGATTGTTATGAAAACTTGAAATCGGCCCTAATTAATCGGCCATTCCGATTAATCGGTCGACCTCTACTTAAGACACAGGCTAAGGGAGGCTTCCATTCTAACAATGCCCTGGGACAGGAAGCTGCTCCAAGTTGACACGAGAACAAGCAGAGGTTATTCAAGTGCATATTTATTTACAGTCTAGTGCTCTTCATTTCTAATTTCTTATTGTTAGTTTGGTTTCAAAATTTAGATTTGGAAAGGAAATTAAAGGAATTTGCCTCATTGTGCTTAGGCTATAGTTGTTTATTTATCTTTGTTCACCACAATGAAAATTACATTTTTATATTACACAACAGGAATTATAATGGGTTTTGAATTATTGGAAGCTTGCCAGCCCTGAACTACGGGAAATTAAACGTCCCTTGTAAGATATGCAAGGCAACCTGAGCCTCCCATCTCCCGCTGATTCAGAGAAGTGTAATTTCGGTGAGGATACGTTCAGTGCAGTTGGTGTACAGAATTCAAAGAGGTTTTTCTGCTTAGTTGATGTGTTTTGTCAGGCTCATGCAGAGCAGAGTTGTTCTCAATCAAAGTCAACTGCCTCTCCCCCACCAAGTTTGGCATGAAGCCAGTAGTTGAAGCAGAGCAGCCAGCACGTTCTGGATGGAATAGCCTAGCACTGGTCAGTAATGCAGCACTTTGCTCTCTCCCCCTCCTCCTCCCTTCCCATCGTCCACACGTACTTCCTCTCAGCACATTGTAAAAGTGCGCAACTCTGGGCTATTATTTTGACAGCGTGTGAAAGCCTGTCAAAAAATATATTTCTTAGCCAGGCTTTTAGTCTAGTGAATCTACTTTTCATTTATCAGGGATTAAACATTCAGCTGAATAACCTGAATGTCAAGAGCTTTAGACTTGTCAAAATAATGAAATTATGAAAAGACAAGCTGGTCTGAAAACTAGCATTCTCTGGGGTGATGGAGGACTATTATTGGGAAATGCTGATGTAGCTACTTTCCCGATACTCCCAGTCTTTCCATTACCTAGAGCAGGGCTCTCCAACCCTGTTCCTGGAGAGCTACCCTCCTGTAGGTTTTCAGTCCAACCCGAGTTGTAACTAGAATCAGGTGCGCTAGATTAGGGTTGGAGCAAAAACCTACAGGATGGTAGCTCTCCAGGAACAAGGTTGGAATCCTGACCTAGAGTGGAGACTATGTGTACTGTAAATTACTGACACAAAAAAGAAACTGTATGGCTGTGTCGGTTGATGTGCAACACACAGCCCCACTCAAGCAATTGGCCAATCAATCTCACCTGTACATCCTATACAACCTGTTGCTTGGCCTCAGAAATCATGTTCCTATCTTTTGTGGCCCCCGTTTTATGATGAAGATAGATACCATCGTCTCCTCGTTTGTGTGTAATGACAAAGCTCTTTTAGAAAAAATCCAACATTACTTCAGGGAGGATAAACTTCTTACTAGACTCATTTTCCGTCCATTTTGAATCGCATTAAGACATCAATGCACATTTGCATGTAATCCAATATCATTGCAACATACATGTACAGTAGCACCATGAATCGTAACATCTTACTGTTAAATCATTAGTGTCAGTGGTCATGGGTGTTATCCTCCTGCATACAGGGTTCCAACTAATTTCCTATTCGGAACAGAACGTTCAAATGAACTGCAGGATATTCTTGGATCTTATTCATCTTACCGCAGCACCCCCCCTCAACATCTTAGTATATGCTTATTAAGATCAAAGAGGTCTTGTATCACAGTGCTGTAACCTAATGCAGCAACACAGACGTGTTCGATGCTGAAGTCAGTGTACAGTATGTGCAGGAACTGGGTGTGTTCTTATGTGGGGGTTTTTCTCACCTCAAATTTTTACGACCTGCAACACTTTTGAACAAGTCAGCCCAGCTGTAGAATGGATAGGGAAGCTAATTACGTGACAGTAAATTAGCATACGCTCAGCCCAGATCCATCCTGCCAGGTCATTACCACATGTTCCAGCTCCTTGGAGTATTAGAGTTCTTAATATCTAAAGAAAGCTGCCAATTATTTTGAGGACTGCAGTAAGAGACCATATGCCGTGTTCCACCAATTTGCATTTGCCTCTCCTTATTTCCTATTTCAGAGTAAATCCAAGAATCCTTGATGTTCATTCATCGAAAAAGCTGTTTAAATCCACTTTAAGGGACAATAGGAATTTGACACTTGTCTTCAATAACCCCAAAACATTTAAACTTGGATGACAGAGGTGTCGTGCGATATTCACTACCCCTAAATCTACAGACAATGTGACCAGGCTAGGACTGAATTTAAGAGTCCTTAGCTGGAAGACGTGGCGGGTTTACTAGAATCGCTTGGCTTTGCTTGAAAAACAAGTGAATCACTTATATAGGTCTATCTATCAAAGCATCCTCCCTTTCTGCAGATACTATCAGTTTGCATGATGGCAGACATGCCAAATAGGATCTTTCAGCGAGGAGAAATAGTATTTCACTCAGTTCATGAACCCATCTAGATACCCACCTCCCTATCTATTCATGACCAAAATCACATTACTGCTCATACAGTGCCTTCAGAAAGTATTCATACCCCTTGACTTATTTATTCCACATTGTGTTGTGTTTTTTCTCACCCATCTACACACAATACCCCATAATGACAAAGTGAAAACATGTTTTTAAACTTATTGAAATTTATTGAAAATGAAATACAGAAATATCAAATTTACATAAGTATTCACACCCCTGAGTCAATACTTTGTAGAAGTACCTTTGGCAGTGATTACAGATGTGAGTCTTTCTGGGTATGTCTCTAAGAGCTTTCCACAGCTGAATTGTGCAATATTTTCTCATGATTATTCACAATATTCTTCAAGCTCTCAAATAGGTTTTTGATCCTTGCTAGACAACCATTTTCAGGTCTTGTCATAGATTTTCAAGTAGATTTAAGTCAAACTGTAACTCGGCCACTCATGAACATTCACTGTCTTCTTTGTAAGCAACTCCAGTGTAGATTTGGCCTTGTGTTTTAGGTTATTGATCTGCTGAAAGGTGAATTAATCTCCCAGTGTCTGGTGGAAAGCAGACTGAACCAGGTTTTCCTCTAGGATTTTGCCTGTGGTTAGCTCCATTCTGTTTCTTTTTTATCCTGAAAAATTCACCAGTCTTTAACGATTACAAGCATACCCATAACATGATGCAGCCACCACTATGCTTGCAAATATGGAGAGTGGTACTCAGTAATGTGTTGTATTGGATTTGCCCCAAACATAACACTTTGTCACCATTGGCCTCGTGTCACCATTGGCCTCGTGGTGAAATCCCTGAGGGGTTTCTTTCATCTCTGGCAACTGAGTTAGGAAGGACGTCTTTATCTTTGTAGTGACTGGGTGTATTGATACACCATCCAAAGTGTAATTTATAACTTCACCATGCTAAAAAGGATACCATTGCGAGGCATTGGAAAACCTCCCTGGTTTTTGTGGTTGAATCTGTGTTTGAAATTCACTGCACGACTAATGGACCTTACAGATAATTGTATGTGTGGGGTACAGAGATAAAAAAAATCATGTTAAACACTATTATTGCACACAGAGGCAATGCAGCTTATTGTGTGACTTGTTAAGCACATTTTACTCCTGAACTTATTTAGGCTTGCCATAACATAGGGGTCAAGTACTTTTTGACTCGAGACTTAATATGTTAAAAAACACAGTTCCACTTTGACATTATGGCGTATTGTGTGTAGGCCAGTGACAACAAATCTAAATGTAATCTATTTTAAATTCAGACTAGAACACAACAAAATGTGGAAAAATTCAAATGGTGTGAATAGTTTCTGTATGGATAGAATCACAGAGGACCCATAGAGTTTTAATCTGATTATGACAGCCCCCCAATAATTGGGGGGGCATCTTCACACATCATTGCACTCCCATTCCCCAGATTGGATTGCTTTATGCTACTCAAGAGGCCTTGCAGAGCAACCGAGCAGGCTAGCAGCAATCAGATTGGACACATCCTGCCATGAGCTACTGTAGATCAATTGTCTTGCCGTTTGCAATCTGTTACCTTCCTGCTACAGTTTGATGTATCATTTTTAATAACTGGGTTGGGGGGGAGGGGTCTGTACTGAATGGGTCTGTTTGGCTCAGTTAGTGTAGAGACGTTCAGCTGTGATCAGTAAAGCTATTATTTTGTGTGGAAAAGGAAATTTGAGAATAATAATTTGCATTCATCTACCTATATTACCATGAGTTGAGATAGGACAGAGTACAGGGATATCAGATTTGGTACAGAGATATCAGATTTGAAGGCACTTTTTCAGATTTTCTCTGAACACTTTTCATCCTAGTTCAAGGGTTTGCACTGTAATCGATTCAAGTAGGAGACTGCTGGTAGTCGAAGGCTTTACCAAGAGTTCAGAAGGCAGTTATTTCATCTTCAAAGCACAGGCTGTATTTTAGGGTACAAATCTGCATATATGGACCAGGCCACAGTTAAAGGATAAGCAGAACATCTCAATCTCTCCAGATTGATTGCCTTCAAGAGACTGGAGGGCTGCCGCTTCTCTCTACTCTACAATATTAAGCTGCTTTAGGGGATACTTTTGTTGCAGGCCTGGATTATGGGGACTTTTGTGGATTGTATAGAATAAATGCTCTGCTGTTGTATTGTGTGGCCTCCCACATTGCCGGACTGATACTCGGGACAGTGTGTACAACAGGCAGGCAGAGCAAGTTGAGGGATCTTCCTTCTCTAATGACACACAGGTTAAATAGGCTTAGCTTGTCCAAATGGCAACGTCCTGCTGCCGGGATAAAGTGCAACATCTCAAGAATACATTTTTACCCTGACCATGATTTTATGGGGAAGCTAAGCAGAACCCCCCTGGATTATTACTGTTGAAATATTGGGTGATGTAACTGACACAGATGGTTAGTATCCAGGAAACATTTAGCCTTATTCTAAACCTAGTGGCAAACAATATTTGTGTAGTTTTTCACTAATATCTGTTTTTTTTAGTATTTTTAGTAAATAGTTCATATACTATCTAGACCAGGTATTCCCAAACTGGGGTACGCCACGCAATGCCGTCTTGGGTACATCAAATAAAAATGTGATTCACCTAAAAAATAGACACTACAGTGAAAATGGTTAACTTTGTTAAAGCAAGGCCCCTGAACTCTCGTGTATTTTCTGCACTATGCAATGATAACAGGGATGCAAACTAGTCACCTTTCGGTGAAATTCGCATGTTTTGAATCCAAAATAGGTGACCTAGGTGATTCGTGTAGATCCGTTGAGAAAAGGGCCTTTGGATGACTACTGGCTGTAAGCGAACGAGTGGTGTGCCTTTGGAGCAATACTGGCTGTATCCAAGGTTCATCCAATCATTCACATAACATTAGAATGAAGCACGCGACTGAAGAGAGAAGAGACAACCAATGTGCCAGTTACAGCATCAGCGAGCGCTGAGAGAGCGGAGGGTGGAATGGCAGTTTACCAGCTACAGCAGCGCGTCCACTGAACAATAATTTAGAGCACATATGTCAGAGTCAAGGCCCGCGGGCCACATCCGGCCCGCGAGAAGGTTTTTTACGGCCCCTGGGATGATCTTGATTTATTATTAGAACCGGCCCGCAGACCGCAGCAAGCCGGCAGCCCGCAGATCTTTTACACGCACCAATACTACATTTCCCACAATGCAACGGTGACGCACCGAGCAGTAGGCTGCTTCATTTCAATATTTATTGGCACAGCAGTCGTCAGCATCACAGTAAAATTAACTTTCAGATACCCATCAAAAATGGCAAAACGGAAGGTGGACACTGAGAACCGGGGGTTTCAAACAAGGTGGGAGTCGGAGTATATGTTCACGGAGGTAGCTGGAAAACCTGTGTGTCTTCTGTGTGGAGAAAGTGTGGCGGTACTGAAAGAGTATAATCTGAGACGACATTATGAAACGAAACACGCGGACAAAAACAAGAATATGGACATGGAACAAAGGCTACAAAAGGCAGAGGAATTAAAACGAGGCCTCAAATCTCGACAGGCTCTGTTCAAAAAAGCCAAATCACAAGGCCAGGCTGCTGTCAAGGCCAGTTTTATTTTGGCAGAAGAGATCGCTAAATCAGCCCGGCCATTTACGGAGGGGGATTTCATCAAAAACTGCATGATTAAAGTTTGTGACGAAGTTTGCCCAGAAAAAAGGCAACTCTTTTTAAATGTGAGTCTGAGCAGAAACACCATTGCCGAGAGAGTAGACCAGTTGTCCATCAATCTAAAAGAGCAGCTTGTGAAAAAGGGAAAAGATTTCATTGCATATTCCTTGGCTGTGGATGAGAGCACCGACATTTCTGACATTGGCCCACTTTTGCTAAAATAGAAAATATAGGCTACTGATGGTGCCTTGAATACCGGTTTCTTTCATTTAATGTTCATGTTATGGGGATTTTTATATAAAGGAAATTTGTCTTTTGTGTCTGTTGAAAATTAAAGATTACTGACAGAGCCATAAGAAAATATTGCTTTATTTATCTGATCATATTGGAATATATTTGTTAGGTTTTCAGTAGGTTCAATTAGGTTCACTAGACTATATGCGTCATTTAAAAATTTTTCAATGAACATTCGAACAGTCCGGCCCTCGGCTTGTAGCTAAATTTTTTATTTGGCCCTCCGTCCATTTGACTTTGACACCCCTGATTTAGAGGTAGGTGAGAAGCCTGACTACGGAGACAGGGGTGAGAAGGTGATGAACCGTACTTCATGAGCTGTAACCGAAAAACAACTGGCATTTGGAAAGTTTGAGATGAGGGAGAAAGTGTGGTGGAACAAGTATTGTTAGCATTTTTAAGTATATTGCTACAGTAGCTGAATAGAATACTCCGTTAGCTATCCAGAGAAATGTTGAGCAACATTAGCCAACTTAACTGATCAAATAATTGATGGTGTGAAAATTAGCTGGCTAATAAGGTCAGACAGCTACATCAGATAAGCTAACGTTAATAACCTAACTATTTCGCTATAGTATTAACTGGTATTGCCGTTGTTGTGCCGAAAATCTCCCCCCTGCCAGAATTCTCCACCCCCTTTCGCTTGAACGCACACACACTCAATTCTTCATTGTTGCTACTTGCTTGCTAGTTGAGATTTCTGCTCTTCACGTGTCAGTTTAGCTACCAAAATGATTATGAAGTGTGCCAGGCCTTGCAGTCCCAAAATAGAAGGGTGAGGGGGAGAATTTCGGCAGGCAAGAAAATGGCCTTGCCGAAATCCCCCCCCTTCTAATTTCCTTAATTTTGTAACTATTTGATTTGATTGGATTTGAACAAGGAGTCAAATACTTTCTGTGGCACACATCAAAGTCAAAAACTTTCTATAGAATTAACTTCACGTCAGGATAGGCAACCAAAATTAATAATAATAATGAATGTATGTGTGTTATATTAAACATAGAGGAGGGAGTACAATGTAGGCAAGCAATAAACATTTCAGAACAACTACTAGTCGAATAAGACATGGGAGAGATGATGAATTTTGGCAAAGATATTTATTTATAGACTAATACGCTTGAAACAAATAGCCAAACCGAAAACTGCAGACATTACTAGTGCCTCCCCCGCGATTAAATCGGCATAAAAAAAATCAAATTAAACGCAGCCTAACGTGATCATTGACAGCTGCCTTTGCTTACTGGACCCTGGCAATCTGTGTGAAATGTTAACAAGTTAGCGAACTAACTAGAGTACTATCTGTGAACTAATGTTTTCCCTCTACAGTATGTGGTTCATTTTCAGAATTAGAGAATTAGGTGAAAATGAGGCATTACTTGTTAAACAAGTGGATTCAGGGATCAAGTGTAGCTGGAGCTGGGCCTGGCTTAAGCTGGATGCCACTATAGAGTTGAAAGGAACACAAAACACTTTCCCTCTTTCTCACTTTTTCAATACAGTGGAATTAAAGGGGTATGTCAGGTGTACTCTCGGCCTGAAAGAGATAAATTATGCCAACAAAGGGTATCATGCTCTGCTGGCACATTGTAGAACAGATGTCCAAAGCCAGAAAGTGTACACTGTAATAATGTGCAGTGTAGCCCAAAGATATTGCTTTTGTTGTGTTGAACTTGACAGTAACACGAGTGAGGGGTGATTATAACATTTTTTACTCGGTGAATGTTATTTATGCACACATGTAGCCTTGTGCACTTGATCGATGTCTACTATAGTGGCCACTATAATAGAGCAAAAATAGAATGCCTGTTTATTTCATTCTATTTCTACTTTAAGATATATTTAGATGTGTGTGGTCACAAGCGTTCTATTATAAAGGCTGTCATGGTAACAAGCGTTCTGTTATAAAGGCTGTCATGGTCACAAGCATTCTATTATAAAGGCTGTCATGGCTAACTGCAATATTAGTGTATTGTTTTTTCTCAAGACTTGAGTGTCATTTGCAGTAAAGTCTAGGCAACAAATAACATTGGATTGCTTTCTATACATTTTTTTAGCTGTGAGTTAGGTTCACATGAACCACTTTTTATTTTACACACAGAGACTGATCATGTAGATCATATTCTTTGTTGTTTAATTAGTTAAACCTACATTTCCCCCAAGCAGGGATTTTTTGCATGTTTCATTGCAACAACAAAAAAGAGTCACCCTTTTGGGCCATCAGCAGTTTGCAACCCTGTGATATAGGCAGCGACCATGTACCGCTTTAACAACATACAGAAGTGTGCTGGTTATCAAGGGGCAAAATATAGACCTTTTTTTTATTTTTTATTGAGAGACGAGCTTAAAGTTTTCTGACCATAATTTTCACTTGTCTGGCTGCTTGCATGATGACGAGTTTCTCGCATGACTGGCCTATATGGGTGATGGTTTTCCTCGCCTGAATGATCTGAATCTAGGATTACAGGGACTCTGCAACTATATTCAATGTGTGGGACAAAATTGAGGCTATGATTAAGAAGTTGAAGCTCTTCTCTGTCTGCATTAAAAAGGACATCACACAGGTCTTTCGCTCATTGTATGATTTTTTTTTTGTACAAATGAACTCAAGCTTACGGACAATGTCAAATGTGATATAGCGAAGCACCTGCGTGAGTTGGGTCCACAATTACGCAGGTACTTTCCCGAAACAAATGACACAAACAACTGGATTCGTTATCCCTTTCATGACCTTCCTCCAGTCCACTTACCGATATCTGAACAAGAGATTCTCATCGAAATTGCATCAAGCGGTTCTGTGAAAATTGAATTTAATCAGAATCCACTTCCAGATTTCTGGATAGGGCTGCGCTCAAAGTAACTTGCCTTGGCAAAACGCGCTGTTAAGACTAGAGGTCGACCGATTAATCGGAATGGCCGATTAATTAGGGCCGATTTCAAGTTTTCATAACAATCGGAAATCGGTAATTTTGGACGCCGATTATTATTATTATCTTTTTACACCTTTATTTAACTAGGCAAGTCAGTTAACACATTCTTATTTTCAATGACGGCCTAGGAACGGTGGGTTAACTGCATTGTTCAGGGGCAGAACGACAGATTTTTACCTTGTCAGCTCAGGGATTCAATCTTGCAACCTTAGTTACGCGAATGCAGTAAGAAGCCAAGGTAAGTTGCTAGCTAGCATTAAACTTATCTTATAAAAAACAATCAATCAATCATAATCACTAGTTATAACTACACATGGTTGATGATACTACTAGTTTATCTAGCATGTCCTGCGTTGCATATAATCGATGCAGTGCGCATTCGCGAAAAAGGACTGTCGTTGCTCCAACGTGTACCTAACCATAAACATCAATGCCTTTCTTAAAATCAATACACAGATGTATATCTTTTTAAACCTGCATATTTAGCTAAAATAAATCCAGGTTAGCAGGCAATATTAACCAGGTGAAATTGTGTCACTTCTCTTGCGTTCATTGCACGCAGAGTCAGAGTATATGCAACAGTTTGGGCCGCCTGGCTCATTGAGAACTAATTTGCCAGAATCTTACGTAATTATGACATAACATTGAAGGTTGTGCAATGTAACAGGAATATTTAGACTTATGGATGCCACTCTGCATCTGGCAGAGGCAATGCCTATTGATAAATTAAATCAATAAAACAAATTGACGTCTTTATTTATTAAGCCTGTTGCTTAGGAGAAAAGCATTGGTGGTCAACAACACCACTTTGTTTTCTTGAACACCACTGAGTCTCACCAATCAGATGATGGGTGAGACTCAGTCAGCTAGTAGAACATAACAAGTATGTAAATGTGTCTTTCATTGTAATGGGATTTCTATGGGGGTAAATGGTTAGCAGAACACTGAATGGGAATCGCTCACATTAGCATCCATGTGGGGGGACTTTGATACTCTTTGTATTGTAAATGCATGAATCAGGAAACAATGGGCGTGGCTGTTATTACAATGTTATGGTGTTCCAGTCTGGTGCTTTATGTGAGTGCTTTACAGTATGTGTGACATGAATTACTGTGAAACCTAAATCATGGTAGATGTGAGGACTAACAGGTTTGAAAGGGTTTGACAACAATGGATTGCTTGACTAGTGTGTATCCATCTGACAGTATGAAACACTGCAAAATGAAAACAGCTATCATGGAATTCCACAAAGTCATTTCTTCTCACCACATGCGTGTGAATCATATAGCCGTTTCAGCTGTGTCAGCAACACTGCATTGCCCTCCCTGTGTATGCTGGTCTCTCACCACACAAGATGAGTGGGTGGGTGGCGATGGGGGGGGGGGGCTGAATTAGCAGAGCGACAGTTCTTGCCATACACAACATCTTTTTCCTCCCGGAATTCATTACAGCAGTACACGCCACGGATTTGGGGCAGAAAACATCACATCGGGGATTGCAAGGGTCTCCGGACCTATGTAATGGAGACAAACAACATCCGGGAACATCATAATGTACAGTTCTGTAGAAGGTCTGGCCGGCATTTAAACTATACATTTAAAGAATAATTTTAAAAGACTCTTCTGTTTGGGTGTGATTGGGAATAGTAAATTATGAGTATACATATGTTCCTGTTAATTGGATGTGCATATACTGGTATCAGGAATTGTATTTTCATTCTTTGTTAAAACATCAAGCCCAGATCAAGATGTTCTCTTTGCTTCACATGCCGTGCATGATTTTTTTTTTATCAGATCTTCCAAACAGCAGTATAGGTTGCAAGGCAGAAAGAAAACTTGGCTAGCATCTTTTGCAATTCTGTAGTTCTCATTGCAATAACAATGCAAGGGAATTTAATGTAACCCACTTTTTCAATTTTCCCTAAATATGTTCAAGAGATTTGAAAATGTCCCAGTATCGCTTTGGTATTTTCAGGGAAAGGGATTGAAGCTAGCCTAATAGTTCTTATGGGAAACATGTAATTTTAAGTTTTGTTAATTGTCTTGTATCCATTTTACGGACGTTACTCAACACTGAATTCACAATGATGAATGATGTGCCTGAGAGGATTTGTGCATTTTAAATGGAGTTGCATATTGGAAAGTAAAGCTGTTTGCTTTTTATGGATGGGGAGTAATCTCCATTCAAACGAGCTAACTTAATCTGACAGCAGAGAGGTGGAACTTCATTGGGTTGTTTGTGTCTCAGTGGCCTAAAAAGCATCTTCTGAGTTATTTTAAAACTCAAGTGTAAAGTCAGAGAGATTATCTTAAATAGGGTTTTATTAATTATATTCTGATTGCGAGTTGACAACCAGCTTAATTTAAAGACACTGGTAAATGGTGTAACGGATGTTGTGGTAAATTATCTGAGCTCGACTGGTAATGACTCTGACGAGGGAGCACAGCTTGAGCTCCAGACCGACCTTCCCCTCAGAAGATTTAGAATCCTTCCCTAAATCTACTGGCAATTTTCCACCAATATCAGGGTAGCACAGAAATTAGGTATAGAGCTGGAAAATGCAGCACAGGCGAGGGTTAATGTTGGTGTCTACTACGGCTGTGGAATCGGTGATGCAATTGCGCTGTTTTTCTTGAGGGTCATTGGCCTCTCATCTCCCCTAAAACTACCAGTAGGCAAGGTTACTGAGGTGAAACAGAAAGTTGCGTGAGATGTCTCCAAACGGTCGCTGGTACATTCTCAGCCGGCCTGGTTGGGTGGCTAGAGTTAGTATTATTGATGGCATTTTCAACTCCCATTACTGGTAAATGGAGCAACACTGGTGTGCTCATTTCTAAACTCATTAAAGTGGAAGAGAAATCTGCTGCCAAGACTGAAATGATCTGGATGAATTAGCGATAGACGAAGATTGAGTAGACACAGGCTACGATGTGGTTGGAGATTTGAAGCGTTTCCTGTGGTGTTGTTCCAGGGGACTGCCTGACAGGCGGCCATAAATCATCTCTTCTGCTGACAGTCAACATCTGTCAATCAAACTCTCTCAACTCTTAATTCATTTGGGAGTTACCTGTCTCTTGGATGCGCACAGAAGAGATCCCTGTTGTGATTTTGATCGCATCAGACTTGTTACGTTCTCTAACTTTTATTTTACCTTTATTTAACCAGGTAGGCCAGTTGAGAACAAGTTCTCATTGACAACTGCGACCTGGCCAAGATAAAGCAAAGCAAAAACAACAACACAGAGTTACACATGGGATAAACAAACGTACAGTCAATAAGACAATAGAAAAATCTGTATGCAGTGTGTGCAAATGAAGTATGGAGGTAAGGCAATAAATAGGCCATAGTGGCAAAGTAATTACAATTTAGCAATTAACACTGGAGTGATGGATGTGCAAGTGGAAATACTGGTGTGCAAAAGAGCAGAAAAACAAATATGGGGATGAGATAGGTAGTTGGTTGGATGGGCTGTTTACAGATGGGCTGTGTACAGCTGCAGCAATTGTAAGCTGCTCTGACAGCTGATGCTTAAAGTTAGTGAGTCTCCAACTTCAGTGATTTTTGCAATTCATTCTAGTCATTGTCAGCAGAGAACTGGAAAGAAAGGCGACCAAATAGGTTTGGGGATGGCCAGTGAAATATACCTGCTGGAGCGCGTGTTGCACTGGTGACCAGTGAGCTGAGATAAGGCGGAGCTTTACCTAGCAAAGACTTATAGATGACCTGGAGCCAGTGGGTTTGGCGACGAATATGTAGCGAGGACAAGCCAACGAGAGCATAGAGGTCGCAGTGGTGGGTAGTATATGCGGCTTTGGTGACAAAACAGATTGCAATGTGATAAACTGCCTCCAATTTGCTGAGTAGAGTGTATTTATAGTTGTCCACATATCCTAAGTCAGAACCGTCCAGAGTAGTGATGCTTGTCGGGCGGGCGGGTCGGGCAGAGATTGGTTGAAGAGCATGCATTTCGTTTTACTAGAATTTAAGAGCAGTTGGAGTCCACGGAAGGAGTGTTGTATGGCATTGAAGCTCGTTTGGAGGTTTGTTATCACAGTGTACAAAGAAGGGCCAGATGTATACAGAATGGTGTCGTCTACGTAGAGGTGGATCAAAGAATCACCCGCAGCAAGAGCGACATCATTGATATATACAGAGAAAAGAGTCGGCCGAGGATTGAACCCTGTGGCACCCCCATAGAGACTGCCAGAGGTCCGGACAACAGGCCCTCCGATTTGACACACTGAACTCTATCTGAGAAGTAGTTAGTGAACCAGGCGAGGCAGTCACTAGAGAAACCAAGGCTGATGAGTCTGCCGATAAGAATGCGGTGATTGACAGAGTTGAAAGCCTTGACCAGGTCGATGAAGACGGCTGCACAGTACTGTCTTTTATCGATGGTAGTTATGATATTGTTTAGGACCTTGAGCGTGGCTGAGGTGCACCCGTGACCAGCTCGGAAACCGGATTGCTTACCGGAGAAGGTACGGTGGATTTCGAAATGGTTGGTGATCTGTTTGTTCACTTGGCTTTCGAAGACTTTAGAAAGGCAGGGCAGGATGGATATAGGTCTGTAATAGTTTGGGTCTAGAGTGTCTCCCCCTTTGAAGAGGGGGATGACCGCGGCCGCTTTCCAATCTTTAGGAATCTCAGACGATATGAAAGAAAGGTTAAACAGACTGGTAATAGGGGTTGCAACAAATGCGCGGATCAATTTAGGAAGATAGGGTCCAGATTGTCTTGCCCAGCTGATTTGTAGGAATCCAGATTTTGCAGCTCTATCAGAACATCAGCTATCTGTATTTGGGTGAAGGAGAAGTGTGGGGGGGGGCTTGGGCCAGTTTCTGCGGGGTGTGCAGAGCTGTTGTTGGCCGGGGTTGGTGTAGCCAGGTGGAAAGCATGGCCAGCCGTAGAGAAATGCTTATTGAAATTCTAGATTATCGTGGATTTATCGGTGGTGACAGTGTTTCCTAGCCTCAGTGCAGTGGGCAGCTGGGAGGAGGTGATCTTTTTCTCCATGGACTTTACAGTGTCCCAGAACTTTTGGGAATTTGTGCTGCAGTATGCAATTTTCTGTTTGAAGAAGCTAGCCTTTGCTTTCCTAACTGACTGTATATATTGGTTCCCGACTTCCCTGAAAAGTTGCATATGGGAGCGTAATGCTCACCATATGGAGACAAGTGAATTCTTCCAAGAAGTAGAATAACTCACTCCACTGTTTGGATTAACAGAAGTGAAATTAGAGTCTCAGAAGTGATGATGTGATTTGCGTCAGGGAAATCCAAGGACCTTAGATCCTTAGAACAGCTTTGTCTCTTGTCTTCGGAAAGGTCCATTCTAACCTTTCTTGCAATCCCGCTCTGACATCGGCATTTCTCAAAGTGACTATGTCAGGATCCCCCCTGGGATTAATAGACCATCTGAGCCAGGAGCCTGATAACGTCCTCTCTGGATGTCACAGAAATGATACAAACTTTTGAGGCATTATTTTGTAGGTGGCTACATAGTCCTATGAGAGTTGGAGTGAATACTAATGCAAGCTGTATACCTTGGGAACACTACATATTTATCATTAATCAAAGGAAGTGATGGGAGTGAGACATTTCTAGTTTTCTCAGTGCAGCTCAACACAATTTAATGATTGACAAACTGTCACTTCCCCTTGTGCATTATAAAGCCCCTCAGTAATTGTGATCTGTCAGAACGCTATACATACAAAGTAGATTGTCAAACATCAAAAAGTCATTACCTGTCTAGATTTATAACCAGTCATTGTATGGAAAGTTGATGATTTGTTTTTGTTATAGTGGCCCAAACAATCTTTATGGTTTACAAGGTTTCCCCTCATGGCTTGTTTCAAGAGCCCTGCTGAACTGAACTTCTTATTCCACGGTAGTTGCCACTCTGAGTTTGTACAGTAGGCGTCAATGGGAATTTAATTGAGCTCTCTACCCATCCAGCTCAGGATGTGGAGTTGACTGTCTCTCTCGGTGTGACCCACAGCTAGACTCACATGAGGTAAGTGAACTGGCATTGTGGTGCCAGGACAACAACTTCTCCCTCAACATCAGCAAAACAAGGGAGTTGATTGTTGATTTCAGGAAGCAGAGGGAACATGCCCCAATCCACATCAACGGGACTGCAGTAGGAAGAGTCAGCAGTTTTAAGTTACTCGGCATCCACATCACCGAGGACTTGATATGGGCCAACAACACCACCACTCTTGTCGATAGGGCGCAACAGCGCTTCTACTTTCTTATGCATAAATAATAGTCCACAGACACTGAGACGGTATAGTCCGGCTTCCCATTATGACATAGCTATGCGGCTGAGACCACCATCCGCGGGGAACGCACCTCCCCACAATTCCCAACCAACTTGTCTCTGGTACACATTGTCTGTTCATTTGAATGTGTTGACAGTTGGAGAAATTGCATGAGCTGCGCTGAGAATCTGAAAAGTATGAATGCCAAAGGTTGAATATTCCAGAACACTGCTGTGCATACACGTACACGTTTGGTACTCTGATAGAACCTTAAGGCGGCTGAAGAAATGCGGCATCCCACCCTGGGTCCTCTCCAAATACTACCACTGAACCATCGAGAGCGTCCTGACCGGTTGCTTCATGGCCTGGTACGGGAATTGCTCCGTCCACGACCGCAAGGCCCAGTACATCAATTGCTCTCACCCATCCAGGACATCTACTTGAAATGGTGCCTGAGGAAGGCCCGCAGCATCATCAAGGACTCCACACACCCCAGCCACGATCTGTTCACTCCCTTACTGTCGGGCAGATGGTATCTGAGCATGAGCCTGATACCAACAGTCTCTCAGAGACAGTTTCTATCTACAAGCCATCAGACTGAACAAGAGGGAGAGGAAGCAATCGAGCCTTGTGTTTTTTCTTCTTTAATTTTCTGTGGCCTAGTTCTGAATCTCCTCTTTAAATTCTTAATGGACATTGAGTGTTGCATGGAACTCTTTCAGACCACTCAAGCTGCCAAAAGCCTTAAAATAGCACTACAAACGGCTGTGTGGGATTATTTATTTATTTGAGTAATTCCACCCTTGCCACTAGATTTGCTGTGCATTTGGATAGAAGATGTGCCATTTTCTGCCCATCCACTGAGGTTTGGAATTTGCTAGCATTATACACTAGGTATTATTAGTATAACCACAATAGTATGACAAATAGTTATCTTGTTACTATTTGTCGTGTCTGGGAACAACAACAAAACGACATCTTTCAAGGATTGCAAGAGTTTGAGAAGGATGTAAACATTTTGCTGTAGATTCATGAGATCATCTTCTTCCTCTAGCATTCTCAGTTCAGGGAGAGGGCTATCTTCTCCCCTGGGGACACTATGTGGGATGCTTCCGGTCCAGCCATCTTCAAGGGGCAGCACATGTTGGAGGACGGATTCATAATTTCACATAATTAGGGGCCTAAATTTAACACCTTGCTCTTTTTGGCTAATTTGCAAGCTATTCTCCTGCTGCGTGGCCCACAAAGACAGGCAGAGCGCTATCTGGGTCGTCCGGTTACGGTGAGGGATGAGGGAAGAGTCACATGAGTTTGGTGGCGATGACGTGTGACAGAATGTCTGTCGGTTCGACTCTAAATGAGTGCTTCTCTGGGACTGAAAGCGACTCAAAGTGGTGGGTGTTAGCTGATCCAGTAACATTGGACAAACATCCATAAAATATCCATCTCTTCATAATGCCAACTGTGTTTATGCATCAGGCATTACAGATTAGCAAACTAAAAGGGGTCTGGCAGGGGAAAAAGGCTATTGATTTTCACATCCAGTAAGCCCAGGAGGCTTCCAGATCGTCTGTGTTGTCATACTGTAGTGGTAAACATGGTGATGGACTGTGGGAATGTCCTCATTGTCTCGGTCTGAACAGCATCTCTAAAGGACAGGATAGTTTACCAGGAACGGTTTTCATTGAAGAAGTCGAATCAAGCATTGCAGGCGTAGTAGTAGGTCTTGAAAATAGTAATCTGACCCTGAGTCACCTGAGTGGCACCTCCAAAGTGACACCTTCATCTTTTTTGCCAGGACTTCAATGCAACATGTAGCTCCTGAAGTAAATCAGATGGCTAATGGCACCCTCAACTGCACTGTGATCAGGGGGAATCCCTCACCTATTTCTCAGACCAGTGGTTACTTACTCTCTGTAGCACTGCAGTGCTATGCTCCCTCACGTGATCTGCAGCTGCACGCACGCAACATACTGTATACAGTCATCATCGTCCAGGGGGAAACCAATCCCACTGAAACTGGAGACGCTCGCTATTGAAATAAACGTACAAAAAAGTAATCTCACCAATTTCAAGGCTCATTAAGCTGTGTAATAAACACAAGTTCGAAGAAATCATTTGAAGAAGAGCGTTAACCTGATTTTTCTCTCCCTGCACATGGTAATTGGCGTGAATCAAAGCATTCTTACTGTAGCAGTTGTGTGTAAGAAGGAAAACAAATGTTTTTTTGAAGGGATAGCTACCTTTGTATGGCTTTCCTGACCATGTACGTGTGACGAGTACTCACCAATTATGTTTCTTTAGAAATTGTGCATCACAATTCACAAACAGATTAAATCAGTATGAAATAGTAAAGGTATGACGTCTGAGTCTGCGTGTGTGTGTTTGTTTATGTCTTTTTCCCTTATGAGCTCTGTGGGTGCGTAATACACATAATTTCTGCACAAACATTCTGCAACCCCCTTCAGTTTAAAGTAGGAAGGGACATTTTTTAAACTGTTATATGCAAGTCTATGCTCTTTGTTTGAAAGTGTGTGTCACGCCCTGGCCTTAGTTATCTTTGTTTTCTTTATTATTTTAGTTAGGTCAGGGTGTGACATGGGGGATATATGTGTTTTGAATTGTCTAGGGGTTTTGTATGTTTATGGGGCAGTGTCTAGTCTAGGTGTATGTATGTCTATGGTTGCCTAGATTGGTTCTCAATTAGAGACAGCTGTCTATCGTTGTCTCTGATTGGGAACCATATTTAGGCAGCCATATTCATTAGGTAGTTCGTGGGTGATTGTCTATGTCTAAGTTGCCTGTGTCTGCACTTATTGTTTATATAGCTTCACGGTCGTCGGTTTATTGTTTTGTTTAGTTTGTAAAGTGTTCTTTGTCTTCTGTCTTTGTGTTCATTGCACCAGATAGGACTGTTCCGGATTTGTTATTTTGTATTGTGTTCATGTTCAGTTGTTTTATTATTAAAATATGGACACTAACTACGCTGCGTATTGGTCCGATCCCTGCTACACCTCCTCTTCAGACGAAGAGGAGGAAGGCTGCCGTTACAGTGTGTGCATCACTTGTTGTTCGGGCTTCACCCGAAGCCAGCCAAAGAGGTTGTCTGTGTGTACAGATGCCGTATGTTAATTTGATCATCCTTTTGTTGCAGGAATTTTCATGCACAGCAGGAAATGCACATTTGTAGTGTATTAGAGGTTTTAAAAGACTCCAAAAGTTTGTAATTTCCACTTTAATTTCAGACATGATTTTCCCAAACAAAATATGTATCAACCCCTTCAAAAAATTTCCATTAATTTTAATCCACATAGCAATTGACATTTCCTGTTGCTGCGGGATTATTTTCTTGCTGTGTGAAACTGGCTCAAATTTAGATATGGCATGTGTATATGTGTGGGTGGATGTAAGAGAGAGAAGTGGGGGGGTTACTCTTGACGTGAACTGACAGAACAGTTCACTTCAGAATGCGGCAGGAGTCTTTACTACCATGAAATAGAAGAACCCAGGGAACACAGCTGAGCAGCGCGCCACCCGGGATGCCTGCAGACTGCGCCTTGGCTGAGCCTTCGCCAATCAATGTCAAACAGCTGATATTTATGACACCCAAATCTGCCACTCTCCCTTCAACTTAAGCGAGACGCTGTCTTACTGTCCCGCTCTACCTCTCCCCAAAGGGTACCTAATTACAAGAACCTCCAGCCTGCCTTGTTGATATTAGGAGATATGATACAGCCTTCCATTCACCACCTCCCAAGAGGCCTCTCTAGCATGAAATGAATGAACACTGATTACATTTCGTGGTAATCATTTGTTCAGCTCAAGCCCCAGTAAGAGCAGAGAGTTCTACCTTTCTGGTTACATGCATGAATACAAAATAGAGAACCAAAAACCATTATGAAGACCTATTACTGACATGATGATGTTCCACCTCATGCCTGAAAGGCATGATGACAGCATGGTTTATGTAACAGCCTCTCTCACAAAGAGAGATGAACAAATCAGGAACCTCCCCGTGTGAAGCCCTCTCGTTTCACAGCCAACACGGGGAGTAGCATACTATGATGATTGCTGAAATGTTAGGTAGGAGGATAAGGTGTCTGGAGGATTAAACTGGCTTTCCACAGCTACATTTTGTATGTCTTTTTTGAAACTGTATCTCAACCAGCATACTGGCATTCTCATAACTGTCCACTTCTGTCAGTAGTCTCAACTTCCCAACCACTGTGTCTGTGTTGGTCAAGTGAGGCTACTGTCCAGCGGATGTTAGCCAGGTGGAGAGGCATCGTGGAGAAGGGACTGAGGCAAGAGTATAATTAATGGTGATGAAGGAGTGTAACCAGTCTAGACAACATTCCTCACCGGCTATTATGGACCCAGTCAGAGCCATCCTCCTCTTCCACTACACCACCAGGTAACAGCAGAGTGACAGAATGAATAGGTTCTATGGGATTCCCAGACCTAGTCCAGCTGAGAAAAGGTAGAGGACCTTTAAGAATCTGCAACACGTGCACTACTGCAGAGGACGACTAAATAGGAAGCTCTCAGCAGAAAGGAGGTTGAAATCATGTAAAAAGATTCTCTGTGTAAATCTCTATTCTGACTGCCCTTTCGAAGACCACAGCCCAGTCGGAGGAAACATATTTACATTTTTCTGATCATGTGTACATTAATTCCTGCACCTGCCTTTTGCCTGTCAAGGGAATTGTTTCTTTCTGTGTGTGTGTGCGTTTATTTCCTTGAAGTAATTGACAGCCCAGAGGTGTGAATGCTGCTGCAGCCACCATGGAATTTGCAGTGAGTGTGCACGTTCATTTGTGTATGTGTTTGTGTATGGATGTGTGTCTGTGTGCAGACACGTGTAACAGCCTAATGTTTGTGTGAGTATGTAACTCTAAACGCCTAATGAAAGGCCCACTGTGTATCCCTCTCTTCCCTGTCATTGCAATGTAATTAGTGTCTCTTTGCACTTGATGGGTTTCTACCCAGCTTGCTCTCCCCCATATCTCTAACTGTAGTATAGCTTTGTGTGTGTGTGTGACATCGTACGGAGGATATCCCTGCCCCTGTGCATGTGTGTATGTGTATTAAAATGTGTGTGTGTGCATACTTTTGTAAATCTGCAGACTGAGGATAGCCCTTTCCCCATCAGTAATCACACTCACCGAGCTGCTGTTATTGCAATTGGCTCAGCCTCAGCCCTAATGGTATTTCCTCTCCCCTGTCTTTCAGTGCATTAGTCTCTCATCACCTCTGGAGTGATCTGAAGCCCTGTGCTGTGTTGTCCGAGGATGTATAACTCCATTATTTATCCCTATGTTTAAAGGAGGTGCGCTGTGCTGCTCCACAGTCTTGGTTAAGAAACCACAATGGCTACAATGTTGCTGAAATGTCATACAGGGTCTGCATAGATTACCCCAAAGTTCTTGCAATGATTCTGCAATGTTGCTGCAACCTCACTGCTCCAATAACACAGATACTCTGTTGTGGTCGAGCTGAAGGGCTGCCTCCTGCCTCCAGCTTCAGTGCCTTTTGATCTGTTTTTTGTGTGTTTTTTGTTGTTGTTGTGTGGGCGCCTTTGCTGTGCTCTCTTCTCCTAATCAGAGTGCTGCTGATTCTAGTGATGGGAGCCACGTTAGCGTAGCCCAGGCATACAGACAGGGCAGTCAGGCAGGCATCAGTTCATTTCATGGGCATTACAGGGCCCTGATGCAGAGACACGGCTCTTCCCTTTGAACTGGGATTAGCAGCCATCGAGAACAAAACAGCCTCCCTATCTACTGGGGATTGTTTGGAGCTGCAGGGAGGAAGGCAGGAGGGAGCCTTTCAACTCTGACTTCATAAGAAACATCAGCCTATCCGTCTATTATGATAACTGTTTTGAGACAGGAGTTGCAGCTCCTTGTATTGTGACAAGGTAATGAGAGATTGTGTCCCGGGTGAGAGCTGGGAAGTGTTTTTACAGGTAAACAACAACAGTGATTTCACATTTGCATATTTCACAGCCAGTAGAATAATAATGTCTTATAAAATCCAAAATTGCATAAGAGACTTTTCTTGAATTAGACTGCTTCCCCATAAGGCTGGGTTGTTAGGCTTGTAAGGACGTTTCAATCCACCCTTCCCCTTCTTCCCACCCACCCACCCCCTCCACTCCAACTACCCCCTCCCTTCAGCATCAAAGCACTGCACACACTGTTGGAAATTGATTGAAAGCATTCCATTACTGATGCAGGAAGAGATGTGCAGAAGGAGAACATGTAGCACTGTGCCTCCTCACCTCCTCGGCTATTAAAGCATGGAAGCCTCTCTGACATGACCAAATGGGGAACCTGTGGGCGAAAGGGAATGGGTTATAGGGGTGAAAGTACTGGTGAGAATAGCTCTATGGGTGAATCCCTAGAGTCCAGAATACAAGATAGCGACATAAACAATTTCCTCCTGTGTTTGTGTTGCAGTGTAAACTCCCCATCCAATAGCATTTCCTCTGATTTGTTTGGAATTGGGAAGAAAAATCCTCATGAAATGTTTCATAGATACACACATGGATGTTTCATGGATACACACATGGAGGTTGTCACGATCGTCTTCGGGTGAAAGAGAGGACCAAGGCGCAGCGTGATATAAATACATATTTTTAATAGAAGATGAAACGAACACTAATACAAAACAACCGTGACGCTATCAAACGAAAGTGCCGACACAAGCAACTAACGTCAAGACATAGACAATTACCCACAACCTACCTAATGCCTATGGCTGCCTAAATATGGCTCTCAATCAGAGACAACGATAGACAGCTGTCTAATTGAGAACCAATCCAGGCAACCATAGACTTACATAAACACCTACACTGAACACAACCCCATGAACTCTACAAAACCCCCTAGACAATATAAACACCCTAGATTAGACAAAAACACACAAACATCCCCCATGTCACACCCTGACCTAACTAAAATAATAAAGAAAACAAAGATAACTAAGGCCAGGGCGTGACAGAGGTTTCATGGATGTTTCATGGATACACACATGGATGTTTCATGAGACACAAAGAATCATACAATATATATTGATCCATCCAGATTTGACTGTTTTTTCAGTACCAAGCTTTAAAACATGCCCAGCACAAATATCAGTCAGTGGCTAACTTAAGACACTGTCATTATGGCTCAGATTCTGGATAATCAGTTGAAAACCCTGCAGAGAGAGGAGGAAAGCATAGATGCTGCAGTCCCACCCAATTGAGCACATCTTCTCCTTGCCAATGTTTGTCTGTGCTAGTCTTGGAACTGCAGGAGGTATCGATCCCCCTCTCCTTCCCCCTCTACTTATGTTCATGAGGAGAAATTCCCTTCATCAGACAGCCCTGATTAGCCATAGGGAAACATGAGCTGACAACCCCTCCATCCGGAGGGGAGACAAACTGGGATACTGGGATATATGGTGATGAGGAAGGTGACTTTGCAAGATCTGAAATACCTTTATGACGCCATTGGGTAGCTAATGCATGAGAGAAACCATTTCAAATAGATAATGTTGTAGTAATGCAAGGACTCATATAATACACGATAGGCATAGCCCTTTTAATATTTCAGGTGGAATAATTCAATTGTGGTTGACCGTGAGCAGTGGAGTTGTTGTAGTCCTTATGAAAGTTTATATAGAGGGAAGTTTCTCCAGGGTGGTTGCTTGTAAATGATGTACGTATTGAATGAATGGTGTGGTAATGTTTGCGGCAGTGACCGAGTATTGGAATTTGGTTCCTTCGTGCTCCTCTCCATTGAATCCCTCTAGCTATTATTTGTTGTGACTCTAAAGATAAATGAAGACACCAACACAGTCCTGAGCACAGGCGCAGGGACATCAATTACAGGAGAGATGCTTAGTGTTGAATTAGCATGGTTAGATATGGTGGAGTAGAAAACGACAAGATCATCTGATGTAATCACCTTTTCTTGTTGCATTTAACATCCTTCATTGTGGTAAATGAGCCTTGGTATTACAGCATGATCTTTTTCAGTGGACTATACTGTAAACATATATATATATTTACAGTCCGTTGATGCTTAACCTTTCATTGCAATAAATTAAGAAAATGTCCCAAACTGTGTAATCATCCCTTAGTCAGACCAAATGCTAAATGGGGTTGGTTAGATGCATAGCTACTGTATAATCTTGCTCGCTTGAGAGACACCCATCATTCACACTTTGGAAAACATTCACACTTTGGAGAACATCTTGTGACACATCATTCATAGAAACATTTGCCACTTTTAATTACACTATTTATTTACATTGAAATTATTTGAAACGTCTCAGCAGAACATGCCTGCTGCTGTTAACAACCCTAATGCCTTACAGTTTGTAAGAGTCTCCTCCTTTGTCATTCCCTGTGATATCCCTTCTCTCACTTGCACCGCTGCGGCATATTAAAAGGATGAGTATAATATGATTCTAAGAATAGCATCCCTAATCTCTCCATTGTGAAAGCGAGTGTCACTCCTGTACTCCTCTCTAATGTAATATCTGCTTTTACCGTGCCTGGGTCTTTTAGTGTACAGATGTAGGATCTTACTTTGATCAACCTGAGCTCCTGCAATGCAGGAAATGTAAAACATGTAGTGTATTTGAGGTTTAGAAAAAGGCTTCTTACGTTTGTAATTTTGACTTGATTTTCCTTATGAAAAAATGTCCATTAGTTATAATCCACATAATAATTTAGATTTCCTGTTGCTGCAGGATTACTTTTCCTACTGTAGCAAATGGGCTCAAATTAAGATCCTACATCTGTAGGATCTGGACAGTACCTGCACTCAGAAGCTCAAACAGCACATTGTGTCTGAACCCGGTTCACCTCGTAGTGGAGCCTCGCTACCCAGAACGCTCTTGCTACCCAAATCAGAGCAGATGAAGATACCTTTTACACACCGCTTCTGTATTTCCCCAGAGCATGGAGCTGATTTGCAAGTTAATGTGACGAAAGGTAGAGCTTTTGGAATAGAAAGTGATTAAAATCAGCATCATCCATCAGAATGTAGACAAGATGAGCTGTGATTTCACACTGTAGGTGACTTATAATGTTATTTTGCATCAGATATGGAAAGACATTAATTATAGTGTACCCATGATATTTAAGAGGACTGTGATGGTAGTGTCTGTAAACCCAGAGGATCATGGGAATTGTCACATTTTCCTGATGGAGTCTAGAGGGGGTTTTCCTTGAACAACGCTTCTAAAAAAATATTTTAATACAGATTGGAAGTCCTAAACCTAATATTTTTTGTGTACATTGTGTGTTTTACAGAGACAAGGATCTGGTACAGCGGGCGGAAACAGCAAAACATCTGGAGGACAAGGTAACCGAAACATAATTTTAAAGTACCAGTAATTATAAATCTTTAAAAGTCTTGCAATATGGAACGGAGGACTTACTACAGTTGAAGTCGGAAGTTTACATACACTTTAGCCAAGTACATTTAAACTCAGTTTTTCACAATTCCTTACATTTAATCCTAGTAAAAATTCCCTGTCTTAGGTCAGTTAGGATCACCACTTTATTAATAAATAAAAAAATGTCAGAATAATAGTAGAGAGAATGATTTATTTCAGCTTTTATTTCTTTCATCACATTCCCAGTGGGTCAGAGGTTTACATACACTAAATTAGTATTTGTATTTGTAGTATTGCCTTTAAATTGTTTAACTTGGGTCAAACGTTTCGGGTAGCCTTCCACAAGCTTCCCACAATAAGTTGGGTGGATTTTGGCCCATTCCTCCTGACAGAGCTGGTGTAACTGAGTCAGGTTTGTATAGGCCTCCTTGCTCGCACACGCTTTTTCAGTTCTGCCTACAAATTTTCTATAGGATTGAGGTCAGGGCTTTGTGATGGCCACTCCAATACCTTGACTTTGTTGTCCTTTTAAGCCATTTTGCCACAACTTTGGAAGTATGCGTGGGGTCATTGTCCATTTGGAAGACCCATTTGCGACCAAGCTTTAACTTCATGACTGATGTCTTGAGATATTGCTTCAATATATCCACATAATTTTCCTACCTCATGATGCCATCTATTTTGTGAAGTGCACTAGTCCCTCCTGCAGCAAAGCACCCCCACAACATGATTCTTCAGCTTGCAAGCCTCCCCCTTTTTCCTCCAAACATAACAATGGTCATTATGGCTGAACAGTTCTATTTTTGTTTCATCAGACCAGAGGACATTTCTCCAAAAAGTACAATCTTTGTCCCCATGTTCAGTTACAAACCATAATCTGGCTTTTTTTATGGCGGTTTTGGAGCAGTGGCTTCTTCCTTTCTGAGCGGCCTTTCAGGTTATGTCGATATAGGACTCGTTTTAATGTGGATATAGATACTTTTGTACCTGTTTCCTCCAGCATCTTCACAAGGTCCACAAGTAGATGTCCTTACCGGCTTGCCAAAACTATAGTTTGTTAACAAGAAATTTGTGGAGTGGTTGAAAAACGAGTTTTAATGACCCCAACCTAAGTGTATGTAAACTTCCGACTTCAACTGTATATGTCCTTGTAAGGCCTTTAACCTGTCAGTGTTATGTATTTTCTTTTTGTTTTTACAAATTTGGCAACAACAGCATGTAAGTTTTGATATTTCAGGAGTCTTCTACTAGGGTTAGATATGCTCCATCTGGCCATTAGCATGGAGAACAAAAGTTATAGGAAGTCACATTGAGTTTCCTTACCAGTAACTTACTGAGGCACCACACCACCAACAACACTAGCAGCAGAGCAAAAGTGCTGCTTGTTCAGTCACTCAATGTTTCCCCACGGGACTAAGTTCCCAATGAAACACTGCGGATCTGCGTTATGGCCACTAAATGAAGCCAGAGCCTGGTAAGCATTTTAAAACATGGACTTTTGTGCCCTTCTGCAAAAAAAAGAGAACAGTTGGCCACAGGGTTGCAGCCAGAACTGCATGCTGACGTGGACAGAGAGGGAGAGAGGTGGATAGAGCATAACTGACACGCTGGCCCAATGCACCTTAAACAAGCTTTAAAAGGCCCACTTTCTGCCCCTCTCTCTCTTCCTGGTGATGTCATATAGTTGACGGTGATGAGGGCTGAAGGACGCACGTAGACAGGAACAGAAGCGGCCAAAGGGCTGTCAGTCAAACCCTGTTATGACCGTCACAGAGGGAGTTCAAAGTCCAATGTCAAAGCTGACTTGACATGTAGAACATTCTCTTCAATGCCTTCAGAAAGTATTCATACCCCTTGACTAATTACACATTTTGTTGTTATAGCTTGAATTCAATATTGATTAAATAAAACATATCCATCTCATCCATCTACGCACAATACCCTATAATGACAAAGTGAAAACATGTTTTTAGAAATGTTTATTGAAAATTAAATATCTCATTAACATAAGTATTCACACCCCTGAGTTAATACTTTGTAGAAGGCAGCTCCATTCCATTTATTTTTTATCCTGAAAAACTCCCCAATCCTTAACGATTACAAGCATACCCATAACATGATGCAGCCACCACTATGCTTGAAAATATGGAGAATGGTACTCAGTAATGTGTTGGATTTGGATTTGAGAAAAAAAAGTTTATTGCTTTGCCACATGTTTTGCGGTATTGCTTTAGTGCCTTGTTGCAAACAGGATGTATGTTTTGGAATATTTTATTTTGTACAGTCATTTAGGTTAGTGTTGTGGAGTAACTACTGAGCAAAAATATAAACGCAACATGCAACAATTTCAACGATTTTACTCAGTTACAGTTCCTATAAGGAAATCAGTCAATTGAAATAAATGTATTAGGCAAAGGGGATAGCTAGTCAGTTGTCCAACTGAATGTATTCAACTGAAATGTGTCTTCCTCATTCAACCCAACCCCTCTGAATCAGAGCCCTAATCTATGGATTTCACATGACTGGGCAGGGGTACAGCCATGTGTGGGCCTGGGAGGGTATAAGCCCACCCACATAGGAGCCATGCCCACCCACTGGGGAGCTAGGCCCAGCCAATCAGAATGAGTTTTTCACCAAAAAAGGGCTTTATTACAGACAGAAATTACTCATCAGTTTCATCAGCTGTCTCAGACCAGCTGTCCGGGTGGCATGGTTACACGTGGTCTGCAGTTGTGAGGCCGGTTGGACATGAGGCCGGTTGGACGTACTGCCAAATTCTCTAGAACGACGTTGGAGGCGGCTTATGGTAGAGAAATTAACATTCAACTCTCTGGCAAACAACTCTGTTGGAAATTATTGCAGTCAGCATGCCAATTGCATGCTCCCTCAACTTGAGACATCTGTGGCATTGTGTTGTGTGTCAAAACAGCACATTTTAGAGTGGTATTTTATTGTCCCCAGCACAAGGTGCACCTCTGTAATGATCATGCTATTTAATCAGCTTCTTGATATGCCACACCTGTCAGGTGGATGGATTATCTTGGCAAATGAGAAATGCTCAATAACAGGGATGTAATCAAATTTGTGCACAACATTTTAGATAAAGTAAGCTTTTTGTGCGTGTAGACAATTTCTGGGATCTTTTATTTCAGCTCATAAAACATGGGACCAACACTTTACATGTTGCGTTTATATTTTTCAGTGTACAATGTTGTTGATGCATCCTCAGTTTTCTCCTATCACAGCCATTAAACTCTAACTGTTTTAAAGCCACCATTGGCCTCATGGTAAAATCCCTGAGCGGTTTCTATCCTCTCCGGCAACTGAGTTAGGAAGGATGCCTGTATCTTTGTAGTGACTGGGTGTATTGATACAGCATCCAAAGTGTAACTAATAACTTCCCCATGCTCAAAGGCATATTCAATATATATATATATATATATTTCTTTACTCATCTACCAATAGGTGCCCTTCTTTAATAGGCATTGGAAAACCTCCCTGGTCTTTGTGGTTGAATCTGTGTTTAAAATTCACTCTCGACTGAGGGACCTTACAAATAATTGTATGTGTGGGGTACAGAGATGAGTCATTCAAAAATGTTAAATACTATTATTGCACACAGAGTGAGTCCATGCAACTTTTTATGTTCAGTGCATTGGGAAAGTATTCATACCCCTTGACTTTTTCCACATTTTGTTACATTTCAGTCTTCTTCTAAAATGTATTAAATTGTTTTTTCCCTCATCAATCTACACACAATACCCCATTATCACAAAGCAAAAACTGTTTTTTAGACATTTTTGCAAATGTATAAAAATAATAATATCACATGTACATAAGTATTCCGACCCTTTACTCAGTACTTTGTTGAAGCAGCTTTGACAACGATTACAGCCTCAAGTCTTCTTGGGTGTGACACTATAAACTTGGCACAACTGTATTTGGAGAGTTTCTCTCAGTCTTCTCTGCAGATCCTCTCAAGTTCTGTCAGGTTGGATGGGGAGCGTCACTGCACAGCTATTTTCAGGTCTCTCCAGCGATGTTCGATCGGGTTTAAGTCCGGGCTCTGGCTGGACCACTCAAGAACATTCAGAGACTTGTCCCGAAGCCACTCCTGCGTTGTCTTGTATGCTTAGGGTCGTTGTCCTGTTGGAAGGTGAACCTTTGCCCCATTCTGAGGTCCTAAGTGCTCTGGAGCAGGTTTTCATCAAGGATCTATCTGTACTTGTAAGGGGTGCGTGTTGGTGGCAGGGAAGTCAGGCGCAGGAGAACGAACTTGGTATAAACGGAGTTGTTTAATAAATGCTGTCAGAACTCCAAAACAACCAAAATGTACAAAATAACAACGTGGGTACAAAACCCGTCGCACACCAACACTAAATAGCACATCACATACAATCAAAACAATCTCCGACAAGGACATGAGGGACGAACACCGCCCGAACAAGGAGAGGGATGGACTTCGGCGGAAGTCGTGACAGTACTTTGCTCTGTTCATCCTTCTCTTGATCCTGACTAGTCTCCCAGTCCCTGCCCCTGAAAAACATCCCCACAGCATGATGCTGCCACCACCATGCTTCACCTTAGGGATGGTGCCAGGTTTCCTCCAGATGTGACACTTGGCATTCAGGCCAAAGAGTTCAATCTTGGTTTTACCAGACAAGAGAATCTTGTTTCTCATGGTCTGAGAGTCTTTAGGTGTCTTTTGGCAAACTCCAAGTGGGCTGTCATGTGCCTTTTACTGAGGAGTGACTTCCGTCTGGCCACTCTACCATAAGGGCCTGATTGGTAGAGTATTGTAGAGATGGTTGTCCTTCTGGAAGGTTCTCCCATCTCCACAGAGGAACTCTGGAGCTCTTTCAGAGTGACCATTGGGTTCTTGGTCACCTCCCTGACCAAGGCCCTTCTCCCCCAATTGCTCAGTTTGGCCGGGCAGCCAGCTCTAGAAAGAGCCTTGGTGGTTTCAAACTTCTTCCATTTAAGAATGATAGAGGCCACTGAGTTCTTGGGGACCTTCAATGCTGCAGAATTTTTTGGGTACCTTTCCCCTGATCTGTGCGTCAACACAATGCTGTCTCGGAGCTCTATGGACAATCCTTCGACCTCATTGCTTGGTTTTTGCTGTGACATGCACTGTCAACTATTGGACCTGATATAGACAGTTGTTTGCCTTTCAAAATCATGTCCAATCAATTGAATTGACCACAGGTGGACTCCAATCAAGTTGTAGAAACATCTCAAGGATGATCAATGGAAACAGGATGCACCTGAGCTCAATTTCGAGTCACATTGCAAAGTGTCTGAATACTTATGTAAATAAGTATACTTATGTATATACTTATGTAAATAAGTATACAGTTCTTTTAAATCAATAAAAACTTGCACAAATTTCTAAAAACCTCTTTTCACTTTGTCATTATGGGGTATTGTGTTTAGATTTATGAGGATTTTTTTGTTATTTAATCCATTTTAGAATAAGGCTGTAACGTAACAAAATGTGGAAAAAGTCATGGGGTCTGAATACTTTCCGAATGCACCGTAACTTGTTAAGCTAATTTTTTTCTCCTGAACTTATTTAGGCTTGCCATAACAAAGGGGTTGAATACTTATTGACTCAAGACATTTCAGCTTTACATTTGATATAAATTTGTAAAAATGTTGAAAAACATAATTCCACTTTGACATTACGGGGTATTGTGTGTCGGCCAGTGACACAATTCAGGCTGTAACACAACAAAATGTTGAAAAGGTCAAGGGGTGTGAATACTTTCTGAATACTTTCTGAAGGCACTGTACACTGTGTATTTCAACAACAATTCAATATTCCTAATCTATCTTTAACAAAACACAGGATTTCTGCGACACTATTCAACTTTAATGTCCTGACTCCATTTGATTAAAGAAGAAACCTTTAGACAATGGATAACCCTTAGAATTATTTTAAACTTAAAGCTCTGAGGACTGTCTGTTTGAACCAGAGATATATAAATGTATGGTCTGTTTCAGTCCAATCCTGGGGGAAATAACGGCTTTAGCAGGGAAAACTAATTTCTCCCGCTGCCCGTCATCCAAGGGATTTGATGGGAACCCTGAAACGTGCCTTTCTGAATTCTCATAGTTTCATAAGCTCCCTATCACACGTGGAGGACATGTCCAGCTGACAAGACATTAGATCCAGGATTCAGGATGATATCATAGGGAATAAGCTGTCCCTATTTCATCAGATAAGCATGGGATGTGCTTAATTCAGATGGCTTAACAGATGACCACAGATATTATTAGTGTTCGCTAAGTTCACTGGTGAAGTAAGTACAGAAACTTGGGAAATGGAAGTGAAAATGAGTGGTCTTCAAACTGAAGCCAAATATGTTGATATGTGTTGATACTGGAATTATGACTGATCTATCAGTAGAATGCAGATCTATTACATGATTACTTGATTTAAACTTTATTTCTACAAGGAAGTCCCATTGAGAACAATGTCTCTTTTGCAAGGTAGCCCTGCTTTACAAAAGTGCAGCAAGAAATACAACGTCCATAATAAGGAATTAGTGACACAATTATAACAAGCAAAGGTGAGAGCATGAAAAATACACTTACAGGTCATGATTGGTGAAGTGACAGTGTAGAGATCAACAGTGGGAGTTGGAAAGACATAAGACCTCTCATAAGAGGTGACATGAACTTATCAATTCAACCTTTTTCTGTGGTCCAACAATGTATGGTGGAATGTAAAGAGAAACCCTGCTATAAAATGCTGTCATACATTATTCAACACTAGCAATTACTGAAATCCAAATCACCTCCAGCTCTTGATTGAGAAGAAAAAGCGACTTGGTACAGTATACAGGCAAACAATGTTATTGTGCTTTACGATTCAGGCCCGCTGTCTTTGTTCACTTAATTAAAGAAAGTGATGGAAAACACACAAACAAACACACACAAACAGACAGACACACACACACACACACACACACACACACACACACACACACACACACACACACGGACACAACAACACAAAAGACTGAAATGCCTTTGTTGTCTGACCTTGACCATTCAAAAATGCTTCCCCAGCATCCTGGATCCCCACTCAATACATAGGCAAAGCTCTTAGGCTGCAGAGGAGATAGTCCAACGGTGCTATTGACTCTGTCCCCCACTCGACATACCTAGCCAATAGAGGAAGGCCTTTCAGAAACCAAGGACACCAACAGAGCGAGAGATATGTATTCATATTAACTGGTACACCCTATTCATTCTGTATTCTCCATTTCTGAAGAACATTGTTGTCGAAGCCAAGGCTCTTTGCATGATAACTGTCTCTACGGAGAGATGGAATGGAATTTCTCATTCACTTAACCACAATATTAATATATCTACCTAAAACATTTACAGTTAATCTGTAATATGAGTTTGGACAGAGTGGTTGATTGAATCCCAGCTGTCATACACTGAGACCATATGTTCCCTGGCTGTATGAAGTCCTACTCATCACATAGACTGTCCCTCTCATAGAAACAGCTGGGGGTGAGAGATGGCATGGTTAGATCATGTATAAAAGACATATCATGTACAAATTACATAGTTCACAGAGTTTATAGTTCACATATTTTATAACAGTTCATAAAAATGTGTGAGGTATCCCCAAGTGGAGAACTATGCAGATACATTTGTATTCAAATGAGGCACAGCATAATCCAACTCCCTCACCTTTGAGATCAAAGTCATCATGTACTATAATTAGCTATGGACTAGCTTTCATTGTGAGGCCTGATGACCCATTTTATTATGCTCTCATAATTAGCACTACTGCACTCAATTATACCCAGAATAAATTCACCTTGTTCTGTTAAATATACATACAAATACAAAACAATAAAAGCCACAAATAATGGTTGTTTAAAAACAAAAAGAGTAATAAACGTACATATTGAACACAGGGGGTTGTTGGCACCTTAATTGGGGAGGACGGGCTCATGGTAATGGCTGAAGCAGTATCAGTGGAGTGGTATCAAATATATCAAACACATGGTTTCCATGTGTTGATGCCATTCCATTAGTTCTGTTCCAGCCATTATTATGAGCTGTCCTCCCCTCAGCAGCCTCCATTGATATTGAAGTTCACTTTACCTGTCTCTATGACATGTCTCTGTATGTATACATACATACTAAAACACAAAAGGCAAGCAATCAATAAGGCCCCAACCTATTGATTTTGCGGGGACCTCAGGTGGCTGGGGAGACGCAGAGGTGGAGCTAGCGTTAGTTGTATTTACCTGACCTTCACACACACAGCCACGTAAAGCCCCATGTGGGACTCACACACACACACACACACACACACACACACACACACACACACACACACACACACACACACACACACACACACACACACACACACACACACACACACACACACACACACACACACACACACACACACACACACACACACTTCCTCTGATTAAAGAGAAGAGAGAAGGCCCCCTGGTTTGCTTTGATAGGCTGTCTTTTCCTTTCCAAGTTATGGTCCTATGGGAATGAGAATAGGAAGTCCACAGACACACCTGTCAATTTGTTATTATATTATATTAGGAGCGAGGCTTTTGTGATGGTAACATGTGTAGGTAATAATGAAATGTACATTTTATTGCCTGTGCATTGAGCACATATTGTTCAGGTAATGGGACCTGGGTTCATTGCTTGAGGTCTACAATCGTGTTTTTGTCCTTCCTCTTTTATGAAGAACCATTTCAGATTTTGGAAAATACTATTTGTTATATGGCAAAAAATCCATCTAGCTCCATTTTGTCACAGTACAGTATGTTGAAGTCGGCCAAGGAACCCATGCGTTGAGACAGGGTGAATCAATTCACTGTGGCATAATGTCATAGTCTTTGATAACAGTTGTTACCACCATCCAGCTGCCATAAACATATACTGTAAAAAAAAACATCCTGCGGCAAAAGTATTCTAAAGACTATTCAGAGTGTCACCCTGACACCAGGCATTACATTCACATAAAAGCAAGGACATGGCCGTTGAAAGTGGTGCCACGAGTAATAATTTAGATCATTTGTCCTGTATGGTGAAAAGATTACTCCTAAAGTTACCCCAGGGAACATGATCCATCATTGTCATTCGGGCCAGAAATATTTATTTTTCAGCTTGATGAAGAATCCCCCAAAAACTACCATGCAAGAACCTCAACTCTTATTTAAACATTTTGAATATAGACATTTCTAGTTTAGATAATGAGATTGTAATAAGATATCAAACTTAGCCCATCAGCCTTGAGTCCTGAAATGAAGGCGTTGTGGTTGGTAACACCTCTCTGTCCTTCACAGCACAAAGCTTATCAATATATCTCGTTGTCGAAACCGGGGAGGGCGCCGTTCAATAACTAATGCTGGGAGATGAATACAGCCCATATTAGAGCTTAGGAAAATTCAATACCAGTTAATGCAGGGGTTGAAGCCAGTGACGATGATAGGCCTCTGTGTTTTTGGTCCAGCCCCAAACCTTTTGATGATTTATTTTATAAATGTTTTTATTTCAAGCTGTATGTCTGACATGAGTTTCCATAACCCCACATCACTTGCACTATGCAGTATTTTTGTATTTCTTTTTTATTGACACATTTTGATGAAAAAATAAACAATACAATATACTGCGCTAGGCAATAGCAAGAAGCACCTGGAGTGATGCGCCGGTGCCTGCTGTGATTGGTCGAGATTTCACAACGCAGTGGACCGCTCACATCCCTTGACCCCTCCCCCACCCCTACAGTGCCGGTTAGATGTCAAGTCATCACAGAGTTTCTAAAACCAGAGTTGCAACATTGCGTGACTTCCGGGAACGCTTGCAAAACAGACCAAGCAGACCACTCGGGGGTTTGAGAAGTCAATGATTGAAGTGCTTCCTTAGTTGTTCATTTTCTCAAAATCTAAATGCACAACCTAGATTCGAGCCAGTGACTTAAGTAGTTGAACATTTTATTACTCCAACCTCGTAAAAGTGACAAACTGACAGGTTTTAATTTTTGTCAAAAACAACTTCATATCGAAGTGCCTTTGATTTGACAGCCTGTACAAGCTCAGACTGCTTGAGCCGAACGTTAGACTTCTGACGTGTTTCTGCGCATGATCTTGACATCGCCTACAAGTGTGATCTTGGATTTCTATTGGAGAAGCAGTTTCTGTCTATCTTCCTACTGTACTGTCTTTGAAGTCATCACTCAGCAAAACGAGCCTGCAGCATTTCAGAGCCTGCAGCATTTCAAAGAGCAAATATGGATATTCAGAACTTCTTCTGAAAGAGAGGTAAAAAAAAGTGAGCAGATTGAACACAAGCAGGCAACAGTGAATGAGGTGGAGAGGGCAGAACAGCCAGAAAGTCAATGTGCAGCAGCAGCACGAGTTAGTCTCAGGTTTGTGCAGGGTTGATGGTAGCTAACTAGCTAGCTATCTAGTGTCTTCAGCATAAGGGTTGGCTAATGCTAATAAGATAGTGTTAGCGCTCAGCATCCACAAGCTATTGATTGTCCGCCAGAGTTATTTAACAGTATATTTAGTGAATGGGCAAGCTAAGGATGTTGATATAAGTCATGATATTAGGAAAAGTGTATATTTCCAGCTTGGCTGGCTAGCTACCTCAGTAGCTACTAGTAGCTGGCTAGCTAGCTGAGACCGAAGAGATGAGAGAATGTTTTTCTAACTTAAGCACACATCTTCTGACAGTGACACAGTGCACCCCTGTGGACTGAAGCTGAACTTTAGTACAACTAGATATTTAACCCTGTTTAAAATTGGCAATGTTGAGGTGTTAGAAGTGACGAAATGAAATTAATCATAGAGGTCTTATAACCTATTCCATTCTACAGGTAAACACGATTGGCTTATGTCTGTTATTTCCATATAGGTTATGTAACTTTGTAAAAATAACTGCCCATTATTAAATCTGTGAATATATTTAATTGACCTTTTGTTTTTATTACTCTTTTTTTTCACTTAGCTACTTACTTTTTCTATTGTTGTTGCATTGTCAAGAGGTGAACCTGCAAGTAAGCATTTCATAGCACTGTGCACTCCTCTTGAACTTAGAAGGAAAGGGGGAGGGCAGACAGAAAGAGAGTGGAATAGATGGCCAGCTTTGTGGTTAGATTGTAGTTGAACCAAACATGGATAATACATAGGCCCTTAAAGGGCAACTCCGTCACTTTTAACATTTGGGTTGTTGTTATGAAGTATTTAGTGATATAACTTTTCAGATCATATTGGAACTCCCTGCTAAATGTTGCTCTGGTTGTCTTTGTCTAATACATCTGTAAATATTTTAAATAGACGCTCAAAAACCTATAGATTTATATTTATAGTTTTTCAAGGCTTAAACTGCCATGATTCCATTCGCCAAAACCACTCCCACAATCACTGTCGAATTTACAGCTCCGGCAGCTATTGCACCCTTTCCAAATAGCCATTTTTAAAAACGTATTAGTTCCAATAGGCCTACAGTGTTTTTGAATGGTTGCTTGGACAGTTGCTAAGGCTGTATTTGGCTGTTATTCTTTGCTAATGTTAGCACCAAAGATAGAGCAGGCTTCAATCATGAGAGACGAGGATTCCGTAGTGATTTGCCTGTAAATTTCCTAATAAATTTTGGATTCTAATATACTAGTAGATAAAAAAAAACATGAGCTGACACACCCAGAATAATAGTTTGTGTGGAGGTGCTGACTAATGGCGAATAAACTAAAAACTATTAAAATAAAGACAAAACTTTCATCAGAAGGTAGCCAGCTAATTAGCTAAGTTACTAGCCATTTAGTCATTGTTAGCCACTGCTAGCGGCCTTTACCCTCTGCTCAGGCACCAGCCGTTTTTTTTGCCTGGATTATACCTGCCAGCCTCGGACTGTTTTTCTCCACTACAACGCCAGATTCCTGCCGACCATTGATCATCACAGCTAGCTATCTTCAACTGAGTGACCCAGCCCCGAAGCTAGCCCTGAGCCAGGCGCATCTCCCGGCTAGCAAATGAAACTCCCACAACTACAATACCTCTTTCGCCATCTGGCCCGGTCCCTTCGTCGACACGGCGCCCTGCCGTACCACCACGACTGGTCCGCAGACGTAATTCCATCAGCTGTGCCTTCAACCGGCCTTTGCCGGACTACGGAGCAGACGCTTCTACTTACCCCGGACTGCTAACTTTAAACGTTGTGTCTCCCGCGTGCTAGCGTAGTAACGACTACCTAGCTGCTTCCCTGTTTCATCTATTGCTGTACACTAGACCCTATGATCACTTGGCTACATGGCTGATGCCTGCTGGACTGTTCATATATCACGGTACTCCACTTTGTTTACCTTTGTTTATCTGTCGGCCCTAGCCCCGAACTCAGGCCCTGTGTGTAGTTAACCAACCCTCTCTGCCCATTCATCGCCATTTTACCTGTTGTTGACTTAGCTGATTAGCTGTTGTTGTCTTACCCGTTGTTGACTTAGCTAGCTCTCCCAATCAACACTTTGATTGCTTTATGCCTCGCTTTATGTCTCTCTCAAATGTCAATAGGCCTTGTATACTGTTGTTTAGGATAATTATCATTGTTTTAGTTTACTGCGGAGCCCCTAGTCCCACTGTACATGCCTTAGATACCTCCTTTGTCCCACCTCCCACACATGCGGTGACCTCACGCAGTATAACCAGCATGTCCAGAGATGCAACCTCTCTTATCATTACTCAGTGCCTGGGCTTACCTCCACTGTACCCGCACTCCACCATACCCCTGTCTGCACATTATGCCCTGAATCTATTCTACCACGCCCAGAAATCTGCTCCTTTTATTATCTGTCCCCAACGCACCAGATGACCAGTTTTGCTAGCCTTTAGCCGTACCCTCATCCTACTCCTCCTCTGTTCCTCGGGTGATGTGGAGGCTAACCGAGGCCCTGCGTGTCCCCAGGCACTCTCATTTGTTGACTTCTGTAATCGAAGTAGCCTTGGTTTCATGCATGTTAACATCAGAAGCCTCCTGCCTAAGGTTGTTTTACTCACTGCTTTAGCACACTCCGCCAACCCCAATGTCCTTGCCATGTCTGAATCCTGGCTTAGGAAGGCCACCAAAAATTCTGAGATTTCCATACCCAACTACAACATTTTCCGTCAAGATAGAACTGCCAAAAAGGGAGGAGTTGCAATCTACTGCAGAGATAGCTTGCAAAGTTCTGTCATACTTTCCAGGTCTATGCCCAAACAGTTCGAGCTTCTAATTTTAAAAATGGATCTCTCCAGAAATAAGTCTCTCACTGTTGCCGCCTGTTATCGACCCCCCTCAGCTCCCAGCTGTGCTCTGGACACCATATGTGAATTGATCGCCCCCCATCTATCTTCAGAGTTCGTTCTGTTAGGTGACCTAAACTGGGATATGCTTAACACCCCAGCAGTCCTACAATCTAAGATAGATGCCCTCAATCTCACACAAATTTTCAAGGAAACCACCAGGTACAACCCTAAATCCGTAAACATGGGCACCCTCATAGATATTATCCTGACCAACTTGCCCTCCAAATACACCTCTGCTGTTTTCAATCAGGATCTCAGCGATCACTGCCTCATTGCCTGCATCCGCTATGGGTCCGCGGTCAAACGACCACCCCTCATCACTGTCAAACGCTCCCTAAAACACTTCTGTGAGCAGACCTTTCTAATCGACCTGGCCCAGGTATCCTGGAAGGATATTGACCTCATCCCGTCAGTCGAGGATGCCTGGTCGTTCTTTAAAAGTAATTTCCTTACCATCTTAAAAAGGCATGCCCCTTTAAAAAAATGTAGAACTAAGAACAGATATAGCCCTTAGTTCACTCCAGACCTGACTGCCCTTGATCAGCACAAAAACATCCTGTGGCGGACTGCATTAGCATTGAATAGTCCCCGCGATATGCAACTGTTCAGGGAAGTCAGGAACCAATACACACAGTCAGTCAGGAAAGCAAAGGCTAGCTTTTTCAAACAGAAATTTGCATCCTGTAGCTCTAACTCCAAAAAGTTTTGGGACACTCTAAAGTCCATGGAGAACAAGAGCACCTCCTCCCAGCTGCCCACTGCACTGAGGCTAGGCGACACGGTCACCACCGATAAATCCATGATAATCGAAAATGTCAATAAGCATTTCTCTACGGCTGGCCATCCTTTCCTCCTGGCTACCCCAACCCCGGCCAACAGCTCCGCACCCCTCGCAGCTACGTGCCCGAGCCTCCCCAGCTTGTCCTTCACCCAAATCCAGATGTTCTGAAAGAGCTGCAAAACCTGGACCCGTACAAATCAGCTGGGCTAGACAATCTGAACCCTCTCTTTCTAAAATTATCCGCCGCCATTGTTGCAACCCCTATTACCAGTCTGTTCAACCTCTCTTTCATTTGTCCGAGATCCCTAAAGATTGGAAAGCTGCCACGGTCATCCCCCTCTTCAAAGGGGGTGACACTCTAGACCCAAACTGTTACAGACCTATATCCATCCTGCCCTGCCTTTCTAATGTCTTTGAAAGCCAAGTTAATAAACAGATCACTGACCATTTCGAATCCCACCGTACCTTCTCCGCTGTGCAAACCGGTTTCCGAGCTGGTCACGGGTACACCTCAGCCACGCTCAAGGTATTAAACGATATCATAACCGCCATCGATAAAAGACAGTACTGTGCAACTGTCTTCATCGACCTGGCCAAGGCTTTCAACTCTGTCAATCACCGTACTCTTATTGGCAGACTCAATAGCCTTGGTTTCTCAAATGACTGCCTCGCCTGGTTCACCAACTACTTCGCAGATAGAGTTCAGTGTGTCAAATCGGAGGGCCTGTTTTCCGGATCTCTGGCGGTCTCAATGGGGGTACCACAGGGTTCAATTCTCATGCCGACTCTTTTCTCTGTATATATCAACGATGTCGCTCTTGCTGCGGGTGATTCCCTGATCCACCTCTACGCAGACGACACCATTCTGTATACATCTGGCCCTTTTTTGGACACTGTGTTAACTAATCTCCAAATGAGCTTCAATGCCATACAACACTCCTTCCGCGGCCTCCAACTGTTCTTAAACTCTAGCAAAACCAAATGCATGCTTTTCAACCGTTTGCTGCCCCCACCCGCCCGCCCGACTAGCATCACTACTCTGGACGGTTCTGACCTAGAATAAGTGGACAACTACAAATACCTAGGTGTCTGGCTAGACTGTAAACTTTCCTTCCAGACTCATATCAAACATCTCCAATCCAAAATCAAATCTAGAATTGGCTTTCTATTTCGCAACAAAGCCTCCTTCACTCACGCCGCGAAACTTACCCTAGTAAAACTGACTATCCTACTGATCCTCGACTTCGGCGATGTCATCTACAAAATAGCTTCCTATACTCTACTCAGCAAATTGGATGCAGTCTATCACAGTGCCATCCGTTTTGTTACCAAAGCGCCTTATACCACCCACCACTGCGACCTGTATGCTCTAGTCGGCTGGCCCTCGCTACGTATTTGTCGCCAGACCCACTGGCTTCAGGTCATCTACAAGTCTATGCTAGGTAAAGCTCCGCCTTATCTCAGCTCACTGGTCACGATAACAACACCCACCCGTAGCACGCGCTCCAGCAGGTATATCTCACTGGTCATCCCCAAAGCCAACACCTACTTTGGTCATCCCCAAAGCCAACACCTACTTTGGCCGCCTTTCCTTCCAGTTCTCTGCTGCCAGTGACTGGAACGAATTGCAAAAATCGCTGAAGCTGGAGACTTACATTTCCCTCACTAACTTTAAACATCAGCTATCTGAGCAGCTAACCGATCGCTTCAGCTGTACATAGTCTACCTGTAAATAGCCCACCCAATCTACCTACCTCATCCCCATATTGTTTTTATTTACTTTGCTGCTCTTTTGCACACCAGTATCACTACTTACACACCATCATCTGCTCATCATCATCTGCTCATCTATCACTCCAGTGTTAATCTGCTAAATTGTAATTACTTTGCTACTATGGCCTATTTATTGCCATACCTCCTCATGCCATTTGCACACACTGTATATAGACTTTCTTTTTTTCTATTGTGTTGACTGTACGCTTGTTTATTCCATGTAACTCTGTGTTGTTGTTTCTGTCACACTGCTTTGCTTTATCTTGGCCAGGTCGCAGTTGTAAATGAGAACTTGTTCTGAACTAGCTTACCTGGTTAAATAAAGGTGAAATAAAAATAAAAAACAGTGATGCCGAAACGTTGGTAAATACCCATTAAATTGCTGGGAGATTACACATGGAGTGTGAGATTTTCTTTATTTTGATAGTTTATGGTATTCTAATATACTAACAGCATAATAACAGTTTAAAGTGGTGGAATTGTCCTTTACGTTATGTGTCCTCAAATGTTATGTAATCTAAAAGTCTCACATCTTTCATGTTTGGAGTTGTGTCGCTCTGTTATGCACACTTGCATTTTTCATTACAGTTGAGTTACCCTGGTCGTGTCAATATACAGTAACTTTAAAACGAACTAATTACATGTTGCACCTCGACCTTGCTGCCTTACAGATGAGCCAAATAGGAGGACAGATGAAAACAGCAGGCCAGTGGAGCACTTAGAACAGCAGCAGCCAGTGGCAACTGGTAGGGAAGAAGATGATTTAGGTGACCCACACCCTCTTCCATGGCTGTTATCTATGAATGCATTTAGAGACTGTTTTTAATTTACAATGATTACATCAAGATAGCTAACTTCTTATTAGCTAGGTATCTGATGACATTTACCTCACTTAGCCAAACAGTGTGTAAAGTTAGTTAGCTAGCTAGCATCTCAGATGAGTTAGCCTGCAAAGTATGTTTTTTACATGAATAGGTTCTCCCGCTGCCTACATTTTTTGGGTCCTTTCAAAAACAAAATAATGGGCAATCTTCACGATATTTTTGGTGGAAGCAAAGTGCAGCCAATAGCCATGTGGGCGAATGGAGACCAGCAAAAAGTTTGTCACCAGAGCGGTTTAGATCGTGTTGTGACATTTGACTTCGGCCGTGGGCCGATTTTTGTTGGATTGGATGGTTGGGAGGCCGGAACATAATTATAATCGTTTGTACACTGCAAATTGAACACAACTAAGCCCAAAAAGAGATTGCATATGGAAATAACAATAATACCTTAATACCTTCATACCTTAAGTACATTGAGAAACGATGATACTGTATGTCTCTTTTTTATTCATGGGAATCCTTGCGACAAGATTTCCTAAATGTATGACTTTGGGAGGCCCAAAGAAGTCACTCTGTTGCCGATCCCTGCACTAAAGGAACGTTTCCTGGAGCTAAAAAAGCTGAACGGCTTTGATGCAGAGTCTGAAGCAATAGAGCAAATGCTGTTGTCAAATGGCCTTGAGAATCTGCAGTGTGTGGCTCAGGCCTATGATGGTGCGTCTGTCATGAGCAGGGCAGTTGTTGGTGTACAGGCCCATTTCCATGCCAATCGCCCAGAAGTGATATACCGTATATCCACTGTAATGCGCATGAGCTTAACCTGGTGTTATGCTACACCTGCAAGGCAGTCCCAGAAGCCGGCGACTTCTTTGACGCATTAGAGAGTGTGTAATCTTTTTCCTGAGTAGAGACCCACAGTAGCTACTGTAATTGAGTACTAGCAGTGTCTGCTGTGGCAGATGGGAAGGTGCAAGTTACCTGAATGTATTGTATTATTATAAAATTAGTAGAAAAATATATATGGAAACATATGAACAGAAATTATGATAACGGAATATATGATTTGATATTAGTCTGAATATTATACCTATACCTGTGTAATGGCCATTGAAAAAATGACAAACTAAATAAAAAGTTGTTCACCAAAGAAAATCTTAATCAATCCATATTGTAGTACCCACAAAACACCAGTCTCAACGTCAACAGTGAAGAGGCAACTCCGGGATACTGGCCTTCTAGGCGGAGTTGCAAAGAAAAAACATATCTCAGACTGGCCAATAAAAAGAAAAGATTAAGATGGGCAGAAGAACACAGCCACTGGACAGAGGAACTCAGCCTAGAAGGCCAGCATCCTGGAGTCGCCTCTTCACTGTTGACGTTGAGCCTGGTGTTTTGCGGGTACTATTTAATGAAGATGCCAGTTGAGGACTTGTGAGGCGTCTGTTTCTCAAACGAGACACTCTAATGTACTTGTCCTCTTGCTCAGTTGTGCACCGGGGCATCCCACTCCTCTTTCTATTCTGGTTAGAGCCAATTTGTGCTGTTTTGTGAAGGGAGTAGTACACAGCGTTGTACGAGATCTTCAGTTTCTTGGCAATTTCTCGCATGGAATAGCCTTCATTTCTCAGAACAAGAATAGACTGATGAGTTTCAGAAGAAAGTTATTTGTTTCTGGTTATTTTGAGCCTGTAATCGAACCCACAAATGCTGATGCTCCAGATACTCAACTGGTCTAAAGAAGGCCAGTTTTATTGCTTCTTTAATCAGAACTACAGTTTTCAGCTGTGCTAACATAATTTCAAAAGGGTTTTCTAATGATCAATTAGCCTTTTAAAATGATAAACTTGGATTAGCTAACACAATGTGCCATTAGAACACAGGAGTGATGGTTGCTGATAATGGGCATCTGTACGCCTATGTAGATATTCCTTTTAAAATCTGCCATTTCCAGCTACAATAGTAATTTACAACATTAACTATGTCTACTGTATTTCTGATCAATTTGATGTTATTTTAATGGACATTTGTAAGTGACCTCAAACTTTTGAACGGTAGTGTATATTTAAACTTTTAATTCATAAACTGCTCAATACTTTGGCACAGAAAGTCACTACTTATCCATTTTAACATTTCCTGTTGTGAGATGATTGGCTCACACCACTAGTTAGAAGTGTGAGCTGAGTCTGTCTATAGAGAGAACTGGGGATTAGCTACAGCAGATCAATGTGTTCCTTCTCCTCAGGCATGGAAAACCACTGTTTGTTCACCCCCTGGAATTGCATGGCCATCCCTTCCATAATGAAGGCCTGAGAGCTACAGGGGAATTATAATCTTCTGGACCATGTTGTTTTCAATGAAAACAATTGTGGTACCCTTTCTTTTGGTATGCATTATTGTGCTTTAGATCAGGGTTTCCCAAACTCGGTCTTGGGACCCCCCTGGGTGCACGTTTAGTTTTTTGCCCTAGCACTACACAGCTGATTCAAATAAAAATGAAAAGCTCGATGATGAGTTGATTTTTTTCATCAGCTGTGTAGTACTAGGGCAAAAAAACTAAACGTAGGATTCTACTGTACGTGTGTATCTTGTATTGTGTATTCAGAGGGTCTCCCAGTTGCAGGAACCCAGAGTACTAGTGGAGCACCACTCTGTGGAGCCCAGTGAGTCACAAGCCTCATTTCCTCTTCCTCCAGATGCATCCAAGAAGTCCCAGGAAGTCCCAGCAGAGGACTTTGACATCGACATGGACGCCCCGGAGACTGAGAAGGCGGCCGTCGCCATCCAATCACAGTTCCGGAAGTTTCAGACTAAGAAGAAGACTGACGACAAGTCATAGTGACCGCAGGGTTTCCCTGTAGCTGTGGAGACCTGGCAGGGGTGGCTTGGCGTGGTGTCATTTGCATGTATACATATTCATACCATACGAACTCAAGGGGTGGGGTCGGGGGGGAAAAAGAAAGGCAGAAGCCTGTCGATCACTGACATGTCTCTGAAACTGCATACGTAACCTATTATTTGATTGATGTACCAATAAATTGCAAAGTTCTGAAGATCGGTTTTCTGTCCCGCCATTTTGTCCATCCATGGTGTGTAGCTTGTGTAATGTGTTAGGGAATGTATTAATGTATTTATTCTGCTTTTTACCTCCACCGTCCCTTCTGTATTTATCAGGGTTTCTCCATGTAGAATAGAAGATGATTTCACCACATAATATAAATGCATTTTTCTTATCTGCATGGCACCCTCAGGCTATGATCTACTGTGTAACAATGTACATTGAATTTAAATAAACATTCTGTGCGGACAAGTGCATATGTCAAAATATTAGAAAGCGGGTAAATTACCTGCAGGTATGTATCAAGCATGGCATGTTGTTATTGTAAGCCACTAGACTATCTTTGATGGATGGCATTAGCATAGCCCTGCTCTGCAGGGTAGCATGGGGACTCGGTCATATCCCTCTGGAACTCAAAAAAATTGCATATTCTTCAGAATGAGGTGCACCACTCCTATGTTGCCTTCCCTCCCCTCTACAGTGTTACCATCCCAATGAGCAATAATCCTAATTGATTAATTATCCTTATTCAATTCCGTCCTCCTCCTTCTTACTCATGGTTGTTAGAGCTCTCCTTACTTGCAAACAATTTGCTTAATCCGTAACTAACTGGGAGTTTTTCCCTGAACACTGTGATGAATATTTGATTGGCTATTGAATGTTTTAGAAGGGTCATCGCTACGCTGCCTTCCAAATCCCAATAATTTAGCCAGTTGGAAACAGTGAATCAGGTCCAGAATTATTGGATCCCTTGATAAAGATGAGCAAAAAAGACTATAAAATAAATAATACAAATACTGAGATACAGTGCCTTGCAAAAGTATTCTTCCCCCTTGGTGTTTTTCTAATTTAAATGGATTTTTATTTGGATTTCATGTAATGGACATACACAAAATAATCCAAATTGGTGAAGTGAAATGAAAAAGACTTGTTTCAAATTATTTTATTTTTTAAATAAATACGGAAAAGTGGTGCGCACATATGTATTCACCCCCTTTGCTATGAAGCCCCTAAATAAGATCTGGTGCAACCAATTACCTTCAGAAGTCACATAATTAGTTAAATAAAGTCCACCTGTGTGCAATCTAAGTGTCACATGATCTGTCACATGATCTCAGTATATATACACCTGTTCTGAAAGGCCCCAGAGTCTGCAACACCACCAGGCAAGCGGCACTACACACAAGGAGCGCTCCAAACAGGTCAAGGACAAAGTTGTGGAGAATTACAGATCAGGGTTGGATTACAAAAAAAATATCAGAAACTTTGAACATCCCACGGAGCACCATTAAATCCATTATTAAAAAATGGAAAGATAATGGCACCACAACAAACCTGCCGAGAGAGCCGCCCACCAAAACTCACAGACCAGGCAAGGAGGGCATTAATCAGAGAGGCAACAAAGAGACCAAAGATAACGCTGAAGGAGCTGCAAAGCTCCACAGCGGAGATTGGAGTATCTGTCCATAGGACCACTTTAAGCCGTACACTCCAGAGAGCTGGGTTTTACGGAAGAGTGGCCATAAAAAAATAAGCAAACACATTTGGTGCTCACCAAAAGGCATGTGGGAGACTCCCCAAACATATGGAAGAAGGTACTCTGGTCAGAGAAGACTAAAATTGAGCTTTTTGAGCATCAAGGAAAACGCTATGTCTGGCGCAAACCTAACACCTCTCATCACCCCGAGAATACATCCCCACAATGAAGCATGGTGGTGGCAGCATCAAGCTGTGGGGATGTATTTCATCAGCAGGGACTGGGAAACTGGTCAGAATTTAAGAAATTATGCTAAATACAGGGGAATTCTTGAGGGAAACCTGTTTCAGTCTTACAGAGATTTGAGACTGGGACGGAGGTTCACCTTCCAGCAGGGCAATGACCCTAAGCATACTGCTAAAGCAACACTCGAGTGGTTTAAGGGGAAACACAATGGAACCCATCCAAATTGAAGGAGCTGCAGCAGTTTTGCCTTGAAGAATGGGCAAAAATCCCAGTGGCTAGATGTGCCAAGCTTATAGGTGAATAGTTATGCATGCTCAAGTTTTCCGTTTTTTTGTCTTATTTCTTGTTTGTATCACAATAAAAAATATTTTGCATCTTCAAAGTGGTAGGCATGTTGTGTAAATCAAATTATGCAAACCCCCCAAAAATCTATTTTAATTCCAGGTTGTAAGGCAACAAAATAGGAAAAATGCCAAAGGGGGTGAATACTTTCGCAAGCTACTGTATATTGTATGCTGAAACAAATTGGGAACTTATATAATGTTGTACTAATGCAAAAGCTCAGAGAAAGAGATTTTGTTTAACATAGTAAAACAAATCTCAAAAACATAAGGGTCAAAATGACTCAGTTTTCAATGCCTCATCTTGCGAGGTTAATGACACTGAGCCTTTTTCTAAAATGTTTGATGAGATTCGAGAACACATTGGGAGGGATCTTAGACTATTCCTCCATACAGAATGTTTCCAGATCCTTGATATCCTTCGTCTGAGCTTATGAACTGCCCTCTTCAATTCAAACCACAGGACTTCAATTGGGTTCACTTCCGGAGACTGAGATGGCCAATGCAAAATTGGGATTTTGTGGTCAATTAACCATTTCTTTGTGGATTTTGATGTATCCTTGGAATTATTGTCTTGCTGGAAGATCCACTTGCAGCCAAGTTTCAGCCTCCTGGCAGAGGTAAGCAGCTTTTTGGCAAACACTTCCTGGTACTGGGTAGAGTTCATGATGCCGTTGACTTTAACAAAGGCCCCAGGACCAGTGGAAGCAAAATAGCCCCATAACATCAAAGATCCACCCCCAAAATAGGTATGGGGTTCTTTTCTGCTTATGCATCTTTATTTCGATGCCAAACCCACCACTGTTGGGCGTGGCCAAAAAGCTATATTGTCATTTCATACAACAAATGTAAACACCTAGAGTTTGCTAAACTGCATTGGCACTTATATTGGAACCAGTGCTTTGGTCAGATGACATGAACATACATGTAGAAATCTTTGGCCACGCACACCAGTGATGGGTTTGGAGTTGAAATAAGGAAGAATGAGTAGGGTTGTTAGGGTGACCATATTGCCACAACGGCAGTCACTAGTCATGACCGCAGTCAAATTCCACTTGACTGTTTTTTCACGGTAAATGGGCTTCTCCAAGCTCTGATGCTGCTGATGGTCATTAGTAGCCTACCAAACTAACTGCCTGGTTCTCAGCACTCTATTGTCCCTCTAATCACTCTTACATCAATGCAAGTGTAATAAAACAAATGATAATAAACACTTCATGAGAGCCGATGACCTCATGTTGCACAACATTTCTATAGGCTATGCAATAGAGTGGGAAAACAGAGTTTGATGGCCTCTATTAAAGAGAGGAGGATACCATCAGCTTTCTACAGTATAGGCTAGGCCTACTATATTTATTTCTCAACTTTCCTAATATTAAGCTCATTGCTTTGCTTTACAACAGGAGTATAGGCTACCTGGCTGGCATGAAAATGAACCAGGGAAAAGCATCCTCCATTCACTATTTAAATACATAGATTACATGTATTTTTATCCCCTGCCACTGTTCCGTGACAGGTGCATGATAATGGTCCATCGTAAATCAAAACTAATTTCACATATATTATTTAGTATAGCCTATGTAAAGACAAGATTAAATCAAGAATAGTCTGATGGGTGAGAATATTAGCCTATTATCACAAGGGAATGATGCCCAGCTTGTGTGCAGTAAGGCAAGAAACATCACATTTTTCATATCATAGTCGCACACCTCATGTAGCCTGGCCCATAGGCCTATATGTTTTGATAATGTTTGTATCACAACTAAAGTCGTGAAATAACTTCTTAAAATGAATCCCATTAATCTTCTTTACTACATGTGTAGAGCCTAACTGGCATACGTAGGCAGTGTGTGAGTTTCAAGTTTGGGGAAGATCATTTTCAGCATTAAAATGCACCTTTATAATGCATCATAATATAGCATTACATGCATAGCGCATTTGCGGTCACTTTTGAGAATGGTTTTCTAATTGATTGCATTTCGGAACAATTGTGCTTATAGCCGACTGCCATGTTCCCATTGCTGTATGTATAATGTGAAGAAATTGCCAAATAGTTCATAAACATTTTAAGCTAAATGTTCTGTTTAATCAGCCTCGTTGCTTTTAAAATATTTTTGGGGATGCGAGTGGTTGTATTAATTTGGGATCTATCGCATCCCACAACTGTCCCAGACTATGTATGGAGTATTTATTTCTCGTACAGTAGGACAAGTTGACCAATAGAATAGGTCAATTTTTGTACTATGAGGGTAGTAGATTGACATAGGCTAGTGCTTTTGCTGTTTGTTAGGCCTACTCATCTTGTTGGCTGACGAAAAGTAAATGTGGACAGTTCTTCTAACATCTTCAATATGCGCCTCAGAATTTGATAAGGACACGCTGTGTCTGTCTTCACTTATAGCCTACTTCAGAGCTGAGATGGCTGTGAGGAGGACCAGATCACATGACGGGCATTGGCTAATAAGAATGTATATATCTGAGAGAGCCATGTGAGTGAGAGCTGCTTCAGAGCATGCAGCCGGTAGAAGGGAATAATAGTTATTATATTCAGCCCAGGGCATAAAAGCCACTGGCCGCAAAAGGCATGGATTTTCTAGGGGGGTTACAGTCACATAAGGTGGATGCTGCTGGGAAATTCGAGGCATAATTCAAGGCAGTAAGTGCTTGTCAAAATGTCAATGAGAGACTGATGAAGTGTGTGCAGCCTGCGCAAGAAACTAGGCAGAGCTCATGCCTTTCATGCAACTTCTTTCAAATCATCATTATAGTCACATCATGGTTTTTCCTAAATGTATTAAAAATAAAAAACACAAATACCTTAATTCCCTAAGTATTCAGACCTTTTGCTATGAGACTCGAAATTGAGCTCATGTGCATCCTGTTTCCATTGATCATCCTTGAGATGTTTCTACAACTTCATTGGAGACCACCTGTGGTTAATTAAATTGATTGGAAATGATTTTGAAAGGCACACACCTGTCTAATATAAGGTCCCACAGTTGACAGTGCATATCAGAGCAACAACCAAGCCATGAGGCCGAAGGAATTGTCAGTAGAGCTCAGAGACAGGATTGTGTTGATGCACAGATCTGGGGAAGGGTACGAAAATATTTCTGCAGCATTGAAGGTCCCCAAGAACACAGTGGCCTCCATCCTTAAATGGAAGAAGTTTGGAACCACCAAGACTCTCCCTAGACCTGGCTGCCCGGCCAAACTGTATAATCGGGGGAGAAGGGTCAGGGAGGTGACCATGAACCCCTTCTGGAGACACTTCCAGAAGGACAACCATCTCTGCAGCACTCCAACAATCAAGCCTTTATGTTAGAGTGGCCAGATGGAAGCCACTCCTCAGTAAAAGGCACATGACAGCCCGCTTGGAGTTTGCCAAAAGGCACCTAAAGGACTCTCAGACCATGAGTAACAAGATTCTCTTTGGCCTGAATGCCAAGCATCACATCTGGTTAAAACCAGGCACCGTTCATCACCTGGCCAATACCATCCCTACGGTGAAGCATGGTGGTGGCAGCATCATGCGGTGGGGATGTTCTTCAGCAGCAGGGACTGGGAGACTAGTCAGAATTGAGGGAAAGATGAACAGACAAAGTACAGAGAGATCATTGATGAAAACCTGCTACAGAGCACTCAGGACCTCGGAATGGGGCGAAGGTTCACCTTCCAACAGGACAACGACCCTAAGCACACAGCCAAGACAATGCAGGAGTGGCTTTGGGACAAGTCTTTAAATGTCCTTGAATGGCCCAGCCAGAGCCCGGACTTGAACCCGATCAAACATCTCTAGAGAGACCTGAAAATAGCTGTGCAGCGCCGCTCCCCATCCAACTTGACAGCTTGAGAGGATCTGCAGAGAAGTATGGGAGAAACTCCACAAAAACAGGTGTGCCAAGCTTGTTGCGTCACACCCAAGAAGACTCAAGGCTGTAATCGCTGCCATAGGTGATTCAGCAAAGTACTCAATAAAGGGTCTGAATACTTATGTAAATGTCATATTTCCGTTTTTTCTTTTACTGTTTTTGCTTTATCATTATGGGGTATTGTGTGTAGATTGATGAGGGGGGAAACGATTTAATCAATTTTAGAATAAGGTTGTAACGTAAGAATATTTGGGAAAAGTGAAGGGGTCTGAATGCTTTCCAAATCCATTGTATAGCCCAACGTTTGAGTCACGACTAAAGTTGCATAAATAACTCTAAATTAAGCATATAGTAGGAGCTGTTTTTTTGTGAACCGCTCAACACAGATTTGAGTGCGTGTGCGCACTCATTCAGAAATTGTTTGGAGAAAATATCCTTTCTATTTTATTCAGCTTTGTTCAATTGTATTCTTCATACTATAAAATAATACCTATGGAATTCTTGTCTGCTAAATGAACTAGTGTAGCCCACAGCCATGTGGCATAGTCAGATCAGGGTCTAATATAAGAACAACTCAGAGTATGCAATTCTGTTCTTCTGAAATAGACTACATTTTCTTCATATCATGTTTCTTTAGACCTGTCTAAAATAAATCATGGATTTATTGTGGTGGTTTAGAATATATTACATGGATTTATTACACTTTTTACATTTTAGACATTCCAAAGGTCTGCATCAGTGGCTTGTAGGCTAATGGAAGCCGGGAGATGCTAAATGTGTTTATGTTCATTAACAATCAATTACCGTGAGACCGGCAGTTATTTGCTTGACAATCACCGACTGACAAAATTTCATGACCGCCACAGCCCTAGTTAGTACCAATTGGTATTGGACAGTTTTGGACAAATATCCTTGGACATCTCTCTCTCTGTCTCACCTTGAACCTGCAGAGCCCCAGTTGTTGCTGGCCACACAGCTTAAGTTCCGAGAGTCCTCTGATTTCACTATCCAGATGATGAAGCTGCCGTTGCTTTGGCCACTGCAGCGTCCATCAATCAGAACAGTGGCAGGGTACCACTGCTGTTGAGAGAATGTTATCATAGTAAAACCATGATTACGATTTTGACATACCTACATTGTGTTGAATCATGTGACAGATAGGCCTTGACCATAGAGATGTATAGAGATCATTACTTGGAAATAACCTGGTTTTGCATGGACATTGCCATTGAGGGCTTTCATCATTTTAAAGTAGTCAACTGGGTGGAGATTCCTATGAGTTGAGAGCAATTAGTCAATGATGAGAGCATTGTCTTCTTCAAATTGGTTTTCCTAGTTTGTAATTGGCTTAACTGCCATCTAGTGGCCACAACAACTGAATGACACAATATTTGGTTCAAGACTCCAGCATTGCCAATGGCGGTAAGTTACCAATATTAGCTTGACACTTTTTTCAAACATCAAAAGAATAATAAAATGGACTCCTTTAAAATGTAGATAGCCTCAATGGCGCTGCCAATGCTGGCACAGACGCAATAATGGCACAGATAGAACGTTGCAATCTTTATACATCTCTATGGCTTGACTTACTTTCCCTTCAGCCACTTGATGGTGGGGGGTGGGTCTCCGACCGCCTTGCAGGGCAGAATGATGTCCTTCATCCAGGGTGTAGTCACTGTTCTGTTGAACGTCAGGATCCTGGCAGGAGCTAGGGGGGTTACACACATGCATCCCTGTGACTTTACCATTCTATTCCAATGGATAACAATGATGAATAATAACAGAATGCAAGCAATATCCTAGATATCATATCAATCAACATCATACTGCAATCACTAATACTTCAGAAACATCAGTTTTGATTCCCAACGTTCAATAGTTACACTGTTACACAGGCAGCCCGTACCTTTGGCCCGAGGTTCCACTGTGGTGATCTCACTGATGTTGCCTCGCCCAGCAGCTGTCACGACAGCCACCCAGATGCTGTACTTCCTGTTGCAGGCCAGGTTTGGCACTCTGTAGAAATACACATCAGGAGAAGCCTCAAACTCACTCATCACCTGAAGAGAGGGAAGGAGAAAGGGAAGGGGGTTACACGTCTACGTATTTATCATACAACTTGAACAGGGGAGTAATCTTCATGAGCTTTCTCTCTCCCTACAGGACTTTCTAATACAGCCCAGAATGGGAGAACTGGAGGCAGTGTTGTAATGAGCATTCAAGGCTGCTGTGAGAGCTGTGTTAATAATAATAGAGCTCCGTACCGTGGGGTGAAGGTTGGAACAGAAGACAATGTACTTCCTGATGATGCCGTTGAGTTTGAGAGGAGGGAGCCAGAACACAAACACCACGGAGCTGGTGGCGGCTGCACTCTTAACTCCCGCTGGAGGCCCAGGGACTAGAGGGAGGAAGGAGGGGCATATTATGTTAAACATACATATATACTGTATATATGAATAGAAACAGTGAAGATGGGCTTATATGGCCTCATTGCAGACAGTGCTGTACTACATGCCTAACTTGAACTTTTGAGGGAATCATGCTTTGATGTCAATGTGAAAGCATATGCAGAAAACTACTGTCACATATGGTGGATCTCTGATGTTATGGGGTATTTAGATTTTCCTTGTTTCTTTTTATCTCAAGTACCTTTTTTCTGGGTAACAATGAAGTACCTTACTCTGATTGTTTTCATTAAAGATTGTCAAAAATAAACAGAAATAACTTCTTAACTAAAAGCAATTTTCTCAAGTAAGAATCTTGCTAGGACTGTCTGGGAGTGGTTGAGTGGCGGGCCTAATTGGAGAAACCTAACGCGAAGGACTTGTAACAAAAAAACTAAAAAAAGATCTAGCTGTTATTAGCAGAGGAGAGCAAACTCTCTATGTTATAGGTCTATGAACTTATACCAGGTCCAAAACCCCACCCATGCAAAACAAGCAGACATTTCAGGCAGTCTTTTCAAACACCTCTTACACTAAAACGGAATTATCATAATTTTCGTAATTTCACAGTATTATTCTTACCTCATAGTGTGGAAATAGATATAAAACACAGGAAACCACGTTTTGACTGCACTGCCCCTTTAAGAGTATTTGTACCAGACTGGTATAGTGAAGTGACCTGACGTGGCCAGTGAGGTGCCTGAGCCTCTTAGACTACAGCATCATTATAGGGATTAGCAGGCCTCTGGGTGCAGGCAAGGTCCGCAGTGACCTTTGAACCTCATTGATCTTTCGTAGTGATTGACTCAATAGCCGTGTAAACCGGAGAATATTGAACTGCTGCTTGGCCCATTTCCTTGATATGTAACGACATATAGTGCCATATTGACAGCAAAGTCTTAGTCAGAAACAACGCAAGTGTGGAGTATTACGTTTAACTCATCAAGATGCTTTCGAGATATTGAAACAGTGAAAATGACAGTTTGCCAGTGATTTACTGTAAGAGTAAAGTCTCTATCTGTGCAGTTTTATATAAAAAGTAAGGCAACAATGACCTTCACAGCTCTTGTGAAGGTCATTCCTCGCATGAGAAGATACACAATTCACTCCAGCTCCCCCTACAACACAGCGCTTATCCCACCCTGCTAGGATGAACTAGAGTGTCTCAATCCACCCTGCTAGGATGAACTAGAGTGTCACAACCCACCCTGCTAGGATGAACCAGAGTGCCATAACCCACCCGGCTAGGATGAACCAGAGTGTCACAACCCACCCTGCTAGGATGAACCAGAGTGTCACAACCCGCCCTGCTAGGATGAACCAGAGTGTCACAACCCACCCTGCTAGGATGAACCAGAGTGTCACAACCCACCATTCTAGGATGAACCAGAGAACGTCAACCCACCCTGCTAGGATGAACCAGAGTGTCACAACCCATCCTGCTAAGATGAACCAGAGTGTCTCAACCCACCCTGCTAGGATGAACCAGTGTGCCATAACCCACCGTGCTAGGATGAACTAGAGTGGCACAACCCACCCTGCTAGGATGAACTAGAGTGGCATAACCCACCCTGCTAGGATGAATTAGAGTGTCACAACCCACCCTGCTAGGATGAACCAGAGTGTCAAAACCCACCCTGCTAGGATGAACAAGAGTGGCATAACCCACCCTGCTAGGATGAACCAGAGTGTCACAACCCACCTTGCTAGGATGAACCAGAGTGTCACAACCCACCCTGCTAGGATGAACCAGAGTGTCACAACCCACCCTGCTAGGATGAACCAGAGTGTCACAACCCACCCTGCTAGGATGAACTAGAGTGTCACAACCCACCCTGCTAGGATGAACCAGAGTGTCACAACCCACCCTGCTAGGATGAACCAGAGTGTCACAACCCACCCTGCTAGGATGAACCAGAGTGTCTCAACCCACCCTGCTAGGATGAACCAGTGTGCCATAACCCACCCTGCTAGGATGAACAAGAGTGTCACAACCCACCCTGCTAGGATGAACTAGAGTGTCACAACCCACCCTGCTAGGATGAACCAGAGTGTCACAACCCACCATTCTAGGATGAACCAGAGAACGTCAACCCACCCTGCTAGGATGAACCAGAGTGTCACAACCCACCCTGCTAAGATGAACCAGAGTGTCTCAACCCACCCTGCTAGGATGAACCAGTGTGCCATAACCCACCCTGCTAGGATGAACTAGAGTGGCACAACCCACCCTGCTAGGATGAACTAGAGTGGCATAATCCACCCTGCTAGGATGAACTAGAGTGTCACAACCCACCCTGCTAGGATGAACCAGAGTGTCACAACCCACCTTGCTAGGATGAACCAGTGTCATAACCCACCCTGCTAGGATGAACCAGAGTGTCACAACCCACCCTGCTAGGATGAACCAGAGTGTCACAACCCACCATTCTAGGATGAACCAGAGAACGTCAACCCACCCTGCTAGGATGAACCAGAGTGTCACAACCCACCCTGCTAAGATGAACCAGAGTGTCTCAACCCACCCTGCTAGGATGAACCAGTGTGCCATAACCCACCGTGCTAGGATGAACTAGAGTGTCACAACCCACCCTGCTAGGATGAACCAGAGTGTCACAACCCACCTTGCTAGGATGAACCAGTGTCATAACCCACCCTGCTAGGATGAACCAGAGTGTCACAACCCACCCTGCTAGGATGAACCAGAGTGTCACAACCCACCATTCTAGGATGAACCAGAGAACGTCAACCCACCCTGCTAGGATGAACCAGAGTGTCACAACCCACCCTGCTAAGATGAACCAGAGTGTCTCAACCCACCCTGCTAGGATGAACCAGTGTGCCATAACCCACCGTGCTAGGATGAACTAGAGTGGCACAACCCACCCTGCTAGGATGAACTAGAGTGGCATAACCCACCCTGCTAGGATGAATTAGAGTGTCACAACCCACCCTGCTAGGATGAACAAGAGTGGCATAACCCACCCTGCTAGGATGAACCAGAGTGTCACAACCCACCTTGCTAGGATGAACCAGAGTGTCACAACCCACCCTGCTAGGATGAACCAGAGTGTCACAACCCACCCTGCTAGGATGAACCAGAGTGTCACAACCCACCCTGCTAGGATGAACTAGAGTGTCACAACCCACCCTGCTAGGATGAACCAGAGTGTCACAACCCACCCTGCTAGGATGAACCAGAGTGTCACAACCCACCCTGCTAGGATGAACCAGAGTGTCTCAACCCACCCTGCTAGGATGAACCAGTGTGCCATAACCCACCCTGCTAGGATGAACAAGAGTGTCACAACCCACCCTGCTAGGATGAACTAGAGTGTCACAACCCACCCTGCTAGGATGAACCAGAGTGTCACAACCCACCATTCTAGGATGAACCAGAGAACGTCAACCCACCCTGCTAGGATGAACCAGTGTGCCATAACCCACCCTGCTAGGATGAACTAGAGTGGCACAACCCACCCTGCTAGGATGAACTAGAGTGGCATAACCCACCCTGCTAGGATGAACTAGAGTGTCACAACCCACCTTGCTAGGATGAACCAGAGTGTCACAACCCACCCTGCTAGGATGAACCAGAGTGTAACAACCCACCCTGCTAGGATGAACCAGTGTCATAACCCACCCTGCTAGGATGAACCAGAGTGTCACAACCCACCCTGCTAAGATGAACCAGAGTGTCTCAACCCACCCTGCTAGGATGAACCAGTGTGCCATAACCCACCCTGCTAGGATGAACTAGAGTGGCACAACCCACCCTGCTAGGATGAACTAGAGTGGCATAACCCACCCTGCTAGGATGAACTAGAGTGTCACAACCCACCTTGCTAGGATGAACCAGAGTGTCACAACCCACCCTGCTAGGATGAACCAGAGTGTCTCAACCCACCCTGCTAGGATGAACCAGTGTGCCATAACCCACCCTGCTAGGATGAACAAGAGTGTCACAACCCACCCTGCTAGGATGAACTAGAGTGTCACAACCCACCCTGCTAGGATGAACCAGAGTGTCACAACCCACCATTCTAGGATGAACCAGAGAACGTCAACCCACGATGCTAGGATGAACCAGTGTGCCATAACCCACCCTGCTAGGATGAACTAGAGTGGCACAACCCACCCTGCTAGGATGAACTAGAGTGGCATAACCCACCCTGCTAGGATGAACTAGAGTGTCACAACCCACCTTGCTAGGATGAACCAGAGTGTCACAACCCACCCTGCTAGGATGAACCAGAGTGTAACAACCCACCCTGCTAGGATGAACCAGTGTCATAACCCACCCTGCTAGGATGAACCAGAGTGTCACAACCCACCCTGCTAGGATGAACCAGAGTGTCACAACCCACCCTGCTAAGATGAACCAGAGTGTCTCAACCCACCCTGCTAGGATGAACCAGTGTGCCATAACCCACCCTGCTAGGATGAACTAGAGTGGCACAACCCACCCTGCTAGGATGAACTAGAGTGGCATAACCCACCCTGCTAGGATGAACTAGAGTGTCACAACCCACCTTGCTAGGATGAACCAGAGTGTCACAACCCACCCTGCTAGGATGAACCAGAGTGTCACAACCCACCTTGCTAGGATGAACCAGTGTCATAACCCACCCTGCTAGGATGAACCAGAGTGTCACAACCCACCCTGCTAGGATGAACCAGAGTGTCACAACCCACCATTCTAGGATGAACCAGAGAACGTCAACCCACCCTGCTAGGATGAACCAGAGTGTCACAACCCACCCTGCTAAGATGAACCAGAGTGTCTCAACCCACCCTGCTAGGATGAACCAGTGTGCCATAACCCACCGTGCTAGGATGAACTAGAGTGGCACAACCCACCCTGCTAGGATGAACTAGAGTGGCATAACCCACCCTGCTAGGATGAATTAGAGTGTCACAACCCACCCTGCTAGGATGAACCAGAGTGTCAAAACCCACCCTGCTAGGATGAACAAGAGTGGCCTAACCCACCCTGCTAGGATGAACCAGAGTGTCACAACCCACCTTGCTAGGATGAACCAGAGTGTCACAACCCACCCTGCTAGGATGAACCAGAGTGTCACAACCCACCCTGCTAGGATGAACCAGAGTGTCACAACCCACCCTGCTAGGATGAACTAGAGTGTCACAACCCACCCTGCTAGGATGAACCAGAGTGTCACAACCCACCCTGCTAGGATGAACCAGAGTGTCACAACCCACCCTGCTAGGATGAACCAGAGTGTCTCAACCCACCCTGCTAGGATGAACCAGTGTGCCATAACCCACCCTGCTAGGATGAACAAGAGTGTCACAACCCACCCTGCTAGGATGAACTAGAGTGTCACAACCCACCCTGCTAGGATGAACCAGAGTGTCGCAACCCACCATTCTAGGATGAACCAGAGAACGTCAACCCACCCTGCTAGGATGAACCAGAGTGTCACAACCCACCCTGCTAAGATGAACCAGAGTGTCTCAACCCACCCTGCTAGGATGAACCAGTGTGCCATAACCCACCCTGCTAGGATGAACTAGAGTGGCACAACCCACCCTGCTAGGATGAACTAGAGTGGCATAACCCACCCTGCTAGGATGAATTAGAGTGTCACAACCCACCCTGCTAGGATGAACCAGAGTGTCAAAACCCACCCTGCTAGGATGAACAAGAGTGGCATAACCCACCCTGCTAGGATGAACCAGAGTGTCACAACCCACCTTGCTAGGATGAACCAGAGTGTCACAACCCACCCTGCTAGGATGAACCAGAGTGTCACAACCCACCCTGCTAGGATGAACCAGAGTGTCACAACCCACCCTGCTAGGATGAACTAGAGTGTCACAACCCACCCTGCTAGGATGAACCAGAGTGTCACAACCCACCCTGCTAGGATGAACCAGAGTGTCACAACCCACCCTGCTAGGATGAACCAGAGTGTCTCAACCCACCCTTCTAGGATGAACCAGTGTGCCATAACCCACCCTGCTAGGATGAACAAGAGTGTCACAACCCACCCTGCTAGGATGAACTAGAGTGTCACAACCCACCCTGCTAGGATGAACCAGAGTGTCACAACCCACCATTCTAGGATGAACCAGAGAACGTCAACCCACCCTGCTAGGATGAACCAGAGTGTCACATCCCACCCTGCTAAGATGAACCAGAGTGTCTCAACCCACCCTGCTAGGATGAACCAGTGTGCCATAACCCACCCTGCTAGGATGAACTAGAGTGGCACAACCCACCCTGCTAGGATGAACTAGAGTGGCATAACCCACCCTGCTAGGATGAACTAGAGTGTCACAACCCACCCTGCTAGGATGAACCAGAGTGTCACAACCCACCTTGCTAGGATGAACCAGTGTCATAACCCACCCTGCTAGGATGAACCAGAGTGTCACAACCCACCCTGCTAGGATGAACCAGAGTGTCACAACCCACCATTCTAGGATGAACCAGAGAACGTCAACCCACCCTGCTAGGATGAACCAGAGTGTCACAACCCACCCTGCTAGGATGAACCAGAGTGTCTCAACCCACCCTGCTAGGATGAACCAGTGTGCCATAACCAACCGTGCTAGGATGAACTAGAGTGTCACAACCCACCCTGCTAGGATGAACCAGAGTGTCACAACCCACCTTGCTAGGATGAACCAGTGTCATAACCCACCCTGCTAGGATGAACCAGAGTGTCAAAACCCACCCTGCTAGGATGAACCAGAGTGTCACAACCCACCATTCTAGGATGAACCAGAGAACGTCAACCCACCCTGCTAGGATGAACCAGAGTGTCACAACCCACCCTGCTAAGATGAACCAGAGTGTCTCAACCCACCCTGCTAGGATGAACCAGTGTGCCATAACCCACCGTGCTAGGATGAACTAGAGTGGCACAACCCACCCTGCTAGGATGAACTAGAGTGGCATAACCCACCCTGCTAGGATGAATTAGAGTGTCACAACCCACCCTGCTAGGATGAACAAGAGTGGCATAACCCACCCTGCTAGGATGAACCAGAGTGTCACAACCCACCTTGCTAGGATGAACCAGAGTGTCACAACCCACCCTGCTAGGATGAACCAGAGTGTCACAACCCACCCTGCTAGGATGAACCAGAGTGTCACAACCCACCCTGCTAGGATGAACTAGAGTGTCACAACCCACCCTGCTAGGATGAACCAGAGTGTCACAACCCACCCTGCTAGGATGAACCAGAGTGTCACAACCCACCCTGCTAGGATGAACCAGAGTGTCTCAACCCACCCTGCTAGGATGAACCAGTGTGCCATAACCCACCCTGCTAGGATGAACAAGAGTGTCACAACCCACCCTGCTAGGATGAACTAGAGTGTCACAACCCACCCTGCTAGGATGAACCAGAGTGTCACAACCCACCATTCTAGGATGAACCAGAGAACGTCAACCCACCCTGCTAGGATGAACCAGTGTGCCATAACCCACCCTGCTAGGATGAACTAGAGTGGCACAACCCACCCTGCTAGGATGAACTAGAGTGGCATAACCCACCCTGCTAGGATGAACTAGAGTGTCACAACCCACCTTGCTAGGATGAACCAGAGTGTCACAACCCACCCTGCTAGGATGAACCAGAGTGTAACAACCCACCCTGCTAGGATGAACCAGTGTCATAACCCACCCTGCTAGGATGAACCAGAGTGTCACAACCCACCCTGCTAGGATGAACCAGAGTGTCACAACCCACCCTGCTAAGATGAACCAGAGTGTCTCAACCCACCCTGCTAGGATGAACCAGTGTGCCATAACCCACCCTGCTAGGATGAACTAGAGTGGCACAACCCACCCTGCTAGGATGAACTAGAGTGGCATAACCCACCCTGCTAGGATGAACTAGAGTGTCACAACCCACCTTGCTAGGATGAACCAGAGTGTCACAACCCACCCTGCTAGGATGAACCAGAGTGTCACAACCCACCTTGCTAGGATGAACCAGTGTCATAACCCACCCTGCTAGGATGAACCAGAGTTTCACAACCCACCCTGCTAGGATGAACCAGAGTGTCACAACCCACCATTCTAGGATGAACCAGAGAACGTCAACCCACCCTGCTAGGATGAACCAGAGTGTCACAACCCACCCTGCTAAGATGAACCAGAGTGTCTCAACCCACCCTGCTAGGATGAACCAGTGTGCCATAACCCACCGTGCTAGGATGAACTAGAGTGGCATAACCCACCCTGCTAGGATGAATTAGAGTGTCACAACCCACCCTGCTAGGATGAACCAGAGTGTCAAAACCCACCCTGCTAGGATGAACAAGAGTGGCCTAACCCACCCTGCTAGGATGAACCAGAGTGTCACAACCCACCTTGCTAGGATGAACCAGAGTGTCACAACCCACCCTGCTAGGATGAACCAGAGTGTCACAACCCACCCTGCTAGGATGAACCAGAGTGTCACAACCCACCCTGCTAGGATGAACTAGAGTGTCACAACCCACCCTGCTAGGATGAACCAGAGTGTCACAACCCACCCTGCTAGGATGAACCAGAGTGTCACAACCCACCCTGCTAGGATGAACCAGAGTGTCTCAACCCACCCTGCTAGGATGAACCAGTGTGCCATAACCCACCCTGCTAGGATGAACAAGAGTGTCACAACCCACCCTGCTAGGATGAACTAGAGTGTCACAACCCACCCTGCTAGGATGAACCAGAGTGTCGCAACCCACCATTCTAGGATGAACCAGAGAACGTCAACCCACCCTGCTAGGATGAACCAGTGTGCCATAACCCACCCTGCTAGGATGAACTAGAGTGGCACAACCCACCCTGCTAGGATGAACTAGAGTGTCACAACCCACCTTGCTAGGATGAACCAGAGTGTCACAACCCACCCTGCTAGGATGAACCAGAGTGTCACAACCCACCTTGCTAGGATGAACCAGTGTCATAACCCACCCTGCTAGGATGAACCAGAGTGTCACAACCCACCCTGCTAGGATGAACAAGAGTGGCATAACCCACCCTGCTAGGATGAACCAGAGTGTCACAACCCACCCTGCTAGGATGAACCAGAGTGTCACAAACCACCCTGCTAGGATGAATTAGAGTGTCACAAGCAACCCTGCTAGGATGAACCAGAGTGTCACAACCACCCTGCTAGGATGAACCAGAGTGTCACAACCCACCCTGCTAGGATGAACCAGAGTGTCTCAACCCACCCTGCTAGGATGAACCAGTGTGCCATAACCCACCCTGCTAGGATGAACAAGAGTGTCACAACCCACCCTGCTAGGATGAACTAGAGTGTCACAACCCACCCTGCTAGGATGAACCAGAGTGTCACAACCCACATTGCTAGGATGAACCAGAGTGTCACAACCCACCCTGCTAGGATGAACCAGAGTGTCCCAACCCACCCTCCTAGGATGAACCAGAGTGTCACAACCCACCCTTCTAGGATGAACCAGAGTGTCACAACCCACCCTGCTAGGATGAACTAGAGTGTCACAACCCACCCTGCTAGGATGAACCAGAGTGTCACAACCCACCATTCTAGGATGAACCAGAGAACGTCAACCCACTCCGCTAGGATGAACCAGTGTGCCATAACCCACCCTGCTAGGATGAACTAGAGTGGCACAACCCACCCTGCTAGGATGAACTAGAGTGGCATAACCCACCCTGCTAGGATGAACTAGAGTGTCACAACCCACCTTGCTAGGATGAACCAGAGTGTCACAACCCACCCTGCTAGGATGAACCAGAGTGTAACAACCCACCCTGCTAGGATGAACCAGTGTCATAACCCACCCTGCTAGGATGAACCAGAGTGTCACAACCCACCCTGCTAGGATGAACCAGAGTGTCACAACCCACCCTGGCTTGTTGCGTCACACCCAGAAGGACTCAAGGCTGTAATCGCTGCCTAGGTGATTCAGCAAAGTACTCAATAAAGGGTCTGAATACTTATGTAAATGTCATATTTTCCGTTTTTTCTTTTACTGTTTTGCTTTATCATTATGGGTATTGTGTGTAATTGATGAGGAAACATTTAATATTTTAGAATAAGGTGTGTAACGTAAAAATTGGGAAAAAGTAAGGGGTCTGAATCTTTCCAAATCCATTGTATAGCCCAACGTTTGAGTCACGATAAAGTTGCATAAATACTCTAAATTAGCATATAGGGGAGCTGTTTTTTGTGAACCGCTCAACACAGATTTGAGTGCGTGTGCGCACTCATTCAGAAATTGTTTGGAGAAAATATCCTTTCTATTTTATTGCTTTGTTCAATTGTATTCTTCATACTATAAAATAATCCTATGGAATCTTGTCTGCTAAATGAACTAGTGTAGCCCACAAGCCATGTGGCAAGTCAGATCAGGGTCTAATATAAAACAACTCAGAGTATGCAATTCTGTTCTTCTGAAATAGACTACATTTTCTTCATATCATGTTTCTTTAGACCTTTCTAAAATAAATCATGGATTTATTGTGGTGGTTAGAATATATTACATGGATTTATTCCACTTTTTACATTTTTAGACATTCCAAAGGTCTGCATCAGTGGCTTGTAGGCTAATGGAAAGCCGGAGATGCTAAATGTGTTTATGTTCATTAACAATCAATTACCGTGAGACCGGCGTTATTTGCTTGACAATCACCGACTGATCAAATTTCATGACCGCCACAGCCTAGTTAGTAACCACATTGGTATTGGACAGTTTTTGGACAATATCCTTGGACATCTCTCTCCTCTGTCTCACCTTTGAACCTGCAGAGCCCCATTGTGCTGGCCCACAGCTTAAGTTCCGAGAGTCCTCTGTTTCACTATCCAGATGATGAAGCTGCCGTTGCTTTGGCCACTGCAGCGCCATCAATCAGAACAGTGGCAGGGTACCATGCTGTTGAGGAATGTTATTCATATAAACATGATTACGATTTGACATACCTACTTGTGTGAATCATGTGACAGATAGGCCTTGACCATAGAGATGTATAGAGATCATTACTTGGAAATAACCTGGTTTTGCATGGACATTGCCATTGAGGGCTTCATCATTTTAAAGTACCAACTGGGTGGGATTCCTATGGTTAGGAGCAATGTCAATGATGAAGCATTGTCTCTCTTCAAATTGGTTTTCCTAGTTTGATTGGCTTAAACTGCCATTCTAGTGGCCACAACAACTGAATGACCACAATTATTTGGTTCAAGACTCCAGCATTGCAAGGGCGGTAAGTCACAATATTAGTTGACACTTTTTTCAATACATCAAAAGAATAATAAAATGGACTCCTTTAAATGTAGATAGCCTCAATGGCGCTGCCAATGCTGGTCACAGATCCATAATGGACAGATAGAACGTTTGAATCTTCTATACACTCTATGGCTGTGACTTATCTTCCCTTCAGCCACTTGATGGTGGGTGGTGGGATCTCCGACCGCCTTGCAGGCAGAATGATGTCCTTCATCCAGGGTGTAGTCACTGTTCGTTGAACGTCAGGATCCTGGCAGGAGCTAGGGGGTTACACACATGCATCCCTGTGACTTTACCATTCTATTCCAATGGATAACAATGATGATAATACAGAATGCAAGCATATCCAGATATCATTCAATCAACATCATACTGCAATCACTAATACTTCAGAAACATCAGTTTTGATTCCCAACGTTCAATAGTTACACTGTTACACAGGCAGCCGTACCTTTGGCCCGAGGTTCCACTGTGGTGTCTCACTGATGTTGCCTCGCCCAGCAGCTGTCACGGCAGCCACCCAGATGCTGTACTTCCTGTTGCGGCCAGGTTTGGCACTCTGTAGAAATACCATCAGGAGAAGCCTCAAACTCACTCATCACCTGAAGAAGGGAAGGAGAAAGGGAAGGGGTTACACGTCTACGTATTTATCATACAACTTGAACAGGGAGTAATCTTCATGAGCTTTCTCTCTCCCTACAGGACTTTCTAATACAGCCCAGAATGGGAGAACTGGAGGCAGTGTTGTAATGAGCTTCAGGCTGCTGTGAAGAGCTGTGTTAATAAATAGAGCCTCCGTACCGTGGGGTGAAGTTGGAACAGAAGACAATGTACTTCCTGATGATGCCGTTGAGTTTGAGAGGAGGGAGCCAGAACACAAACACCACGGAGCTGGTGGCGGCTGCACTCTTAACTCCCGCTGAGGCCCAGGACTAGAGGGAGGAAGGAGGGGCATATTATGTTAAACATACATATATCTGTATATATGAATAGAACAGTGAAGATGGGCTTATATGGCCTCATTGCAGACAGTGCTGTACTACATGCCTAACTTGACTTTTGAGGGAATCATGCTTTGATGTCAATGTGAAAGCATATGCAGAAAACTACTGTCACATAGGTGATCTCTGATTTATGGGTATTTAGATTTTCCTTGTTTCTTTTTATCTCAAGTACCTTTTTTCTGGGTAACAATGAAGTACCTTACTCTGATGTTTTCATTAAAGATTGTCAAAAATAACAGAAATAACTTCTTAACTAAAAGCAATTTTCTCAAGTAAGAATCTTGCTAGGACTGTCTGGGAGTGGTTGAGTGGCGGGCCTAATTGGAAAACCTAACGCGAAGGACTTGTACAAAAAAACTAAAAAAAGATCTAGTGTTATTAGCAGAGGAGAGCAAACTCTCTATGTTATAGGTCTTGAACTTATACCAGGTCCAAAACCCCACCCATGCAAAACAGCAGACATTTCAGGCAGTCTTTTCCAACACCTCTTACACTAAAACGGAATTATCATAATTTCGTAATTTCACAGTATTTTTCTTACCTCATAGTGTGGAAATAGATATAAAACACAGGAACACGTTTTTGACTGCACTGCCCCTTTAAGAGTATTTGTACCAGACTGTATAGTGAAGTGACCTGACGTGGCCAGTGATGTGCCTGAGCCTCTTAGACTACAGCATCATTATGGGATTAGCAGGCCTCTGGGTGCAGGCAAGGTCCGCAGTGACCTTTGCAACCTCATTGATCTTTCGTAGTGATTGACTCAATAGCCGTGTAACCGGAGAATATTGAACTGCTGCTTGGCCCATTTCCTTGATATGTAACGACATATAGTGCCATATTGACCAGCAAAGTCCTAGTCAGAAACAACGCAAGTGTGGAGTATTACGTTTTAACTCATCAAGATGCTTTTCGAGATATTGAAACAGTGAAATGACAGTTTGCCAGTGATTTCCTGTAAGAGTAAAGTCTCTATCTGTGCAGTTTTATATAAAAAGTAAGGCAACAATGACCTTCACAGCTCTTGTGGAAGGTCATTCCTCGCATGAGAAATACCATTCACTCCAGCTCCCCTACAACACAGCGCTTATCCCACCCTGCCTAGGATGAAACTAGAGTGTCTCAATCCACCTGCTAGGATGAACTAGAGTGTCACAACCCACCCTGCTAGGATGAACCAGAGTGCCATAACCCACCCGGCTAGGATAACCAGAGTGTCACAACCCACCCTGCTAGGATGAACCAGAGTGTCACAACCCCCCTGCTAGGATGAACCAGAGTGTCACAACCCACCCTGCTAGGATGAACCAGAGTGTCACAACCCACCCTTCTAGGATGAAACCAAGAACGTCAACCACCCTGCTAGGATGAACCAGAGTGTCACAACCCACCTGCTAAGATGAACCAGAGTGTCTCAACCCACCCTGCTAGGATGAACCAGTGTGCCATAACCCACCGTGCTAGGATGAACTAGAGTGGCACAACCCACCCTGCTAGGATGAACTAGAGTGGCTACCCACCCTGCTAGGATGAATTAGAGTGTCACAACCACCCTGCTAGGATGAACCAGAGTGTCAAAACCCACCCTGCTAGGATGAACAAGAGTGGCAACCCCCTGCTAGGATGAACCAGAGTGTCACAACCCACCTTGCTAGAGAACCAGAGTGTCACAACCCACCCTGCTAGGATGAACCGAGTGGTCACAACCCACCCTGCTAGGATGAACCAGAGTGTCACAACCCACCCTGCTAGGATGAACCAGAGTGTCACAACCCACCCTGCTAGGATGAACCAGAGTGTCACAACCCACCCTGCTAGGATGAAATACAGTGTCACAACCCACCCTGCTAGGATGAACCAGAGTGTCTCAACCCACCCTGCTAGGATGAACCAGTGTGCCATAACCCACCCTGCTAGGATGAACAAGAGTGTCACAACCCACCCTGCTAGGATGAACTAGAGTGTCACACCCACCCTGCTAGGATGAACCAAGTGTCACAACCCACCATTCTAGATGAACCAGAGAACGTCAAACCCCCTGCTAGGATGAACCAGAGTGTCACAACCCACCCTGCTAAGATGAACCAAGTGTCTCAACCCACCTGCTAGGATAACCATGTGCCATAACCCACCCTGCTAGGATGAACTGCAGTGGCACAACCCACCCTGCTAGGATGAACTAGAGTGGCATAATCCACCCTGCTAGATGAACCTAGAGTGTTCACACCCCACCCTGCTAGGATGAACCAGAGTGTCACAACCACCTTGCTAGGATGAACAGTGTCTAACCCCCCTGCTAGGATGAACCAGAGTGTCACAACCCACCCTGCTAGGATGAACCAGAGTGTCACAACCCCCATTCTAGGATGAACCAGAGAAACGTCAACCCACCCTGCTAGGATGAACCAGAGTGTCACAACCCACCCTGCTAGATGAACCAGAGTGTCTCAACCCACCCTGCTAGGATGAACCAGTAGTGCCATAACCCACCGTGCTAGGATGAACTAGAGTGTCACAACCCACCCTGCTAGGATGAACCAGAGTGTCACAACCCACCTTGCTAGGATGAACCAGTGTCATAACCCACCCTGCTAGGATGAACCAGAGTGTCACAACCCACCCTGCTAGGATGAACCAGAGTGTCACAACCCACCATTCTAGGATGAACCAGAGACGTCAACACACCCTGCTAGGATGAACCAGAGTGTCACAACCACCTGCTAAGATGAACCAGAGTGTCTCAACCCACCCTGCTAGGATGAACCAGTGTGCCATAACCCACCTGCTAGGATGAACTAGAGTGGCACAACCCACCCTGCTAGGATGAACTAGAGTGGCAAACCCACCCTGCTAGGATGAATTAAGTGTCACAACCCACCCTAGGATGACAAGAGTGCATAACCCACCCTGCTAGGATGAACCAGAGTGTCACAACCCACCTTGCTAGGATGAACCAGAGTGTCACACCCACCCTGCTAGGATGAACCAGAGTGTCACAACCCACCCTGCTAGATGAACCAGTAGTGTCCAAACCACCCACCCTGCTAGATGAACTAGAGTGTCCAACCCACCTGCTAGGATGAACCAGAGTGTCACAACCCACACCTGCTAGGATGAACCAGAGTGTCACAACCCACCCTGCTAGATGAACCAGAGTGTCTCAACCACCCTGCTAGGATGAACCAGGTGCCATAACCCACCCTGCTAGGATGAACAAGAGTGTCACAACCCACCCTGCTAGGATAACAGAGTGTCACACAACCCACCCTGCTAGGATGAACCAGAGTGTCACACACCCCCATTCTAGGATGAACCAGAGAACGTCAACCCACCCTGCTAGGATGAACCAGTGTGCCATAAACCACCCTGCTAGGTGAACTAGAGTGGCACAACCCACCCTGCTAGGATGAACTAGAGTGGCATAACCCACCCTGCTAGGATGAACTAGAGTGTCACAACCCACCTTGCTAGGATGAACCAGAGTGTCACAACCCACCCTGCTAGGATGAACCAGAGTGTAACAACCCACCCTGCTAGGATGAACAGTGTCATAACCCACCCTGCTAGGATGAACCAGAGTGTCACAACCCACCCCTGCTGAAGATGAACCAGAGTGTCTCAACCCACCCTGCTAGGATGAACCAGTGTGCCATAACCCACCCTGTAGGATGAACTAAGTGGCACAACCCACCCTGCTAGGATGAACCATGAGTGGCATAACCCACCCTGCTAGGATGAACTAGAGTGTCACAACCCACCATTGCTAGGATGAACCAGAGTGTCACAACCCACCCTCTAGGATGAACCAGAGTGTCCTCAACCCACCCTGCTAGGAGAACCAGTGTGCCATAACCCACCCTGCTAGGATGACAAGAGTGTCACAACCCACCCTGCTAGGATGAACTAGAGTGTCCCAACCCACCCTGCTAGGATGAACCAGAGTGTCACAACCCACCATTCTAGGATGAACCAGAGAACGTCAACCCACGATGCTAGTGAACCAGAGTGTCACATACCCACCCTGCTAGGATGAACTAGAGTTGGCACAACCCACCCTGCTAGGATGAACTAGAGTGGCATAACCCACCCTGCTAGGATGAACTAGAGTGTCACAACCCACCTTGTCTAGGATGAACCAGAGTGTCACAACCCACCCTGCTAGGATGAACCAGAGTGTAACAACCCACCCTGCTAGGATGAACCAGTGTCATAACCCACCCTGCTAGGATGACCAAGAGTGTCACAACCCACCCTGCTAGGATGAACAGAGTGCACAACCCACCCTCTAAGATGAACCAGAGTGTCTCAACCCACCCTGCTAGGATGAACCAGTGTGCCATAACCCACCCTGCTAGGATGAACTAGAGTGGCACAACCCACCCTGCTAGGATGAACTAGAGTGGCATAACCCACCCTGCTAGGATGAACTAGAGTGTCACAACCACCTTGCTAGGATGAACCGAGTGTCACAACCCACCCTGCTAGGATGAACCAGAGTGTCACAACCCACCTTGCTAGGATGAACCAGTGTCACAACCCACCCTGCTAGGATGAACCAGAGTGTCACAACCCACCCTGCTAGGATGAACCAGAGTGTCACAACCCACCATTCTAGGATGAACCAGAGAACGTCAAACCCACCCGCTAGGATGAACCAGAGTGTCACAACCCACCCTGCTAAGATGAACCAGAGTGTCTCAACCCACACCTGCTAGGATGAACCAGTGTGCCATAACCCACCTGCTAGGATGAACTAGAGTGGCACACCCACCCTGCTAGGATGAACTAGAGTGTCAAACCCACCCTGCTAGGATGAAAGAGTGTCACAACCCACCCTGCTAGGATGAACCAGAGTGTCAAACCCACCCTGCTAGGATGAACAAGTGGCCTAACCCACCTGCTAGGATGAACCAGAGGTCACCCCTGCTAGATACGAGTGTCAAACCCACCCTGCTAGGATGAACCAGAGTGTCACAACCCACCCTGCTCTAGGGATGAACCAGAGTGTCACAAACCACCCTGCTAGATGAACTAGAGTGTCACAACCCACCCTGCTAGGATGAACCAGAGTGTCACAACCCACCCTGCTAGGATGAACCAGAGTGTCACAACCCACCCTAGGATGAACCAGAGTGTCTCAACCCACCCTGCTAGGATGAACCAGTGTGCCATACCACCCTGCTAGGATGAACAGAGTGTCACAACCCACCCTGCTAGGATGAACCTAGAGTGTCACAACCCACCCTGCTAGGATGAACCAGAGTGTCGCAACCCACCATTCTAGGATGAACCAGAGAACGTCAACCCACCCCTGCTAGGATGAACCAGAGTGTCACAACCCACCCTGCTAGATGAACCAGAGTGTCTCAAACCCACCCTGAGGATGAACCAGTGTGCCATAACCCACCCTGCTAGGATGAACTAGAGTGGCACAACCACCCTGCTAGGATGAACTCGAGGGCATAACCCACCCTGCTAGGATGAATTAGAGTGTCACAACCCACCTGCTAGGATGAACCAGAGTGTCAAAACCCACCCGCTAGGATGAACAAGAGTGCATAACCCACCCTTGCTAGGATGAACCAGAGTGTCACAACCCACCTTGCTAGATGAACCAGAGTGTCACACCCACCCTGCTAGGATGAACCAGAGTGTCACAAACCCCCCCTGCTAGGATGAACCAGAGTGTCACAAACCACCTGCTAGGATGAACTAGAGTGTCACAACCACCCTGTAGGATGAACCAGAGTGTCACACCCACCCTGCTAGGATGAACCAGAGTGTCACAACCCACCTGCTAGGATGAACCAGAGTGTCTCACCCACCCTCTAGAGAACCGTGTGCCATAACCCCCCTGCTAGGATGAACAAGAGTGTCACAACCCACCCTGCTAGGATGAACTAGAGTGTCACAACCCACCCTGCTAGGATAACAGAGTGTCACAACCCCCATCTAGGATGAACCAGAGAACGTCACCCACCCTGCTAGGATGAACCAGAGTGTCACATCCCACCCTGCTAAGATGACCAGAGTGTCTCAACCCCCTGCTAGGATGAACCAGTGTCATAACCCACCCTGCTAGGATAACAGAGTGTCACAACCCACCCTGCTAGGATGAACTAGAGTGCATAACCCACCCTGCTAGGATGACTAGAGTGTCACAACCCACCCTGCTAGGATGAACCAGAGTGTCACAACCCCCTGCTAGATGAACCAGTGTCATAAACCCACCCTGCTAGGATGAACCAGAGTGTCACAAACCCACCCTGCTAGGATGAACCAGAGTGTCACAACCCCCTTCTAGGATGAACCAGAGAACTCAACCCACCCTGCTAGGATGAACCAGAGTGTCACAACCCACCCTGCTAGGATGAACCAGAGTGTCTCAACCCCACCTGCTAGGATGAACCAGTGTGCTAAAACCGTGCTAGATGAACTAGGTGTCACAACCCACCCTGCTAGGATGAAACCAGAGTGTCACAACCCACCTTGCTAGGATGAACCAGTGTCATAACCCACCCTGCTAGGATGAACCCCAGAGTGTCAAAACCCACCCTGCTAGGATGAACCAGAGTGTCAAAACCACCCATTCTAGGATGAACCAAGAGAACGTCAACCCACCCTGCTAGGATGAACCAGAGTGTCACAACCCACCCTGCTAGGATGAACCAGAGTGTCTCAACCCACCTGCTAGGATGAACAGTGTGCCATAACCCACCGTGCTAGGATGAACTAGAGTGGCACAACCCACCCTGCTAGGATGAACTAGAGTGGCATAACCCACCACTGCTGGATGAATTAGAGTGTCCACAACCCACCCTGCTAGGATGAACAGAGTGGCATAACCCACCCTGCTAGGATGAACCAGAGTGTCACAACCCACCTTGCTAGGATGAACCGAGTGTCACAACCCACCCTGCTAGGGATGACACAGAGTGTCACAACCCACCCTGCTAGGATGAACCAGAGTGTCACAAACCACCCTGCTAGGATGAACTAGAGTGTCACAACCCACCCCTGCTAGGATGAACCAGAGTTGTCACACACCCACCCTGCTAGGATGAACCAGAGTGTCAACCCACCTGCTAGGATGAACCAAGTGTCTAACCCACCCTGCTAGGATGAACCAGTGTGCCCATAACCCACCCTGCTAGGTGGGGATGTTTTTCAGCGTCAGGGACTAGGAGACTAAGTACAGAGAGATCCTTGATGAAAACCTGCTCCAGAGCGCTCAGGACCTCAGACTGGGGCGAGGGTTCATCTTCCAACAGGACAACAACCCTAAGCACACAGCCAAGACAACGCAGGAGTGGCTTCGGGACAAGTTTCTGAATGTCCTCGAGTAGCCCAGCCAGGGCCCGGACTTGAACCCGATCTAACATCTCTGGAGAGACCTGAAAATATCTGTGCAGCAATGCTCCCCATCCAGCCTGACAGAGCTTGAGAGGATATGCAGAGAAGAATGGGAGAAACTCCCCAAATACAGGTGTGCCAATCTTTTTCATATATATATAAATGAGCAAAAAAACATTTTTTGCTTTGTCATTATGGGGTAATATGTGTAGATTGATGAGGAAAAATAACAATTTAATTAATTTTAGAATAAGGCTGTAACCTAACAAAATGTGGAAAAAGTCAAAGGGTCTGAATACTTTCCAAAGGCACTCTATATGAGTGTTTTAACATTCTGTGTGACCAAGTTAATCTGTGCTGCTGGGGAAGGAGTTGTTCTCATTTTCTGTAATCTGGCCTCCCAATGAGCTTCCACAACTACCCACACACTAGTAAACAGACAGACACATCGCGCGAACACACATGCACACACCCCCACACACAAACACACAAATATACATTGACACTTTCGCTTGTTTAAAGGCCCATGACACAATAAACAGTGTTGCAGTAAATGTTTATGAGCTGAAAACCTCAAGATCTTCCTCTATAATTGGCTTCCTACAGTAATTGTACAGGACAGACTGTTAATGAGATGTCACACGGATCATTGCCCAATGTTTCCATCCAGCTTGCGCCAATGACTATGGTCACACACTCACATGAAGAAATGAGCTTGCCAAATCCCACACGTAGTGGACGCACTTAATGTCAAAGTCATGACCCCAGGTTGACCCAGTGTATCAGTATCAGGTGTGTGTGATTGTGATTGAAACGTGTCAGAGGAACAGGAGAGAGGGCTGTCCCCTCCTCCGTGTCACTGTGTGACTGACAGAGGAGGTCACAGGGTCAACTCAGGGCAAAGGTACATTACTACAGAAGGGGGGGGGGGGGGGGGGGGGTGGGGCAGTGGGCCACTGTCAGACAGACAGACAGATATCCATCAAGCACTTTTGTATTCCATCACTATTGTATGCCAGCATCGACATGTATGTTTTATATTGAAAATATTGCCTTTTTTTCTTGAGGATTCTGATGCTACTATGTGACACTCATTGGGCAAAAACACCATAAAAATGAACTGTGTTCAAACTAACATGGGTGAATTCCACAGTGTGTGCCACAACAGAGCTGGCTGATGCTATACCAGACTGGCAACAACGGTCTTCAACAGGGACTTATTGTAGAAACCTGTAAAGCGTGTCTACGTGTCGCTGGTGTCACTTTCATCCAGCGGGAGCTGGGCGACACCAGCGACACGTAGACACGCTTTACAGGGTTAGCACGACGCTACAACAGGCTCTTGTGTCTGAAAGACTGATATCGCGCTGAACATCTCCATTGTGGCAGTAAAGTGCTGTTTTGTATTGACAGACAATAGCTTTAGATTGGCTTGACAGATAGCCTCTACTTGCCCTCAGCTGACGGTTTAAGCCTCCCGCTGGCTGATGACTGTGGGCAGCTGGCTCGTGCGTGCACCATGAAAACATAATGAGGAATGGAAACTCAAGACCCAGCTCAGATAGACAAAACCTGTCTACCTTGTCTAACTCAGCCCAACCTAGGTCCTGCCTTCAGACAACATCCACACCAAGCTAGTCTTCATGCACCCAGCCCAGACTGACAACATGGCAGGCCAGGACTTGCTAAACGTACTATATACAATCTGTCTGTGTGTGTGTATTTTTTACAAAAAGTTTTTGAAAAATGTGCATTTCCTCATGTCTATGTATTTCAACCCATTCTGTTTGGTCTGTCCACAAGCTGCGCCAGACAGTGGAACCAATAGGAATAGGAGTTGAGTAGCAGCAGGTCATATGAGGCCAACCTGGGGGAGGACAGTGTCAGACAGACGGACAGATCCTCCATGTGCAGACATTGCTGCAGAGCACTGAAGATGAATACAGCACTGTGAGAGGGGTATTACTGGGGTTTTAATGGTGTTTGTACTAGAGGTCGACAGATTATGATTTTTCAACGCTGATACCGATACCTATTTTTTTAGCTACAAAAAAAGCCGATACCGATTAATCGGCAGATTTTAAAAATGTATTTGTAATAATGACAATTACAACAATACTGAATGAACACTTATTTTAACTTAATATAATACATCAATAAAATCAATTTAGCCTCAAATAAATAATGAAACATGTTCAATTTGGTTTAAATAATGCAAAAACAAAGTGTTGGAGAAGAAAGTAAAAGTGCAATATGTGTCATGTAAGAAAGCTAACGTTTAAGTTCCTTGCTCAGAACATGAGAACATATGAAAGCTGGTGGTTCCTTTTAACATGAGTCTTCAATATTCCCAGGTAAGAAGTTTTAGGTTGTAGTTATTATAGGAATTATAGGACTATTTCTCTCTATACGATTTGTATTTCATATACCTTTGACTATTGGATGTTCTTATAGGCACTTTAGTATTGCCAGTGTAACAGTATAGCTTCCGTCCCTCTCCTCGCTCCTACCTGGGCTCGAACCAGGAACACATCGACAACAGCCACCATCGAAGCAGCGTTACCCATGCAGAGCAAGGGGAACAACTACTCCAAGTCTCAGAGCGAGTGACGTTTGAAACGCTATTACCCCGCTAACTAGCTAGCCATTTCACATCGGTTACACCAGCCTAATCTCGGGAGTTGATAGGCTTGAAGTTTGAGTTTGAGTTGAGTTTGAGTTTATTTTTACAGGGACAGTGCACATTAATCAACGTTTCAGTAAAAGTGCCGGTTTTAGCCAGCCGGCTAATTTTCAACCGCAGTCCCTGGGCAGGTTATTAAAAACAATTACAATATAGACAATAGCAACATAGAACAAGACATAGCATACAGACATAGCAACATAGGACAAGCAAGACGTAGCATACAGACAGAGCAACATAGAACAAAAAGCAGCAAGACAAAATTCATAAAAGCAACAAAGTGTTTCCACACCTCACAAGTTACAGACAACAGACATGGAAAGCGGCAACACACAGCTAGGGACCATGTTCACAAATCTGATTGACCTTTAGCCATGTCTTCAAGCATTTTGTGAAAGTGTGATATGTGGTGCAGTTATGTGTGTCTGATGGCAGTGTATTCCAGACATGGGAAGCTCTCACAGAAAAAGCGGATTTACTAAAGGTGCTTTTCCTTAGGGGAACTACACAGTCACCTCTCATGGCAGACCTTGTGGATCTGCTGCCATATGTTTGGGTTTTCTGTTTAACAAAAATACTGAGTCATAAACAGCGCAATGCTTCAAACATTGCGAAGAGCTGCTGGCAAAACGCACGAAAGTGCTGTTTGAATGAATGCTTAAGAGCCTGCTGCTGCCTACCGTCGCTCAGTCAGACTGCTCTATCAAATCATAGACTTAATTATAACATAATAACACACAGAAATACGAGCATTAGGTTATTAATATGGTCGAATCCGGAAACTATCATCTCGAAAACAAAACGTTTATTTTTTCAGTGAAATACGGAACCGTTCCGTATTTTATCTAACGGGTGGCATCAATAAGTCTAAATATTCCTGTTACATTGCACAACCTTCAATGTTATGTCATAATTACGTAAAATTCTGGCAAATTAGTTCGCAACGAGCCAGGCGGCCCAAACTGTTGCATATACCCTGATTCTGCGTGCAGTGAACGCAAGAGAAGTGACACAATTTCACCTGGTTAATATTGCCTGCTAACCTGGATTTCTTTTAGCTAAATATGCAGGTTTAAAAAATATATACTTCTGTGTATTGATTTTATGAAAGGCATTGATGTTTGTGGTTAGGTACAGTCGTGCAACGATTGTGCTTTTTTCGCAAATGCTCTTTTGTTAAATCATCCCCCATTTGGCGAAGTTGGCTGTCTTTGTTAGGAAGAAATAGTCTTCACACAGTTCGCAACGAGCCAGGCGGCCCAAACTGCTGCATATACCCTGACTCTGTTGCAAGAGAAGTGACACAATTTCCCTAGTTAAAAGAAATTCATGTTAGCAGGCAATATTAACTAAATATGCAGGTTTAAAAATATATACTTGTGTATTGATTTTAAGAAAGGCATTGATGTTTATGGTTAGGTACACGTTGGAGCAACGACAGTCCTGTTTCACGAATGCGCACCGCATCGATTATATGCAACTGTCACGGTTTTCTTCCATTGGTGAAGGAGAGGACCAAAATGCAGCGCGGCTAGTGTTCAACATATTTAATAAACAAAGAGACGAATACGTGAACACTATACAAAATACAAAATAACAAATGTGAAAACCGAGACAGACCTATCTGGTGCAGAACACAAACACAGAGACAGGAAACAATCACCCACAAAATCCCAACACAAAACAAGCCTCCTATATACGATTCTCAATCAGGGACAACGATTGACAGCTGCCTCTGATTGAGAACCATATTAGGCTGGACACAGAAACAGACAAACTAGACACACAACATAGAATTCCCACCCAGCTCACGTCCTGACCAACACTAAACAAGCAAAACACATAAGAACTCTGGTCAGGACGTTACAGTACCCCCCTCCTGAGGTGCGGACTCCGAACGCACCCCTAAAACTCAAGAGGAGGGTCTGGGTGGGCATCTGTCCGCGGTGGCGGCTCCGGCGCAGGACGAGGACACCACTCCACCATTGTCTTTGTCCCCCTCCTTAGAGTCCTTTGAGTGGCGACCCTCGCCCCCGACCCTGGTCTAGGAACCTTCACAAAGGTCCCCCCTAGATAGAGGAGACAGCTCAGGACAGAGAGGTAGCTCAGGACAGAGAGGTAGCTCAGGACAGAGAGGTAGCTCAGGACAGAGGGGCAGCTCCGGACTAGTGGCAGCTCCGGACTGAGTGGCAGCTCCGGACTGAGTGGCAGCTCCGGACTGGCTGGCGGCTCTGGCAGCTCCTGACTGGCTGGCGGCTCAGACGGCACTGGGCAGACGGATAGCTCAGACGGCGCTGGGCAGGTAGGCAGCTCAGACGGCGCTGGGCAGACGAGCAGTGCAGGCGGCGTTGGGCAGACGGCCGACTCTGACCTGCTGAGGCGCACAGTAGGCCTGGTGCGTGGTGCCGGAACTGGTGGTATCGGACCGGAGACACGCACCTCAAGGCTAGTGCGGGGAGCAGGAACAGGGCACACTGGACTCTCAAAGCGCACTATAGGCCTGGTGCGTGGTACCGGCACTGGTGGTACCGGGCTGAGGGCACGCACCTCAGGGCGAGTGCGGGGAGAAGGAACAGTGCGTACAGGGCTCTGGAGACGCACAGGAGGCTTGGTGCGTGGTGCCGGAACTGGAGGTACTGGGCTGGAGACACGCACCACAGGGAGAGTGCGTGGAGGAGGAACAGGGCTCTGGAGACGCACTGGAAGCCTGGTGCGTGGTGTAGGCACTGGTGGTACTGGGCTGGGGCGGGAAGGTGGCGCCGGATATACCGGACCGTGCAGGCGTACTGGCTCCCTTGAGCACCGAGCCTGCCCAACCTTACCTGGTTGAATCCTCCCCGTAGCCCGTCCAGTGCGGGGAGGTGGAATAACCCGCACTGGGCTGTGTTGGCGAACCGGGGACACCATTCGTAAGGCTGGTGCCATGTACACCAGCCCGAGGAGACGTACTGGAGGCCAGATATGTTGAGCCGGCTTCATGGCACTTGGCTCAATGCTCAATCTAGCCCGCCCAGTGCGGGGAGTTGGAATAACCCGCACCGGGCTATGCACACGTACAGGAGACACCGTGCGCTCTTCCGCATAACACGGTGTCTGCCCGTACTCTCGCTCTCCACGGTAAGCCCGGGAAGTTGGCGCAGGTCTCCTACCTGACTTCGCCACACTCCCCTTTATCCCCCCCCCCCCAAAGAAATGTTTGGGTGAGCCTCTCGGGCTTCCAGCCGCCCTGCCTTGCTAGCGCCTCATAATGCCGCCTCTCCGCTTTTGCTGCCTCCAGCTCCGCTTTGGGGCGGCGACACTCCTCTGGCTCTGCCCAGGGTCCTTTTCCGTCTAGAATTTCCTCCCATGTCCATTCCTCCTGGTACCGCTGCTGCTGTCGCTGCTGCCTGTTTCCACGCTGCTTGGTCCGAGTTTGGTGGGTGATTCTGTCACGGTTTTCTTCCATTGGTGAAGGAGAGGACCAAAATGCAGCGCGGCTAGTGTTCAACATATTTAATAAACAAAGAGACGAATACGTGAACACTATACAAAATACAAAATAACAAATGTGAAAACCGAGACAGACCTATCTGGTGCAGAACACAAACACAGAGACAGGAAACAATCACCCACAAAATCCCAACACAAAACAAGCCTCCTATATACGATTCTCAATCAGGGACAACGATTGACAGCTGCCTCTGATTGAGAACCATATTAGGCTGGACACAGAAACAGACAAACTAGACACACAACATAGAATTCCCACCCAGCTCACGTCCTGACCAACACTAAACAAGCAAAACACATAAGAACTCTGGTCAGGACGTTACAGCAACGCAGGACACGCTAGATATCACGATCGTCGTATGGAATGGACCAAGTTGCCGCGTCGTGAGCGTACATTTTTCTTTATTTGCAAATGTCGCCAACAAAACAATAATACAACAAAAATTAACGTGAAGCTCCGTAAGGCTATACATGCACAAACGAAGACAACTACCCACAACTACCAAAAGGAAAAAAGGCTGCCTAAGTATGATTCCCAATCAGAGACAACGATAGACAGCTGGGTCTGATTGAGAACCATACCCGGCCAAAACATAGAAACAAACAACATAGAATGCCCACCCCAAATCACACCCTGACCTAACCAACTAGAGAAATAAAACGGCTCTCTAAGGTCAGGGCGTGACAGTACCCCCCCCCCCCCCCCCCCCCCCTCCCCCCCCCAAAGGTGCGGACTCCCGGCCGCAAACCTGAACCTATAGGGGAGGGTCCGGGTGGACATCTACCCTCGGTGGCAGCTGCGGCTCAACCTGGTCAAGAACTACAGGAAACGTATGATCTCTGTAATTGCAAACAAAGGTTTCTGTACCAAATATTAAGTTCTGCTTTTCTGATGTATCAAATACTTATGTCATGCAATAAAATGCAAATTAATTACTTAAAAATCATACAATGTGATTTTCTGGATTTTTGTTTTAGATTCCGTCTCTCACAGTTGAAGTGTACCTATGATAAAAATAACAGACCTCTACATGCTTTGTAAGTAGGAAAACCTGCAAAATCGGCAGTGTATCAAATACTTGTTCTCCCCACTGTATATATTTTTAAAATAAATCGGGCAAATACCGATTTCCGATTGTTATGAAAACTTGAAATCAGCCCTAATTAATCGGCCATTCTGATTAATCGGTCGACCTCTAGTTTGTACTTCATCAAGCATTCCAGAGGTGTTATCTGAGGAAGTGTACCTTATGACCATGATCATTATTTTGCAATAGGCGTTTTGTAATATGCTGTGTTAAATGAAAGCTATGAAACTTTGAACTTTGAACAGGCCTAGAGAGCTGTGGAAGTTATAGTAGTAATGCAGTGGCACAAGGTCTAATTGGGGCAGAACACTTAATTCAACTTGTCAAGGGCTTGATGAGTAGAATCAGGTATGCTTGTCCAGGGCCACAACAAAAATATGTACTGTTGGGGGTACTGGAGGACCGGAGGTGGAAAACACTGATCTAGAGTAATGAGGAAAATAATGAAGTTTCAGTGAGGTTTGAACTGTACTGTGCGTGTTTTCTGTATACCCGGTCTGTGGGCCTTGGGTGCTGCCATGTTCATAACCCGGCTGACGTCCTGAGGCTTGGGCGGGGAGGCGGTGAACCTGCAGATGCCTGACTCGGACGGCGTGCTGGACGTCAGGCTGTCTGTGTAGTCATTGGTGCCGGCAGTCATTTGCTCTGAGGAGGTGTCGGAGATGAAGCATTCTGTGATGGTGAACTTGGCGTGCCGCAGGTGCTCCTCCATCTTAGCGTGCTCGTATGCTCGGGCCAGCTCCTCGTACGTGGACGACGCGCTCTCTGTCGACACCATGCTGCTCCGCGCACGGTCTGCGTAGTCACACACACACACACACACACACACACACACACACACACACACACACACACACACACACACACACACACACACACACACACACACACACACACACACACACACACACACACACACACACACACACACAGAGACAAAAAAGCAACATCCATTATAGTACATGCATATAGCTGAAATTTCCTAAGATATATAGGAAATATCTTAAAACATACCGTGAGCACTCTGACCCTTCCACGTACAGTAGTAGTGGTCTCCCCTTTGCTGCAGACTAATGTTGTATGTGAGACATAGGGTCAGTCCAGTACCTGTGTCCTGCGATGGGCTGACGCTGTAGCTATCGCTCTCCTTGTCCACAGAGCCGGCGGCGCGCGGTGTGGGCAGTCTCCAGTCTGTGCTCAGGGTGTGGGAGGAGGTGGGTGGTTGGGGGGGGTTCAGGGTCCACTGGCTGGCGTATCGGTTCCTGCTGGCTGCAGGGCCTGCTTTGGCAGTGCGGCGTGCTGTGGGGTCTGGGGGTGAAAGGGCCAAGGTCATTACTGATGAGAGGCTTAGGCAGTGTCGGAATTGGCACCCTATCTCCTATGTAGTGCAGTACTTTTGACCAGGGTCCCAATGGAATAGGGTGCCATTTCATACGTACCACTGAAGTGCTACTAGACAGTAAATAGCATACATTGAGTATTAATTTTCTGTGTATCAAATTACAGAGACATCTATTGATCAATAATAATTAATAGTTTTGAAACTATCATCCTAACCTTTCACAGTAGATATAATATTCCCCAAAGAAAAAATAGTATCATATTCGGTCTGACCCAGACATTTAACCTACTGTGCTATGCATCAATGGCACCAAATCAGAATGGCCCTTTAGAACGGCCATGATTAGGCCAGGAGAAGCCAGAGAAGAATAGCAGTGGTAATAGTAATAGGTCAGAGTGGAGTAATTCCATCAGTGGGCTGGAGACTGGAGCACCAGGCAGTGTTTGCCCAACACTCTGGATAGATATGGCTGAGTCAGAAGATAAGGTTTAGGCCCACAGTGCTGCCCAGCCAGCCTCAAAGAGCCCAATCAGGTGAGCTGTCAGGTGGAGCCAGATGCCTCTCCTCTCTTCATCAGTTCAGCTCCACTGAAGCTCAGCAGCAACAGAGCCTCCATAAGCCACTGTGCAGCCACTGGCTTGGCTCACACTGCTCTGGGATGTGGGCTCTGTGAGTGCATCTGAGGGTTGAAACTATGATAAGCTGAAAATTCTAGTTTGCTTAAAATGGATTTGGGATCAAGGTATGTGAATACATGGAGGTTTATTGTTAGAGCTGTTGTTTATAAAAACTAGAGTCTAAACACTGATTGAAGGACTGGGGTCCAGTTACAGGCACCTGAGAGATAAATAAATATGTACAATGTTTTAAAGTTACAGCAGATGCTTGGATTGAATGCAACTATATCAAAAAATATGAATCTTGAGAGAGAGCATTCTCTTATTTCACATAACTACAAACAAATAAGCAACAATGAATTATCCCTATTCTTCCAGGGGACGACAGAGTAAAGGTGGTGAGGGGTGGGATATAGAGGTGATTAAATGGGTAAAGCTCTTACTGGTTCCAGGCCGGGCATCGGAGACGTCCACCAGTGGGCCGGTGGCCTGCGACAGGGACTGGTAGTGGACTGTGTGCGTGACAGTGGACGACTTCTGTTTGGACGTCTCCCCAAAGTCATTATCAGTCAGCAGCACCGTCGACCTGTCGTCTGAGAGACAGAAAACAGGCAGGAAGACAATGAGTTATTAGAAAAGATTAGCAAATATAACATGCAAGGGATAAACTGGCGTGGCAGACTTGTCTCACCGATAGTCTCCATAGTATCTCTCTCTTCGATGAGCAGCTGGGCTCGGGGGATGTCGATGTGCATTCTCATGGCTTGCTGTTTGTTCGATGTGTCTGGTGTCCGTGTGTTTTTACTAGGAGATAGAAATGTCAGTAAGGGACTTTTGTTGTATTGTTTGTAAGTTTTCTGTCATAGTTTTAAAGTAACTGTCCAGTGAGAATCTCACTTTTAAAAGTTCATCTTATGTTAACTCATACCAAGATTGAAAAACAGCTTCTATCTCAAGGCCATCAGATTGTTAAACAGCCATCACTAGCACAGAGAGGCGGCTGCCTACCTACAGACTTGATATCATTGGCCACTTTAATAAATGGAACACTAGTCACTTTAATAATGCCACTTTAAGAATGTTTACATATCTCGCATTACATATCTCACGAAAAAAAAGCATAAGACTGTCAGAGGTGATGGAGTCTAGTTGAGTGAAATTGCATTGGCTGGGGGCTGTAGTGCTTTTAGCGAGAGGGAGTTCAATATAATGAACCATGGCGGTTTTTGTCAGTCAGTATACTGTATCCTTCACAATCTATTCTATACTATCTATTGCATCTTAGCCTCTCTGTCACTGCTCATCCATAATTTTATATTTATATATTCTTATCCCATTCATTTACTAGATTGTGTGTATTAGGTTTTGTTGTGGAATTTGTTAGATATTACCTGTTAGATACTGCTGCACTGTTGGATCTAGAAGCATAAGCATTTCGCTACACTCACAATAACATCTGCTAACCATGTGTATGCGACCAATAAAATTTGATTTGATTTGATTTGTTGACTCGTCCTTTGGCTTTGTGGCCAAAGCATAAATTGGCCGCAAAAACCCTACCTCAAACTGAAAAATACTTTTTATTTCCTAATAGAGTATGATGTCATACTCCTGAGGAGGATGAGCTGGCCAATCAGCAGTCTAGAGAAGGATGAGCTGGCCAATCATCGGTCTAATCCCGTTAATATTTTTAATGACTGGTATATGCCCACACCATTCCGTTGTTGGGGTATGCCCACACCATTCCAACACAAAAAAGCTGCTTTTTAACACACTTAATTACCATTTTTTTGTTACTATTTGACTCATATTGTAAGTAATTATAGGTCATATTTCATAGAAATCTGGAAACACTGGACAGTTACTTTAAAGTATTTTATGATTCCTATCTATAGTTAAGATGTATTCCTCTTCACGTACCTCATCAGCATTTCTGCCAGGCTTTTTGCATCTGTGAAGTCAGCATACAATAAGTTAGTAACAATGCAGAGTTGTGGTTGACAAAAGCTAACATATTACAATCATAGGCACCAAGCCAATTTCCTAGATTTTCAAAACTAGAACATTAGAGTGTTTGCAAATTAATAGTGGAACACTAGATCTGATCAGACCGTTCTACGGTGTTAGCTAAACTCATAGCCTCCAAATTACATAATGACAGTCAATAGTCACAAACTCACAATTCTACTCTGCTCAAGTTAATTGATCCTCACTCTCTTGAGCATAAATCTCTAAAGTGCTTGTGTGTTATTGTTTGCCTTGTTTCTATTGTGTGTGTGTGTGTGTGTGTGTGCGTGTGCGTGTGTGTGTCTTTATGCACTGACTCACCGCGTAGCCTCTTGAGCCTCTGCTCCCTCCTCCTCCTCTTCAGCACCATCAGGAGGATGAAGACCATGACAGCAGCCACCAGGATACAGGTGATGGTCACCATCATCTTCAGCCCCTCGTTGCCTGACATGTTGTCTGTGATGGGGTCCACTGTCTTCAACAGAGGAGGGATAGTGCCTGCGGGGAGAGGAACCATCCCGAGTATTAGGCATGACTATTTATCACCAGGGCTGGGACTTGGGAGAACTAAGAATCGTAGTCAAATATGTTTCTTTGGAAGGACTTCTTTTGTAAATGAAACTCTCATGGTTTAGGAAAAAATATTGTCATCCTAGAGGACCACTGAACTGAACTCACTTCCATCTGCGTTGAGCGTGGCGAATGTGATTTTCTTCTCGGCGAAGCCAGCGCTGTTGACCACCTTCATCTGCAGCTCGTACCAGGTGGCTTCCGCCAGGTCGTACAGGATGTAGCTCTTGGTTAGTGAGGTGCGCTGGGCCATGGTCCACATTGCCGTCTCCACCGGACGGTACTCCAGGGTGAATGAGGTGATTGGGCAGCCGCCATTGTTCCACCCAATTAGATTGAGCCTGACCCGGGTGGAATTGATGCTGGCAAACAGCTCGTGTTCTTTGGCAAACTGGGGCTCTGGAAAAAAGAGGGGTGAAGAGACCAGATGTAGACTTTTAAGGATGCCAGTAACATTTTATTCATGAACCAAATCAGGTCACAATAATTGAGGAAGTTCAAGGAATTGCTTGGTAAATTCTTTAGATAGGACTTGAGTTAGAGTCAGTTTTAAGGGGACAGTGGTGGGGTGGAGATGCTATAGAGTAGAGATGAGCAAATTTGATGGGGGTGGGGGCCACAAAAAAGTTGCTTTCAGGTCTGCGTACCCACATGTGCATCCCCCCACCCACCACATTGCAAGCAAAATATTTTAGCAGCCCCACTCTTGACCTCGGAGAGAAATGTTTTACGTTTTAGAGTTAATGTCGTGCAATTCTACTCATTTTGCCATGGGATATAGAGAAAATGGTTATTTCATCCAATTCTACTCATTTTGCCATGGGATATAGAGAAAATGGTTATTTCATCCAATTCTACTCATTTTGCCATGGGATATAGAGAAAATGGTTATTTCATCCAATTCTACTCATTTTGCCATGGGATATAGAGAAAATGGTTATTTCATCCAATTCTACTCATTTTGCCATGGGATATAGAGAAAATGGTTATTTCATCCAATTCTACTCATTTTGCCATGGGATATAGAGAAAATGGTTATTTCATCCAATTCTACTCATTTTGCCATGGGATATAGAGAAAATGGTTATTTCATTCCATTCTACTCATTTTGCCATGGGATATAGAGAAAATGGTTATTTCATCCAACTCTACTCATTTTGACATTGGACGGGGGGAAAAGTTGTCATTTTACATTTTGCCATAGGGTGGAGAGAAATGTTTGCAGTTTTTAATGTGATACCTGAGTGAGACTGAGAAACAAAATCAATGGGGCCGGTAATTCATCCATGATTACTAAGTTTAGATTGCTGGCCGCTAGACTAATTTAGCAATCTAAAAAATGTTAGCTGATATGGGCTAATTGAGTGACTATCAGTGACTGACATAACACATTTTTTATTACACCATGTCTATTCTACTATTCTAACTTGCAACTGTAAATTGAGACTCCGACTGAGTTTAAAAAAAACAAAATAAAAAATGTATCCGAGGGCCAGTAGCCCATCCCTGCTATAGAGACTCTACTTACATCCAATCCCTGCTATAGAGACTCTACTTACATCCCATCCCTGCTATAGAGCCTTTACTTACAGCCCATCCCTGCTATAGAGACTCTACTTACATCCCATCCCTGCAATAGAGACTCTACTTACATCCCATCCCTGCTATAGAGACTCTACTTACAGCCCATCCCTGCTATAGAGACTCTACTTACAGCCCATCCCTGCTATAGAGACTCTACTTACAGCCCATCCCTGCAATAGATACTCTACCTATAGCCCATCCCTGCTATAGAGACTCTACCTATAGCCCATCCCTGCTATAAAGACTCTACCTATAGCCCATCCCTGCAATAGAGACTCTACCTATAGGCCATCCCTGCAATAGAGACTCTACCTATAGTCCATCCCTGCAATAGACACTCTACCTATAGCCCATCCCTGCTATAAAGACTCTACCTATAGCCCATCCCTGCAATAGAGACTCTACCTATAGTCCATTCCTGCAATAGAGACTCTACCTATAGCCCATCCCTGCTATAAAGACTCTACCTATAGCCCATCCCTGCAATAGAGACTCTACCTATAGCCCATCCCTCCAATAGAGACTCTACCTATAGCCCATCCCTGCTATAAAGACTCTACCTATAGCCCATCCCTGCAATAGAGCCTCTACCTATAGCCCATCCCTGCAATAGAGACTCTACCTTTTCCGTGGGTCTTTGCTTCAATGATCTCACTGATGCGTCCGGGGCCCACTCCGTTCTGAGCAGTCAGGGTGAACTTGTACCAAGTGCCACACTTCAGGTTCTCCAGACGGTACGAGCGCTCGCTAGGGCTAATGGGAAAGCTTCCCCACTGCTCACTGTTGTCCTCTGAGTACTGCAGGATGTAGCCTATAGAGAGAGAGAGAGAGAGAGAGAGAGAGAGAGAGAGAGAGAGAGAGAGAGAGAGAGAGAGAGAGAGAGAGAGAGAGAGAGAGAGAGAGAGAGAGAGAGAGAGAGAGAGAGAGAGAGAGAGAGAGAGAGAGAGAGAGAGAGAGAGAGAGAGAGAGAAACTGTAAAATCTCTCCCAACACACTCCAAGTTAATCTAATAACCTAATAACTACATTACCCAGATAATCTCTCACAGTGCTGGCACAGCAAAGTGGAACCTTGGAGTATTTGCGCTTAGACATGGGCTAAATACTTATAAACATGCCAATGAAACTGATTAACATTACATGTAACATAAGGCAGGACCACAGCACATGATCATAGCCAATATTTACTTTATATTTACAGAAATAAAAGGAAATAAGGGACTGTATTGGGGTAAGTGCAAGACTAGACAATATACTGTACTTTGACGCATGACATGAAAACAAATACCATAGGAAATCACCCTGGACATCCCGTATGATCTCTGTTAAAAAGCCTGAGAGGCCAGAAGCGCAATGTTGTGTTCCAGTGATGACCAGTGATGACCATAAATCACCAGTGCTACTCCTTCAGTGATTGGGCTTTCTTCTTGACTGAGTGGTTTAATCTTCCACTTTAACCCACCTAATCTTCTTTGTTCCTTTTTAATCTATTCCCTCTCCACTGTTTTAGCACCCCACTCAGCGCAATTACTAAGCCTGTCTAGGATAATGAGAAGTGGGGGGACTAGTAAGATTATTTTGTTCACCCAATGTCCTAATAGGGTCCCAGCCGTGTTACTGAAGTGCCATTGGTGTGTCTTAGTAGTTACCAGTGAATTTTTGAGGTGTCGTTGGAGTACCCGAATGGAGGTCTACTTTATCTCTTGTTGAAATGTCATTAGTTAGTGTGTCTGAATGGAGGTCTACTTTATCTCTTGTTGAAATGTCATTAGTTAGTGGGTGTGAATGGGGATATTTGTCTTGTTGAAGTGTCACTGGGGTATTGGAAAGGAGGTCTATGCCTTGTAGAGGTGTCTCTGCTGTGTCTAAATGGCCTAATGTCACTCACCTCTGATGGAGCTTCCTCCGTTGTCCCCAGGTATCCAGGACAGAGTGATTGACGTGGTGGTTGTCTTGGTAACTGTGAGGCGTGGTTGGTCTGGAGGAACTGTAGAACAAAAGGAATGATGTTTATAACAAAATTCATGACAACAAAGCATCTGTGCTACATCAAACTAGCCACAAAGTGTCCAAACTAGCCACAAATTAGTATTGGACAGTATTGGACAATTATCCTTGGGCATCTCTCTCTGTCTTACCTTGAACCTGCAGGTTGAGCGTGATCTCATCAGAGCCCCAGTTGTTGCTGGCCACACAGCTGTAGTTCCCAGAGTCCTCTGCTTTCACCGTTCGGATGATGAAGCTACCGTTGCTATGGACACTGCGGCGTCCGTCAATCAGAACAGGGGCAGGGGTACCATTGCTGTTGAGAGGTAGAGTTGACCAGATGATGTTCAGTACAGTATGTAAAAACGTGATTACGATTGCATTGTGCTGAATCATGTGATAGATAGGCCTTGACCATAGAGATGTATAGAGATCATTACTTGGAAATTACCTGGTTTTGCATGGACATTTGCCATTGGAGGCTTCCATAATTTTAAAGTAGTCAACTGGGTGGGGATTCCTATGGGTTGGGAGCGATCAGCCAATGATCAGAGCATTGTCTTCTTCTTCAAATTGGTTTGCATAGTTTGTAAATGGCTTAAAGCTATATGACCGCCCTAGTTTGTAAATGGCTTAAAGCTATATGACCGCCATTTAGTGGCCACAATAAATGAAGGACAATATTTGGTTCAAGACTCCAGCACTGCAAATGGCGGTAAGTCACCAATATTAGACTTTTTTCATACATCAAAAGAAGAAGAAAATTTAGATAGCCTCAATGGCACTGCCAATGCTGTCACAGATGCCATAATGGTACAGATACAACGTTGTGATCTCTATACAGCTCTATGGCGTGACTTACCTTCCCTTCAGCCACTTGATGGTGGGGGTTGGATCTCCGACCGCCTTGCAGGGCAGAATGATGTCCTTCATCCAGGGTGTAGTCACTGTTCCGTTGAACGTCAGGATCCTGGCAGGAGCTAGGGGGGTTACACACATGCATCCCTGTGACTTTACCATTCTATTCCAATGGATAACAATGATGAATAATAACAGAGTGCAAGCAATATCCTAGATGTCATATCAATCAACATCATACTGCAATCACTAATATTTCAGAAACATCAGTTTTGATTCCCAACGTTCAATAGTTACACTGTTACACAGGCAGCCCGTACCCTTGGCCCGAGGTTCCACTGTGATGGTCTCACTGCTGTTGCCTCGCCCAGCGGCTGTCACGGCAACCACCCAGATGCTGTACTTCCTGTTGCGGGCCAGGTTTGGCACTCTGTAGAAATACACATCAGGAGAAGCCTCAAACTCACTCATCACCTGAAGAGAGGGAAGGAGAAAGGGAAGGGGGTTACACGTCTACGTATTTATCATACAACTTGAACAGGGGAGTAATCTTCATGAGCTTTCTCTCTCCCTACAGGACTTTCTAATACAGCCCAGAATGGGAGAACTGGAGGCAGTGTTGTAATGAGCATTCAAGGTTGCTGTGAGAGCTGTGTTAATAATAATAGAGCTCCGTACCGTGGGGTGAAGGTTGGAACAGAAGACAATGTACTTCCTGATGATGCCGTTGAGTTTGAGAGGAGGGAGCCAGGACACAAACACCACGGAGCTGGTGGCGGCTGCACTCTTAACTCCCGCTGGAGGCCCAGGGACTAGAGGGAGGAAGGAGGGGCATATTATGTTAAACATACATATATACTGTATATATGAATAGAAACAGTGAAGATGGGCTTATATGGCCTCATTGCATACAGTGCTTTATTACGTGCATAGCTTGAACTTATGCAGGAATCATGCTTTGATGTTAATGTGAAAGCAATGATCCACATCTATCTCAAGTGTATCTCAAGCCAGGATTTGTATCTCACCGTCTTCCTTGGTCCGGGTGAAGATCTGCTCGCTGCGCACCCCGTCCCCGGCCCGGGTGAAGGCCAGAACCTGGATGCTGTAGTTGGTGTATTTCTCCAGACCATCCAGTTCCAGAGATGGGTAGGAGGTGGTCACGTTCCTGATCTCTCCCAACTCTGTCAATGTCACACAACGGTTACAAACAACCTTTTATCACTCACTCTCATGCCATGTCAAATTAAGTCTATGATCCAGTGAGACAGCATTATGAGAAAAGAACTACAGTGACCACAATAATACAATAATCCTAGAACCAGAGGTGGAATAAGTACTCAATTGTCATACATGAGTAAAAGTAAAGATACCTTAATATAAAATGACTCAAGAAAAAGTGAAAGTAACCCAGTAAAATAGTACTTGAGTAAAAGTATAAATACCCCCAAAAAACGACTTAAGTAGTACTTTAAAGTATTTTTAATGAAGTACTTTACACCACTGCCTAGGACCACACTGCAAACTACCATACTAGACGATGCACATACACAGTAAGCTACTGTGATTTTTGACCGAGGTAGTATCTGGGATATAGTAATGACTGAGTACTGGCAGTAGTGCTCTGTCTGCTGCGTCTCCTGTGTCCTTGACTGAGTGTCCTTGTAGACAAAACTGAAGCAGTGACCCTCAGTGAGTTACTGCATCTTGTGAATTATTGATGGAGCCCCGAGAGGCTGCAGGCTGGATCCCATCCACAGGGCCTGGGAGCAGGGTGTTAGCTCTGGGTGCTGCCCACTCTGGCCCCGTGGTACCTCCATCCAAATAACCCACCTCATCTAGAATGAAGCTACTGAACAACTAATAAACTACATTATATACAGAACAGGAACCCGTTTTAAATGGATATGTGTCTATTGAGATATAATACTCATTGGATAGTTGATTTGTAAGTAAAGCTAGAAGTGTCATTTGTAACTAATTTGAACCAACACTGGCAGAATGAAATTGAGGAGGAAATGGCAACGTTGCTGAGATATTGCAAACATTCAACAAGGCACACCCATGATCTAGTGTTGCCTGTTGAGAAAACTAAAAACTAAACCATAGCCTCACCTAGTGGCACAAATCTGTCAAGATGAATGACATGCTACATAGCAGTTAATATAGAAAATTAAAGAATGGGCTAAAACCATTATGATCATAGTGCTCACACCACCAGTGGTCCGCTAAGTATTCTGAGCGTGTGTTAATAAGCCCCTACCTCCGTCTGGCAGGTTGGCCCAGTAGATGACTCTGTAGCCCTGCAGGTTTCCATTGAGGGCCTCTTTGGGCAGGGTCAACCAGGACAGAGAGATTACTTCTGGGGACTTGGCCATGGCCAGGACATTCTCAGGGGGACGCGAGGGGACTGTCAAGGGACAGGAGGGGAACCAAAGTTAGGACATGTATAGACAATGGTACACTGAACAAATATATATATGCAACATGTAAGGTGTTGGTCCCATGTTTCATGAGCTGAAATAAAAATGTAAATAAAATGTTCTATATGGACAAAAAGCTTATTTCTCTCAAATGTTGTGCAAAAATGTGTTTATATCCCTGTTAGTGAGCATTTCTCCTTTGCCAAGATAATCCATCCACCTGACAGGTGTGGCATATTAAGAAGCTGATAAACAGCATGATCATTATACAGGTGCACCTTCTGCTGCAAACAATAAAAGGCCACTCTAAAATGTGCAGTGTTGTCACACAACACAATGCCACATATGTCTCAAGTTTTGAGGGAGCGTGCAATTGGCTGCAGGAATGTCCACCAGAGCTGTTGCCAGAGAATTGAATGTTCATTTATCTACCATAACCCACCTCCAACGTCGTTTTAGAGAATTTGGCAGTACGTCCATTTGGCCTTACAACCGCAGACCACATGTAACCACATCAGGCTTCTTCACCTGCAGGATCATCTGAGACCAGCTACCGGGACAGTTGATGAAACTGTGGGTTTGTACAACCGAATAAATTCTATGCAAACTGTCAGAAACCGTCTCAGGGAAGCTCATCTGCGTGCCTGTCGTCATCACCAGGGTCTTGACCTGACTGCAGTTCTGCGTCGTGACCGACTTCAGTGGGCAAATGCTTACCTTCGATGGCCACCGGCACGCTGTAGAAGTGTGCTCTTCACGGATGAATACCGGTTTCAACAGTACTGAGGCAGATGCCAGACCGCATGTATGGCGTCGTGTGGGCAAGCGGTTTGCTGATCTCAACGTTGTGAACAGAGTGCCCCATGGTGGCAGTGGGGTTATGGTATGAGCAGGCATAAGCTACGGACAATGAACACAATTGCATTTTACCAATGGCAATTTCAATGCACAGATATACAGTGACGAGATCCTGAGGCCCATTGTCGTGCCATTTATCCGCCGCCATCACCTCATGTTTCAGCATGATAATGCACAGCATGCTGCAAGAATCTGTACACAATTGCTGGAAGCTAAAAATGTCCCAGTTCTTCCATGGCCTGCATACTCACCAGACATGTCACCCATTGAGCATGTTTGGGATGCTTTGGATCGACGTGTACGACAGCGTATTCCAGTTCCCGCCAATATCCAGCAACTTCGCACAGCCATTAAAGAGGAGTGGGACAACATTCCACAGGCCACAACAACCTGATCAAATCTATGCAATGTGTCGCGCTGCACGAGGCAAATGGTGGTCACACGAGATACTGACTGGTTTTCTGATCCATGCTCCTACCTTTTTTAAGGTATCTGTGACCAAAAGATGCATATCTGTATTCCCAGTCATGTGAAATCCATAGATTAGTGCCTATATGAACGTTAACTCAGTAAAATCTTTGACACGGTGCGTTTATATTTTTGTTCAGACTAGGCTGCAATATCTCCTCCTACTGGCTTCTTACTGTATTAGTGATTTCACATCTTTTGGTTTGAGGTAATTCATCCAGAAGATGGTAGTCTACCTACGGCAGTTACATTTTCACACTGCAACATTCTCATGCTATTAAGAAGTAAACTAAACACAAACACACATCCCTACCCAACCCCACCCCTTAACCCCCTGATCCGTACTAACCATCCTCCAGTGTTTTGGTGATGACCTCCTGAGAGGAGGGGCCGGTGCCAGCACGGTTAGCTGCCTGCACCACCACCCCATACTCAGTGAACTTCCTCAGGTTGTCCAGGGTGATGCTCTCGCTGCTCTCCCCAGTGGTGTCCATGCTGATGATGTTAAACTGGAAGCTGCCTCCAGAGCTGTACTCTCTGTAACCCACCTGGTAGCCCCGGATCACCCCATTCTGAAGGTGCTTGTGGGGGGCCTGAGGAGGAGGAAGAGGATGGGGGACAACGACAATATGTTAAAACGCTGCAAAATATGTTCAAATGCTGCCATCCTTTTGCTTATAATTAGGGTAACACGTTTGGTCAAATGCTCTGCATTACTATTGTCATATCATACGATCAGACTGTACATAGACAGGAAAATAGCTCTGTTTAACACCATGAGGACACAGTACCTTCCAGGTGACTTTGATGCTTTGTGGAGAGGTGGCCTCCAGTTGTACTTCCTGTGGAGGGCCATCGGGGGCTGTAGAACAGGTGTAATATTAACACAAAATACTCTTATGAGACAGTCAGTTGACTGTTGCAGAGATGATAGAGAAAGCAAGACATTTCATAGGCTCCTTTTTTTCTGGTTGGTGCGTGGCGCGTGAACTAAGTAGACCAGCTATCGCATTGGTGCCTATGGGAGAGCCACCCCTTAAGTAGACCAGAACTGTGAAACAAAAATACAATGGTAAAAGTCCTTTTTGAATAATTTTTATAACCCACCATCATTGACTGAGTCAATTCAGACATTAATTATTTTGAGTAAATATCTCACTAGATGGTGCTACAACGCTAGGAATCCCTTTGCTCTAGTTATGAACGAGTGATGGACCTTTACTGTATTCAAGAAAATATCATAATTGAAAACAACACGTATCCATGGCTAAAATCTGAAGACCAACAGAATATGTGTCAAACTGGTTTGGAACATAACTACATGATGTTTTGACCCAGTGAAGGACAGATCTGCGTGGGCCGACCTGCTTCGTCAGTGGTGATGGTGAGCTCGTTGCTGGTGTCGCTCTTGCCGATGTCGTTCTTGGCGAATATGCGGATGTTGTAGGTAGAGGAGGGGTGCAGCTCTATAATGGTGGCCTGGTTCAGCTGGGGGGACACATCTTTGGTTATCTGGGCTGAATTCCACGAGGCTAGGGGGGGCCAAACGCAATGAACCTATTAGCATCTCTGTATGACATGACAACAAACAAATTAGCTAATGCAAAAAAACGATTTAGTTATAACTATGTCATATGCAATTTCATGTGGATTTCTCACATTATTCCATAGGCCTTTGTGCCAGCCCTACCTGACTTGTTCTTGCACTCAATGTCATATCCTGTGATGGGGCTGTTTCCGTCAAAGCCCATGGTCCAGCGGAGGGCAATTGTCCGGTCTCTGACCTCTCGGATCTCCACCTCGGGAGGGTCCGGAGGTTCTAAAAGGGTTTAACACCACACACACACAGATTAGATAGAGAGGTTTATCTGTTCACTTAGTTGACCTGACCAGGAGAAAACAAACTGCAGGCTCAAGTTAACTAAGGCCCAGAGATATTAGCTGATGTGGTCAGGAAAAACTTACAGAAGCAACAAAAAGGTACCACTACGGAGAAACAGCTTAAGAAGCTGGAGCCAGGAGTTTACCTTGCACTGTTAACTGAATGATCCCTCTGTCTTCACCATAGGAGTTGATGGCATGGCAGGAGAAGAATCCAGAATCCTCCCGAACAGTGGGCAAAATCTGAGGAGAGGTCAACATAGTTTTCAACCAGGAAACATCTCCATAATACACCAAAACAGTTTGGTATTCAACTGATCATAACCTCTGGGTATTTTATAGGCTACACAAAATGTCCAATGTCAATCACTGCAAGCACAAACGCTACTATGATCATTCATGCTATATTGAGGACGTACTACACTAATACCAGCTCAGTATAAACACAATAATACACATCACCCCCTTTTGAGGTGGAGGCCTCAGGCGCACCTTCAGAGTGGAGATGACCTCGTCAGCCACCTCTTTGACCACGACGGTGTAGCGGCTGGTCTCTGGGTTGATGATGCGTTCCTCCTTTTCCCAGCGCACCATGATGGGCTTCTCCCCATGGGCTGTGCAGCTCATCTCTTTCTGCTGGCCCACCGTGGCCATGGTGGTGTTGGGGTACGACGTGATCATGGCCGGAACTGAGAGAGAGGGTGAGAGGAGAGAAAGAGAGAAAGGGAGAGAGTGAAGCAGAGGATGGAACTTCTACGTAACTTAACAGAGGCTCATACATCCTCCTTTAACTGGCCTCTGCCACCCTAAAGCCTGAAGGAGTACTCATTCCCAACGTCACGGCTGAGAATAGTCAACTATGGAGAGTCATGAACTCCTATCTAGATCTCCCTGATTCCCACAATGCATTGACCACTAATGGTTCAAAAACAGGCCTTCAGGTAAGCAATCAAACAGACAGCAACTGTTTACGTGTTGTTCCTGAGGCAGAGGGTCTCAGACAGAGACAGAGACAGGGTGCTACAGAGCAGAGGAAAGCTGTGACTAGTCTGAACTCCCCGCGGTGTGTGTAGAGCTCGTCTGGCGTTGCGGCACTACGACGTACCACGCTCATTAGCAGCGGTGCTGTGTGTGTGTGTGTGTGTGTGTGTGTGTGTGTGTGTGTGTGTGTGTGTGTGTGTGTGTGTGTGTGTGTGTGTGTGTGTGTGTATTTCGGGAAATACCCCAGTTCAGTTATAAACAGCTGCAGGTGTCCTCTACTACTGTACAGACACACAACACAGTCATGTACTGTCTCACATAGGTTTGTGTATATCACAGTTACATTGAAAGCCTTGATGATACAACCTGCTGTACTGATATCTGATACAAATGTTGCACATACTGTATGTGCAGTGCACTGTTGCTGATGTTTCAGAGAGGAATGGACTTCAAGGCAGACAAAAGAATGTACTGTATATGAATGTGTAGGTACATACGGTATGTCTACTGTACGTGTTTAACAAGATCATATATACAGTACATCCTACTGGCTAAGACAATGGGATACGTCTGGGGGCTGGTGCTCTAGCCATTCTCCTCTGTGTGTCTGTCTGTCTGTGTGTGTCTGTCTGTGTCTGTTAAAGAAGCTGTTTCTCCAGGAACTAAGTGGGTAGTACGAGCAGAGAGGACTCATGACAAGTCTCAGAAACACTGTCTGAGAGCATGTTCCCCTGCAGCAGTGTAACTGTGATCTCTCTCCTCTCTCTCTCCTCTCTCTCTCCTCTCTCTCCTATCCCACCAGGACGGCTATGATTTAATGATGAGAGCCCACTTTGATTATTCATACACAGCAGACAAGACTACTCCTCTGGCCCCACTGCTGTCTCACTACCCCTCCACACACACACTCAGAACCTCGACCTCTCCTCTGTCTTCTACACACACAGTCACACACCAACACAGAACACACACACATCTCCACAAGAAGGCAACACTCACACGGAACACACATACACACCCACACAAATTCTGAAAAACAGAGAAACGCATGCAGCAAAAACAAACCACACATAATCCCAGGTGACACACTCTCTCCATCTCCCTCATTCTCTCTGCACCACCACGTTTGAGGTTCTCGGTGCAGAGGAGGGGTGTGTGTGTGTGTGTGTGTGTGTGTGTGTGTGTGTGTGTGTGTGTGTGTGTGTGTGTGTGTGTGTGTGTGTGTGTGTGTGTGTGTGTGTGTGTGTGTGTGTGTGTGTGTGTGTGTGTGTGTGTGTGTGTGTGTGTGTGTAGGAGGGGGTGTGGCTCCGCTAGCTGACAGCCCCTCTCTGACATGATTGAATGTGTCACACTAAGGTCTGCCAACATTTAAGCCTCATCTCTTATTCACTCTCAAGCTACGCCAAAGAACGCTGATTTATTTTGCATGACAACTATGAATTTTAAGTGAGGCACATTAAAATATCCTCCTCAGCCTTCTCTAAATGTTATTGCTCCTTAACAGGGGTAGTTTCTCCGTACATCTGAGGTAGCAGGCAGCGCCGTGGCAGGAGGCGTCAGCAGGAGACCTGCCTGATGTTTTCCTACTCCTGCCCCCGCGAGACGGAGGGCATGCCTTGATGAGCGCTCCGCCTTTGAGGAGAGGAGGGAAGAGGGGGAGCTGGAGGAGGGGAGGACGCAGAATAGAAGAAGAATCCTAATTCTGACATACCTTTCAAACAACACAGGCATACGATCTGCTATTGTCATCACACACGTGGCTCTGGCACAGAACCCAGCTCCTCCACTGTTCCACCTGATCAAATTTCAGGGAAATGTCTGTCTGCTCTGGCTGCTTGTTAAAGCTAGAGACTGGCTGCTCTGTGCTGTGTGCTTCCACAGTGTCATACTCAGTTTGCTGTGACACTCCCAATACTGATACAGTAAAGGCCTCGGGTGTCAAAGATGACATAGAACAAACAGGCAGCTCAAGGTGTTCTCCATCTTAAACCATCCTCACAACAACCTGAGACTTGTTAAAGAAGGTTGTGGGGACAACAAAAGGCTGCTCCCAGCCAGTCTCCTCTCTCCTGCCTACATTCACCACACAGCCCTCAGTAGACCCCAGGCTACCAGTATTCTTTTTGATAGCCCATAATTGCTTGGTTGATGTATATTTTTTAATATCCAGCGATGTTACAGAGCCTGGTAATAATGCGCAGGAGAGAGAGAAAGAGGGAGGGAGAGAGAGAGAGAGAGCAAGAGAGAAAGCGAGAGAGAGAGAGAAAGAGAGAGAGAGAGAGAGCAAGAGAGAAAGAGAGGAGGTTTCTATTCCTATCTGTCTGTCAGGTGCCAGTCAGGGCTGGCTGTGTGTCACTGGGCAGAGGGGGACTGAGGAGGAGGTTTCTATTCCTATCTGTCTGTCAGGTCCCAGTCAGGTCTGGATGTGTGTCACTGGGCAGAGGGAGACTGAGGAGGAGGTTTCTATTCCTATCTGTCTGCCAGGTCCCAGTCAGGTCTGGATGTGTGTCACTGGGCAGAGGGAGACTGAGGAGGAGGTTTCTATTCCTATCTGTCTGTCAGGTCCCAGTCAGGTCTGGATGTGTGTCACTGGGCAGAGGGAGACTGAGGAGGAGGTTTCTATTCCTATCTGTCTGTCAGGTCCCAGTCAGGTCTGGATGTGTGTCACTGGGCAGAGGGAGACTGAGGAGGAGGTTTCTATTCCTATCTGTCTGTCAGGTCCCAGTCAGGTCTGGCTGTGTGTCACTGGGCAGAGGGAGACTGAGGAGGAGGTTGCCATCTTGGATGGAGATGGACTACAACAGATTGAGTAAACAATCATCCAGTAGCATTATTAAAAGGTGTGAATTGCAATAAATGCCAGTCTTGAAATTGTGCATGATGAACAGACTATTATAGAGTTACATTTTTTTTACAAGAAATCCCCAAAACATTGGTATATAAAATAAAATTAAAACATCTTACTGTAGGATTTCTAGTTGGCTAGGGTGTACACACTTTGAGTAAAATGTGTTAGCTGCACAGCAGTAGTAAAATCATCAGTTGTTTTATCTTTCTGATCTGAACCCTTTCTCTGTAAGAGAGGGACTGAAAATAAGGTAGAACACCACATGCAAATAACTGTTCCCCTGGGCCCTTACTTAGTCTGTCTCTAATTGAAGTATTGACGGGTTTAAATGAAGCAGAAACTCACTGAAGAGCTTCATCGGCCTGGGACACACACACACACGCATGTACACATGCACACATACACACATGCACACATGCACACAGAATAGTTAGGGCAGACAGGCAGCAGAATAGTTAGGGCAGACAGGCAGCAGAATAGTTAGGGCAGACAGGCAGCAGAATAGTTAGGGCAGACAGGCAGCAGAATAGTTTAGGCAGACAGGCAGCAGAATAGTTAGGGCAGACAGGCAGCAGAATAGTTAGGGCAGACAGGCAGCAGAATAGTTAGGGCAGACAGGCAGCAGAATAGTTAGGGCAGACAGGCAGCAGAATAGTTAGGGCAGACAGGCAGCAGAATAGTTAGGGCAGACAGGCAGCAGTGCATACTGAGACACTAATGGTGTTCTTTTTCTATCCACTCAAGCGAATAAGTACACTTTTACAGAAAGCATCTTGAGTCTACGAGTGCACAGTTCAGGGTTTATAAGGCATGAAATGTGATATTTTGATGAGTGACAAGAGTACAGCTGTACCATCATGTAATGACTGAGCTTCCAACCCCCCAGTAGCAAGATGGATACAACTAACAAAAGCCCCAAAGACATCGCAACTCTGGGCTTTCTGGATAATCAGAATGTTCTCATTTCCAAGATGTCAATCATCATTAAATTTAAGTAGTCTTGAGAGATTTGAGTAAAACTAAACAGGAAATGAGAGTAGGCTATAGGAGAGAACGAGCAGGAATCTATACACCTCACTACACGGAGACACGCTCACAGAGGGTCCCCTTTACAATTAGTATTACTGTAACACCCCTTACTGTAACAGCCCTAAATCTCCCTCCGTCTACCTGATTAAGCTTTTGAAGGCTTGTGGAATCTGGTGATAAGGAGCAGCTCTCAACCTAACTCCTCCATCCTGCATAGACCTATAGTACAGTACAATGTAGTCAGCTCACACATACACACACTTACAGTAGGCTATGAAACGCTTTGAGACTGATACATTAAAAGCAAATCTCTTGCTCTCCCCTCCTCCCCCTGTACATTCCCAATGATATCGTGTGTCCTGGGGCGTGCTGGTCTCAGTGTCAGGGTGGAAGCTGATCTGGGGCTGAGGCTGGGGCGACGGCGCTGTGTGAGGATAATATGCTTCAACCCTCATTTTATCATCTCCTCTCCTCACCGGGCATGCTGGGAAAGTAGGCCACCATGCCATGCAATGCCTCACTGGGCTATACCCCCCAAACACACACACACACAATGAAATGCATATAGCCTATAATACACCCACACACAGAGATTTACACTACACACTCCTCAGGCCGGCCCAGTGTTCTTCTTACAGGCCATACAGTACAGGGATGACAAGTTGAGTGGAGCCACTCTAATGCCCTGTTCTCCTGCACAATTACTCTCTCACACGTCAGGAGACAAATACCTCCTGGGAAAAGAAGGCAGAGAGGAGAGGAAGAGGCTTTCTTGTGACTGGAAGCGTCTTGCTGTTGTTGGGTCTGGCTACGGTGTACAGCCAACTGTTTGTCAGTGATAATTAGGCATTAACCAACTGCATAGCTACTGTTTATGGCATGCTGACCAATGACCTGGGTGGTAATGTAAAAAAAAAAAAAAAAAAAAGAATGGTGCCCGGGCCCAGCCAGTTGCTGATTGGCTGTGTAAATGTGCTGTCTCACAGGTCCAGTCACTGCATGGCAACTACGGCCTCCAGTGAGCTAATGTACTGATGGAAACACAGAGTGCTACATAAGCACTTCCATGTTAGCCTCATTAACTATGACAAGCTCATACTGTACAGTACACTGGGTGGGGTAGGCCAGGGCATCGTAGCCATGCTGGCTAGCATACAGCCAATGTCTGTTGCCTCTTCTCAGTGTCTTAGCCACACCATGATCAGAGACTGTTTGTTTAAATAGATGGTTCATGCTTGTTTGCACAAATCAGTGTAAGTATATAAAACGCAAAGGTATGGAATGGAACCTAAAAGTCTGTGCACGTCTGTGTGTATTGATGATGGGATGTGTATTTATGGTTACTGATGTGTGTGAGAGTGTGTATTTATTTACATTATGTGAATCTGAATGGATGCATGATAGAGAAATAGTGCACGTGTGTGTGTAAATGTGGGCTTGTGTGTACTGTAGGAGCGCACGTGTGTTACCATCTTTGCGTGTGTTTGTTTGTGTGTGTCTGTTTGCATATTTGTGCAGCAGTCAATGCCAGGAGGGAGCTGCCTTTGGCTCTGACAGAGAGAGCGGCTTAGCGGGGGGGCTCCTGCAACAGCTTGATAAGAACAGCAACAGAAAATAAGCTCTACTCACATCTGAGCACCATCAAATGAGAATACTTCCCCCACGCAGCGAAGCCAGAATAGCAGTGCCAGGAGACTGGTGACCAGGGTCATTAACTTCTTAGGGCTAGGCCCCTTTTTTCTCCACTTCCTGCCTGAATGACATGCCCAAAGTAAACTGCCTGTAGCTCAGGCCCTGAAGCCAGGATATGCATATAATTGGTACCATTGGAAAGAAAACACTTTGCAGTTTGTAGAGATGTCAACATAATGTAGGAGAATATAACACAATAGATATGGTAGGAGAAAAAACAAAGAAAAACCAACCGAGAATCTTTTTTTTTTGAGAGAGAGACCATCCTCTTAGAAATGCAAGAAAAAGGTCATATTGACAATGAGCTCCCTGTATGCAATTCCTGTGGCTTCCACAGGGTGTCAGCAGTCTATATGCAAGGTGTTAGGCCTGTAACTTCAAAAACAAATAAGAAATAACAATTTTAGTAGAAGGACACAGTCTTGGAAACTCGTGTTTGCGCACACCATGAAGACATTACGCACCTGCTAAAATCTGTTTCCTATTGAACATACTTATTTCGGAAAGAAATATTATAGTTTGATTACATTTTAGGGTATCTGAGGAGTAAATAGAAACATATTTTGACTTGTTGAAACAAAGTTTAGGGGTAGATTTTCGGATTCCTTTCTCTGCAAGTTGAATGAGTGGATCACTCAAATCGATGGCGCCAACTAAACAGACTTTTTGGGATATAAAGAAGGATTTTATCTAACAAAACGACACTACATGTTATAGCTGGCACCCTTTGGATGACAAATCAGAGGAAGATTTTCAAAAAGTAAGTGAATATTTCATCCTTATATGTGAATGTATGAAACCTGTGCCGGTGGAAAAATATTTTGATGTGGGGTGCCGTCCTCAAACAATCGCATGGCATGTTTTCGCTGTAATAGCTACTGTACATCGGACAGTGCAGTTAGATTAAAAATAATTTAAGCTTTCAGCCGATATGAGACACTTATATGTACCTAAATGTTTAAAATCCATAATATTAATGATTATTTATTTGAATTGCGCGCCCTCCAGTTTCATCGGAAGTTGTCCCGCTAGCGCGACACCGATCCTTATTAACATACTCCACATGCTGCAACCACACCAGTCAACACAGCAGAGAGAGACAAACTGTCTGGACTCCAATACAAAACCATGCCCTGTCCTTGTTTCAGTATGTCATGATTCATTACTCAGACTGTATCTGTTTTAACTGTGTGATGATTCAATGTACAGTTACTACAGTAGCCTATAGGCCATCTGAGTAACCCTAAGGTCAATTGTTCAATGACTAAACCTTTGAAATGACACAGCATCTAATGAGTGACCTTATGTCACTGAACTGTGTCCCAGTTCCTCTCCAAGTCCCACTGACATTAATGATGCCATGGCCCAGGCCTTGGCTCTGTCTCAGGTTGGTTTTGTAACCAGAAAGTGATTAGTGATGCTACAGTTACATTAGACTGCTGCTGGTACTGATTAAAATAGACCTGGCAAGGCAGGCCCTCTCCCCCTTGTCGGTTAAACATGATGTCTACAAGGCTATAGGAGAACACTGTAATACAAATCAATATGCAGCCAGGGACAGGGCTAATACCAGAAGATAACATATAGGGTGGTCACATTTCTGTGACTTCAGGGAAATACAGATTGAGAGATGGCATACTGGTGACCTTATGAAGGTGCTATATGTCATGTTAAATGTGATGTAGGTGATGTAAGACAAGTAGGGCAACAGAATCATTATCAGAGAAAGAGAGAGAGGGAAACAGAGAGGGGGAAAGAGTGAGATAGAGAAAGCAGGCCAGAGAACAAGAGAGCGGTGTAGTGCTCTGTCCCTCTCTTTTGCAATTGGCAGACTCCGCTTGAATGAAGAGTTCAGCGTGTAATGGACGGGACATAAGTCCTTAGCTGCTCACGCACACACACACACCCAGGGCCAAAGGAACAGTGACTATACTGTGGGATCAAGATTTTACCCTTATATTCCCCTCATTTGCTCTGACCCAAACTCACAGATGCGATACACACTTGTCATTTGATGCTTCACCCAACAATACCAAACAGAGTTATTCTAATAAGGAAGTCAGAAAGAAACATTACAGTGTTTTTGGAGTCTTACTTTTGATGGTGAGGTACATGGATTTGCTGACGTCAGCTCCCACATCGTTGCTGACCTTACACAGGTAGTAGCCGCTGTCCTCCTCCAGCACGTGTTTGATGAGCAGAGAGCCGTTGACCAGCAGCTGGATACGGGAGCCAGAGTTCAGGGCGATGGGCTGGAACTGGGGAACCCCGTTACCTAGGGAAGAGACAGGAGGGACGGGGCCACGAGTCATGGATGATATGACCTGAGATCCATATTTTAAATGCATTTAGCACCTTTCAAAAGTGTGTACATATTTGTAAAGGACGTGTAAGTCTACAACATACTCTAACCCTTAATCTGAAACATTGTATTTGGCATAAGCAATGTAAGGTTAACAGCACATGGGGGTGGTGTGCTACAATTTCCCCTTCCTAATTTAAATCCAAAGCTACTACTGTTTTTGTTTTTAATGCTCATGTTTTGGGTCAAGACTATTGACAGATGCGCATCCTTATTTGACTTGTACAGTGTGTGTAACGCTTTAGTGACAAAGCTTTAGGGATTTAAGGACAGTAAACATGTATCTTAACGCTGCCCCTAAACCTCAGCAGCTGCTGTGGAGAATGTAGCCACTAAAATGAGGTAATCGTTAAAGAGATAGTGCTCATGTTCAACACCAGAGCAGATTGCTGAGGAAGAAAACAACAAGACTGCAACGTGGCCTTGAAACAAGGAATCAGCCAATAAAATGCAAAGCGGTTTCCTTTACACAAAAAAGTACTTTTCTTTTCCTTTGTTTTTCCTTGATTTTCTGTCTGTAAGCCATGTTTGGTATCCTTCATGTGAACAACATTGAACATGTAAGCATGTACATTTACAAATCTACACATCAAAGACTGAACATTGTATTGTACATATTTTTTGGGGTAAATACAACCTAATCTCCAAAGCATTGGTTTTGTCTTGGTGAAACACAAAGATGAGTATTAGTATGTACATGCTTTTTGTAGGTCAAATATTCTTCATTTGTTGGGCACATCTCCCTGGTGGTGAGGTATTCTTCAGCATACTAGCATACAGCATTATACTTTTCACATATTAGGGAACAAGTTATTTTCTATAATCATCCATGTTTCTGTTGGAGGTAATGTTGGACAGTTTCATTCAAAAAGGTCAAAATGACTTCAGTACTGTAGGAAATGTTTAATACTGAAAATGTTCAGGTCAACGAGCTGCCTGGGAATGGAAATCCACTCAGAGCTGTAAGTGGTCTACCTACGTTACAGCAACACATCCAGGCTCGCTCATAGAGTATTAAACATATGTCTGAACTGGGCCAGATATTAGCATGCGATAAAGTTAGCGTGTAAAGATAAGGACATTTAGTGAACTGTGGGTTTTGGTCCTTAATTAAAAATCCAGTCAAGTGCCTATGGTTAGCGAGGGGTCAAGTGGCAGTACTATTCCCACTCTGCTGCCTTGTAGACGAAACGAGAAGAGAGAGAGAGAGAGAGAGAGAGCAAGAGAGGAGGACGTGCTCTTGAATGATGGATTTTGCATATCCAGAGGGAGCTAGCAGTTATGCTAATACCAGCTGACCTTTCCTTCTTCACTGTTCTATCTCTCTGTGGCTCTGCTCTGCTAGCACCTGACTGGGAGAATAAAAAGCATTATCCAGAACCACAACATGCAGCAACACACGCACTTACAAATTAGAGGTACATCTCAGATAAAGGCCCCAGCTGAGTCTTCACTCTGCCATCGCCGTGGCGACAGACCAAGGTTCTGCCAGACATTTTTAATCAGACAGGAGGTCTAAGACATTGAGGAGCGTCTCTCTCACATCAAACCCAATCTCCTCTCGGTCCCAGGGAGCCAAAGTCACAAACAAATCCCATCAAAGCCTGGCTGCTGTCTGTCTGGCCCTGTCTCCACGCCTTTGATGCCCCTCACACGGCCCCCCACGCCACCCAATTGGTTGGATTGGTTGTTGTCTCTCCATTGTGGGAAGCTTTCATCCCTGGTTATGGACGAAGCAGCAAACACCTGGGTCCCCTCTTCAGCTAGCCAGGTCAAGTGCTGTGCCACTTTGTTCACCTGCTCTCACACCTCACTGGTAGCTCCCCCACCTCACAACCCACAGTGGCTGTACACCTGCGACCTATGACAGTGTGTGTGTACACCTGCAGTTGTTGAACCACATCATACACGGGCTGTGGATGAAACAGATGGAACCCATATGCCTTCAACTACTACTACCGTTACTCCCTCCAAAAGAGCTGCCGTTACATCCCCAAACAATGTCCATTAATACGTTTGTATAACCATTTAATTCATGCTACCAACAGTCTTCGGATGCTTGATTTCCATATATGTTTACCTTTGGAGTGCTTCCATACCAGGGTGGGGCGTGGATAACCCTCAGCAGAGCAGTTGAGGGTCACAGTTTTGCCATAGATCCCATCCTGGTCTGTGGGCTGCACCACAAACTGGGGAGGAACTGGAGGAGCAGAGGGAACCACACACAGACTGACTTACTAGTACTTCTGAGACAGAAAGATAGTAGAAGAGATAGATTAAGAAAAAGACTGCAGTGGAGAGAAATCACAGTATAAAGACAGATGAGAAGCAACGGAGAGAGGAGCAGAGAAAGAAACAGAAACAGAGAGAGAAAGAAAGACACAGTACGAGTCAGGGAGCGAGAGGAGGGAACCTAAGAGAGATACATCTAGAGACAGAGACAGAGGAACAACGTGCTAGCCTCCTCTCACCCCTGACAATGAGCTGACTCTGGTGCTCAACGGCTGCAGCCTCGTTGCGTGCAATGCAGGTGTAGTTTCCGTTATGGTCTGGGGACAGGTTGGAGATCCGCAGTGAGCTGGTGAACTCTATGTTGTCGATGGTGACCCCCAGACTGGCAGGGATTGGCCGCCCGTCCTTCTGCCAGGTGATGTCCAGGGGCTGGTCACCTGACATTACCACGCAGGGGATGAAGACACGTTGACCAATGGAGAACCGCTGGAATGCAAAGGGCTGGATGTACGGTGGAACTGGAGGGGAAGAGGGGGAGAGGTGACCATAACCACATTAGGCTGAGAGACAATACACTATACCGGTACAATCTCCTGTGTGTCATAATTCAATATTCTATCAATCCCTTTGGTCATTGGAAATAGTTGAATAGACTCTGAACTCAGAAGGACTGAGAGTGAATCATCACGTAATTCCACCTTAGTCATTCCTCCAGTCTAGCCGAACATTCTGTACTCTGAGTCGGAGCAAACAGTACCAAGAACAGGTGTACTATTCCATAAACACTTGAAGGGGTGATTCTGTATTTTGGTGACTCATGCCACATCAGTCTGTCTAGAAAACCTAACGACCCTCAAGAAGGGAAAAAACAACATGTTATACAAATGAATGGAGAATCAGGCCCCATGCTAGACTAGATAACGACCTAGATGTGAGATCCTGCTCAGTAAGTCCACTGTGGCACCTTCTCAGGGGACTCTCCAGCCATCTCGCAAGTCAGCTGCATTTGAGAATCAATGAGTTAAAATAACACTGAAATAAGCAGCACTTGAGCACTGATTTAATTCACAACAAAGTAGGGATAATGGACTCCTGGGATCTCCCCAGCCGCTTTCAGATTTTGAAGCTTGAGCAGAGCAAATTAACTAAGATACTTGTAGCGGGGAAGTGTTGCTTTATATCATGTGGTCCCCCTTTCCCCCGCCCCGCCCCAGCCTCATCTCCTGGAAATGTTTTAAGCAGTGGCTGCATCATTCATGACATGGATATGAGGCATGGAGAATCACTCGTTAACATTCCCATTACGTATTCTGGGTCTCTGGTAATCAAGCTCAATCGCTACTGTATGTGCAGTCATACTAATGACTCTAGTTTAGTCTCACATACCAAAGAAGCGCAGTCATAGCAGTGGTGAATGTCAGGCAGTGTTTCTGTAGCTTATGATGGCCCTGGCCAATGGGAGTATGACCTGCGAGGTCACTTCCTATCTCTGGCTACAGCGTTGTCATGTTCTACTGTCCACACTCTCATACCTCTTAGAATGCTTTTGAAGCACATGGTGATGTGTGTAACCTACTCCTCAGCCTGAAGTGTCCCCACTTGCGCCAGTGAATAGCTAGCTTTTCATGTGGTGCCGACTGGTAAGATGCTTCAGGAGGGTGGTCATGTATGCTAGCAAGACAGAGTTCGTGCCGGGTATGGGTTGAATCGAGAGGAAGTGGTATTTGCTAAGAAAGCAGTGTGACTTCCTTTACACTTTCCAAATTGTTGTATGCTAGTGTGGATATTAGAAAAAATACTGTGTACTGTCACAGTGCATGAGTCAGGGAGGCAGGCTCTTCCTACCTTTGACATTGAGATGGACGCTCTGATTGGTCTCCTGATGAGGTTTGACCAATACCCTGCAGTTGTACTCTCCCTGGTCTAGCTCCTGCACGTTGGACAGCTTCAGAGTGCCGTTGTTCTCGAAGGCCCGCTGCCGGTGGTTAAAGGGGAGCAGGTGGGAGTTCTTATACCACTTGATGGAATAGTATGGGTAGCCAATGACGCGACAGTGGACGTACGCATCCCGCCCTGCGATGGCTGTGATGTTTTTCATTGGACGGATGCTGGCAGCCCCTAAAAATACAGAGAGGGAGAGAGAGCTCTCTATAAACACATTTATGGGTGAGAGGATTGTGAAATGACAGTCAACAACATCAAGCCGTATGTATTGACAGCACACCCAAATGTGTTTGTTTTTACCACAGGACCTCATGGTAGACTCTGAAGAGAGGGCTGTGAAATCAGGACCAAATTAGACAAGGACAAGGTAGGGTTGGCTGACAGCTGAAAGACAGAACATTTTAGTGGACAATATTCACTGTATGAGTTATCTGCATTACAAATCCAAGAGCCACTTGAAACTAACTGTCTCGTTGAATAAATAAACTATACATTCAACAACAAAAAAGTAAGTAAGAAACTAACCAAGGAAACAAAAGAGAGAGAACTATAATCCCTTTTACAGTCTTAAGATAAAACCACCACCAGCATAGAAACATGCAGTACAAAGTTGACCAGTATACACCACACTGGGCTGAAAACCTGCCTGTCAGTAAGGCCTACAAATAAAATAATAATACATTGGTCAAATGTGTTCAAACATCTACACATGGAACAGCAGTGTAAATCAGCTGAAGGGAATCATCTCTGCAACAGTGATCTGTGTAGAGGATCAGATTACTATTAAAGACAGGAAGAGAGCTATTATAGCAAGAAGAACCTCCCTGTCCAACAAATGAGACACAATCAATAGAACAGACATGTTATGGATGGATCACACATACACAAACACACACTGACAAAACATGATTGGTTGTGACCTGGCATTGTCTTTGACAGTATGAGGGACTGACATGCAAACAGGCCAACAACATATGGGCGACTAGAAATAGCAGTGTTAGAAAATAAAAAGCTATAGAACTGGAGTATCACAATCATACAAAGAGGGACAATGTGACAAGAGAAATTCACACAGGGATAAAAAACAACATGGAGGAAATTAGGAGAAACTAAACAATGGAGTCCGAAGCTGCAACTGAAACTGAGGAATAAAAGGAAGAAATAAAGAAAGAAAGAAAATGAGCTCAAGTAAAAAGGTTAGGAATATGTAGGCACTTAGCAAAGGAGGGAGAATAGAACAAAAACCTAAAAGAAACAGGCATTTAACTTGGAAACCAAACAAAAATCAGTTAGGTGTATGTTTTTGTTGTTTTGGAGGAGCTGATCTGACAAGCACCTCTTACGTTTATTCGAGCCTGGTGGTAGACCGCCCCGGCCGAGTTCCTGCAGGTGCAGCGGTACACCCCTCCGTCCACCTCCTTGGTGTGGGTGATGTTCAGCTGGCTGACCACGTGGCCCTCGTGGGTCTCGTAGTGGCCAGGGTGGTGGTGACTGTCCTTGATGACCGGGTCGTCGTCCAGGTTCCAGGTGCAGGAGGGAGGGGGAGTGCCTTTGACGTTACACACCAAGAAGACTGGCTCGTTGGGGTTGACCACCTTCTCACTGAAGGAGGACAGAATCTTCGGAGTGCCGTCTGAAAGGGGAGAGAGAGAGGAAGACCATGGGTAATGGTTAATAGGACTACAACGGGAGGCTTGGACAGAAAAACCTGACAAATCTCTGCATCATGTACTGTATGAACATTGTAAACATATTCTATACATTAATCAGCTAAGGTATCGCGCACATAAAACAATTCAAATAATTCCTTACAAGTGTGAAAATAATGTGCAACACAAAACCAAGAACAATTCTTAATGATAGAAAACAGCTCTATCTTAGAGTGGCCTGCTGTTGCTCTCTGATAACCCTAGCATGTTCTACATCATTATAGATTATCAATATCCTCCTTATACAGTTCCGTGGCCAGGCGAGACAGTTGCCCAAGCAACCAGGCTCAGTTAGGCAGTTTAAAGCTGACTGGGGTAGTAACCCTAATAACAGTTGCTGTTCTGCCGGAGCACAACACTGGCCCTGTATCGATCCAGGGCCAAAATCCCTTTCTGCTAAGTCACTGCTGCTGCAACTACACATACAGTACCAGTCAAAAGCTTGGACACACCTACTCATTCAAGGGTTTTTCTTTATTTCTACTATTTTCTATATTGTAGAATAATAGTGAAGACATCAAAACTATGAAATAACACATATGGAATCATGTAGTAACCAAAAAAGTGTTAAACAAATCAACATTTATTTTATATTTTAGATTCTTCAAAGTAGCCACCCTTTGCCTTGATGACAGCTTTGCACACTCTTGGCATTCTCTCAACCAGCTTCACCTGGAATGCTTTCCAACAGTCTTGAAGGAGTTCCCACATATGCTGAGCACTTGTTGGCTGCTTTTCCTTCAGTCTGCGGTCCAACTCATCCCAAACCATCTCAATTGGGTTGAGGTCGGGTGATTGTGGAGGCCAGGTCATCTGACGCAGCACTCCACCACTCTCCTTCTTGGTCAAATAGCCCTTACACAGCCTGGAGATGTGCTGGGTCATTGTCCTGTTGAAAAACAAATGATAGTCCCACTAAGCGCAAACCAGATCGGGATGGCGTATCGCTGCAGAATGCTGTGGTAGCCATGCTGGTTAAGTGTGCCTTGAATTCTAAATAAATCACAGACAGTGTCACCAGCAAAGCACCCCCACCCCATCACACCTTCCATGCTTCACGGTGGGAACCACACATGTGGAGATCATCCGTTCACCTACTCTGCGTCTCACAGAGACACGGCGGTTAGAACCAAAAATCTAAAATTTGGACTTATCAGACCAAAGGACAGATTTCCACCGGTCTAATGTCTATTGCTTGTGTTTCTTGACCCAAGCAAGTCTCTTCTTCTTATTGGTGTCCTTTAATAGTGGTCTCTTTGCAGCAATTCTACCATGAAGGCCTGATTCACGCAGTCTCCTCTGAATAGTTTATGTTGAGAAGTTTCTGTTACTTGAACTCTGTGAAGCTTTTATTTGGGCTGCAATTTCTGAGGCTGGTAACTCAAATGAACGTATCCTCTGCAGCAGAGGTAACTCTGGTTCTTCCTTCCTGTGGCGGTCCTCATGAGAGCCAGTTTAATCAAATTTTCCAGATTGACTGACCTTCATGTCTTAAAGTAATGGAGTGTAATTTCTCTTTGCTTATTTGAACTGTTCTTGCTATAATATGGACTTGGTCTTTTACCAAATAGGGCTGTCTTCTGTATACCACCCCTACCTTGTCACAACACAACTGATTGGCTCAAACGCATTAAGAAGGAAATTCCACAAATTAATAAGGCACACCTGTTATTTGAAATGCATTCCAGGTGACTTCCTCGTGAAGCTAGTTGAGAGAATGCCAAGAGTGTGCAAAGCTGTCATCAAGGCAAAGGGTGGCTACTTTGAAGAATCTCAAATATAACATATATTTTGATTTGTTTAACACTTTTCTTGGTTACTACATGATTCCATATGTGTTATTTCATAGTTTTGATGTCTTCACTATTATTCTACAATGTAGAAAATAGTAAAACTAAAGACAAAACCTGGAATGAGTAGGTGTGACCAAACGTTTGACTGGTACAGTACATGGACACAAAACATATACACAACATAAAACCGTAACCACTCATGCTATAGTCAACTTCCAAGCAGTACAGTACACATGAAAAAAAAACACATGGTGATATATTCTAACCACTGTCTTATTATAAGAACACCAATATATCAAATAACTGCCATAGTAGCATTGATCTTTATAAGAAACCTGTACTGTATCTCACCCTCCAAAATGACCTGAACAAAATCCTGAGCGGACATTTTGTTCTTCCTGGTGAAACATTGGTAGGCCCCGCCGTCGCTCTTTGCCATGCCCTCCATGATCAGGTTCTCCCTGCTGATGCCTGTGATCCGCACGTTGTTGCCGGGGTAGATGATCTCTCCGTTACGGTACCACGACAGTTCATACTCATCAGAGCCACTGACACTGCAATGCAAGGACACCTTACTACCCACACTGCCCTTCACCTTTCGTGGGCTGACCACCGCCTTCAGGGGCTCTGGACACAAGAGAAAACACAGAACACACATCAAAAACATTATTAAGAAATAGATAAACAAAGTGACAGGGCTAGAGCAGCTAATGCAGAAACTTCATGGCACCCAGGCTGGGATAGCTCCTGATGTGTGAGTGTGATGTGGTGTTTGGACTCACGCTTGACCAGAAGCCGGCCCACCACCTCAGCGTTGCCATAGCTGTTCCACACTTCACACACGTAGGTGCCAGAGTCGGTGGGCTGGGCGCTCTCTATCAGCAGGCCCGTGACACTCTGGCGGAAACGTGTATCGGGCTCCAGGGGGCTGTTGTCCTTCAGCCAGCGGTACTTGGGCATGGGATGGCCCGACGCCTTACAGGGCAGCTCCACCCGATGGGACGCCATGACCTCCCGACGGTCAAAGCCATCCAGAATCCCCGGCTCTGAGTTGGTGGGATCTTATGAGAGATAAGAGAGATAAGTTGTTATGATAAGAATAGAGTTCACTATTAGAAGAGATAGTGTTATGATAGCATTCACTGTGTTGTGGACTTTGCAGTGTTTGAAGATGCAGAAGTTTCTGATGTATTACTGCAGCATGGTGTACTGTACAGATATCTAGATGTTTCTGGGGTACCGTTATTTAGGTATTTAGGGCAGCACAGACTGACCTGACACAAAAAGCCGGGCGCTGTTGCTTTGCCTGGTCTCGCCCGTGTAGCGATGCCGTGTGGTGCAGCGGTAGTTATACAATCCATCCTCATTCTGAACGTCCAGAATATACAAGGCTCCTGTGGTTGTGATGAGAAATCTAGGTCCTGGAAGAGAAAAAGAGAGAGAAAGAAAGGAGGGATTATTCACATTAAAAATACAGGAGCCAATCAGCTCATAGGAAGCTACTGTAGTACGCCATCCAGCTGGAAAAGACACCCGGTCCCGCATAATCCATGGCATTCACAAACAGTACTGAATTATCTAGATAAGTTCTATTATACATACATATCCTGAAACATATCATACCAAGACCTTTTACCTGAGATAACCTTTACATTTGGCCTCTGCCCTCCCTAGCTCCAGCAATCTATCTGGTCTAAACCTCTGCTACAGCAACCAAATCCTCTTTGGGTGTCACTAGCAGTTCAGTCTGTGCAGTAATATTATGTTAATTCTGGGGATCAAACCCGACTGAGTGGGGTTGTCAACATCCATAAGGAATGATACCTTCCTCTCGCAATCATATGCATGCGTTATCCCCAGGAGAGCAGATTGATGTCAAAACTGATCGAAAAAGCAATTTACAGGAGATTGTCTTCACTGTGCTGTGGCGAGCATGCTAAGACAGAGACAGCTTAGTGAGCATTTAGGCCCCAAGGAACACCAGCCAGGGGCAGCTTCAGTTAAAACCAGCTACAGTAGCAGCGCTGTGCCTTGTCTCTGACAACGAGGAAGGTGTCTTTAGATAAAGCCTGATCAAAATGGACTGTAAAACGTCATGCACCATTCTGGCCTGAAATCTACAGAAAATCAATGACAAGTCAAGCATAGGATATCAGTGTTTTTTTTGGCAAAGTTATCAATTGGTAAAAAAATACAAAAGGACCGGATAAAGAAATATTTTACCTGCATTTAATATTGGCATATTTAATAATTCATTCAATATCTATTGTTCATACAAATAAATACAAATAAAAAATCCACTTTTGAAAGGTAGTAAAAATAAGGAGAGGGAGGAGAGGGAGAAAGAGTCTGCAGCTATTGTAAGAGTTGACCTAGTTAGGATAGACACCAGAGTCCATGGATTTGATATCCTGAAGGGGTTTCTAGCTCCTGATTTAAATGCAGTTGTGTGACGGGCCACCAGCAGTGTGATCTGTAGAGGGAGGGTGGTGTGTGTGTGTGTGTGTGTGTGCATGCCCTTATCATTGCAAGGCATTTCTTTAAAGGTTGAGGAGATCAGATACATCAAAATTATATCTCTTTCATATTGATATTCATAAATGATATGTAGGATTTACTTCTTCAATATTCAATATTGTCACAATACATTGTGCAATCAAAGTGAAAATATAAAATGTTGTGATTTGTATCAGAGTATTTGATATCACCAACATAGGCCAATAGCAATTATGTAAAAAAACTAGCTTTTTTAAAGGTTCTCCATTTTGATTCTGTCTTTGGTACCCTACCCTGCAATCTCACAGGGGAATCCATCTTGTGCGAGACAAAATGGTATTTCTCTCTAGCCGCTGAGCAGCCTGTGTTCTGCAGCAATTTTCTCCCCAAGCACCTCCATGCTCCTCCAGTGTCTTTTAAGCTGTCAGACCTCTGTTATTGTGTTATGACAGACTGAAGAGCAGGGAGAGGGGATGCTAGAGAGAAGACAGGGGCTCAGCAGACTGCAGCAGAAAATCAAAATGAAAGAAAATCTATTGTCTTTCTCTCTCCTATCTCGCTCTCCTTTCTATTAGTCTTTCTCTCTCCTTGCCTCTGACTCCTTCTCCACCATCTGGCTTTCACAGCACTCAGCGATATTCTGTCCCTATCAATGTTAGCCTGTATCGGATCCTCCAGACATACAGTACTGTTATACACCGAGTATACACAGAGTATACCAAACATTAGGACCACCTTCCTAATATTGAGTTGGACCCCACCCCCTTTTGCCCTCAGAACAGCCTCATCTAGTTGGGGCATGGACTCTACAAGGTGTCAAAAGCGTTCCACAGGGATGCTGGCCCATGTTGACACCAATGCTTCCCACAGTTGCGTCAAGTTGGCTGGATGTCCTTTGAGTGGTGGACCATTCTTGATACACACAGGAAACTGTTAATGCTGCGTAAAAAAACGCAGCGTTGCAGTTCTTGACACAAACCGGTGCTCCTGGCACCTACTACCATACCCCCTTCAAAGGCATTTAAATATTTTGTCTTGAATGGCACACACACAATCCATGTCTCAATTGTCTCAAGGTTTAAAAATCCTTATTTAACTGGTCTCCTCCGATTAATCTACACTGATTGAAGTGGATTTGACATCAATAAGGGGTCATAGCTTTCACCTGGATTCACCTGGTCAGTCTATGTCATGGAAAGAGCAGGCGTCCTTAATGTTTTATATACTCAGCATATTTGCATGTATAGATTAAGCTTCTGAACCTGAGGTGAAATCATTGAAACAGGCAGCCTGGTGTTTGTGATAAAGGCAGAGCATCAAAAGAGCCAGGAGGGCTGCGTAGTCTTCCATGTGCAGCCCAGCCCTGCCCTGGTCTTCCCAGCCCTGCCGTGCCCCACCCTGCCCTTCCCAGCCCTGTCCAGCCCAGCCCAGCTCAGCCCAGCTCCACACGTTCCCTTCCCAGCCCTGCTGATCTGAAGGAGCTAGCTCTCCCTTCGTTCTCCAGAAACACACTTAATCTAATCACCCTCACTTGCTAAGACACAAATACAGATCTGTAGTCAAAGACATGGAAATAGCATTACAGAATGCTACAATGCCCAAAAGCATTGTCGAAAACCTCAATGGGAAAAATGTATGGGAAATAGGTATGGACATTGTAGGGACAAGGATCTTTGCTCCGCCTGCTCCTCCACACTCTCTCCTTGTCCTCCTGGACAGGGTGTTCTTTTCTGACGGCATGTTTGGAGTCTAATTGGTGGCTGCTCCGAGGTCAGTGTGCCGGGGATCTGATCTCTAATCTGGTATAATTGAGGTCAGGTCACTGGGCTGCTGACCTCACCATGCAAGGACAGGGAGTCAGGGAGCTCCTCCTCAGCCAATAGCGCAGTAGGGTGGATGCATGGACACCCGGCTGGCTGACAACATGGCTCCATCATGGCTGTCATAGTGTACGTCGGCTACATTCACCAACAGCCCAGTCCTCACACCCTGGATAATATAAAACATACTCTGCCCTCTTTCTGGACCTTCCTCTCCTTCATCCACCGCTCAGTACCTCATCCCATTTTAACATCCTTCCCACTTCTTTCTGTCCTCTCTCTGTCCTCTCTCTGTCCTCTGTCTGTCCTCTTTCTGTCCTCTCTCTGTCCTCTGTCTGTCCTCTTTCTGTCCTCTCTCCCTATTCAGCTACATGTACAGTATGTGTCCTGACTCCTGTTATTTGAGGTTAGAGGGGTTTGCAAGCCATCCAATAGATATAATAATCGTATCTCTTCCAGTACACAAAGCCCAGCCCACTAGACAGCTGGCCCAGCCACACCACACCGACCCACGTGTATGGTAGGGACTCAGCGCACTGTGGAGCGTTAATAATGAATGTGTGTGGAAGGGTGACGAAGCGTGTCACCATCTCCCCTCTTCTCCTTTGTGCTACATCAAAACACCACTTAAGGACACATAGTAACTCCTTTGATCCGTCACTCAACCCTAATCCTCTCAAAGATCAAAGATCTGTAAAATCAAGAAGTGATTTGAGAGGAATTATTTTATGGCTTGTTGTGATTGGCCTGTAAAGAAAGCGTCCTCCATTTTGCAGTGAGTGACTGGTGTTATTTACCTCTCCTCAGTAAATTAAAGATGCCTTTTTATTCATCATAAATCATTCAGCTGGGTTGAATCAATCCATGCAAAAAATGCCCAGCTGTCATGAGATGAACTATGCATATTTAAACACAAATCTTACATGTGAAATATGTCATTTGAATAAATCATGCAGTTGTTTTCTACTCTCTTTAGTTTTGATCAAAGTTCTGGTTTGAACCTTTGATTCAGGACTATATTTGAAGGATAGGACTTTATCTGAAATAGCATATAGAATGAATGTACAGTATTTTACAGAAGAAACCCTGTTAAAATATCAAACAAAAGCATATGCTATACAGTAGGTCTGATATGCTAGTACCAATTATGGCTAGATTATACAACGATAAAAAACATTTCCGTGAGCACTATTGGCACATATCCCAGTAGACTCTTGAAGAGGTTGAGCCTTGCTCACTACACGATGAGAGACAGGCGGCAATTAAAATCCTAGTTTGGATTGTGAAGGAGTGTATAAAAAAATTCTGGTAGCCACTAACACATATGAACAGTGTAGTAGAGTATAGAATGACCTGTACAGTACCTAAGCACAACCAACAATGGTTGTCCTGAATTAGCTTGTTTTACACATCAATAACTGACTGAACAAAAGTTAAAATGCAGCTTGTAAATATTTCAAACTCCTTCTTCAAGTTGTGATATCAATGAGCCTTCAACCCTTCTTAGTAATATAAGGCCTATACAGGAGATTATTGGACTATACTAGCCTCTTCAAAAACGTCAATAGAGCTCCAGCCTGCAAAACCTCTGGGACCTGAGTTGTTCAGTACTGTGGATCTCAGCCAGCAAACTCTATTGGTCTGTCTGAGCCCTAAACTTAGGGCTCAGACAGACCAATAGAGTTTGCTGGCTGAGAGTACTTAGCACCTCAATGTAATTTGTGAACCAAGTGTGTACTGATTTTACATGTAGAATTGCATGAAAAATGTCGTCAGTTTGACGTTCTACAGTGGGTGGTCCCTAAAACACAGTGCGCTGAAAGATCGGCAGACGAATGGCAGATGTACATTCAGTGCGATGTGTGTGTGAGCCTTTAGTTTGAGCCTGGCTGGGCACAGAGGCAGCAGGCAAGCAGGGAGCTACTGTATTGTACTTGCATATATAATTAATCCACCTTCCCTCCATGTGCTCTCTGCATACCTGGTGCCATTGTGGAGGTGTTCTCCCTCCGTGCCATTCCACGACCACGCACCAACCAACCGCTCTCATCTCCACACGATACTGCATAATGAGGGAGTGCTATTCTTTCTCTCTGACTCCTGGCCTGATGAAAGGTATTCAAAGTTCTCTTTTATTTCTTTCTTCCCTCTGCTCTGACAACAACAGAGGCTCCGTGCTGCTTTCACGCAACCAGAAGCCAAGGTCAGTACAGTGCAGAGAGAGAGAGAGACAGGCTAACCACCCTTAGATGTACTCTACTACAGTTGGCTCCTTGTATCAGCACCTCTAGCCAACAGTGAGAAAACGTTCCTGGATTAGCTTTGGTTGTTGATGTGGACTGAGCATGGTGGGATTTTAGCTGTGAGGTGTGATTTTTGTATGTGGGTGTAATCTTCTTCATGGCAGTTAGTTATCCCTGAGAGATGCCTGGTGGGCTGGCTAATGTTAGCTTCAGCACAAACAGACAGCACACTGCAAGCAAAACCAATCAACTGGGAGGACAAAGGCTGGTGTTTGCTCCAGCCAGAGACAACAACATTCACACTTCTCTCTGTCAAATTATTACCTCTTGTCTGAAATGTCTTTGTATCGGAGAGCAACATTCTGTGTAGGCTACAAGAGAGAGGACAGCCAATGCCACAGGAAACCCTGTACGTTTCACATTAAACCAGCTAACTAACACCACAGCTGGAAACACTTCCACTGGCACTAAATGTATATTTGATGATGTAGAATATCCACAGATTGTAAAATGAGTAATTACATTTAGCACTCTATTTTCACCAACCAACAGTTCTGTGAGTTTATATGGGCTCTGGGCTAAATAATGTGCCATGAGCAGTCTGCCATCATAACCTTATTATTGCAGCAGCTTAAAAACAGCAATTAACACATTTCCATCCCATCAGACGACACTAATTTGTGAATTTCATTCTCTCTCCATGCAGTCCCCAACCAGAGAGAAACAACAGTATTCTCCACTGAGCTACTGGCAACACCAAATCCACATATATAAAGCTGATGAAATTGCTTATGGTAATTGAGGTTATTTTAAAGCTAGGTTTAAGCTTTAAATTAAACTTTAATGAAATTAAAAGTTAATCATTTTGGGGTTTGTTTTGGCCTCTATTTCGTAAAACAAAAGTGAGGCTGGAAATAAATTGAACCTGCCATAGAAATGTTCATGATGTAGCGTTGTGCCGTTTTAATGTCATATGTTGAACAATGTTGAACATCCTTTTACTGTCTATAATGCTGAACTGTTATGGACTACTGAGATCCTCCAAGCGCTCTCTCTCTCTATCCAAGACAAAGGGTCATAAAGTGGGCCTTCACACCTAGGTGTGATACCATGTGACCTCACAGGACTACAAAAGGGCTCTGACGTTAGCCTCTTATCCTGCTGGACGTCTCAAGCTGGACCTCTCAAACTGGAATTCTATCGAGGAGGGAGAAGAACCTCCATGTTCAGTAGGCTGACAACAGGGCCTGGACCTTCACCTTTAATGTCAAGAACAAGTGAACTGATAAGTCAGGGAAAAAGTACATGTTGGGGAATAGTACCTGTAATCCAGTACAGAAACTAGGACGGAAGAGCCCATGAACTAAACAGTCTCAGAAGGAGACTTAGTATTTAAAGAGTTAGTGCGGCCTGAACTGTACATTTAAGCTAACCTTCTTCAAGGAAAGAAGGAGAAGACAATTTAGAGCACAGCCTCTGCAACTCAAAGGAAGAGCCAGCAGACAGAGTAACCTGGGACACAACCCAGAGGAGCAGCACATGAGGGGCCTTCCAAACTCAGAGGAAAGGAGCAATAAACCACCACAAAGAAACCCCTCAACTAAGGACAAAGGAGGACACTGCCATCTTGCCTTTGTTCACCTCCATGTGGCCTAACTAGAGCCAGGGACAACAGACTGTTCACAGACTGAGTATCACATCTTTAATATTCTGATATCTTGGTCTCTTTCTTGTCTTTCATTCTATTTCCTACCTTTTTATGATCCCTCATTATTTTGGTAAATATTTTGATTAGCGTTATTAAATGTTGATTGTATAAAAAACTTGTGTTTGTCTTTTATTCTGGAAAATAACTACAATAGATTCTTAAAGAATTCATACCTTCAGATTAAATCAATGTATTGCTATTATTCAAATTTTAGTCTTACAAAGTTATTGTAAATAACTCATAAGTCAAGTCATAGAATACCAATTTTGTCCAAGAAAGGACTGGTGCTCCGTTAATAATTTCATAGTGATAAGCATTCACACTACCTTACAATACAGTGTCTTTGTAGACAAATTACTGCCCCCACACACAACTGGAAGCACCTGTGAAGGGAGTCTACTTGGTAAGAGAAGTAGGTTTTTATCAGCACCCAAAACCATCATGTGAATTTATTTGAACATGGGAAAAAGCTCCTCCTATGTACTGTAAATACTGCAGTGCAGTTCCATTGAATTGAGCCCTATGTCTATTACCCCCTTGCCTGTTCTCCTACAGTATTTCTGTCTGAGTGAGTAGAGTTCTGGACTTAAGGACATTAGTATACGGGTTGTCTACATCAGCCTCCCAGAGATGCAGCTGAATGATAGGCCTAACCATGAGGCTCGACACTGAATCTGAAGCCCTGGCTTTTAATAGGGTCTGTTCTCAGTAATTATGCTGACACAATTTGATCAGTGCAGGCTAAGTATCTTCATCTGAAGGAGATGGGGGGAAATTAACGCTGATGTAATAAGTAACATTTGTCACTATTAAGACGGAGGTGTTGACAACTACTGACGTTGTCAGGGAAACTGTTGTCTCTCCCTCACTTCCAGCAAGCACCCTATCCCCCCCAAAATAATCAGTGGTGGAAAAAGTACACAATTGTCATACTTGGGTAAAAGTAAAGATACCTTAATAGAAAATGACTCAAGTAAAAGAGAAAGTCACCCAGTAAAATACTACTTGAGTAAAATACACTTAACTATCAAAAGTAAATGTAATTGCTAAAATATCAAAAGTACAAGTAAAAGCATAAATCATTTCAAATTCCTCATATTAAGCAAACCAGATGGCACCATTTCTTAGTTTTTTATTTATTTATGGATAGCCAGGACACACTCCAACACTCAATCATAATTTACAAATGAAGCATGTGTGTTTAGTGAGTCTGCCAGATCAGAGGCAGAAGGGATGACCAGGGATGTTCTCTTGATAAGTGCATGAATTGGACCATTTTCATGTCCTGCTAAGCATTCAAAATGTAACAAATACTTTTGGGTGCCAGGGAAAATGTATAGAGTAAAAAGTAGATTATTTTCTTTTGGAATATAGTGAAGTAAAAGTAAAAGATGTAAAACATATAAAGAATAAAGTACAGTACAGATACCCCCAAAAAACTACTTAAGTAGTACTTTAAAGTATTTTTACTGAAGTACTTTACACCACCGCAAAAATGGAGTCAAATACTGTACTCTGCAGTACACACACACACGCATGCACACATACACACACACATGCAAAATAACCATTATTCCTCAGGGCGCTGTGTATCAGGCAGTCCCCCGTCATGATTGAGAGCTTCTGTATGCTGCCTTGAGCTGCCGTACTTCAACACTGGGGGGGTGCAGTCACTGCTATACACTGGCCTGGCTAGTATCGGCTTTGGAAATAGTTTGCAATAAACAATGCACGAAGCCCACATGAAACAACATGAAAGAGTGGTAATAAATCTGTCAATCGATTACAGCACAGAGGGAAAAAAAGCCATCAAAGTATTGACAATGCATTTCATAAATTATGCATGGTTTGTCAGATCACTGAATCAAATCTTATTTGTCACATGCGCCGAATACAACAGGTGTAGACTGTATTGTGATATGCTAACTTACAAGCCCTTTCCCAACAATGCAGTTAGAAAGTAAGAAAAAATAGCAAAAATAAATAACAAAGGAAATGGTAACACAATAAAATAACGAGGCTATATACAAGGAGTACTGGTACCGAGTCAATGTGCATGTAGGTCAGAGCAAAGTGACTAGGCAATCAAGATAGATAATAAACACAGTAGCAGCAGTGTATGTGAAGAGTGTGAAAGTGTATCTACAGTGCATTTGGAAAGTATTCAGACCCCTTGACTTTCTCCACATTTCGTTATGTTACAGTCTTATTCTAAAATAGATTAAATAGATTTTATTCCTGATTAATCTACACACAATAGCCATTTCTGACAAAGCAACAACAGGTTATTAGAAATTTGGGCAAATTTATTACAAATAATCTGAAATATCACATTTACATAAGTATTCAGACCCTTTACTCAGTACTTTGTTGAAGCACCTTTGGCAGCGATTACAGCCTCGAGTCTTCTTGGGTATGACGCTACAAGCTTGGCACACCTGTATTTGGGGCGTTTCTCCCATTCTTCTCTGCAGATCCTCTCAAGCCCTGCCAGGATGGATGGGGAGCGTTGCTGCACAGCTATTTTCAGGTTTCTCCCGAGATGTTAGATCGGTTCAAGTCCAGGCTCTGGCTGGGCAACTCTGGCTGGGCCACTTGTCCCGAAGCCACTCCTGCGTTTTCTTGGCTGTGTGCTTAGGGTCGTTGTCCTGTTGGAAGGTGAACCTTCGCCCCAGTCTGAGGTCCTGAGTGCTCTGGAGCAGTTTTCATCAAGGATCTCTCTGTACTTAGCTCCGTTCATCTTTCCCTCGATCCTGACCAGTCTCCCAGTCCCTGCCGCTGAAAAACATCCCCACATCATGATGCTGCCACCATCATGCTTCACCGTAGGGATGGTGCCAGGTTTCCTCCAGATGTGACACTTGGCATTTAGGCCAAAGAGTTAAATCTTGGTTTCATCAGACCAGAGAATCATGTTTCTCATGGTCTGAGTATCACGACTCTGGATATGACCCAGATGCAGACACAGGAGGAAGATGGTTCGGTTGTCAGAATAGTTTTTATGACAAAAGGGCAGGTCGAGGACAGGCAGAGGTTTGTAGTCCAAGGCAGATTAAAAAAGGGACAGGATGGCAGCCAGGGTCAGGGCAGACAGGAAGGTCGGAACTGGAAAGACTAGAAAACAAGAACTAGAGAGAAGGTAACACACAGAAAACACACTGGGATGACTTGACGAGACAAGACGAACTGGCAACAGACAAACAGAAAACGCAGGTATTAATACACAGGGGACAATGGGGGAAAATAGGAGACACCTGGTGGGGGATGGAGACAAGCACAAGACAGGTGAAACAGATCAGGATGTGACAGTACCCCAACTCCTGGCATCCTATCTGGGCACATACCTGGTTGACCGGGGTGTCGGCGGCGGAACTCAGTGATGAGGGCTGGGTCCAGGATGTTCCTAGAGGACCCCGATCGGAGACCATGTTGTCTGGATGTCCATGGATCCGGAAGACGTGCTGCACCATAAGCTGGGTTGTCTCCTTGGCTGAGGGTAACTTGGGAAGGGGAATAAAATGTGCAGCTTTGGAAAACCTATCCACCACAGTAAGTATGGTGGTGTTGCCATCTGACGGAGGGAGACCAGTGACAAAGTTCAGGGGAGATGAGGAACAGGGAGTGGTTGAAGGAGACCAGCTGTAGCTTGCCACAAAGTCTTGTTCTGTGCGCACACAGTGCAGGCAGCAACGAATGTGGAGACACCCGGAACCATGGTGGTCCACCAAAAACTTTGGCGGATGAAAGCCAGGGTCCGACGGCAGCTGGGATGATATGTGAGTTTAGAGGAATGGGCCCATTCCAGGACCGGGAACCGGGCCGAATCTGGGACGAACATCCGGTATGCCGGGCCCCCCCCCCCCCTCGCTCCGGGGTCCGGCTGTGAATGCTGCTCCTTGCGGACCCAGCTCTCAATACCCCATACTAGTGTAGCTCCTAGACAGGAGGTAAGGAGGATGGTCTCAGGGTCAGAGGGTGTAGTAGCGGAACTATACAGGCGGGAGAGAGCGTCAGGCTTCACATTTTTGGACCCAGGGCGATAGGCAATGGTAAAATTGAATCGAGTGAATAACAGAGCCCAACGAGCCTGCCTTGAGTTGAGGTGCTTGGCGGTGCGGAGATATTCCAAATCTTATGGCCGGTCCACACTAAGAATGGATGTTCCACCCCTTCAAGCCTGTGCCTCCACTCCTCCAGCTCCATCTTGACCGCCAGAAGCTCCCAATTTTCCACTTCATAGTTCCTCTCAGCAGAATTGAGACGATGGGAAAGGAAAGCGCAGGGATGCAGTTTTTGGTCCTGGACAGAACGCTGGGACAGAACGCTGGGACAGGACGGCCCCACTCCAATGTCCAAGGCATCAACCACCACCATGAACTGACGGGATGGGTCCGGATGGATTAGGATGGGGGCTGTGGTGAAATGATGCTTCATATCTAGAAATGCCCAGTCAGCAGCTGGGGACCACATAAACGGAACCTTGGGAGAGGTGAGAGCAGAGAGGGGGGAGGCCAGGGTGCTGTAGCCCCCAATAAACCGGGCCAATCCACCACCACTCTCATCTTGTCAGGATCCATCTGAATGTTCCCTGCAGCGATGACGTATCGCAGAAAGAACATAGTTGAACGATGGAACTCACATTTCTCCGCTTTTACAAACAGCCGGTTCTCCAGGAGGCGCTGGAGGACTTGTTGGACATGAAGAACATGTTCTTAAGCCGACAAGGAAATGACAAGGATGTCGTCGAGATAGACAAACATAAACCGGTTCAACATGTCACGGAGCACATCGTTGACCAGGGCCTGGAACACTGCGGGAGCGTTGGTCAGACCAAATGGCATAACCAGCTACTCGTGGTGTCCACTAGCCATGTTGAAGGCTGTCTTCCACTCATCTCCTTCCCGTATCTGAACCAGGTGATAGACACTCCGAAGGTCCAACTTTGAAAAGATGGTCGCCGAGGAGAGGAGTGGTAGCGGGTAACAATTTTTTACAGTGATGTCATTGAGGCCCCGGTAGTTGATACACGGGCGCAGGGTTTTGTCCTTCTTTTCCACAAAGAAAAACCCTGCCCGGCAGGGGAGGCAGAAGAACGCACGACAGCTGGAGAATCCTCAATGTATAACTCCATAGTCTTGGTCTCTGGGCCAGACAGGGATAAAGCCGCCCTCGAGGTGGTGTGGTGCCCGGGAGGAGGTAAATAGTGCAATCGTAGGGTTGATGCAGAGGAATGGATGTGACTCGAGCCTTGTTAAAAACCTCCTGGAGGTCCTGGTACTCCGCGGGAAAGGCGGAGAGATCCAAAGCTTTTCCCAAGCCCGCAGAAGGACATCCCAGGGCAGGTTGCCCCGCCTTAAGGCAATGTTCATGGCAGAACGGGATCCAACCCAGTAGTCCAGTCGATCAGGGGGTTGTGCCTCTGGAGCCATGAAAATCTCAAAACCACAGGTGTATGAGGAGATTCAATTAGTAGAAACTGTATGGAACCGTACTGTGAGTGACCCTGCCAATGCAGCGTCTGTCCAAAGCTTTGGCGTCCATGGGAATGGAGAGAAGTTGAGTAGAGATACCCAGCTCAGATACCAGGGTAGCATCCATGAAGCTGTCGTCAGCCCCAGCGTCAATGAGCACCCGGAGAGATTTTGACCGGTCACCCCACAGCAGGATCGTGTGGAGAGGAATACGAGTAATGGGAGTTTGGAGACTCCCTTTATGGCCCACCAGCGTACCCGTACCTACTGATGAGCCTGGTCTTTTACTGGATAGATGGATATGTAATGTCCTGTAGTACCACAATACAGGCAACTGTTGGAGCTCTGCCTGCGTAAACGTTCACTAGGAGACAATGGTCCAAGGTTGAAACCATGGACGAGCGAGTGTGGCTGAAAACAGACCTCCTCTCCCTCCTGCGTTCCCGTAGGCGTCCATCGATCCTTATAGTCAAGGCTATGAGGGAGTCAAAGTCCCTGGGTAACTCCCGGGCTGCGAGTTCGTCTTTGATTTCCTCCGATAATCCATAAAGGAAGGTGTCGAACAGGGACCCCTGGTACAAGGCACTCTCGGCAGCCAGTGTGCGAAAGTCTACTGTGTAGTCTGCCACACTGCGGGAGTCTTGACGCAGACAAAGTAGCTTCCAAGCTGCCTGTCTCCCAGACACCGGGAAATCGAACACCTTCCTTAACTCCGCCACAAAATCCTCCAGACTAAGGCAAATGTCGGATTGTTGATCCCACACCGCCGTAGCGCTTGCAGACATCAGCATTATAAGATACGCTATCTTCGTCCGATCCATAGGAAACAAAGAGGGCTGTAGTATAGCGCTCCAGAGAAGGTAAGCGGGGTTCTAGGGAAGCCGGGGTAGGCTTGAGAGAAGCATTGCTAGTAGCAAGGTTACTGGGCGCCCGGGAGGTTTCCGTTGTGGCTTGCTCCAGTAATGACTTGAGCATATAGTCATGGCATTCCTCCAAGGTATGGAGTCCCTCCATAAGGTTCTGAAGTAGTTCCTTGTGTCTTCCAATGGTGGCTCCTTGCAGGGGGACAGTGTTGTGGAGCTGGTCTGAGTCTGCTGGGTCAGTCGTGGCCAATTCGTACTACCACGACTCAGGATATGACCCAGATGCAGACACAGGAGGTGGATGGTTCGGTTCTCAGAATATTTATTATGACAAAGGGGCAGGCAAAAGGGCAGGTTGAGGGCAGGCAGAGGGCAGGCAGAGGTTTGTAGTCCAAGTCAGAGTCAAAAAGGGACAGAACGGTAGGCAGGCTCAGGGTCAGGGCAGGCAGAAAAGGTCCGGGAAGACTAGAAAACAAGAACTAGAGAGATGGTAACACACAGAAAACATGCTGGGATGACAAGCGGGCTGTCATGTGCCATTCACTGAGGAGTGGCTTCTGTCTGGCCACTATACCATAAAGGCCTGATTGGTGGAGTGCTGCAGAGATTGTTGTCCTTTTGCAAGTTTCTCCCATCTCCACAGAGGAACTCTGGAGCTCTGTCAAAGTGACCATCAGGCTCTTGGTCACCTCCCTGACCAAGGCCCTTCTCCCCCGATTGCTCAATTTTGCCGGGTGGCCAGCTCTAGGAAGAGTCTTGGTGGTTCCAAACGTATTCCATTTAAGAATGATGGAGGCCACTGTGTTCTTGGGGACCTTCAATGCTGCAAAAATGTTTTGGTACCCTTCCCCAGATCTGTGCCTCGGCACAATCCTGTTTCTGAGCTCTACTGACAATTCCTTCGACCTCATGGCTTGGTTTTGCCTCTAACATGCACTGTCAACGGTGGGACCTTATATAGAAAGGTGTGTGCCTTTCCAAATCATGTCCAATCAATTAAATTTACCACATGTGGACTCCAATGAAGTTGTAGAAACATCTCAAGGATGATCAATGGAAACAAGATGCACCTGAGCTCACTTTCAAGTCTCATAGCAAAGCCTCTGAATACTTATGTAAACAAGGTATTTATGTTTTTATATTTTCAATGAATTTGCACAAATGTAACCTATATTCGTTTTGTCATTAAGGGGTCATGTGTGTCCATTTATTTTACATATTTAAAGGTAACCTTTAATTAACTAGGCAAGTCAGTTTAGAACAAATTCTTCTTTACAATGACGGCCTACCCCAGGCCAAACCCGGATGACGCTGGGCCAATTGTGCGCCATCCTATGGGATTCCCAATCACGGCCAGATGTGATACAGCCTAGATTCGAACCAGGGACTGTAGTGACTGAGTGTGATCTAAGTGCCAGTATCAATTTGTGGTGGTAAATTGGCAGCTACAAAAATATGGCATATCATGAGGTATTCTAACTCAGGCTAGCAGAACCTGGAGACTTCCTTAATATTAGAGATCGTACACCAGCTGTTGTTAACAAAGACACACAGCACCCCCCTTGTGTTTACCCGACGCTGCCATTCTGTCCTGCCGATGTACAGAAAAACCAGATAGATTTATATTTTCCATGTCCTTGTTAAGCCACGACTTGGAGAAACGTAGGATATTACAGTTCTTCAGATGACGTTGATCTCAAGAACTTGAACGGGGTTCTTCCAGTTTATTCTCCAGTGATTACTGTTCTATTGACGAACGTGCAGAGGCAGTTTATCCATTCGCCGATGTAGTCTCGTCAGGTATCCCGCACACCAGCCTCTATAACGCAGTCTCTTCCTTTTTCGAGTGTCGGGATTTGGGCCTGGTCTGGGATGAGCAGTTTGTCCTTCGGTGTCGCTTGTTGAAGTAGAACTCCACATCCAAATCGAGGTTAGTGATCACTGTTCTGATGTCTAGAAGTTATTTTCGGTTATAGGAAACGATGGGGGAAACATTATGTACAAATAAAGTTAAAATCAGCAAAAAACACACAAAATAGCACAATTGGTCAGGAGCCGCTGCTATTCTTTCCAGCTCCATTATGAGAGCATATATAGTTACTGATGCATGCACTTTTAAAAGTTTGTGGAAAAGGCTGGCTTTACATTAGGTCAATACTGAAGTATGATTGTGATATTGTAGTGTTGCAATACTGCGGACAACTTCTGTATCTTGAATAAACTAGACCTAAATAGCCCACATTTCTTGTCCCACTTTTAACACATTTAGCCAACAGCTAAAAAAATATCAGCCAACAGCTAAAAGTAAATAAATAAATACAAAATGATCATATCTATTATCTAATACTGAACAACAATATAGACCAACATAGAAATAGACCTGGGGATATAATTTATCTGAGAGAGGGGCGGAGGGGGAGAGAGAGAACGAGAGAGAAAGAGAAGAGAGAGAAAGAGAAAGAGAGAACAAGAGAGAGAATGAGAGAGTGAACAAAAGAGGGAGAGACAGAGGATGCTACAGTAATCAGATGACACACATGGCTTCGTAAGGCTGAGCTCGTTAAACACCCAGGGGCCCAGGGTTCGTCCATCTTAGGGCCCTGTCTCTGTCTGAGGCTTCGTCCCAAATGAGCCCTAGTCAAAAGTAGTACTCTATATAGGGAATAGCGTTTCATTTGGGATGCAGCCCAACACTGCCCCTCCTGCAGAATCTCCTGTTCTGTCATTCCTCACAACACCGTACTGATACGGTCATACTCACCATGCCTCGTCTTTCTCCGGCCTCCGGTCTCTCTGCATCCTCTCTTTCCTTTTTCTTCCTCCCTCCTTTTCTCCTAAGCTTTTATGAGTTAGAGTATTATCTTGGTGCTGATGTTTGTTGTAAAGTTCAGTAGGAATGGGACTTATGTGATCACTTCTGTACACCAACACTCAGAGAGAGATGTGCACTTGGTGATAAAAGAGGCCTTTTTCTCTTTTGTGTGTGAAATTTGACTGGGATGTGAGCATTTTTCGACATGAATACCCAGAAATATTTTGAAACGGATGTGTATCCACAAAACATGTCTGACGTCAAAACCTCAAATCAATGAAATACACCCAATGTGGGTTTTCAGAACACCTTAGCATGCTGATTCTATAAAAGGTAGTGTAGAGTAGGAACCTTCCTGTCCATACATATAAGCGCACACGTCTAGCATCCCTCGCTCATTTGCCCCCCCTCCCACCCTTAGGGAACCCGCCTCCTACACCCCACCGCCCTGCCCCTGCCTCTCCTTTCCAGCTGACTGCCCTTCGTCCATCCAGACCACTCACAGGGACAATTAATGTGGTCCGCCTTGCCTGCTCTACACTAAAATAGCTCTGATGATGCCTCTGTTTCAGGGGAGGAAAATGGGGGTTGGAAAAAAGTCCTGTCATGTTGTGTTGGGGTGACATGAAAGCCTGTGACGTGTGACATTAACCAAAGGTCACATGTGGACACATTCAGCAGCCATGCAGGCAGAAAGCCTCTCTGGGTTACAATATCAAACCATCAAAAGACGATATTGAAAGCTCAACAGAAAGGGGCGCTTTAAGCTGTGTGACTACATTAGAAACTACAGATAATTACACAAAAATGTTTAACTGATGAGATGATAATGGTCATAAAGTGATTGCATCAGTGAGGATTTTCTCAAATCTCTGTCCTGTAATGGCATGCCCCCCCGCACATACACACACACACACACACACACACACACACACACACACACACACACACACACACACACACACACACACACACACACACACACACACACACACACACACACACACACACACACAAACACACACACGCCTGACAAGCTGTGATGTATAATCTCCATGTGCTGTTTTGTCAGGCAAGTAAGTGTGTGTGTGTGTGTGTGTGTGTGTGTGTGTGTGTGTGTGTGTGTGTGTGTGTGTGTGTGTGTGTGTGTGTGTGTGTGTGTGTGTGTGTGTGTGTGTGTGTGTGTGTGTGTGTGTGTGTGTGTGTGTGTGTGTGTGTGTGTGTGTGTGTGTGTCTATGGCCTCAGTCAGCACTTCTGCAGTGTGTGGTGTCTGTCCAGCTGACGTCACACCTGGGGAAGGCAACTCCAACTCTACCAGGTAACCCCTGGCCCTATCCACACAGAAATAGGCAGAAAATACAGCCAGACAATTACTATCCACAAAGACAGGGAGACATCTACAGCCTGAAAGAATAAATCAAAGGCATAGCATTTTATCTAACTCTCCCAGTGTGTCTTTCTCTCACTGCCTCTCGATCTCTCTCTTTCCCCTCTGTCTTTGTATGTGTGTGGATGTCTCTCTCTCTCTCCATTTCTCTCTCTCACTCTTCCTCTATCTCTCTCCACACACTGCATTCACTGTTCATAATCTCCACCCATGACAGCAATCCTCCTCTCTCTCCTCTATCTACCCTTTAGAGTGTCACTGCAGGGCTGGCACTCAGTATGCAATGATGTGGCCACGTGTCCGAACAATGGCTCATTTCAACCTCAATTTCCCCTGAAATGAATGGCCGCCCACCCCTGCGCACGCTGCATGCCTTTTAATTGGCCCGAGTTAGATTCAAGCCATTAAACCACTGATGTCTACACCTCTCCGCGGCGCCCATTGTCCTTTTTTCCTTGCTGGCAGAACATAAACGTCTTATCTCTGGGCCCCCGCGAGCACGCCCCATGAATATTCAGCATTCAGCAGCCTTTCTCTGTTGTCTCGGTTTCAGGCATCACACAACAACACACCCTAGGCTTTTATCCTACATACACTCCTCTCAAACCATCCAGGCATCCTTATGCTGCGATGACTTCTGGTAATTTGTCTCTTACTTGCTATTTGATATTAGTTGTATAGATAGTTCTGATTAGAGATGCTGATGAAGCACCTGACAACAATTTGAATCCGCTGCCTACACTACAATATTTTAGTTTCAAAACTATAACTTTTTGTGTATTATTATTATAATTTAACACAGTAAAATATATGTATATGGCTTACCTAATTCCAGAAGAATTCCAAGGTATGCATGGAAGAGAAAAGAAGGGGTTTAATGGGTTATTTAATACTCCAGCAGTTAACCTATAATATATAGCTGTTGCGATTGTGTAGTCAGCACTAATCAACAACAGCAATAACTATAACTACTTGTTTCTTGTGAAAAGTTCGTAACACAGAATGTAAACTAAGTCAAATGGACAAAAACGGTATGTGCTGTATGAGGTTCCACTGTCTAGATGCATTTGAAGATATAATATCTGGAGGCAGGTTCACAATCCGTTGCATAGAAGACAGGTAATAAATAGGTAGCCTAACATTAAACAATTCTTCATAAACTAAACCCTGAGACGAGTCAGTGTAGTTTTCAGAGGCAGACACAGCAATTATCGGTCTGGGTGTCATCCTGGTTAATCAATGTCGGACTGTATTATCAGGTTAAAATGAAAGGCATTTTGATCAGAAAAGAAGACAAGACAACAGGTGCAGCAACCCTTAGATTTCTACCCAGCAGCATAGAGACAACATGGTAGAGGAGAGATGAATCTTCAGTTCTGCGACCCCTTTGAAATATTTCACTCCAAAATTCACAATATCCCAAACCCCAGTGGATGTTGTCAGAGATGAAAGAGGGAGTGCTCTATCCACATGCTCTCTCGCTCCCTCTCTCTCTCCAGCACAAGAAAAAGGAGAGAATGCTCAAGCAGCCCTCTCTCCAACCATTTTACACTCCTCTCTTTGATCTGCTACAGCATGCCGCCGTCACAGAAACCATGGATAAACCCCGGGAACGTCTTTGTATTAGAAATTGCATTTCTCCATTAATCTGACTTGCATGCATTCATTTGCTTCTCTCTCTCTTTCTCTCTCTCTCTCTCTCTCCCTCCCTTTCTCTCCTCTATAAAAACTCTGCTCTTGGCTGGGAGGGTTTTCCTCCTCGTTTAGCTCGTTAGAGCTCGGCGGTAGCCAGCAGGATAAATTACTGGGAATATGCTCTCCCGTCTCGGTATCATTACCCAGCAAAAATATATTAGCTCAGTCTGAGGGGGAAAACAGAAGAGGAGTCATTATTACTGTCTGTATGCTGCTTCTGGAGCATCGTCTGCTGCTAGCTTTTCTCTCTGGCCTCAACACATTTGTTCCTTAACTTCAAATGCTACGCTGTGTTTACTTACTTGATGCCAATGACACAACCAACACAACGTAGAGATATATTGAATATGGTGAGACAAAACAAAATGAGTATGGATGCTGCTTTACATTTGCTCCAATAGTGAATTATTTTGTTTGTAATCATTCTTGTCAGCAAAGGTCAATGTGTCACTGTGAGAAATGATGGCTCTGTGTCACAATGTGAAAGTCCATGACTGCCGTCTCCTTATCTCCCTGTGTTTTTATATATCTTATGCACAGATCTAGGATCAGTTTATCATCCCCAAATCCTAAATTTAACCATTGTGCGGGGAAATGTAAAACCGACCTTAAATTGGTGCCATAGGTGCAACGTTGCTCTGTTTTGATGCATCTCATACAGTATCTCTGGTGATTCCTCATCATCACATATTTAGCGGCCAGACTAGAGGAGGCATGCTACAGGGAGTAACACATCCTCATCACCAGCTGTCTATGAGGAAACCAGTCCCTTCCCCTTCCTCCCTCCCCCTCTCTCTCCCCCTCACCTCCCTCTCTCCCTCTGCCCCTCTCCTCTTCTCCGTCCTTCCCCAGTGTCTGACTGCCTGAGATGGGTGCAGTGAGCTGTATTCTGTAATGTGAGATTATGATACAAATTAGAACTCCTTAATCTGTTATGGAAGCCACCCAATATGGCATCATGTCTTCTGCCAAGGCATGAATAACCCAGCAGACTTCACTGGGAAGAGTCTTTGAGCAGATTTGACATGAGAAGAAAATCACCTCACCAAAACCCAACATGATCTAATCTATGGGATGATGGTGATTGGCTGTGGTGGGTCCATTCATGAATTAGTGTTTCGGTCCACAAGCAGGAGGCCTCCTCCAGAGCTCTGGGCCTCCACAGTTGGTCGTAATGCAATATTTACTGTTAAGGGATCATCCTCAGATCAGAGCTAGTGACTGCATGAACAATGCCCAGCTGTTGCGTAAATTGTCAAAGTACTGCATGACAACAAACATACAGCCAGCAGCTGAAGTGGTGGGGAGTGAATAAGAGCTCCCTGTATCATTTAAGGCCTACAGAATGATCAAATCAATCAATAAATCAAATAAACCAATCACAATTATTTTATAAAGATCTTTTTATGATGTTGATGAGAGCATTAAATGTAGGTAATAATCTCATTCATGTCCAATAGGGCGGCGCACAATTGGCCCAGCGTCGTCCGGGTTAGGGGATGGTTTGGTCGGGTTAGGCTGTCATTGTAAAATACGAATTTGTTCTTTAACTGACTTGCCAAGTTAAATAAAGGTTAAATGCCTGACGTACAGTATATACAGTACAGAGAGGCAATCCTGATGACTTGAGTAGGGTTACAAAGGGAGGTTATATAACTGGTAACTTTTGAAGTTTACCAGGAAACTACAGGGCTCCAGACTAATGTTTTCCCCGGGTGGCACTGGTGCCACTAACTTTTTAAGTTAGTTGCACCAGCCATGAAAAAAAAAAAAAAAGAAATCGGATCATGCAATTGAACGAATAGGAGTAATCATACTAATAGTCATCATCAAGTAATTCACAATGTTTTATTAAGAAGTGTAATAGACTACTGAGATTGTATTCAATAAATATGTTTCATATAACATGTCCATGCAGGAATGCATGATTGAAGATATTTTTATATGCAACCTAATCCAGTGATATACATGAATTTTGTGTTGACAATTTTTGTTATATTTTACTGTCAAAATAGGGCTCCAGAATGATCAGATTTGTTTGTTCAATAGAGATTAATTTTCCTTCATCTTTATGTGCACTAATATTACATATAGGCCTATTTCCATTGGTGTTAATTCACCACCTGAGGAAATGGAAACTCAAAATACATTAGCTAAATCGTTGACTCAAAATATAAAACCTACTGCTAGTAGCCATATACTGTTGCGTCAAAAAACAGAACACTCAAAACATGAGCACAATGGCAGCTCTTCCTTTAAAGAACTCCAGTCCTCAAGAGGGCAGATAACCCAAAAACACGGGTGGAACTAAAAAATTGAGCCAGGATTTCTGGAGGGACTACTTTTACATGCTCACCTGGCAGATAAGCATGGGTATAAAATGTTTGGGCTTAGCTTTTGTTGGGGCCTCAACATACAAACAGCTCATTGTTCAACCCTAAAGACGCAACTGGTATGTAATGTTTGGAATTATTTATTATGTAGCATCCAGTGCTTAGCACAATTTACATGTTTAACTCTGGTAGGAGTGGTGACTTCTTTTGTTGTGGATATTTTCTGACTGCAGAAGTAATTGCTTGAAGTGCTAGATTAAATTGTTTAAACGTTTACTTTATTCAAAGCCATGCTTTGTTGCTGTGTCATGCATTGTTTAGTGTAAAATAATGCATGTTTATTCTCTGTTTAAGGTTATCAACCTATTCCTATTCCTTATTCCTCTGTCATTCAACTACTCTATTCAACAAATCAACTGTTTCAACATATTCAACAAATGGCATCAAAACCATAATAAAACACTGGAAAGGAATTGAGTTGTCCCTTTGCATCCTTCACGTGTTGAGCAAGCCATTTTCAAGTTTGGGCAGAGCTGAAATAATTATAACACCTAGACAACTTGACAACTAATCTAACAGTAAATGTAATGTCCTAAAACAAACTTGGTAGTCGTAGTAGGCCAATGAGGCAATGGTCGATGCGCATTTCGCACGGTCCGTATTTCAAAGCCCTGTCAGATAACTCGATTGTAAAACAGTGTGCTTTGATCTCAATATTGAAAATGTTTTTATACCCACAGAAAGCGGAGACCATCTTTGACCAAAGTTTAGTTTTTCACGCCATTGCATTTTGAAATGTTATACAATGTCATGACTCTCTCTCCTCGGTGAGGATCAAAAGGACCCATCAGCTAGGCATATGTTTGAGGATAGCCAGTGGAGAGCTGAGGGGGGAGTTTGGCCTGTTTTATGGCCTGTTCTGCAGAAATGGAAGGCTGAAAATCCTTTGTTACACAGAGACTTTGCCGCCAAAACTCCAACATCCAAAAGTGGATAACGAAACAATATTTCTAACATAAAGAATGTGGGAAATGGTCGGTGGGGATTTAAAGAACAATCCTGTCAAAGTGTTTATTATTTTGTGATATCACAACATTTAGATGCAAACCTGACAACTAGAATATGTACACCCTCAGAGATACAGTTGTTTAATTATACCACAACTAAATAACTGTATCTCTGAGGGTGTAACATTCTAGTTGTCAGGTTTGCATCTAAATGTTGTATAAAATATATAATTAAGTATGACAATACTTTTGTGAAGATGGCAATGTGATTTTAGCCTTCTAAATGAGATAATGTTTTTTCATATAAACTTGTGCCCAGTCAGTAGCCACGCCCAAGTGAGCTTAGAGTTCATGTCAACATGATGGAACCGCGAACCAGAGTGCTTAAAAGAACTCGCTAACAAAATTTACATTAGACCAAAACATACCGGGTTGCTGCCGGTGTGTAAAGTGGTTCTAGTTGTACCCTGAATAATCAACCATTGAGACCAGAGAACGTGAGGCCGTGGTCCATAAGTTGAAATGGTTAGAAATGTTGCAAACCAGACCAAAACATGCACCGTCTGCAGCTGTGCATGTTAATCAGTCTAGGACATTTGACCAAAGACGAGAGGGAAGAATATATCCCTCTGAACACCATGTGGTACATCTGAAGTATCTATTCTAATGAACACTCCAGAACAAAAGAAGCCTACATCTAAGAAGGACATTGTGACCTCTGGTGGACAACCAGAGACCTATATTGAACCACTTCCCATAGACGGATTGAGTGGTTTCAACAGAGACACGGCAGAGAAAGACATCTAAGAGTAAATATATGAGTATCCGAATGAGCGGTTGTTATGGTGCTAAGGATTCTGGTTATGGTGAGCGTAGTTTGCAAGTGTATGTATGATAAGTTGACTCGCTTTGTGTCTCCTTCCAGAATACGTAACCAAACGGTCATGCTTTTGTTAGTCCGCTAGGGACCTGGTTTCATTGTATTATGTATGTAATCAATAACCTATGCTGTGTGTGTTTATGTATTCTGTGTGATGATTTAGTTAGTTAGTAAATAAATAATGAACTTCTCTAGGATAGGGGGCAGAGTTTTCACTTTGGGAAAAATTGCGTGCCCAATTTCAACTTCCTTCTACTCATCCCCAGAATATAAGATATGCATATTATTAGTAAATTTGGATAGAAAACACTCTGAAGTTTCTAAAACTGTTTGAATCATATTTGTAAGTATAACAGAACTTATGTAGCAGGCAAAACCCAGAGGAATAACCATAATTTTTTTTTACAAAATTTAAGTCACTGTCTGTTCATTGGAAAGCCAGATTTCTAATCACTGTGGTCTCAGTTCCTACTGCTTCCACTGGATGTCACCAGTCTTAGGAAATAGGTTGAGGTTATTCATTTGTGCAATGAAGAAGAAGGCCATCAGGAAGTAGAGTAACGTCATGTGTACTGTTTGAGAGTTGCGCAAGACAAAAAAATGTAGCGTTTGTTTGTTGATCTCCTGTATTGAAAACAGATAGACCCGTCTTCAATTTGATCGATAATTAACGTTTACAAATACCTTAAGTTGTATTACAAAAGTACTTTGAAATGTTTTGGCAAAGTTTAGAGGTAATTTTTTTGATATTTTGTAGTGACTTTGCGCAAATTGGAAGCTGTTTTTTTCTGGATCAACGGCGCCAAATGGACAATTTGGATATATATGGACGGAATTAATCGAACAAAAGGACCATTTGTGATGTTTATGGGACATATTGGAGTGCCAACAAAAGAATCTCGTCAAAGGTAATGCATGTTTTATATTTTATATCTGCGTTTTGAGTAGCGCCGGCATGGTTGAAATATGCTACACTCTCTTTGTTGACATTGTGCTATCATCAGATAATAGCATCTTATGCTTTTGCCGAAAAGCCTTTTTGAAATCTGATATGTTGGCTGGATTCACAACGAGTGTAGCTTTAATTTGATATCTTATATGTGTGATTTAATGAAAGTTTGATTTTATATAATTTTTTTGAATTTGGCGCTCTACATTTTCCCTGGCTATTGGCCAGGTGGGACGCTACCGTCCCGCTATCCCAGAGAGGTTAAGCCAATTTGTGTATTGCTGATTCATCACTTAGGTTAGGGTTCGTGCAGATATCCAAGGATTATGCGACATTCAGAATAAGATTCTTGAGGTAATAATTAATGTAAGAGATATTTAGATCATCTTTAGAGTTTAAGTCCGGAGATAGTAACTCGGTAAACCACTGTTCCCGTGGTGCCCCAAATTCCTAATGAGTTAATTGTTACATTATTATTTGAATCGAGTAATAATTAAACGTAGTATGTAATTATTCGATAAATAGCAGTCATCACATTAATGATAGTCACGTCACGACAACAATCACAATGCATTTTTCAGGGGAATGAGGGGGGAGAGAGAAAGTGTGAGAGGCTTGCTCATTACAGCAGCTGGCCCCAGCTAAACAGGCACAGTGGCAGGGCAGACACTTTCATTACAAGAATTATGAGGATAATGCACTTTACTGTTTACCAAATCATGGTTTTATCCGCCCCAAAAATAGGACATTTTGATTGAGGTGACCAGGTAGAATGTGCAGCTCGCACCGATGCAACCAATTAACATTTGTACTCACACAGCCATCTAAGGCTGTTTCCACAGCCACCCTAAGTACCCAGATTTGATTTTCTTTCTATATCCAATCTTTTTTTCTGACAGTCCACACAGTATTAAATTTGATCCAATTCATATTTGTGCAGATTTGCACAAAGATGCAATGCTCATTACCTGTGGGGTGGCTGTCATGGTATTGGCAGGTCATGTGCAAAAAACATAACCACAAAAAACAGTTCAGAGCAAAGAAATCTGATCTGAGCATCCTGAAGGAGTCTGGATATGGAGGATCGGGTTTGTATCAGTCAATCACAAAGTTCTAACTGAGGGAAGGCTACTGTATGTGCATATGTCCCCATTCCCCACTGTCATGCACGGTTGTGTGGACTTAGACTCCTAGGCTGTGTTTACACAGCCACTCTACACATTTGCAAAATAAAATGGAAACATACATGTTATTCAGTCATTTCATCCAAACTGCTCGCGCTTGTCAACGGGCATGTGCGTAGACAGGCGCTAAAATATAACTTGGTTCTACTTTAGATGCGCTGCAAGTCCCGCCTCTCCCATCTACTCATTGATTTTTACGAGCATACTAGCCCACGTGGGGGATTGAAAGAGGAACAAGGTCCACATTCCAATCCAGTTGGTGGTGGTAATGCACCTTAAAGTTGGTTGCCAACCGCCAAATAAAGTCCGCAGAAGAAGGATGAACGAGGAAAGATTAATTAAAGAAAACTAACTAGGTTTATCCTTTTATCTGTGGATTAATTGTCAGAGTAGAGAACACGATTTTGTATGATTCAAAATGGGTAGAAATTCTTCAAAGATCTAGCAAAAAAGGACCATATTCAGGTAAAATAACAACTTGTCCACAAAATATATGTGGTTGGTTCACAGTTGGTTTTAAATAGACAAAGTGGAGCCGGTTTGGTCAGCATGTAAGAACCCAAATCTGATTTTCTTTCTATATCCAATCTTTTTTTTCCTGAATGTCCACACACAGTTTTACATGTAACCCATATCAGATTTGAACATTCACACTGATGTAGCCTCTGAAGTAGCACATACAGTTGAAGTCGGAAGTTTACATACACCTTTGCCAAATACATTTAAACTCAGTTTTTCACAATTCCTGACATTTAATCAGTGTAAAAATTCCCTGTCTTAGGTATGTTAGGATCACCACTTTATTTGAAGAATGTGAAATGTCAGAATAATAGTAGAGAGAATCATTTATTTAAGCTTTCAAGTCTTTCATCACATTCCCAGTGGGTCAGAAGTTTACATACACTCAATTAGTATTTGGTAGCATTGCCTTTAAATTGTTTAACTTGTGTCAAACTGTTTTGGGTAGTCTTCCACAAGCTTCCCACAATAAGTTGGGTGAATTTTGGCCCATTCCTCCTGACAGAGCTGGTGTAACTGAGTCAGGTTTGTAGGCCTCCTTGCTCGCACACGCTTTTTCAGTTCTGCCCACAAATGTTCTATGGGACTGAGGTCAGGGCTTTGTGATGGCCACTCCAATACCTTGACTTTGTTGTCCTTAAGCCATTTTGCCACAACTTTGGAAGTATGCTTGGGGTCATTGTCCATTTGGAAGACCCATTTGCGACCAAGCTTTAACTTCCTGACTGAAGTCTTGAGATGTTGCTTCAATTTATCCACATAATTTTCCAATCTCATGATGCCATCTATTTTGTGAAGTGCACCAGTCCCTCCTGCAGCAAAGCACCCCCACAACATGATGCTGCCACCCCTGTGCTTCACGGTTGGGATGGTGTTCTTCGGCTTGCAAGCCTCCCCCTTTTTCCTCCAAACATAACGATGGTCATTATGGCCAAACAGTTCTATTTTTCTTTCATCAGACCAAAAGACATTTCTCCAAAAAGTACGATTTTTGTCCCCATGTGCAGTTGCAAACCGTAGTCTGGCTTTTTTATGGCGCTTTTGGAGCAGTGGCTTCTTCCTTGCTGAGCGGCCTTTCAGGTTATGTTGATATAGGACTTGTTTTACTGTGGATATAGATACTTTTGTACCTGTTTCCTCCAGCATCTTCACAAGGTCCTTTGCTGTTGTTCTGGGATTGATTTGCACTTTCGCACCAAAGTACGTTCATCTCTAGGAGACAGAACGCGTCTCCTTCCTGAGCGGTATGACGGCTACCTGGTTCCATGGTGTTTATACTTGCGCACTATTGTTTGTACAGATGAACAAGGTTTGGAAATTGCTCCCAAGGATGAACCAGACTTGTGGAGGTCTACAATTTTTTTCTGGGGTCTTGGCTGATTTCTTTTGATTTTCCCACGATGTCAAGCAAAGAGGCACTGAGTTTGAAGGTAGGCCTTGAAATACATCCACAGGTACACCTCCAATTGACTCAAATGAAGTCAATTAGCCTATCAGAAGCTTCTAAAGCCATGACATAATTTTCTGGAATTTTCCAAGCTGTTTAAAGGCACAGTCAACTTAGTGTATGTAAACTTCTGACCCACTGGAATTGTGATACAGTGAATTATAAGTGAAATAATCTGTCTGTAAACAATTGTTGGAAAAATTACTTGTGTCATGCACAAAGTAGATGTCCTAACCGACTTGCCAAAACTATAGTTTGTTAACAAGAAATTTGTGGTTGAAAAAACGAGTTTTAATGACTCCAACCTAAGTGTATGTAAACTTCCGACTTCAACTGTAGATGTACTGCTCATTTCCTGTCACTGTTACTTTAAATTTTGGGGTGGTTGTCATGGTTAGGGGCAGGTCATGTGCAAAAAATCCACTTCAGAGCAAATGTATCTGATCTGAGTGTCCAGACGTGTCGGATACGGAGAATCAGGTTTGCATCAGGATTAAGATCCATAATTGGAGGTGGTATAAATCGGTCATAAATCAAAATATATATATGGTTTAAGTCAAAAGATCAGATTCCTGTTTGCACATTAGGGAAAAGAGCAGATAGGTACAGTCTGTATCAGATATAAAAATATCTGAATTGGACTGCCTGTGTAAACACAGCCTCAGGGACTTTATTTTGCATTTCTACATGTGGAGGGGGCCAAAGCCCATGTGCCTAGAAACGTAATAATAATATTAATTAGGTGGGTGCTTACATTTGTCCTATTTCACGCGTGTATTATAAGCATGTGAATTGGAAATCAGGTTTTTGCATATCCCACTCCCCCTGAGACACCCTCGGAGAGTGGGGTCACAGCCGGGGATCAGCCATTATTGACCACGACCCTGGAGCAATTAGGGCACAGACAGCTTTTTCACCAAGTCGGATCGGGATTTGAACCAGCGACCTTTCGGTTACTGGCCCAATGCTTTTAACTGCTAGGCTACAATGACATGATAGATAAAGTTGGTCTAGAAATCCACACGCCACAAGGTCAGAGTCCTCACTGAGTAGGGCAGATTCATTACAAGATCCTCCCAGGATTTGTGTCCATACCCCAAAGGGGTACTGTACACCACTGGCCTGTGACACTTTCAGTGAAGGAAAAGTGTTTGGACAGCGGTGAGTAACAGTGCCAAACTTCATGGCTATGGTGACTGTAAGAGGTCTTTAATGTCTGTAACTATGATGGAAATTGATGTAAAGCAACCATATGTAGGCCGGTTGTTATGATGTTATCATTGTATTATCTTCTCATTGGATTGAGTAGCCACCAACATTTTTCACGCTCCACTCATATTGCCATTTGGCCTATATATTGTCTTATTTTTTTCTCTACAGTTAGGCTATTACTAATATCCCTGTTACATGTACCCTGAAGCAGTTCTGAAACACCAACTTAGGCATACCGTATGTCAGGGTTCCTCAACTGGCGGCCCGTGGGTAGTTTTATTTGTCCCTCCAATTTTTCTGTGCAAAAATATATTTACAGTACCAGTCAAAAGTTTGTACACACCTACTCATTTAAAAAAAAAAAAAAAAAAAAAAAAACTTTATTTAACCAGGTAGGCAAGTTGAGAACAAGTTCTCATTTACAATTGCGACCTGGCCAAGATAAAGCAAAGCAGTTCGACACATACAACAACACAGAGTTACATATGGAGTAAAACAAACATACAGTCAATAATACAGTAGGAAAAAAATAAGTATATACAATGTGGGCAAATGAGGTGAGATAAGGGAGGTAAAGGCAAAAAAAAAGGCCATGGTGGCGAAGTAAATACAATACAGCAAGTAAAACACTGGAATGGTAGATTTGCAGTGGAAGAATGTGCAAAGTAAAGATAGAAATAATGGGGTGCAAAGGAGCAAAATAAATAAATACAGTAGGGGGAGAGGTAGTTGTTTGGGCTAAATTATAGATGGGCTATGTACAGGTGCAGTAATCTGTGAGCTGCTCTGACAGCTGGTGCTTAAAGCTAGTGAGGGAAATAAGTGTTTCCAGTTTCAGAGATTTTTGTAGTTCATTCCAGTCATTGGCAGCAGAGAACTGGAAGGAGAGGCGGCCAAAGGAAGAAATGGTTTTGGGAGTGACCAGAGAGATATACCTGCTGGAGCGCGTGCTACAGGTAGGTGCTGCTATGGTGACCAGCGAGCTGAGATAAGGGGGGACTTTACCTAGCAGGGTCTTGTAGATGACCTGGAGCCAGTGGGTTTGGCGACGAGTATGAAGCGAGGGCCAGCCAATGAGAGCGTACAGGTCGCAGTGGTGGGTAGTATATGGGGCTTTGGTGACAAAACGGATGGCACTGTGATAGACTGCATCCAATTTATTGAGTAGGGTATTGGAGGTTATTTTGTAAATGACATCGCCGAAGTCAAGGATCGGTAGGATGGTCAGTTTTACAAGGGTATGTTTTGCAGCATGAGTGAAGGATGCTTTGTTGCGAAATAGGAAGCCAATTCTAGATGTAATTTTGTATTGGAGATGTTTGATGTGAGTCTGGAAGGAGAGTTTACAGTCTAACCAGATACCTAGGTATTTGTAGTTGTCCACATATTCTAAGTCAGAACCGTCCAGAGTAGTGATGTTGTATGGGCGGGCAGGTGCAGGCAGCGATCGGTTGAAGAGCATGCATTTAGTTTTACTTGTATTTAAGAGCAATTTGAGGCACCGGAAGGAGAGTTGTATGGCATTGAAGCTCGTCTGGAGGGTTGTTAACACAGTGTCCAAAGAAGGGCCAGAAGTATACAGAATGGTGTCGTCTGCGTAGAGGTGGATCAGCGACTCACCAGCAGCAAGAGCGACATCATTGATGTATACAGAGAAGAGAGTCGGCCCAATAATTGAACCCTGTGGCACCCTCATAGAGACTGCCAGATGGCCCGGACAACAGGCCCTCAGATTTGACACACTGAACTCTATCAGAGAAGTAGTTGGTGAACCAGGCGAGGCAATCATTTAAAAAAAACAAGGCTATCGAGTCTGCCGATGAGGATGTGGTGATTGACAGAGTCGAAAGCCTTGGCCAGGTCAATGAATACGGCTGCACAGTATTGTTTCTTATCGATGGAGGTTAGGATATTTTTTAGGACCTTGAGCGTGGCTGAGATGCACCCATGACCAGCTCTGAAACCAGATTGCATAGTGGAGAAGGTATGGTGGGATTCGAAATGGTCGGTAATCTGTTTGTTGACTTGGCTTTCGAAGACCTTAGAAAGGCAGGGTAGGATAGATATAGGTCTGTAGCAGTTTGGGTCAAGAGTGTCACCCCCTTTGAAGAGGGGGATGACTGCAGCTGCTTTCCAATCTTTGGGAATCTCAGATGACACGAAAGAGAGGTTGAACAGGCTAGTAATAGGGGTTGCAACAATTTCGGCAGATCATTTTAGAAAGAAAGGGTCCAGATTGTCTAGCCCCGCTGATTTGTAGGGGTCCAGATTTTGCAGCTCTTTCAGAACATCAGCTGACTGGATTTGGGAGAAGGAGAAATGGGGAAGGCTTGGGCGAGTTGCTGTGTGGGGTGCAGTGCTGTTGACCGAGGTAGGGGTAGCCAGGTGGAAAGCATGGCCAGCCGTAGAAAAATGCTTATTGAAATTCTCAATTATAGTGGATTTATCGGTGGTGACAGTGTTTCCTGTCCTCAGTGCAGTGGGCAGCTAGGAGGAGGTGTTCTTATTCCCCATGGACTTTACAGTGTCCCAGAACTTTTTTGAGTTTGTGTTGCAGGAAGCAAATTTCTGCTAAGAAAAGCCAAGGCTAGCTTTTTCAACTGCCTGTGTATATTGGTTTCGAGCTTCCCTGAAAAGTTGCATATCACGGGGGCTGTTCGATGCTAATGCAGAACGCCATAGGATGTTTTTGTGTTGGTTAAGGGCAGTCAGGTCTGGAGAGAACCAAGGGCTATATCTGTTCCTGGTTCTACATTTCTTGAATGTGGCATGCTTATTTAAGATGGTGAGGAAGGCATTTAAAAAAAATAACCAGGCATCCTCTACTGACAGGATGAGATCAATATCCTTCCAGGATACCCCAGCCAGGTCGATTAGAAAGGCCTGCTCGCTGAAGTGTTTCAGGGAGCGTTTGACAGTGATGAGTGGAGGTCGTTTGACCGCTGACCCATTACGGATGCAGGCAATGAGGCAGTGATCGCTGAGATCTTGGTTTAAAACAGCTGAGGTGTATTTCGAGAGCTAGTTGGTTAGGATGATATCTATGAGGGTGCCCGTGTTTATGGCTTTGGGGTGGTACCTGGTAGGTTCATTGATCATTTGTGTGAGATTTGAGGGCATCAAGCTTAGATTGTAGGATGGCTGGGGTGTTAATTCTTGTGAATAGGGGGCGCTGTTTTCACTTTGGGAAAAAATCGTGCCCAATTTAAACGGCCTCGTACTCTATTCTAGATCGTACAATATGCATATTATTATTACTATTGGATAGAAAACACTCAAGTTTCTAAAACTGTTTGAATTATATCTGTGAGTAAAACAGAACTCATTTGGCAGCAAACTTCCAGATAGGAAGTGAAAAATCTGAAAACGATGCTCTGTTCCAGGTCCTGCCTATTGAATTGCCTTATATTTATGGATTTGCATGCACTGCATACGCCTTCCAGTAGATGTCAACAGGCAGTGGAAGGTGGAATGGGGTGTTTAGCTTGATCTGAGGTCGAACAAGAGCTCTTGGAATGACGTGACCAGAATTTCCTTTCTCTACCTAGGCGCGGGAAGGACATCAACATTGGCTTCTGAAAAGCGTTCGGTATACACGGTGGATGTCTCCGGCTCTGATTTTATTTGATAGATGTGATAACATCATAAAGTAGTTTTTTTCAAACGAGTTGTATCAGTTTATTCAACGTTTATTGCGACTTTTGGAATTTTCCTTTCTTTGCGTCAGGAGAAGATGGGCATGTTCGCGCCACATGGCTAGCTAAGGTTGCTAATTCGACAGGAGAAAAGGACATTCTAAAACCAAACAACGATTTATTCTGGACCTAGGACTCTAGATTCTGATGGAAGCACAGCAAAAGTAAGAACAATTTATGATATTTCGTATTTCTGTGGAAAATGTTGAGTCCTATTTTCCGCCCTTTTTGCGGGCGCTGTCTCGCTATAACGTAAGCTGTTTGTTATGGTAAAGTTATTTTTAAAAATCTAACACGGCGGTTGCATTAAGAACTAGTGTATCTTTCATTTGCTGTCCAACATGTATTTTTTAGTAAAGTTTATGATGAGTTCTTTGGTCAGATTAGGTGAGTGTCCAAAATATCTCCGGACAATTTGGTGAATCGATGCTACATATTCACAATGTATAACCACGGTTTGCAGCTCAAAATATGCACATTTTCGAACAAAACACAAGTGTATTGTATAACCTGATGTTATAGGACTGTCATCTGATGAAGTTGGTCAAGGTTAGTGATTAATCTTATATCTTTTGCTGGTTTTTGCGATCGCTACCTTTTGCTGCTGATAAATGCATTTGTGTGTTTGGCTATTGTGGTAAGCTAATATAATGCTATATTGTGTTTTCGCTGTAAAACACTTAAAAAATCGGAAATATTGGCTGGATTCACAAGATGTTTATCTTTCATTTGCTGTACACCATGTATTTTTCATAAATGTTTTATGATGAGTATTTAGGTATTTCACGTTGCTCTCTGTAATTATTCTGGCTGCTTTGGTGATATTTTTGATGGTAGCTGCAATGTAAAACTATGATTTATACCTCAAATATGCACATTTTCGAACAAAACATAAATTTATTGTATAACATGTTATAAGACTGTCATCTGATGAAGTTGTTTCTTGGTTAGTGACTAATTATATCTCTATTTGGTCGGTTTTGTGATAGCTACCTATGCGGTAGAAAAATTGTGAAAATATGCGGTTGAGTCTTTTGCTATTGTGGTTAGCTAATAGAAATATATATTGTGTTTTCGCTGTAAAACATTTTAAAAATCGGGAAATGATGGCTGGATTCACAAGATGTTTATCTTTCATTTGCTGTATTGGACTTGTGATTTCATAAATTACATTATATGATATCCCTGTCGCGTTAGGCTAGGCTATGCTAGTCAGCTTTTTTGATGAGGAGGATCCCGGATCCGGGAGAGAGAAGCGGTAGAGGTTTTAAGCATGTTCCAGTTTAGGTCGCCTAGCAGCACGAGCTCTGAAGATAGATGGGGGGCAATCAGTTCACATATGTGTAACAGTATAACTTTAGACCGTCCCCTCGCCCCGACACGGGCGCGAACCAGGGACCCTCTGCACACATCAACAACAGTCACCCACGAAGCATCGTTACCCATCGCTCCACAAAGGCCACGGCCCTTGCAGAGCAAGGGACAACACTACTTCTAGGTTTCAGAGCAAGTGACGTAACTGATTGAAACGCTAGTAGCGCGTACCCGCTAACTAGCTAGCCATTTCACATCCGTTACATATGGTGTCCAGAGCACAGCTGGGGGCAGAGGGTGGTCTATAGCAGGCGGCAACGGTGAGAGACTTGTTTTTAGAGAGGTGGATTTTTAAAAGTAGAAGTTCAAATTGCTTGGGTACAGACCTGGATAGTAGGATAGAACTCTGCAGGCTATCTTTGCAGTAGATTGCAACACCGCCCCCTTTGGCCGTTCTATCTTGTCTGAAAATGTTGTAGTTAGGAATGGAGATTTCAGAATTTTTGGTGGTCTTCCTAAGCCAGGATTCAGACACGATCAGAACATCCGGGTTGGTAGTGTGTGCTAAAGCAGTGAATAAAACAAACTTAGGGAGGAGGCTTCTAATGTTAACATGCATGAAACCAAGGCTATTACGGTTACAGAAGTCATCAAAAGAGAGCGCCTGGGGAATAGGAGTGGAGCTAGGCACTGCAGGGCCTGGATTCACCTCCACATCACCAGAGGAACAGAGGAGGAGTAGGATAAGGGTACGGCTAAAAGCTATGAGAATTGGTCGTCTAGAACGTCCGGAACAGAGAGTAAAAGGAGGTTTCTGGGGGCGATAAAATAGCTTCAAGGTATAATGTACAGACAAAGGTATGGTAGGATGTGAATACAGTGGAGGTAAACCTAGGTATTGAGTGATGATGAGAGAGATATTGTCTCTAGAAACATCATTGAAACCAGGTGATGTCATCGCATGTGTGGGTGGTGGAACTGAAAGGTTGGATAAGGTATAATGAGCAGGGCTAGAGGCTCTATAGTGAAATAAGCCAATAAACACTAACCAGAACAGCAATGGACAAGGCATATTGACATTAAGGAGAGGCATGCTTAGTCGAGTGATCATAAGGGACCAGTGAGTAGTGAGGTTGGTTCTGGTAACGGCGATTCAGACAGCTAGCTGAGCCATCGGTAGCAAGCTAGCATAGGATGGAAGTCTGATTTTAGCCACCTCGTGCGTTTCCGATGGTAGATTAGTGGGGTTCCGTGTGGTAGAGGGGATCAATCCAATTGGCAAAATAGATATAGTTATAGTGACCCAAGAAAAATTGTCCGATAGATAGACCTATTCAGATAGCAGCCGATAAGACAGCTAACGACTAGAGGGCCGCAGATGGGCGTTCAGGTAACGTCGCGACGGAGGGCCAGTTGGATAACTCCCTCGGGCAGATAACGTCGGTAGTCCAGTCGTGAAGACCCGGTGGGGCTGCGCATCGGCAGTAAAACGGGTCCGGATAGGTGATTGTAGCCCAGGAGTGGCTGATGGAACTCTTCAGCTGGCTAGCTCTGGAATAATTGATGTTTGCTCCGGGATCGACGTAAGCCAATAGTCACACGGATAGCAGCTAGCTAGCTGCGAGATCCAGGTGTAAATGTCCAGAGCTTGCGGTTGAAATCCGGGGATATGGAGAGAAAAATAGGTCCGGTATGTTCTGGTCTGAGTCGCGTTGTACATAACTGCCGATAGCTTTTCGAGCTAAAGTATAGCTGATGACCACAAACCGTGGTTAGCTGAATACTAATGTTAGCCAGTAAACTGGCTAGCTTCTGGCTAGCTTCTGGCTAGCTTCTGGCTAGCTTCTGGTTAGCTTCTGGGTAGCTTCTGGCTAGCTTCTGGTTAGCTTCTGGCTAGCTTCTATTGTGGATTTCAGATTTGAGGTAAATAATACTTTTAAAAAAATAATTGGTGAGGCGGGTTGCAGGAGAGTGTTTTGAAGTAGAGTTTTTAGAAAAAGAAAATATATAAAAGATACGTGAAGAAAGATATATATATATATATATATATATATATATATATATATATATATATATATATATATACACGGGACACGACAAGATGAGAACAAAGGACGTCTGACTGCTATGCCATCTTGGGACACAGTTCATTCAGTTCATTCAAGGGTTTTTCTTTATTTTTACTATTTTCTACATTGTAGAATAATAGTGTAGACATCAAAACTATGAAATTACACATATGGAATCATGTAGTAAACAAAAAAGTGTTAAACAAATCAAAATATGTTTTAGATTTTAGATTCTTCAAAGTAGCCACCCTTTGCCTTGATGACAGCTTTGCACACTCTTGGCATTCTCTCAACCAGCTTCACCTGGAATGCTTTTCCAACAGTCTTGAAGGAGTTCCCACATATGCTGAGCACTTGTTGGCTGCTTTTCCTTCACTCTGTGGTCTCAAATTTGGACTCATCATACCAAAGGATAGATTTCCCCTGTCTAATGTCCATTGCTCGTGTTTCTTGGCCCAAGCAAATCTCTTCTTCTTATTGGTGGCCTTTAGTAGTTGTTTCTTTGCAGCAATTATACCATGCCGCCCTGATTCATGCAGTCTCCTCTGAACAGTTGATGTTGAGATGTGTTTGTTACTTGAACTCTGTGAAGCATGTATTTGGGCTGCAATTTGAGGTGCAGTTAACTCTAATGAACTTATCCTCTGCAGCAGAGGTAACTCTGGGACTTTCTTTCCTGTGGCGGTCCTCATGAGAGCCAGTTTCATCATAGCGCTTGATGGTTTTTGCGACTGCACTTGAAGAAACTTTAAAAGTTCTTGAAATGTTTGCTGTCTACAAACTATTTGTAATAACGTTCCGGACCCCCAACCGTCCGCTCAATAATTATTTTTTTTGCGGCTGAATATAGTCGAAGATCCCTGGTGTATGTCTTACATATATCCACACTTTCCTTTTCTCTAGCCACAATATCACACACACAAGATTAGTCCCTTCTCATAGAGCACAGGTGTCAAACTCATTCCACGGGGGGCCGAGTGTCTGCGGGTTTTCGCTCCTCCCTTGTACTTGATTGATGAATTAACATCACTAATTAGTTAGGAACTCCCCACACCTGGTTGTCTAGGGCTTTATTGAAAGGAAAAACCAAAAACCTGCAGACACTAGGCCCTCCGTGGAATGAGTTTGACACCCCTGTCATAGAGGAAGTAGGCAGCCACTCACTTAACACTGGAAATCACCCTATTAGAATTGTTAAGATCCCATTTTAACAGCAGAGAAGCGTCATTGGACTCCTGCTGCAAAGATAGATTGTCACCACAGAGACAGAAACGAGACACTTCAGGATTTGCCTAGAGTTTAATTTGATCTACTTGAGATTACGACTTCCTCCACTCGATGTAATTAAACTCAGATGTGACTAATTAAGTTGACGGAAAAACTGGAATGAATCTGAGCGCTGCTCAGTGTGATGTTCACGTAGGAAACGGCAGACGACTGTTAATATTGTCACTTGATTACTGAACACACTACACAGGGACTGATCTAGTCAGAGAAGTTAGTGGATTGAGGAGATCTTCACATGGGTGATCACGTGTGAATTTTATGTTCTAGAGAAGAGGACTGTTCATGTACTGACGTCTGACTGTTCTTCTGATTGCTTCTCAGTATTATATAACCATACCTTATTTATAAAGTAAACATCTATACGGTTCAAGTCGCAACCCAGATACACACAGATAGCCAATGTGACCCTTCCACAAGCCATCCAGCAGCCTCATATTGGCAATGGGCAACAGTCCCACCCTGCCAGTTCAGCAGGCCACCCTGGGTCAGTCATAACACAGGGTTAAGGTGTGAGATCCATTCCCTGTGCTCTAACTGTGTTAACGGCTGTCCAAATGTGACGTTAATCACACAAACAATTAGTGGCCATGTAAACTGGCCTTGATTAAACCTGGGTTAATTGTCGATGAAAGCTAATAAAACAGCATTAAAGACTGCTGACTGTTTCACAGAGAGACGACAGAACGCCGATAATATATGCATATACCCACACACACACACAGGACCGAGGCATAAAAGCACAGAACATTTTACATGTACCTCCGGTCAAGACAGGTATATAAATATAATCAAATACAAACCACGGCCATGATGTTGGGGAAGCTTTTTCACTCAAATTCCCATCATCACCTGCTCTCATTTGTGTTTGGTGGCTCTATTCATGTGCATAATTGGCAATCTGGTCTGGCCCTGGAGGCTTGATTCATGGCTCTGGATGGGGCTTTTATGGCACCACTACAGACATACAGGAGTTAAAACAGTCTTGTAGTGTCGAGGAACAGATGCTCACACACAGCAGGGCAACAGGTATGGAGCCATTGGCAACAGCTGTACTGTAGGTCTAGTACAGGTCTCTCCAACCCTGTTCCTGGAGAGCAACCCTCCTGTACATTTTCACTCCAACCCTGTTTCTGGAGACCTGCCCTCCTGTAGGTTTTCAATCCAACCGTGTTCCTGGAGACCTACCCTCCTGTAAGTTTTCACTCCTATCCCAGTTTCAGCTAACCTGATTCAGCTGATCAACCAGCTAATTACTAGACTCAGGTGGGCTAGATTAGGGTTGGAGCGAAAACCTACAAGATGGTAGTTCTCCAGGAACAGGGTTGGAGTGAACCTAGAGGAACAGGGTTGGAGCGAAAACCTACAGAACGGTAGCTCTGTAGGAACAGGGTTGGAGAGAAAACCAACAGGACGGTAGCTCTGCAGGAACAGGGTTGGAGAGAGAACCTACAGGACAGTAGCTCTGAATGAACAGGGTTGGAGAGAGAACCTACAGGACGGTAGCTCTGCAGGAACCGTGTTGGAGAGAACCCACAGGACGGTAGCTCAGCAGGAACAGAGTTGGAGAGCCCTGGTCTAGTAGGTCTCCTTGTACAAGCCTACCTCGAGCACTAGTAGCAGGTGATTACATTCAACTCATTGAGTATGAATTGAGCAGAATGCACCCGAAATCAACAGTGCCAGGAACATTTACCTTTAATTGAATGTTAATCTCTGATTGTAATCACAATTTCCGTAGTCCAGGGTAATTAGCCATTAACAAAAGCGTTATTGGATGTCTATGGACATACACAGGTGGTGATAGACACTGTTCCCTATTGTCAGGTCATAAATAGCGCTGGCGTGGTTCATTTTCTCGCTCAGCTGTTCCTTTTTTAGAAGGATTCTTTGGTCAACTGACAGGGAAGTGAAGAATCTGATGTAGTATGGGGGATAAAGAAACAACATAAATTCAGCCATACTGCAGAATGCAATCTTTTTCAGTTTTATCCCTCTCGATCTCTCTGCCTCTCCCCTAGCTCTCCATTTCCCTCCCTCCACCTCTCTCTCTCCCTCATTCTCTCTCTCTGCCTCTGCTCTCCATTCCCCCTCGCTCCATCTCCCTCCCTCCCTCGCTCCATCTCCCTCCCTCCCTCTTCCCCTCTCTCTTTCTCTCTCTGTCCTCCAGCAGACACACTCATCTCATTAGGTGTGACTGCGGAAGGAAGGTGAGATGGTTACTGTGACAACGGCAGGGAGTCACAGGCGGTGCGGGGCAGAGCGATGCTGAGCGGTGTGGAACAAAGCATTGACAGGAGCAGAGAGCAGTGGTGTACACCTCTCTCAGCTCTAAGAGGCCTATCACAAACATGTGCCAAATGGGGGGACTGGGAGACCAGAGATCCGCCCAGTTCACCCAGGTAGAAAAGCCCAGACAAAGACGCCATCATCCTCTCCTGGATAACTGTAGTCCTGTGAGAGAGACTGTCACACTAACCAGCTCTGCATCACTGAGATGCTACAGACAGTGTTTCAAGTTTCAAGCTTTAATATCACATGCACAAGTACAATGAAATGCCTTTCTTGCAAACTCAAAACCCAACAATGCAATAATCAATAACAATGTATACAAAAAAAAGAAAAACAAATAAATAAAAATAGGAAATATGAAATACACAATAAAGTAAGTAAGAATAATATATACAGGAAATATTTAAAAAGTCAGATCCAATAATACCATGTTAACATGTGCAGTGTGTTTGTAATGCTGCTACTGTACAGTAGCTGACATGTGAGATGATGTCTCAATTTGTCTTCTACAATATCTATGGGGTAACTAGGCTACATTTGGGTACAAAAAGCACTGTACATCACCTTGTGGTGTATAACTAAGTCGTTAACATGATCTATTTTACAGAAGTGTATTTACAAATGCAGAGTACTGTAAGTAGATGAAAACAATCTGTTTGAAAAACAAAACACTAACCAGAACACTCAGCCACACTCAAGTGGATATCTCATTGAATGGGAGTCAGTCAGACAGAGTCAGTGTGGCTCTGTTTGTTTCCACTGTGCCAGGAAATTAAGGCCAGTACTGAGGGGCAGGGATAACTTTAGATCCGGTTGAGTGACAGCCCAGTAAACCCAATTGGAAGCATGCCACCCATCAGAGGTACCCACTGTGTTCCACCAGAGGAAAGCCAATGTATTGAATGTACAGTGTGTACAGTACAGGTGCAACCCAGCATTAACACACAGAGAAAGACAACACTGATACAACCCATGTATTCTGAATTGTCCTTACTGTACATAGGGTATCAGGTCAGGTGACCAAGTGGGGAAGGGAGGGAGTGTTGATGCTTCTGGGCTGTGACACGGAGAAGTGTCACCCCTGTGACCCAGAGAGAGGTCAGCAGACGCCCATAGCAAAGCAGAGGGGGAGTGAAAACAGCCTGGCGGGGTTTCTGAAGTGTGGACGCTGCCCCCTGTGGTGTGGATGACCTTCGCACTGCGTCAGCACTATGAGGCTCTGGCAGGTCCAGCTGGGAGGTGCCAAACTGTTCCAGCCCTCTCCCTCACAACACAAACACACACTTACAATATAGACACACACAAACTTACACACACAACTCAGCTCAAGGCTCGATTCAGTCTAAAACACATCCAAACGTAAAGCTCACATATTATGGGAAAAGAGTAAAAAAACGGGAGAAAATATCTAAGCTGATATATTTTCTGCGTGCAAATAACCAAAAGCGCAAGCATCAAGATGCACAGCGATCATAAGACAGTAACAAGGAAGGGTGTATGGGGTGAGGCGGGCTTTCTAGCTCAAGGGGAGAACTAAATAGCATTTGAAAGCTTTTGCTGAAAATGTCCTTTTCAACACTAATTACCGTCACAGAGCTGGACAGTAGGCAGAGCAAGAGAGCGAGCGAGCGAAACGGAGGAGAGAGAGAGAGAGAGAGAAAAGGAGGAGAGAGAGAGGCAGAAGGGGAGGGGTGAGAGAGAGAAAAGTGTGGGGGGGGGAGTGGGAGTGTGTGCATAAATGGAGCAGAGTATATGTAAGTCATCAGCTTGTCTGACACACTGACACACTAGCACTCCCTTCAAGTCACCTTCTGAAAACCAGGACCTTTCAAACACAGGGGACAAACCTGGCCTCGGCCCATCCAGGGCAGGCGGGTCATAGGGTTAAGAGAATGAACAAGCTTCAGTCACATACGCTGCAGGTCCTCCAATGTAACCACAGCTGGGCCCAGCCCAAATTGCCAGACGTTGGACTGCGCTCCCCACCCCAGATTGAATGAGAGGTAATCTGATTATGAACCAGCTGTCACAGATGACCTTTGACGTACAGTACCAGTCAAAAGTTTGGACACACCTACTCATTCAAATATTCTTCTTTATTTTTACTATTTTCTACATTGTAGAATAATAGTGAAGACATCAAAACTATGAAAAAACACATATGGAATCATGTAGTAACCAACAAAGTGTTAACCTGTTAGGCTGGCTGGCCCGACACCGGTACACTTATGACAACATCCAGCTCAAGTGCAGGGCGCGAAATTCAAAAGATATTTTTTAAAAATATTTAACTTTCACACATTAACAAGTCCAATACAGCATATGAAAGGTACACATCTTGTGAATCAAGCCAACATGTCCGATTTTTAAAATGTTTTACAGGGAAGACAAAATATGTAAATCTATTAGCTAACCACGTTAGCAAAAGACACCACTTTTCTAACTCCATCAGTTTCTTACTCCATCACTAGCTATCACAAATTCGACCAAATAAAGAAATAAATAGCCACTAACCAAGAAAAAACTTCATCAGATGACAGTCTGATAACATATTTATTGTATAGCATATGTTTTGTTCGAAAAATTTGCATATTTCAGGTATAAATCATAGTTTACATTTCAGCTACAATCAGAAATTGCACCGAAAGCAGCCATAATATTTACAGACACCAACGTCAAATACCTAATTACTCATCATAAAACATTTCTGAAAAATACATAGTGTGCAGCAATTGAAAGACAGGCATCTTGTGATTCCAGACAATATTTCCGATTTATTAAATGTTTTACAGCGAAAACAAAATGTAGCGCTATATTAGCGTAGCCACAATAGCCAGAAACACTTGGGCGCCCACGACCAGTTCACATGCACGACAGATATATGAAATAACATCATAAATTGGGTCTTACTTTTGCTGATCTTTCATCAGAATGTTGAACAAGGTGTCCTTTGTCCAGATGAGTCGTTGTTTGGATTCAGAATGGCAACTTTCCCTCTTCATTTAGCATGGGCACTAGCCGAGTGGCACGGATCTCTCCAACGTAAACACAGTCAGAGAACGGAACACGGCAAAACTGAGTTCTGTTTCACTCAGAGAAATAATTCCAACGGTTTTAGAAACTAGAGTGTTTTCTATCCAATAGTAATAATAATATCCATATTGTACGAGCAAGAATTGAGTACGAGGCCGTTTGAAATGGGCACGATTTCACTGGCTACTCAATACTTTCCCTTGCAGCCATATTAAACAAATCAAAATATATTTTAGATTTTAGATTCTTCAAAGTAGCCACCCTTTGCCTTGATGACAGCTTTGCACACTCTTGTCATTCTCTCAACCAGCTTCACCTGGAATGCTTTCCAACAGTCTTGAAGGAGTTCCCACATATGCTGAGCACTTGTTGGCTGCTTTTTCTACAGTCTGCGGTCCAACTCATCCCAAACCATCTCAATTGGATTGAGGCTGGGTGATTGTGGAGGCCAGGTCATCTGATGCAGCACTCCATCACATAGCCCTTATACAGCCTGGAGGTGTGTTGGGTCATTGTCCTGTTGAAAAACCAAATGATAATCCCACTAAGCGCAAACCAGATCGGGATGGCGTATCGCTGCAGAATGCTGTGGTAGCCATGCTGGTTAAGTGTGACTTGAATTCTAAATAAATCACAGACAGTGTCACCGGCAAAGCACCCCCACACCATCACACCTCCTCCTCCATGCTTCATGGTGGGAACCACACATGTGGAGATCATCCGTTCACCTTCTCTGCATCTCACAAAGACACAGCGGTTGGAACCAAAAATTTCAAATTTGGACTCATCGGACCAAAGGACAGATTTCCACTGGTCTATTGTCTATTGCTCGTGTTTCTTGACCCAAGCAAGTCTCTTCTTATTATTGGTGTCCTTTAGTAGTGGTTTCCATGAAGGCCTGATTCACACAGTCTCCTCTGAACAGTTTATGTTGAGATGTGTCCGTTACTTGAACTCTGTGAAGCATTTATTTGGGCTGCAATTTCTGAGGCTGGTAACTCTAATGAACGTAGGTAACTCTGGTTCTTCCTTTTCTGTGGCGGTCCTCATGAGAGCCAGTGTCATCAAATTTTACGGATTGACTGACCTTCATGTCTTAAAGTAATGATGGACTGTAATTTCTCTTTGCTTATTTGAACTGTTCTTGCCATAATATGGACTTGGTCTTTTACCAAATAGGGCTGTCTTCTGTATACCACTCCTACCTTGTCACAACACAACTGATTGGCTCAAACGCATTAAGGAAAGAAATTCCACAAATGAATAAGGCACACCTGTTAATTAAAATGCATTCCAGGTGACTACCTCATGAAGCTAGTTGAGACAATGCCAAGAGTGTGCAAAGCTGTCATCAAGGCAAAGTGGTGGCTACTTTCTCAAATATAACATATATTTCGATTTGTTTAACACTTTTTTTGGTTGCTACATGATTCCATATGTGTTATTTCATAGTTTTGATGTCTTCACTATTATTCTACAATGTAGTAAATAGTAAAAATAAAGAAACACCCCGGAATGAGTAGGTGTGTCCAAACTTTTGACTGGTACTATATTTTATCGGTCTCCTCATACATGTGTACATACATTCAGGACAAAAGCTCAGGCAACCTTGTCCTAAGGCCAGAGCACTCAGACATCAGGCTTAATAACATGGACTGTCATTAACTTGCATTAGAGGCTTGCAACGAAGGGGTAGCATCTGGTCAGTTGGGACGAATGGCCTCTTTGAAGACAGTTATGGTCCATCTCATCCATTTCAATATAACCCTACACACACACACATGGACAAACACACACAGACACACACACATACTACAGGCTGCCACCCTTGTCAGAGCGCCAGCCATATCCAAACTAATGGGAAAAATGGAAATGCCACTGTCAATCAGCTGTGGATTAGAATGTGGTGACGTCAGGAGCTGGGGTTTCCTTGTGATGGTGACAGCCCCACAGAAAGACGGGCGGTGATGAAACAGCTGGGGCGTCACACAGACACAGGAGAATTAGCCATCAGCTGGAAACCTGTTTGCTTCAGTACACCCAGTGTTCCCCATCGTAGGGGGAATGAAACAGACTACATTATGCAGAGAGATGGAGAGAGCGAAGAGAGCGAGACATGAACACGGTGTCCCTGTGATCACATCCACCCGCCACACAGCATAAATCATAGGGAAAAATCGACTCTTTCATCATCTGAGACCCGTTTGCAGAGGGAATAGCTCTCTGTCATTTTACTGCAGAGGGAAGTGTGTGCGTGTGTATGTACCCACAAACAGCGTGGCTTTTGGTACCTTGCTTCTTGGCGATGACAAGTGACAAGTTATCAGAGTAGTCGGCAGAGGGTAGGCTACGCAGGGGGAGAAGGTTGGGTAAGGGGGGACGGGGGCTTTACTAAACGCTCTCATCTGTTCATGCCCTCCGGCGCTACAGTACTCTTTTATGTAGATGAATCTGTAACAAGGCCTTCCATTTAGCTGTGATATATAAATACATTTGAATAATGGGGAGCTAATGCTACAGTGCGACGGCTTGGAACGCAATGTCAACAGTCACCTCAGGGCACAGTCTTTTACGGTGTATCAATTAGAAAATAAAACGTAGCATTTCACTGCCCCCCGCCTCCTCTCCCCCTTCAGTGTTAATTACTGGCCTCTCGAGGGACTTGCTGCTGCCCCGAGAGACTCAGCTTCTTGGTTGGAATCTTTGAGAAAACAAACAGATGCTTAAATGAGTACCTCTTTTCTCAGCCAGAACTAATTTGCCTTCCCTTTTGTTATCAATTGGCACATCTAACACTGTACAGGAGCCATAGGCCCAGGAAGAGAGACCGGAAAGATCCAGGCCTAATATCCTACTCAGAGCCTTACATACATTTAGGATATATTCTCTAATGTTGGATTTTATCCTCAGTCTTCACTCATTGTTTCATTTCCTCTCAAAAGAAGTGAATGGGGTCTTAACCTCTGAATTACCTGGAATCAGCTCAAGGCTAAGCTTGATATATTATTGCTGCTAGTTGCCTGTACACATTCTGTAGATCACGTCTTGTAAAATATATCCAATCTCACTGTTTGGTATAGTAATTGGATATGATTCATCCTAGTCCCTCTAAATTGCAGCACATTCAAATTAAGAGGCTTATAAATTAAAGAAAGGGGAAAATTGGACAGCTTCCACCCCACTCCTCCATTCTTCCCTCAGGTTAACTAATATATTATGATGCTTCAGGCATAATACACTGTGTGCTAGTATTAGGCTAGGCTACTATTGAAGTACCAGACAGTGACACAGGCTTTATGCATAATCTCACAGCTTCAAACCATACTACTTTAGTATAAAGACCAAAACTATGTATGGAGATGGGTGATTATTCACAGATAAAACCCTTTCCCTCTAATCTAAATTCGCCTAGCACGTAGCCTAATGTTAACCAGGGGACAACTCTGTAGGGCTAGCATTAGCTAAAACTAGCTAGTGTTAGCGTGTAATCTATTGTGATATCTGAGTCATGTGTCCACCATACTGATTGCTGACACAATCGAGTAGAGGGCCCAGGCCTTGTAGATAATAGAAGTCTATTTTTAGAGCACTAATATATATATTTTTTTAAAGAGACGGGACGGAGAAAAAATTTCATTGACATTGACAATTTTGTAACATTGGAGAACTGAAGGAAGAAGGAAAATGTTATGGGCAACCAAGCAACTAATAAGCTTGAACCTCAACACTCTGCGTAATGCGACAGCTCATTACAGCCCAATTAGGCATTCAAATCTTTGCTTACCCAGGTTTATTGATGCAAATCCGCCTGGAAAAGATACCCTGGTGCCAAAAAAAGGACTGGATCGACAGGGAACGAAAATTGTTGTAAGTACAGGCTCTGTGGCTGGTTGATCGATTTACAAACTCTCTCTGGGGGTAGGCCTATCCAAACCTAAGATGTGATGCTGACACCTATGGAGGACTTTTTCCCTCCGCAATCAAATGGCTTGGCTTCCATCTTAGGTACACTGGGGCATTGAGAACACTATGGCTATAAAGGGGATACCAGCTCTAATTCTACCAACAACTGAGTTGTTAATGATGTTGTTGTTGTTATTAGATGATTTAGAGATGAGTGCTAACAGACGTTGGTGGTAAAAAGCTGAATCCGTTTCAAGACCCACCACACACGGGTCAGACAATTAGGCCTTAATGTTCCCTTATTGGACGCTTTAATTTCTGTATTTTCTTGTGGAGCGCTAATTCCTCTCGTCTCCATATGCTCCCAGTATTACCACATGGCAGTACATTCTGTGTGGATGAGGCCTGACTGGGGTAATTACTGTAGAGGCCTGTCACTGTGTGTGTCCGCCTGACTGACGGCCTGACTGTGACTGAAGGCCAAGACATCAATCTCTCACTGACTAGCTGTGGTGGTCCCTAGGACTGAGGTCAGGGTGAGGTGAGGCCCACCGAGTCAGTGTCTCACCACACTAATGGAGAAGCAGGGATGAAATGCAGACAAGTTCAGTTTGGGTTAACAGACAATACAAAGGAAATGGAAAAGGGGCTCATCTTCACTCTCAGTTTGCCTTTAATGATGGACAGGATGTCAAGTCACACAAAGTAACAGAAACATTGTGTGTTAGACAGACAAACTGCATAATAATCTCTGGGAGTCTTCTACGGTCTACTTTAAAACAACATGTTTGTAGGATATATCTATTCTCTCTCTCAGGCACCAGTTATTTGAAACAAGGGAGTTGTGAACATGTAAACAGTATGTACTGTGTGTACGTACCATCCCTACAGTGAGGCATGGTGGTGGCAGAATCATGCTGTGTGTCACGAGCGGCGGGAGAGCGATTGTTCCATCTGAGACGGATGAGGAGCGCTCAAGAGTTCACACTGGACTTCAGAACTCTGGCCGCTGGTGCGGGATGGAATGAGCGGGCCCTGATCGACCACTACAGGTGTAGTTTACGAGAGGACGTTCGTAGGGAGCTAGCCTGCAGGGACACCACTCTCAACCTGGACCAGCTGGTGGACTTGTCTATCCGGCTGGATAACCTGTTGGCCTCCCGCGGACGTCCGGATCGGGGTCCGTCCGTTCCATTTCCCAGCACCTTGGATCCAACACCGATGGAGTTGGGAGGGGCTGCTATGAGGGGGGCCGGAGGGGGGACCATTCCCTGCACCAGCTGTGGCCGCAGAGAGCACACTGCTGGTCGGTGCTGGGGTGGTTCTCCAGGAAGTCGAGGTAACAGGCGGAGCACTGGTGGGTCATCCCAGGTGAGTAGGCACACAACTCACCCAGAGCCCCCTGTTGCACACATGTGGTTACCTATAGAATTTCCTGAATTTTCCCTGCATTCCCAGCATAAGGCGCTAGTAAATTCAGGCGCAGCTGGGAACTTTATTGACCGCTCCTTGGCACATAGATTAAGGATCCCTATTGTTCCTGTTGATGTTCCCTTCCCTGTACATGCCTTAGATAGTCGTCCTTTGGGGTCGGGGCTAATTAGGGAGGTCACAGCTTCCATTGCTATGATAACGCAGGAGGGTCACGAGGAGAGAATTAGTCTCTTCCTGATCGACTCTCCTGCGTTTCCTGTTGTGTTGGGCCTTACCTGGTTGGCCTCTCATGATCCTATTATTTCGTGTCAACAGAGGGCTCTCAAGGGATGGTCCTGTCAGTGTTCAGGGAGGTGTGTAGGTGTTTCCTTAGGTGCCACTACGGTGGAAAGTCCAAACCAGGTTTCCACCATTCACATTCCCCCCGAATATGCCGATTTGGCACTCACCTTCTGTAAAAAGAAGCGACTCAATTACCACCCCATCGACAGGGGGATTGTGCGATAAATCTCCTGGTAGGCGCTGCACTTCCCAGGAGTCACGTGTATCCTCTGTCACAGGAGGAGACGGCAGCTATGGAAACATATGTCACCGAATCTCTGGGACAGGGATACATTCAGCCTTCCACTTCACCTGTCTCCTCGAGTTTCTTTTTTGTGAAGAAGAAGGATGGAGGTTTACGCCCGTGTATTGACTATCGAGGTTTAAATCTGATTACGGTAAAATACAGTTACCCGCTACCTCTCATCGCCAGTATGACAGAGTCATTGCACGGGGCGCGCTTCTTCACAAAATTGGACCTCAGGAGCGCTTACAACCTGGTGCGTATCCGGGGAGGAGATGAGTGGAAGACGGCATTTAGTACCACTTCTGGGCACTATGAGTACCTCGTCATGCCGTATGGGTTAATGAATGCTCCATCAGTCTTCCAATCCTTTGTGGATGAGATTTTCAGGGACCTGCACGGACAGGGTGTAGTGGTGTATATAGATGACATTCTAATATACTCCACTACCCACGCCGAGCATGTGTCCCTTGTGCGCAGGGTGCTTGGTCGACTGTTGGAACATGACCGATATGTCAAGGCGGAGAAATGTCTGTTCTTCCAACAGTCCGTCTCTTTCCTAGGGTACAGGTTTTCTGCGTCAGGGGTGGAGATGGAAAATGACCGCATTTCAGCCGTGCGTAATTGGCCGACTCCAACCACGATAAAGGAGGTGCAGCGGTTCTTAGGGTTTGCCAACTACTACCGGAGGTTTATCCGGGGTTTTGGTCAGGTAGCGGCTCCCATTACCTCCTTGCTGAAGGGGGGACCGGTGCGACTGCAGTGGTCAGCTGGGGCGGACAGGGCTTTTGGTCACCTGAAGGCTCTGTTTACCTCGGCTCCCGTACTGGCTCCTCCTGATCCCTCCTTGGCATTCATAGTAGAGGTGGACGCGTCCGAGGCTGGGATAGGAGCTGTGCTGTCTCAGCACTCGGTTACGCCACCAAAGCTACGCCCCTGTGCTTTCTTTTCAAAGAAGCTCAGCCCGGCGGAGCAAAACTATGATGTGGGGGACCGGGAGCTGTTGGCTGTTGTCAAGGCTCTGAAGGCGTGGAGGCATTGGCTTGAGGGGGCTAAACACCCTTTCCTCATTTGGACTGACCACCGCAATCTGGAGTACATCCGGGCGGCGAGGAGAATGAACCCTCGCCAGGCAAGGTGGGCCATGTTCTTCACCCGCTTTGTTTTCACCCTATCCTACAAACCAGGTTCCCAGAACGTTAAGGCAGACGCACTGTCCCGGCTTTATGATACAGAGGAGCGGTCCACGGATCCCACTCCCATAATTCCAGCTTCTCGCCTGGTGGCACCGGTGGTATGGGAGGTGGACGCGGACATCGAGCGGGCGTCACGTGCAGAGCCCACTCCCCCTGAGTGTCCAGCTGGGCGTCTGTATGGTCCGTTTGATGTCCGCGATCGTTTGATCTGTTGGGCTCACACGTCACCCTCCTCTGGTCATCCTGGCATCGGTCGGACGGTGCGCTGCCTTGCTGGGAAGTACTGGTGGCCCACTTTAGCTAAGGACGTGAGGGTTTATGTTTCCTCCTGTTCGGTATGCGCACAGTGCAAGGCACCTAGACATCTTCCCAGAGGGAAATTACAACCCCTTCCCGTTCCACAACGACCGTGGTCACACCTATCGGTGGATTTCGTGACGGATCTTCCCCCGTCGCGGGGTAACACCACAATCCTGGTCGTTGTGGATCGGTTTTCTAAGTCCTGCCGTCTCCTTCCTTTGCCCGGTCTCCCTACGGCTCTACAAACTGCGGAGGCCCTGTTCACCCACGTATTCCGGCACTACGGGGTGCCTGAGGATATAGTTTCTGATCAGGGTCCCCAATTCACGTCTCTAGTCTGGAGGGCGTTTATGGAACGCCTGGGGGTCTCGGTCAGCCTTACCTCAAGTTTCCACCCCGAGAGTAACGGGCAGGTGGAAAGAGTCAACCAGGATGTGGGTAGGTTTCTGCGGTCCTATTGCCAGGACCGGCCGGGGGAGTGGGCGGTTTACATCCCCTGGGCGGAGATGGCCCAAAACTCCCTCCGCCACTCCTCTACCAACCTATCACCATTTCAGTGTGTGCTGGGTTATCAGCCGGTCCTGGCACCATGGCATCAGAACCAGATCGAGGCTCCTGCGGTGGATGAAGGGTTTCGGCACTCGGAGGAGACATGGAACGCTGCCCATGTGCGGCTACAATGGGCCATCAGGAGACAAAAGGCGAGTGCTGACCGCCACCGCAGTACACCGGGGGATGGGATCTGGCTCTCGACCCGAAACCTGCCCCTTCACCTGCCCTGCCGGAAGCTGGGTCCGCAGTTTGTGGGGCCATTTAAAGTCCTGAGGAGACTGAACAAGGTTTGTTATAGATTACAACTCCCCCCCTGATTATCGTATTAACCCCACGTTCCATGTGTCTCTCCTCAGGCCGGTGGTGGCTGGTCCGCTCCAGCAGTCTGAGGTGCGGGAGGTTCCTCCGCCCCCTCTGGACATCGAGGGGTCCCGGCGTATACCGTACGAGCCATCATGGACTCAAGGCATCGGGCGAGGGGCCTTCAGTACCTCGTGGAGTGGGAGGGGTACGGCCCGGAGGAGAGATGCTGGGTACCGGTGGAGGACATCCTAGATCCTTCATTGCTACAGGAGTTTCACCGTCTCCACCCGGATCGCCCTGCGTCCCGTCCTCCGGGTCGTCCCCGAGGCCGGTGTCGGCGTGCTGCTGGAGCCGCGCGTCAAGGGGGGGGTACTGTCACGACTTCCGCCGAAGTTGGCCCCTCTCCTTGTTCGGGTGGTGTTCGGCGGTCGACGTCACCGGCTTTCTAGTCATCACCGATCCATGTTTCATTTTCGTTTTGTTTTGTCTGTATTACACACACCTGGTTTCAATTCCCATATCATGTTCATTATTTAACCCTCTGGCATACCTTTCTGTTCTGTCCGTGATTGTTGGTGTCTTAGTGGTTGTTGTAGGTGTTAGTTTGTAAGTATTTTCCTATTTGGAATATTGCTTGATTTTTGTGAGTAAACTCAGTTGTGTTGCTCAAACCTGTGTCCTGCGCCTGACTCCGCTACATCTCTGCACCCAATCGCTGACACTGTGGGGATGTTTTTCAGCGACAGGGACTGGGAGACTAGTCAGAATCGAGGGAAAGATGAACGGATCAAAGTACAGAGAGATCCTTGATGAAAACCTGCTACAGAGCGCTCAGGACCTCAGACTGAGGCTCAGACTGATTCTCTCCCAAGGTCACAGTAAGGGAAGAAGATATTGGAGTAGACTTGCTCTTCACTCCATCTTATTCACTAGGAGATATCCTCCTCCATCACTGAGCCACACACACAGCCTCAGCACCACACAGCCTGAGCACCTGCCTGGCTCAACCCAATGTCTACACGTGTCAGGTGGGTAGGACAAGGGAAGAGGGGTTTGTCGTAGCATCACAGAGGCAGGCTGGTTATTTTTGAATTGGCCAATGGTGTAACCTGATAAAGGGCAGCGATCCATCTGTGCTCCACAGTCAACTCTGACTCGGTTTCCAAGGAGACGACACCCGCGGGAGAGCCAGGGTGGGGGACCTTGAGGGGGAATATTCTCCTGTGCTGCCTGTCTGAAAACCAGTAGGAGTGAGGGAGGGTGGGAGGGATGTAGGGATGGGGGACAGAAGGGAGTGATGCACCAGCCGCTTCACAGGGGTTAACTATAATCAGACATGACACACACCCTCCCCAGGAAAAGAGTGACAAACGCAACTAGAAATACATGTAGGGAGAGTGACACACACACAAAAACACACACACATCACTGCAAACTACTATCAAGAGACCCTTTGTGAAATACGAAGCAACATCCCAAAATGACATGTCATATTTCATTTTCACATCATTTTCTTTGCTACCATAAAGAGACAAATGGCTGACAGACAAAAACCTACTGATGCAAATGGCTAGGAAATAAATCCTGCAGGGTTATCATGATATGAAAATCATATACTGTCATTTATAATAACATCTTACATTAATGATATCACATCATCATCCATCATACACTACAGCTGATCCTCCCCAAAAATATATAATATATAGTATCAGTCAAAAGTTTGGACACACCTACTCATTCAAGGGTTTTTCTTTATTTTGACTATTTTCTACATTGTAGAATAATAGTGAAGACATCAAAACTATGAAATAACACATATGGAATCATGTAGTAACCAAAAAAGAGTTAAACAAATCAAATAATATTTTATATTAGAGGATTTTTCAAGTAACCACCCTTTGTCTTGATGACAGCTTTGCAAACTCTTGGAACGCCGACTCCGAGCCAGGCCTAATCGCCCAACATCAGTGCACGACCTAACTAATGCTCTTTGGCTGACTGGAAATAAGTCCCCATAGCAATGTTCCAACATCTAGTGGAAAGCCTTCACAGAAGAGTGGAGGCTGTTTGTCACGCCCTGACCTTAGAGATCCTTTTTATGTCTCTATTTTTGGTTTGGTCAGGGTGTGAGTTGGGGTGGGCATTCTGTGTTTATGTTCTATGTTTTCTATTTCTATGTGTTTGGCCGGGTGTGGTTCTCAATCAGAGGCAGCTGTCTATCGTTGTCTCTGATTGAGAACCATACTTAGGTAGCCTTTTCCCACCTGTGTTTTGTGGGTAGTTGTTTTCTGTTTTGTGTCTGCACCAGACAGAACTGTTTCGCTTTCGTTCTCCTGTTTGTTGTTTTTGTTCGATTTGGGTTTTTTGGATTAAATCATGAACACTTTAAACGCTGCACCTTGGTCTACTCTTCCTTCAGCCCATGAGAACCGTTACACTGTTATAGCAGCAAAGGGGGGACCAACTCCATATTAACGCCCATGATATTGGAATGAGATGTTCGACGAGCAGGTGTCCACATACTTTTGTAGTGTATATATACAGTGCATTCCGAAAGTATTCAGACCCCTTGACTTTTTCCACATTTTATTACGTTACAGCCTTATTCTAAAATTTCTAAAATCATTTTTGTATTATCTTTGCAAAAATTTCTAAAAACCGGTTTGTGCTTTGTCAATATGGGGTATTGTGTGTGGATTGATGAGGAAAATAAACAATTTAATCCATTTCAGAATAAGGCTGTAACGTTCCAAAATGTGGAAAGAGTCATGGGGTCTGAATACTTTCCGAATGCACTGTATATAGTCACATGAAATGTGTTGTTTGGAGCAAATTAGGGTTGAGTGTCTTGCTCAAAGGCACATTGACAGTTTTTCACCTTGTTGGCTCAGGTATTCGAACCAACAACCTTTCAGTTACTGCTCCAATGCTCTATCGGTTTGGCTACCTGCAACCCCGTAAGTGTAGGTGTGGGCCGCCATGCATGTCAAACACATGCAGCTTGATGCCTTCCTTCCTTCCCTCCACACAGACAGACACACCGCATCCCTCCCCTCCCTCTGAAGCAGCATGACAAACACTGTGTAATAGAACAGCCTAATCCATAGTCCTCCTCGCTAGATGCTATTTGTATTCTGACAGTGGCCCTCACAGCTCTGCTGATAAGAGACTGGCTGTCCTGGTTAGCTGCCTGCTCCCTGCCTCCCTGTCTGGCCCCAGAGCAGAGCAGCAGACATGGCTGTTCTGTTCCCAGGCTTCCACTACACTACAGCAACACCACAGCAGCCTCGCCCTGCCTCCCCCATTAAAAGTGGTAACCTTCCACAATCCATCTGCCAGAGGCCCGAGCACAAATTCTGAGCAAATTAGATGAGAAAATAACCATTATTACCAGCAGCTAGCTGGAGCTGTCTGTACAGGGAGCCTGATCACCTGCCTCGTACACACACACTGTTTAACTCCCTCTTTCTCCCTTCATTTCTCTCATATGCACACACATTCTTACCTTCCTTCTTCTCATGCACACAAATACACACACATACACTACCGTTCAAAAGTTTGGGGTCACTTAGAAATGTCCTTGTTTTGGAAAGAAAAGCACATTTTTTGTCCATTAAAATAACATCAAATTGATCAGAAATACAGTGTAGAAAAGGGGTGGATCCTTAAGAGGTTTAACCTTCTTGATTCCAATGTTTACTATACATCTTTCACTGCATGGATACTGATTACATTATGTGTGCAGTCCAACTACACTGTATGACATTGCCACAATGGAACTCGGGTAGAACAACCACAGCAGCACCCCTGATTTCCATAAAGTCATCCTGGTTTGGGGTTTAAACTGGGATCAAGTAGTCCAACAGAGCAGCACACCAGTCAGTCTCATCACTCCTACTGCACCTCAAGAACCCAACCGTGAATTGGCTAATCCAAGATGATGCCTCTAATCCAAGGAGTAATGCACAACATCTGGAACTGGCCATCTAAAATGCATATTGTATCCTGACAAACTATTTTGATTGATACAGTAAACAAGTGTCAAATATAATATACACTATATATAGGTCACTATCCTGTATTAAGAATAAACACAACAACAAAAAATGATTATGTTTTAAATACTTTGTATAGATTACAGGGCATTCGGAAAGTATTCAGACCCCTTGGCTTTTTCCACATTTTGTTACGTTTACAGCCTTATTAAAAAATGTATCAAAAAGTTTTTCCCCTCATCAATCTACACACAATACCCCATAATGAAAAAGCAAAAATAGGCTTGTATACATTTTTGCAAATTTATTACAAATAAAAAAGCTGAAATATCACATTTACATAAGTTTTCAGACCCTTTACTCAGTACTTTGTTGAAGCACCTTTGGTAGCGATTACAGCATTGAGTCTTCTTGGGTATGACGCTAAAAGCTTGGCACACTATTGCTTAAATACAGTATAGGGCTATGTCTGCTTTTTCTGCTCTCTTCTATGCATTAACACCTTTGCTACAACATAAATTAATCAATCCAGTAGTCTGTTTCTGCAGGTGTCAACGTTGTCCTTTTCAGAGTGCATAATGGAACAGATCATCAATTATCAACAAAAACCTCCAGCCAGCACAGAGCCTCTAATTTAGACCGCTCTCTCCCTTGGTGTCCACTGCGAGGTGTGATGTCAACGGCGAATGTTCTTTTTTTTCTTTCTTCCAAACTGCAGGAGACCTTCTCAAAGAGCATAGCAACAGACCCGTCTTCCCTGTAAAAATAGGATGGGCTTGTGTGAAGCAGTCTCAATGCTTGGGGTACAACACACACTTCACTTCATTGATTATGCACCCCAGCCGTTAAGAGCACAGCTTTACAAGCAATTTCTTCTTGTCTCCTTCTCTTTTCCTTTTTTCATCCTTCTTTCAGATTTGGAGCCATTTACCTCGCACTGGCATAAATATTTCAACCCTCCAGGATGCTGAAATTCCCTTTTTTTATATACATTACTTTTGTATCACACTGGTAATGAAATGTTAATGTTATTTGTGCCTGACAGACAGAAACAGGTCAAAGACAGGGATGACAGCCATGTTGTAAAGACGGGATGTGTATGTGGAAGTCCCCCCAAAAAGTCAAAATAAATAAATAAGGGGTACATTTGATTTCTCACTATATTCTATGGTTAATTTTCTTGCAGCCCTCTGGTATGACTGGTCTTGGTATGTGGAATATGTAGCATGCTTGCATATTGAACTAGCTTTCAGCATCTGTCCCTTACACCCAAGCACACAGAGCACACACTGGGCTTGGAATACAGGCGCCAGGGCATAAGAGTCTGAGCAAACAAACACAGGAGAAAAGGGGAGAAACCGACAGATGTATTGAGGGCTGTTCAATGACAGGTCATACAGACACATATACAAAGCCATGTGTTGTTGTAAAACCATCCGAAGGGGGCCACTTAAAATAAAATAAAAACACAAGACCATGACACAATTTAAATAGAAATTGATTGCTCAAAAACTGCTGCTCAAAATCTAGATTTAAAGAAAGCTTTAATGTGTTTTATTTTATATATCTGAAATGTTTGGTTTATTTTCAGCCTTGTCACCAACTTTCCTATAATTGTCTTAAAACAGCATGTGCTCATTAATGTTCCCTTTCACTTATATTTCAATGTCATTTTAAAGAACTTAGATTATGGGTTAGCCTGGTTTATGCAAAGGACCCTGCGCACGCATGCTTATCACTTTCATTTCTTTGTCCTCCCAATGATATTCATGCAAAATCCCAAAGTGCCATATCTTTCCTCACAGCTGGCAAGTGTAACTAAAGGATTATGCAAGCAGCTTCCACAAGCAAATAGATTTCTCCCACTTCAGAAGAACTGCTAGTTATGCAGCCTATATCTGTACACCAGGCATTCACAATAGTTGTTTCAAATGATCACTTTTACTTGTTTTAGTAGTGCATTTCAGAGGGAAAGTGGGAGAGAGAGAAAGAGGTGAGAGTCAGGGAGAGGGGGAAGAGAAGAAAATGGTAAACACACACTGAGTGTGCAAAACATTAGGAACTATTTCCATGACAGATTGACTAGGGGAAAACTATGATCCCTTATTGATGTCAATCAGTATAGATGAAGGGGAGGAGACAGGTTAAAGAAGGAACTTGAGACAATTGAGACATGGATTGTGTATGTATGCCATTCAGAGCGTGAATGGGCAAGACAAAAGATTTAAGTGCCTTTGAACAGGGTATGGTAGTAGGTGCCAGGCGCACCGGTTTGTGTGTCAAGTACTACAATGCTGCTTGGTTTTTCACGCTCAACAGTTTCCCATGTTTAGCAAGAATGGTCCACCACCCAAAGGACATCCAGCCAACTTGACACAACTGTAGGAAGCATTGGGGTCAACATGGGCCAGCATCCCTGTGGAACGCTTTCAACACCTTGTAGAGTCAATTTCCCGAAGAATTGAGGCTGTTCTGAGGGCAAAGGGGGGTGCAACTCAATATTAGGAAGGTGTTCCTAATATTTTGAACACTCAGTGTATATAAACTCACACAAAAAATAACTAATAACTCCACAGATCTTCATTGTATAGGGTTTAAACACTGTTTCAATGAACCATAAACAATTAATGAACATGAACCTGTGGAACGGTCGTTAAGACACTTACAGACGGTATGCAATTAAGGTCACAGTTATGAAAACTTAAGACACAAAAGATGCCTTTCTACTGACTCTGAAAAACACCAAAAGAAAGATGCCTTTCTACTGACTCTGAAAAACACCAAAAGAAAGATGCCCAGGGTCCCTGCTCATCTGTGTGAACGTGCCTTAGGCATGCTGCAAGGAGGACTGCAGATGTGACCAGGGCAATACATTTCAATGTCCGTACAGTGATACGCCTAAGACAGCGCTACATTGAGACAGGACGGACAGCTGATCATCCTCGCACAGTGTAAGACCACAGTGTAACAACAGCTGCACAGGATCAGTACATCCGAATATCACACCTGCGGGACAGGTACAGGATGGCAACAACAACTGCCCAAGTTACACCAGGAACGCACAATCCCTCCATCAGTAATCAGACTGTCCGCAATAGGCTGAGAGAGGCTGGACTGAGGGCTTGTAGGCCTGTTGTAAGGCAGGTCCTCACCAGACATCACCGGCAACAATGTTGCCTATGGGCACAAACCCACCGTCGCTGGACCAGACAGGACTGGCAAAAAGTGCTCTTCACTGACGAGTCGTGCTTTTGTCTCACCAGGGGTGATGGTTGGATTCGCATTTATCGTCGAAGGAATGAGCGTTACACGAGGCCTGTACTCTGGAGCGGGATCGATTTGGAGGTGGAGAGTCCGTCATGGTCTGGGGCGGTGTGTCACAGCATCATTGAACTGAGCTTGTTGTCATTGCAGGCAATCTCAATGCTGCGCGTTACAGGGAAGACATCCTCCTCCCTCATGTGGTACCCTTCCTGCAGGCTCATCCTGACATGACACTCCAGCATGACAATGCCACCAGCCATACTGCTTGTTCTGTGCGTGATTTCCTGCAAGACAAGAATGTCAGTGTTCTGCCATGGCCAGTGAAGAGCCCGGAACTCAATCCCAATGAGCACGTCTTTGACCTGTTGGATTGGAGGGTGAGGGCTAGGGCCATTCCCCCCAGAAATGTCCGGGAACTTGCAGGTGCCTTGGTGGAAGAGTGGGGTAACATCTCACAGCAAGAACTGTCAAATCTGGTGCAGTCCATGAGGAGGAGATGCACTGCAGTACTTAATGCAGTGAACCCCACTTTGTTCAGGGATAAAGTTTTCAAAAAGCCTGTCCCCAACAATTAAAAAAACATGAGTAATCAAAGAATATTAGGCAAGTCTTTCTCTCAATCTTTAAAGGTGCACTTGTCAAAATATGATTTTGGCCATGGGGACTTTGATTGATGGTGTGCAGGTAAACACCAGGTGTCCAGTTAAGACTAGACCCATGCTTTTCTACAGGTAAACACCAGGTGTCCAGCTAAGACTAGACCCATGCTTTAATACAGGTAAACACCAGGTGTCCAGCTAAGACTAGACCCATGCTTTTCTACAGGTAAACACCAGGTGTCCAGCTAAGACTAGACCCATGCTTTTCTACAGGTAAACACCAGGTGTCCAGCTAAGACTAGACCCATGCTTTTCTACAGGTAAACACCAGGTGTCCAGCTAAGACTAGACCCATGCTTTAATACAGGTAAACACCAGGTGTCCAGTTAAGACTAGACCCATGCTTTTCTACAGGTAAACACCAGGTGTCCAGCTAAGACTAGACCCATGCTTTTCTACAGGTAAACACCAGGTGTCCAGCTAAGACTAGACCCATGCTTTTCTACAGGTAAACACCAGGTGTCCAGTTAAGACTAGACCCATGCTTTTCCACAGGTAAACACCAGGTGTCCAGCTAAGATTAGACCCATGCTTTTCTACAGGTAAACACCAGGTGTCCAGCTAAGACTAGACCCATGCTTTAATACAGGTAAACACCAGGTGTCCAGCTAAGACTAGACCAATGCTTTTCTACAGGCGAACACCAGGTGTCCAGCTAAGACTAGACCCATGCTTTTCTACAGGTAAACACCAGGTGTCCAGCTAAGACTAGACCCATGCTTTTCTACAGGTAAACACCAGGTGTCCAGCTAAGACTAGACCAATGCTTTTCTACAGGTAAACACCAGGTGTCCAGCTAAGACTAGACCCATCGTTTTCTACAGGTAAACACCAGGTGTCCAGCTAAGACTAGACCCATGCTTTTCTACAGGTAAACACCAGGTGTCCAGCTAAGACTAGACCAATGCTTTTCTACAGGTAAACACCAGGTGTCCAGCTAAGACTAGACCCATGGTTTTCTACAGGTAAACACCAGGTGTCCAGCTAAGACTAGACCCATGCTTTTCTACAGGTAAACACCAGGTGTCCAGCTAAGACTAGACCAATGCTTTTCTACAGGTAAACACCAGGTGTCCAGCTAAGACTAGACCCATGCTTTTCTACAGGTAAACACCAGGTGTCCAGCTAAGACTAGACCCATGCTTTTCTACAGGTAAACACCAGGTGTCCAGCTAAGACTAGACCCATGGTTTTCTACAGGTAAACACCAGGTGTCCAGCTAAGACTAGACCCATGCTTTTCTACAGGTAAACACCAGGTGTCCAGCTAAGACTAGACCCATGCTTTAATACAGGTAAACACCAGGTGTCCAGCTAAGACTAGACCCATGGTTTTCTACAGGTAAACACCAGGTGTCCAGCTAAGACTAGACCCATGGTTTTCTACAGGTAAACACCAGGTGTCCAGCTAAGACTAGACCCATCGTTTTCTACAGGTAAACACCAGGTGTCCAGCTAAGACTAGACCCATGCTTTTCTACAGTACAGAATGTCTTTATCAAAACAACAAAGGGCTAGGGGAGTAACATATGATCACTGTACCATAACGTACATGGATACGTCAGTCAATATCCCTCTAGTTAGGACTATTAATTAGTATTGATATGTAAGAGAAAGTTGGGATATGTCCCACAGAGTGACAGGACAATATCTGACTTAAAATATTGAGGAAACAGGTGACCCCAGAGTCCCCTTTGATACAAAGTCGAAAGGTTGAGAAGCCTCCCAGGCCTTTTTGCTGAGTGAGCATGCTCACTGCCCAGCGACGCAGCCCCAATTTCAGCTAATTATTCCTGTAGGAAAACGAGAGCTCTCTCTCCCCTCTCATTTGTGTAGGAAATATAAAGCCTACGTGAGGTAAAGACAGTATGGGAGAGGCTTGGTAATGGCAGTTTCTGTACATCCCTACAAGCAGCTACTTACATTATAAATGCAACAGTCCTTTGCAATAGGCAAAAATGTATATTCAAATAGAAAATGGGAGAAGCGAAGGCATTACTTTATTGCTAGCAATGGTACACATAGTACACAATCTTTGTACGATTGTGATTAGAGACTGCTAGATGCTAAACCGGCAGGTTCATAAAGCTACAATTGTAGAGACTCCAGGAGGAATATATCCTTGAGAATGTTTTTTTATTTGATCGGTAGATGAACCATTTGAGAGAGCTGGAGAATTTGGCTTTGAGAAACAGACAACAATTACACTTGCCCTAGGAGGCCAGGGGAACATGACCAGGTTTCCATGGTAACTCAAGTACAGCAGAAAGTACCAGGAAAATCAATTCAGATTGAGCTTTTTTTCTATATATTATTTCTACTAAGGCTACAAAGCATGCTTTTGCTCTAAAACCCAATTTAACAATTTTTCTACCGACATACTTAACTACAATGATTGAGGCACTGAACATTTCTCAAACAGCATTAAAAAAACAGCGCCTCAAATATGTTTAAGCACACTAGCTATATCACACAAGCAATGTACCATGAAAATTCAATTTGAATGCAGTGCTTTAAAATACATGGATATGTGCTGGTACAGGCAGAGGAAATCATCCTCTTTCTCAACCGCAGTAACAACCCCCCCCCCACCCCCCCCCCCCCCCCCACCCCACCCTCCTCCTTGCTCCATCAGAGGGGCAGCAGCAGCTGTAGGCAGGTGATAAGACTGTGCAGCAGCAGGAGCTGCTCTGATTGGCTGGCTGAACACCTACGCGGATGTGAAGATTGCAGGCTGCGTCTGTCAAAAGGTCAGTCTCCACGGCCGCCACCTTGTGACGTCACAGTCAACAACACTATGAAAGGCTCCATAATACCAAAGGAAGACAGGGACAGATAATTGCTTCCCCTTTCACTACGGTTTACACAAAATGGAAAATGTCAAGAGTGCACCTACCAACCCCAAGGCAGATGTCTGTGCATCACAAAATCAATCGCATCCCTACTTTACCAGCCTCACTTTTGTTTTTTCAGGTAAGCTGAATCAGGTTTGTTACATTAGTGCAGGGCTGGAACAAAAGCATGCACACCCAGTTAGCTATACAGGAGAGTTGGCCACCCCTTTTCTAGACCATAAGCATCTTTGTGACAGCCAGGAGAGAGCCACACCTCCACCCTGCTGCCACCAGAAGCACTCAAAATGCCCAATCCCTAAACCATATCACCATGCTAACACTAATCGCTATACTCTTCTGATGAGGAACCGTCTGTACGCCCGTCCTGGATA